>NC_083284.1:76860029-77592529 GCF_963506605.1 Zootoca vivipara
AAGCACAGGGTTTTCCCCCCAGCATAACCCAAAATGAGTTTTAAGCACGACACCAAGCCATATCATGGAGCAGGGCCAAAACTAGGATGAAGCATGTGGAGCATCCCTTATTGCCTGCTTGCATTTTCGCCAAAATTTGTGCTCCTTTCTGTTCTCCTCAGTTGGATAAGGCTTCCATTTTCTAGGAAGCCTCCTTGCATCTGATAGCATTTTTTACTCTGCTAATTAACCATGCAGGCATCCTCATGGACCGAGCAGTCCCTTTCTTGATCTAAGGTATACATTAAAATAAATATTTAAATAATGTATTCTTGTTGTTTGTCATTTTATTACAACTGCTGTTAATTTTTTACATGGCAAAATGCAGGCTTGGCTTAGGGGCATGTTTCATGTTGTTTGTCCCAAGGGGAAAAAATCTCTAGTTCTGGCCCTGATTCTCTGATGGAGGCCACTATAGCTATTTTGACATATGCAGGCACTACTGGCTTTTCAGAGCGTCTGATTTTGTTCCTTCTCAAGCTGTTCTGGTTTCTAGTGCATTTCTGAGCCCAGTTCAAAGCACTGGTTGTTATATTGAAAGCTCACCATTAACTACTTCAAGAGCTGCTTCCTAATGGGCATGTATTTTGTACATTGAATTAAATTTCCCTTTAAAGATGCTTTGGAAGTTTCTTTGTTCTGCTGAACAGCTAACTATCTTCTGCTCTTTGTTTCCAGCTTAGGAGCAATGAAAATGTTTGCCATTTCACTTGAAGAAAGTGCTCACCAACTAAATAAGCCAGGCAACAAGCAACCTCTGCTACGTTTTATCTGCAAATGGCATAACAGAGGAAATGATGGTTCTCGGGTCCATTTGCAAATGGCAATGGAAATGTCACATTGTGAAACTTCTCGCCCAGTGATATTGATGGGAGAAGGCTCTCTATTAGTATTCCAGGGGCATTCCTTGTGTGCTACCACTTCATTCATATTCACAGTTGCAATGAATGAACACAGCACATCCAAAAGCTACATATTGATCCAAATAGGCTAAGCCGAAGCAAGTGCCATCTACCCATTTCCTTAATTTTTAAGAGAATTAGAAAATACTTGTTATTGCAGCAATTGCTGAGCCTGCAATGTCACAGATCTGCTTCCTGTGGGTATGATTTGAGCCCAGCACAAAAGATTACCAAAAAAAACACGCAAACTGCCTTGCCTCGAGAAATGCAGCCTCCGTGGTCAACAGAATGGGCCTGCTCTCGGTTTTCTTCCCAGAGTTTGTAGCTTTGTCCATTGATCAGACAACACTTTTGCTTTCTGGGGTGTAGGTAATATTGTCAGTAAACACTCCCCCCCCCCCAGAAAACCTGCCTCATTTGCACACAGATGATAGGATGGTTGTTGTTTTTTTGCTTCCTCATTTCAATACTCACCATTTGCCAGAACTGAAGTGAGGTTGATAGCAGAGCATAGGGGTGGGGCAAGAGGAGGGAAAGAGGAAGGGGAGACCTGTGAGGTTTGGGGTGTGCTTTCTCCTTCAGAGTAGCAAGTCATTTCACACTCAGCTTCCTTCAACCGCCCAGAGCTGTTTTGCAAGCTGCAAAAGAGAGCATTCCTCTTTTGGCTTCCGTGTGCTTGGCAGCCAGAGCCAACTGGGCTCGTCTCCGTCAAAGTTTTGGTGCTGTGGGGCAAGCCTGCCCAAAGGGGACCTTTCCAGGAGCTCCTCATGACACACCTGCAGTTCAAAGATGCCTTCTGGGTAAGTGCCAACAACTTTATTTTCACCTTCATGGAGATAAAGGAGCAACACTGGCTGGCTGCGTGGTCTGAATTAACCTGGTGCCGCACTGTCACGATTTTGCCTGCAAGTTTGGTTCAGTGCATTAGGAATGTTTTCGGGGCACGTATGCAAACTGGTTACCACAGGAAACTGCGGAAGGGGCTTGTTTAGGACACCTGAATCCACACAATGAAAAGGTAAGGGACTCCTAGGCTAAGCAAGGAAGAGGGTCTACTTATACTACGTACTGTATAGTTAAAAGAGCCACTTATTTCAAATTTTTAATTGCTAAAAAAAGAGAAGGAAATGAACTCTTAATTTTTTAAAAAAATTAAAATTTTGAACGACTAAATTCTTTCTTGGGGATGCTGGCAGAACATGGGTCTAATTTTCATTGCAGTCGACAGCTCATGTTTCTATCTTATGTGGTACTTTTTATGTTAGATATACAACTTTGCTAGTGCAGCTTTTATCCGGGTGGCTAAAAGCTCATGGCACCACACAGAGAGTGTCTTATGCAAAACTCGAATGCTATTATGCAAAGGTTGCCCCACCCTGGTGCTCAGGTGTCACCCTTGAATATCTTGACCATTCCCGGTTGGTGGTTGTTGTTTCTAAAAATAAGGGCATGAAGCACCCTCCTCCATCAGACCAAAGGTCCATCAGATGCAGCCCCCTGTGATGTCCAGTGGTCCAGCCAGATGCCTTAGGAAACCAGCAAATGTGTCATGGAGGAAACAGCCCTCTGCTCCTGTTGCTCGCCAGTACTGGCATTCAGTGATATACTACCTCTGAATCTGAAGGGTAAATCCAGCCCATGGTTCTTCAAGCTTGTGTCCCCAGATGTTGTTGGACTACAACTCCTATTATCCTTCTTCTTCTTCTTTGGCAATCACTTGTAGCTGAGTAAGATTGTCTTCCATAAACACAGTTTTAACAATGCGTCCATAAGTGACTGTGGAGGCCAATTCTGGATCCACATGTCCTTCCACAGTGGGGACATTGGTTTCCAGGCAGGAGTTGATCACAGTGTGGATTTGCCAAGCATGCCTTCCTCTTAGCACGTTTCTCCCTTGCATCCTGAGATCGAGTTTATTCAAAGCCCATAACACCTTTGGTAAAGGCTGTTCTCCAGCTGGAGCACTCACAGGTCAGTGTTTCCCAGTTGTCTGTGTTTATACTACATTTTTAAAGATTTGCCTTGAGACAGTCTTTAAATCTCTTTTGTTGACCACCAGCATTACACTTTCCATTTTTAAGTTTGGAATAGAGTACTGTAGTTGCTTTGGAAGACGATCATCAGGCATCCGCACAACATGACCAGTCCAACGAAGTTGATGTTGAAGAATCATTGCTTCAACACTGGTGATCTTTGCTTCTTCCAGTACACTGATATTAGTTCACCTCTCTTCCCAAGTGATGTGTAAAATTTTTCGGAGACACTGTTGATGGAATCTTTCGAGGAGAAAGCAGATGGTCCTTAAGAGTCGTTTGGAAGCAATCCTGCTTAATGGGATCTTGAAGGGCTTGAGTGTTCATTTTGTGCCTTGGTTTCCTTCCTTGAAGCCTGCGTTGAGGTATAATCTTGATAGCAATCGTGGAGCATATTAGTCGGTGATCTGTCCAGCAGCCACCAGCGTTCGTCATAGCTCTGGTAAGGAGCACATCACGGCGATCTTTAGCACGGACAATAACATAGTCTAAGAGGTGCCAGTGGTTTGACTGAGGATGCCTCCATGAAGTTTAAAATTTATTTTTCAGTCGAAAGAGTGTGTTGGTAATAACAAGGTTGTGTGCTGCACATATCGTCAAAAGTAAGATTCCGTTCTGGTTGCTGTTGCCAACTCCTTTCCCAATAGTGCAGGCCACAGATCAAAATCTCACCCAACTCTTGCATTAAAATCACCCAGGAGGATAATTTTATCTTCCTTAGGTGTCTCTGATAGGACGGTGTCCAGCTGAGAGTAAAACTTTTCTGTCTTCATCGGCATCCAGTGTTGGTGCATAAGCGCTTATAATAGTAGCCCTATTATCCATAACCATTTGGCTAAGCTGGCTGGGGATGATGGGAGCTGTAGTCTGAGAACATCTGGAGACCCAAGTTTGAGAAACACTGATCTAGCCAACATGATGAATGGCCTCTTGTTTCTGGATGTAGGGGGCTTCAGGCTATGTTTCTATTTCATTTTGCCTATGGATTGGCCATCACAGGAGAAGACTTTTGGTTTGCGGGTGTCCCAGAAGCAGGGACATTTTTCAGAATTCTCATTCTGTGCTATCGTGTACAATTAGGAGCTACAGGTCATGCTGTGTGGACGTACCCTGGCAATTTCCCCATCACAGGACTGCCCCAAGACATGTTGTTGTGTCAGAACACCAAGTGGCAAGGCCCTTGCTGCCTTGATAGCACATACAGTAGGGTCCCAAGTGTGGTCATGTCGGGAAATCTCACAATAACTTCTTTCTCTCCCGCACTCTGTTGCAGTAAAAATGCAACATTTGTCACTATTTGCTGCCTTTCCTTTAGATACAACAATGGCTGCCTGAGGCCAACGTGATGTGGTTATTAAAAGTGTCAGACCAGGACCTGGGAGACCAGGGTTCGAATTCTTACCCAGCCATGAAACTCACATGGGTGACCTTGGCTCAGCCACCACCTCTCTGCCTAATTTACACCACAAGGGTTTTTTTCTGGGTTAAAATGTGGTGGTGTGGAGAGATCCATGAACACTGCTATGAGCTCCATGAAAGAAAAGTGGGACATATATGCATTGTTTGTGGGGTCCCACAACTTCCACCAGTACAGAATTCAGCATCCTCTCTAGTCACACCAATGGCTTCTGCCAGGGGGCCTTCTTACCGGGAGCCTCCACCCCTCTTGCTGACCAGCACTTCGCCCAGTGAGAGCAGCAGCAGGGGGTCAGGTGAGGGGAATCAGGAAGTGAGCGGGACGGAGGTGTCAGGGCTCAGCGATGTTGGAGAGCCCCTGCGCTGCCAGGACCAAGAGGTGGAGGGGAGCAGGCAGCCCTTTCCAGCGCCCGAATTAAGGTGTGCCACCAAACGTAAGGTCGGGAGGAGGCGTTTTGGGGTGCCCAAACTCTTGTGCTGGTCTCGTAGCCGGAAACGTCCACTCCCGGATTCTGTGAGTGACTGAGAGGTCATGTTTTCTGCTATCTCTGCATTGTAAATACTATGCACAATAAAACTCTTAAAGACAGAGCGGACTTGGGCGTCTTTACTCAAGAGTAGCCGCAACAACACCCTTACAGCTTCTTACGAAAAAGGCAAATGTGAGATGCTTGGGGAGACTGAGAAAGCAACACCTAGCAGACTGAGAAAAAGCTGGATATTAATGCAGCTAGGTGGTATCCTGGTATACTTTGAATATTTTGCATATTGCATATTGTCATATACATAATCATCAGCAGAGAGAATCAGAAGATCCTCCTTTTCTTTTCTTTTCTTTTCTTTTCTTTCTCTTATTTAGTTTTTTGTTTTTCTTTAATTCTTTTTCTCTCTCAGTTAAGTCTATATCTAAGCTTCATTTTTTGAAGTTTCCTATCTTGGATTGATGAAGATGCTTCTAGGAAGGTGATGGATGATAGAGAGGATCTCCCAGGGTGGGAGGCTGGGGGAAGAGGGGGAAGCTCCCAGGTGAGAGCGGGGAATAAGGGTTAAGATATAATTGTAATAGTGGACCTGGCTTTTATTTTATTTTATTTATTTTAAGTTTTCTTCTTCTCTTCTTTTTATTTTCTTCTTTTGCTTATTCTTGCTTCTGCCCTATGTATCTTCTTTAGATTAGTTTGGCTTTCATTGTATTGTATGTTGAAACCTCTTAATAGAATAATTCTCTTAATAGAATTTTTAAAAAACCAATTAGGTACCGTCCTTTGTATTATAGGATGGTGATCCAGACTGCATTTCTACCCTGCTCAGCTGCCTCACACCTGGGTGAAGACGTCAAACATTCAATCCCCCACATTTACTAACTCTAGAAATTATGGGGGGTGGGATCTGGCACCCAGGAATTATAGGGGAATCTCCCCCCCCCAATTCATAACAGGGACTTTAACCATCATAACTGAAATGAAAATCTGTACTGGCCTGCCTTTCTTGTGCTGCAAATTTGGCTTTGAAAAAAGCTTCTACTAAAAGCAACAGAAACTCCCCCCCCAACAAAACCCAGCTGCTTTACTGTGGTCTTTCTAAAATGCAGGTGCCTGTAATTAAATAAATAAAAACAGGCTTGCCATGTGCAAGAGACACCCTGGACATTCTGTGCACTGCTTCTTATGCTTGGTTGTTTCTGTGCCTGCCCAGCCCCAAGTCAGGTGACTTACGTAGCAAGTGAAAGCATTTGGTAAGAAGGAAATGCCTTTTTTTAAAAAAAAGGCTGCTAAACAGGAAAGCTAAATTTCCACCTTTATGATGATCTATTTTCCGTGCTGTATTCTTTGAACTAGGAAAGTAATCTTTCTGTTTTGGCTGTGGTGGTCTCAGTCTGACTTCTCTGACATCCAGCTGGCAGGGGAAGGGCCTTGGTTCAGAGGTAGAGGATTTATTTTGGAGACAGAAGGTCCCAGATTCATTCCCTGGCATCTCCAGGTAGCTCTGGGAGAGACCCTGAAACCCTAGATGACCACTGCCAGGTCAGTGGAGACCGTGCTATGTTATGTGAACTAGCAGGTCTGTCTTGGTATAGGTGCCTTTCTGTGTTCCTGTATTATGTGGGCCTGTGATGCTACCAAGTCCTTTCAATACCTGCACTGGCTATGGCTCCTGGAGATCACATGATTGATATCCTGTGGAACTCGCTCCCACAGGAGGCAGGATGGCCACCAACATGAATGGACATGTTCATGGAGAAGAGGACTATTAATGGCTACTCAGACAGCAATGCTTCTGAATGCCAGTTGCTGGAAACCACAGGAAGGGAGGGGGCTCCTGGGCTTAAGTCCTGCTTGTGGGTTTCCACGGGGGCATCCGGTTGACCACAGTGAGAACAGGATGCTGAACTAGATGCCCTCCCCCTTCTGGGCCTGATCCAGAAGGCTCTTCTCATGTTCTTATGGGTTAAGGCAGGCATAGGCAAATTCGGCCCTCCAGATGTTTTGAGACTACAATTCCCATCATCCCTGACCACTGGTCCTGTTAGCTAGGGGTGATGGGAGTTGTAGTCCCAAAACATCTGGAGGGCCAAGTTTGTCTAGTCCAGTCAAAGGCAACTATGGGGTGTGGCGCTCATCTCGCTTCAGGCTGAGGAAACCAGGGTTTGTCCACAGACAGCTTTTCCGGGTTATGTGGCCAGCAGGACTAAACCACTTCTGGCACAATGGGACACCTGATGAGCGCCAGAGCGCACAGAAACGTGTTTACCTTCCTGTCCCAGTGCTACCTATTCATCTACTTGCACTTGACATGCTTTCAAACTGCTAGGTTGGCAGGAGCTGGGACAGAGCAATGGGAGCTCGCCACTGTCATGGGAATTCGAACTGCCAACCTTCTGATCGGCAAGCCCAAGTGGCTCAGTGGTTTAGACCACAACACCACCCACTTCCTATATGTTCATATGACCCTGGGCTAATTAGCCCTTTATCTGACTGGTTGCAATGCAGTTTTTCATCTTCCTGTATTCTAAAATCCAGTGTACTGTAATTTCCCTGGGGGGGGGGGGGAACCTGACAGTGGCTGAGCCCTGTCTTGAATCTGATGATTCAAAGGCAGCCTCAGAAGGGGATGGGCGACGTGGCTGTGACCGTTTGGCACACCAGGGCCAGCAGCACCAGCAGCGGCTCCCTCCAGCAGCCTGTTCCAGAAGCTCAGAGCCCTCGAGGCAGGACACTCCAGGGATGGCGAACACAACTGTAGGTTTGCTTATTCAGTTATTTTTTTTGGGGGGGGGTTGAAAAAAAGATGCTCTGAAAGGCATTTTATGCCATGGTGCAATCCATTTTCTTTTTAAATGTTGGCTGGGAAATATCCACGGTGCTACTCTACCAGTGTGTTGTCATTGTATCTACAGCACAAAACCTGGAAACAGCAGCACAATTCCTACGTATGTTTATTCTGAAGCAGGTCCTATGAATTCCCTGGCGCTTCCTCTCAGGGAAGTGTGCTTAGTACAGGATGGTGGCTGCTGGAGACACAGCCTTGCCTTTGGTGCCCCCTCTGTAGGGATCTTTTCCACAGGGAGACTTGGAGGTGCCCCCCCCCAGATCATTTTTGGAGACAAGTTAGGATGTGTTCCATTTTTTAAAAGAAAGCCTTAAAGGAAGAGTTGCATATGCCTTAGGCAGCTGTTCCCTTCCCCCCCACCCCCCACCAGTTGCTGCTGGACATGTGTGGCATGTCAGACTAGGCTTAGGGAGACCCAGGTTCATATCTCCACTCATCCACACGACATAGGGCCAAACGAGAAGCGACATTAGAAGTGATAGGACATTTAATGGGCATTTTTTTAAAATGTATTTTTATTAAAGATTTTATTGCTTTACAAAAGTATGTGCAATTTTTTTCAAGTAACATTTTTTACAGATTAGTTTCATTTCTTGAGACATTAGTGTTACATTAGGAAGACTAGAGGGGAAGAGGTAGAGGGGGGAATGGTGAGTGGGGGTGGGGTCGGGTGGCAATGTTTCTATTTTACTTAATGTATGTGTGGGGTTTTGTGTCAACGTTGCTTGTGCAGGTTCTCTGCTATTCACTTGAGTTCCTTTGGTGGTGAGAGAGGTTGGCTTTGGCCTAGCGTGTGGTTGTTCATTTGTGATTGGCTGTGGTGAGCTTTGTCTTCATGTGGAGTGGGGTGGGTGGGTGTTTTGGATCAGGTTAGCCATATTGATTCATATGCTGTTGATGGATTCTTGTTGTCTTGTTGGGCTGTGTATGTGATAAAGGGGAGCCATACTGGGGTGAAGGCGTCTTCTTCTATTTGTCCCTGTGTCAGTTTGTTAATTTTTCTAGTAAGGCTGTTTCTCATATGGCTGTTGTCCAGAAGAGTTAGAGTTTGGGGCATTCCCACCACATGTGGAGGTATGTGCCTGTGGAGGTGCACCATCTCCAGCATTTTGGTGAGGTTCCTGGGCATATTAGCGCTAATTTTCTTCTTGTTAGGTACCACCTGTAGATGAGTTTCAGAGTGAGTTCTTTCGTTTTTGTTGATATGGATTTAAAGGGGAGTTTAGACCATATTCTGGTCCACTGAGTGGAGTTAATCTCATAGCCTATGTCATCCTCCCATTGTTTTTTATTGCATCTATGGGGTTCGTGGGATTTTGGAGTAGTATTTTGTATATTTTGTATATTACGGATACCATCCCTTTGCTGTGTCCCTTTGTTGTTAGGAGGAGGTTTTCGAAGGTTGTCAGGGGCGTAGTTGCTGCTGATTTTACTGCTGGATTATTTAAGAGGGTGTGTAATTGGTGGTGTGTTAACCAGGGCATTTGGGTGTCTTCTAGTTTGTCCTGTATTTCTTGCGTTGACAAAGGTTTGTTATTTTTATAGAAGTCTATTAGGCGATAAAAGATTTTTATCTGGAGGTTCTGTGCTGCGTGGTGGTATAATGGGTGGTGCGCCAGGGGAATTAGTGGGGGTGGGGTTGGGGATAGTTTGCCTATTTCTGCTTTCCATGCTTTGAGCATGGTCTGTGTGTACCTGTTAAGCGTTGTGGGAATTTTCCTTAGTTTGTTTGGGAGGAGTGGGCATGCTGTGGTGCAGGTATTTTCATTTGTGTCTCTCTCTAGGTGTGTCCATTGTTTTGTCTCTTTAATTGGCATTTTTTAAAAAAGGAAATAGGCACCATGGGAGGCCCAAGCAAGATTAGGTGGGCAAAGAGGAAGAGTTTCACCTCTTTCCCCACAGTGATCCCAATAAACCCCTTCCTTGCTGCTTTTTGCAAATGGAGGGAATCTCCTGCTGGGGGCAGTGGAAAGGGTTGATCTCCTGCTCCTTTTCAACCATACATCCCATCCCATCCCATCCCATGTTTGTTTGTGTCTTGCAGCAGCTGTTTCTGTATTTTAGACCTGCAAGGTCATGTAAGATTGTCTGGGGAAATTTCCACCCCTGGAAGTGATTATTTGCTTTTGAATCACCCCAGGAACAGGCGTCTTTGCCCCCAACCCCTTCACCTGCAAATGGTGGTTCATGGCGGATGGTGGCTGTGGACGCTCAGGCTTAGTGACCTGGGTCTGCCCTCTCAAGATGGTCTCTGGCCTCTTCAGCAGCCTTAGCTTTTGCAGCTAGAGTCAGCCAGCCACCTCTAAGTCTGGAAAAGGAGACATAATTCCTAAAGACTGACTAATCTAGTTGTTTATGTGGTGAGAATGGTTTTACCTACTGGTAACTGGAATTCAAAATTTCCATTTCCTAGTGTAAAGAATTCACTGTCCATGCTGGGTACGATGCACTTTTACAGCGACTGCTGGATGGGAGGAAGATGTGCAAGGATGTGGAGGACCTCATCAAACAAAGGTAACTGAAAAGGGTAATTAAGGAGGAGCACTGGCTGCCCTGTTGGGGCCCTGGGCGCACCATGGACTAAGATGGAGCAAGCCAATGGACAACCCAACCCAATAGGTTCAAATTGTAAGGAAGGAGATTCCAACTAAACATTAGGAAGAACTTCCCGGTGGTAACCTTCATTCAATGGTGGGATGGACACCCTCAGAAGGGGGTGGACTCTCCTCCACTGCATTGCAGGGGGTGGACTAGATGACCCTTGGATATCTTCCAGCTGTATGGTTGGTAGTAGTGGGCCACTCTGTCCCTCCTGCAGCAGCTCACTTGGTTTCTGGGCTGGCTGCAGAGAGACCTCTTCCTTCCTGGCCAGCTCAGAAGCAGAGCAAATTGCTGGAGGAGGGACAGACTAAGAAGTTCCTCCTCCACTTGCTGTTCCTGGCTGAATAGGGAGTGGGGGGGGGGAGGAAAAATTGCAAACAAGCAAAGACACTGAGCTGGAAAGATCTAGTGTGGGGTAGAGATTAAAAGTGCCAGACTAGGACCTGGGAGGCCAGAGTTCAAATCCCCACTTAGCCAGCAAGAAAACATGCAATATGATCCAGCTCCCCATTAGGTTTTGGGATGAATTCAAGGTGCTAGTCCTGCTGGTGCAAATCTATGGGTGCACCACCTTCTCTGGCAGAGGGCCACAGAGGAACCTCCCTCACAGGGAAGGGAAGAAGGGAAAGAAAATGGGGAAGCGGGGAACCACATATGCTGCCTTGCACTCCTCTGAGTGGGGATGAAATTTGATACCTGTGCTTGCTGAAACAATGCCATCCTTCAAAATGTGCACTTCTTTGAATTTTATAGCACAGTTCTTGGCTGAAGTAGTAAGTCCAGGGGCTACGTGACTGTTATTCAAAAGGAATGTGCAAACATGCATTGTATTAGGTGAGAGGTGCTTGGGGAAAATGTGGCTATTAGGCAAAATTGCAGAGAAATATAAGTATGCATTAGAAAAAATTCACACTAAGATGCTGATTAATTTTCATGAGGACTTGAAAACCCACAACCAGGATTGGAGCACAAGAGCCCTGTCTCCCCTCCTGCGGTTTCCAGCATTGCTGCCTCTACTGTGGAGTCAGAGCAGAGCCATCCTGGCTAGCAGCCGTTGATCGCCTTCTCCTCCATGAACTTGTCCAATCCTCTCTAAAGCCATCCAAGCTGGTGGGCCTCCCTGCCTCCTGGGGAGGGAGTATCAGAGTTTAACTATGTGCTGCATGAAGAAGTCTTTCAGCTGCGCTGAGGTTTCCAACCTTCAGCTTCAGGAAAGCAGTGTGATCTCCCCAGCCAGTGCTCCCTTCCGTCCCACCCACCACCATCTTGTGGCCCCCGTAGGAGCACAGCCCCCGAGAGTAAAATGTACTCTCCCAGTGTCCTGCTACTGAATCATTATACACTCACAAGTGACACAGACCCCTGTCATCTCTCCAGAGCTATTTTAAAACATGTGAGCAAAGTTTTCTTCCTCCTGATGGAAACAGTGGCTTCGCATAGGCGCCAGAGTGGTTAACCTGCTGTGGGTGGAGGCAGAGTGAGAAGCGCAGGTGGGTTTGAATGGCTCTGGGCCCCTGGAACAAATTTGGGGGGTGGCTTACGTGGGTTGTTTAAGGGATGCCTTCCCCATCGTCATTCTAGTTTCTCCCGCCTGGAGCTGTTGGGAGCTGTAATCTAAAATATATGGGAGGCATTAGGTTTGGGGACGTGTTTTTTTTTGGGGGGGGGGTGACCTCCAGGACATGAAGCTGGTCAAATGAGGTGACGCTGTGGGATGGTGAAGGGGTGAGATCAGCCTTCTTAACCTGGTGACCTCCATGTTTTGGACCACAGTTCCCATCAGCCCCAGACAGAATGGCCAATGGCAAGGGATGATGAGAATTGTAGTCCACTGTACAACATCTGGATGGTGCCAGGTTGGAGAAGGTGAGTAGGGATGGGTCATTTTCAGTTTCTCTCAATTTCTCATTTTCGCAGTTAAATTTGATTCAGATTCTACATTATGTCGCCATAGACCTGAAAAAGCATAACAACCACAACCATACAAGTGAAATAAGCAAACCGGTTTAGCTGGCTTGCTCCTCCCCAAGCAGTTACAATTGTGCAGACACTCTCCTCTGACTGCCATGGCATGCAAAACATACACTGATTTTTTGGGTTTCCAAGTTCTAAGTCCAGAGGTAAAAAAAAGAGAGCTGTCACCAGGCAAAGGGGGACATGACAATTACCGTATGTGATGTGGTCTTCAGTGCTGTTTGGGTTTTGCAATTCCTGCTAGCCCTAACAGACACACACACACAACGGACAGTGCAGTTGCTTTTGCTGTTCTGGGCACAAGAAAATAAACAAACAAACAAACAAACAAACAAATGTCAAGTTCTCCCTTTTTTAAAGGGAAATTCCCTTATGCTGAATAGGCTTCCTCGCGAGAAAAGGGAAAACTTGACAGCTATGCTCCCTTGTGGCAGATTTTGTTCCTCCAATAGTTCTAACAAGAAACTGCAATTGTCAGAGAAAAGCAACTCGATCACCATCTAGCACAATCAGTGACTATGGTGTGTCACTTTGCCGTGCAACTGTTGCACAGTGCTCACGTCACAATGCTCATGTCCGCTGCATGTCTTTAACTCTGCAAAGGTGAGCCTTTTGCAGCTGTGCAGCGCAGGTGCCCATGTGGCCTTTTTGGAAAATTCCACCTACTCCTCCCTCCCAGCAGCAGTTCTTAATCACTGCAAGAATCCCATTCTGTTTTGTTTTCATTTATGGGGTGTGCACCTGCCCCTTTCCAATACTGGCTTGCGCCATCTCCCTTTTCTTACTTTGAGGGGCTTGTTTTCAAATGTACCCAAATAGTGACCAGTACAAGGCCTGTCAGGGCAGGAGACCCCAAAATATATGGGAGTTGGTATTCCTTTAGCTTCAAATAATGAAGTTTTTTCTTCTCTTTTTGCAGGGCACAAGCAGAAGAGCGGTACGGGAAGGAGCTGGTTCAAATTGCTCGGAAGGCAGGAGGCCAAACAGAAATCAAGTAAGTCATTTTGAATGTAACATGATAGCAATGACTACAAAGTACCTCTGCTTTAAATTAATAGTGGGTGCCACCTACAATCAGTGGTTACACAAACAAGGTGCAAATTTTGGACAATTATGTGACTTTTTATGCGCCCTCTCAGATTGCATGGAGCCCGGACAGCCCCGTGGTTTTCCCCGGCGCTGAGGGTGATGAAACAGTCATTGAGACGGCTAGAGCGCCGGTGGCGGAAAACTCATTTTGAATCAGACCGGACACGGGCTAGAGCTCAACTTCGAGCCTACCAAGTGGCAATGGTGACGGCGAAGAGGACCTTCTTCACCGTCTCCATCGCATCTGCAGAAAACAGCAGCAGGAGACTCTTCCAGGTGGTTCGCAATTTAGCGGAACCACCTGCTCCATCCGGGCCCAGTATGGGCCACATGATCTCCTGCAATGATTTTGCAAAGTTTTTTGCAGATAAAGTCGCTCAGATTCGGGAAGAGGTAGACTCCACCGTGGGAGCAGGGCCGGGGCGGGGGAGTGCTAGAGTCCTGTCTAGTCAAGCTTTGTGGGATCAATTTCAATCTGTTACCTCCGAGGATGTGGACAGGCTGCTTGGACGAGTGAAACCAACCACCTGTCTCCTTGATCCTTGCCCATCCTGGCTTATAAAAGCTAGCCGGGAAGGGCTGGGCGATGGGCTTCGCGGGTTGGTAAATGCTTCTCTCCATGAGGGAGCCTTCCCAGACCCGCTGAAAGAGGCGGTTATTAAACCGCTTCTTAAAAAACCATCTTTAGATCCGGCCAATATGGCCAACTATCGCCCAGTCTCAAATCTTCCATTCTTGGGCAAGGTGATTGAGCGAGTGGTTGCTGAACAACTCCAGGCACGCCTGGAAGAAGCGGACCATTTGGATCCCTTCCAGTCAGGATTCAGGCCTCATCATGGGACTGAAACTGCCTTGGTCACACTGGTCGATGATCTCCGGCGGGCTAGGGACAAAGGTAAGAGCTGTTTCCTTGTTCTGCTGGATCTCTCAGCGGCTTTTGACACCATCGACCATAACATCCTTCTGGACCGTCTAGAGGGCTTGGGAGCTGGGGGCACTGTTATGCAGTGGTTCCGCTCCTTCCTCCTGGGCCGTGTTCAGAAAGTGGTGGTGGGGGATGAGTGTTCAGACCCCTGGGCTCTCACTTGTGGGGTGCCTCAGGGTTCTGTCCTCTCCCCCATGCTTTTTAACATCTATATGCAGCCGCTGGGAGAGATCATCAGGGGGTTTGGGCTGGGTGTCCATCAGTATGCTGATGATACCCAGCTCTACCTCTCTTTTAAATCAGAACCAGTGAAGGCGGTGAAGGTCCTGTGTGAGTGCTTGGAGGCGGTTGGAGGATGGATGGCGGCTAACAGATTGAGATTGAATCCTGACAAGACAGAAGTATTGTTTGTGGGGGACAGGAGGCGGGCGGGTGTGGAGGACTCCCTGGTCCTGAATGGGGTAACTGTGCCCCTGAAAGACCAGGTGCGCAGCCTGGGAGTCATTTTAGACTCACAGCTGTCCATGGAGGCACAGGTCAACTCTGTGTCCAAGGCAGCTGTTTATCAGCTCCACCTGGTACGCAGGCTGAGTCCCTACCTGCCCACTGACTGTCTCTCCAGAGTGGTGCATGCTCTAGTTATCTCCCGCTTGGACTACTGCAATGCGCTCTACGTGGGGCTACCTTTGAAGGTGACCCGGAAACTACAACTAATCCAGAATGCGGCAGCTAGACTGGTGACTGGGAGCGGCCGCCGAGACCACATAACACCGGTCCTGAAAGACCTACATTGGCTCCCAGTACGTTTCCGAGCACAATTCAAAGTGTTGGTGTTGACCTTTAAAGCCCTAAACGGCCTCGGTCCGGTATACCTGAAGGAGCGTCTCCACCCCCATCGTTCTGCCCGGACACTGAGGTCCAGCTCCGAGGGCCTTCTGGCGGTTCCCTCACTACGAGAAGCCAAGTTACAGGGAACCAGGCAGAGGGCCTTTTCGGTAGTGGCTCCCACCCTGTGGAATGCCCTCCCACTAGAGGTCAAAGAGAACAACAATTACCAGACCTTTAGAAGGCATCTCAAGGCAGCCCTGTTTAGGGAAGCTTTTAATGTTTGATGGATCTCTGTATTTTAATGTTTGATGGATTTCTGTATTTTAGAATTTCTGTTTTGTTGGAAGCCGCCCAGAGTGGCTGGGGGAACCCGGCCAGATGGGCGGGGTATAAATAATAAATTATTATTATTATTATTATTATTATTATTATTTTTCACACCAATGTACAGTCGAACCTCTACTTACGGTTTGCTGCCGTTTGCGCATGCTCAGGAGCAGTGATTGCCGTTTGTACATGCACAGAAGCAGACAATCGCCATTTGCACATGCACAGAAGCAGGCAATTGCCGCCCGTGCCTGTGCACAACGGCGCCTCTCCCAGCAACCCGTTTTGACCTCTGGATGGACCTCCCGAATGGATTATGGTCACAAATAGAGGTTCCACTGTATTGTCATAGATTTGGGAGGGGGATCTCCTCCCTAAACCCTATAAATTAATAAATGGTAGGATTTGGATCATTTGGGATGTAAAGGGAGAAATAACAGCTGCAGAGGAATTCCTGGGCTAGCCTCTGCCAAACGGCCTGGCCAAGCAAGGGCCAATAAGAAACAATAGAGGGCCACGGAGGGCCATTGGTAATGCAAAAGAACTGTCCTCCCTTCTTGCTCTGAGGTGTGAACAGAGACTGGGAGTTTGGAAGGTTGCCAGGGTAACTGGGTGTGAGACGACAGGGAAAGAGTTTTTAGTAGGGTGTTCAGGGAAGAAGAATGGGAGAAGAAAGACTGGGATCCATCTTGGGCAGGCTGGCTGCAGGCTGGCTGGGAGAGATGCCTTGGACTGCAGGGCCGCACTGCTAAGGGGAAAAGCCCCTCTTGAAATGACTGTAAGATCTGCACTTCCTCCATGCAGACTGAAGGTGTAAATAGGTGAATAAGCCCTATTTCTTAAAGCTACAACAATCTCCGCTGTGTCTCAATTCTCCAAAGAAACACAGACTCTGCAGGATTGCCTGGAACCATCTTGCTATTGCTCGGCAGAGTGTGGGCAGCACATGATTTTTGTAACAGTATTTTTTCTCTTTGTTTTCTTGATTCAGAACATTTTATATATGCTACTTCCAGTGCAGTTTAGGTGGGTTTGTTTTAAATGGTGGCCTTCATCCCTTCACAAGGACCCAGGTGGTGCTGTGGGTTAAACCACAGAGTCTAGGGCTTGCTGATCAGAAGGTTGGTGATTCAAATCTCTGCAATGGGGTGAGCTCCCGTTGCTTGGTCCCAGCTCCTACCCACCTAGCATTTCGAAAGCACATCAAAGTGCAAGTAGATAAATAGGGACTGCTCCAGCGGGAAGGTAAGTGCCGTTTCCGTGCGCTGCTCTTGTTCGCCAGAAGCAGCTTTGTCATGCTGGCCACATGACCCGGAAGCTGTCTGCGGACAAACGCCGGCTCCCTCGGCCTAGAGAGCGAGATGAGCGCCGCAACCCCAGAGTCAGACACGACTGGACCTGATGGTCAGGGGCCCCTTTACCTTTACCTTTTCATCCCTTCACATTACAAAAGGGCTGGGGCAGAAATAAATAAGCAAAATCCCAGCAGAAAGTTCCCAGAGGGAAGGAGCCAAAGGGCAGTTAGTTCAAGCTGTTCAAGCAGTTTCCAAAAATCATCCATACTTTCTCAAAATCTCTTAATTCTATATCATATCTTATATCTTACACATTAATTCTTAAACATTTATCATCACAAGAATCCTTCTCACTTAAATTCAATCTATTACTAAATTATACTCCTTTTGCTTCTAAACTCTAATTTTAATAACACCATGGTATCCTGATTCTCTTAACTTTTATTCTACTCCAAAGCCTCTATTCCCTACCCAAAAATATCCATACATCAATTTCTATATCTTCTTTTCCCCCGGATTTCAAAGCAGCTCCTCTCCCTCCCTCCTGGCCAGGGAGGCTCCACTTGGCTTCCCCCCCCCCCTGCGAGCAAGCAGCCAGCCACCGCCTGGTAAAATGCCTCGCTTGGCAGCTGGCTGCTCGCTCATTTGCCGAGTGCTGCCAGAAGTCACATCTGCGCATGCCCAGGCATGTGCAGAACCGATTTCTGGTGCGCGCAGAAGCAATTTCCAGTACCCAGACATGCGGACACAGGCAGCCCGGCACTGGAAGTTGCTTCTGCGCATGTCTGAACATGCGCAGGACCGTTTTCCGGTGCCCCGGACATGGGCAGAGCTGGCACCGGAAGTCGCCATTTCCGGTGCCCCGCCATTGGGTGAGGCTGCTGATCCCTTATTTTCCAATCCGTAAGTTGACAGCTACGCTTCTGCCCCATTGAAGCAAAGGTGCCTTGGCTCAAACTCACACTGTCAATACAGTGGTACCTTGGTTTATGAACTTAATCTGTTCCGGAAGTCCATTCTTAAACCAAAGCGTTCTTAAACCAAGGCGAGCTTTCCCATAGCAGTGGGGGACTCAATTTACAAATGGAACACACTCAACAGGAAGCAAAACATGTTCTGCTTCCAAGGCAAAGTTCACAAACCAAAACACCTCCTTACAGGTTTCCAGTATTTTTAATCCAAGTTGTTCATAAACTAAGCTGTTCTTAAACCAAGGTACCACTGTAATTTGTAATTACACTTTGTCACAACACGTGTTCATGAATTCCCATGTACAAAATCAGAAAAGGTAGCCAAGCCTTATATCAGCCTTTTTGGGTGTCACAACTGTGCCAAAGTCCTTAAGAAATGCAATCAGAATGCAAAACCCAGTACAGTACATGTTAGAAGTTCTGACTCATGTTAGCAGGAAAAATAGTATGCTTTGTAGAGACTTCCTGTGTTAGGCTTTATATAGAATCATACTTGCAGATGGAGGAGCAAAAATGTACTCTTGAGCCAGCTAGTGCATTTCCTGTTTGTTGCAAAGAAATCCTGGGGAGAAATAGATTCAGTTTGCACTCAAAGGTGAAGTTACCAAATGTGTACTTTCTGGAATAAGAGAAGTGCTGAAACACAGCCATCCCTCGGAATTAGCACACCTCTGAATTTTGCAGTGCAGTTCTCTAGCCAAGGAGTGTGAATGATAATGATAGTGATTTTACTTGTACCCCACCCATCTGATTGGGTTGTCCCTGCCCTTCTGGATGACTTCCAACAAGTATAAAAGCATTATATGTGTGTATAAAATGCACATATTAGAGAAAATGATATACCAAAATGCATTATGTTAGGCAAAATTGCATACAAAAAAGTGTACATTAGGAAAAAATTGCGCTAAAATGTTGGTGAATTTTCAGGGTGACTCTTTTTTTAAAGTTGCAAACTGGTCTGGAGAACTGAACTTAAATACAGGAAAAAAGAAAGTGAAATTGGCAGATTTGACCATCCCTGGTTGCACAACTGATCCCTGCAATGTCTGGATTAACAATGGTTTATCCACTTATCCACGGGAAGCCACAACTAAGTGTGCCTGTGTTGAGCTTGTTTACTATTCCTGCAGATGAGCATATAAGGTGGGGTGCTCTCACAACACAAGGTGATTTGAATGCAATGCTAAGCCAAAACATAGAAGCAAAGAATTGTAGTGTTGGGAGGGGCATAAAGGGTCATCTGCTCCTACCCCATGCAATGCAGGAATCACAGCTAATTTGGCTTAATGTGAATATGCAGAGTGTACAGGTTTCTGGAGATGAGCTTCTGGCTTTTCCTGCTCCAGATTCTTCCTTTCCAGATATTGGTAGAATCCGGTGCATTTAGAATTTGGCACCTTTTGCCCTTTTGCCCTGCAGCAACAGAAAATAGAGCCAAATTCAAAATGCACTCACTTACAGTTGGAAAGGAAGAATCGAGAGTTGCAGACGCATCTTGAAGTAGAGCCACACCTTCAAAGGAAGAAAGGAAGACTCACCCGACATCATATGACATAAGGCAATTGACAAATGGGCATTCTGAAAGCCCTTGAGAAGTTGAGATAGCTTTATTGCCATTGTTTTCTGGAGACAAGGCAAAACATATATACCAGGACTTAATCTTGTTTTTGTGGCTGATTGTATAGAAATTGTGCAATACAGGAGATATTATACAGTGAGTTTCAGGGCTGGTGGAACAGTGTTGGGGCTTTGGCTATACAGAAAAGGTGACTTAGCATATTAGACTGGATAGAGAAGATCTAGGAAGTCTTTTGCTGTTAGCTGGTACCCTTCCATGTCATATCTAACTCAACAGGAGGGCTCTCACTGTGATCTGCCATAGTTCCTAACCAATTTTGGCCTTCAGCTTGATTCTCCTGTGGTTTCCCTTTTATTCTCCTGGTCACTTAGGAGGGACCTCATGGCCCCCTCTCTCTGGCCTCTCCTGCCTGAATCGGCAGGCAAAGCTAGCCCCAATTTCAGAAAAGCCAGAGTCAATTCCTGTTAAGAGGATGGGTCTTTAGAGAGAAGTTGATGATATTTCCCTAGACAACTGGAAAACAAACAGTCCCCAAAGAGTGAGTGACGTTGTTCAACATCTTCAATGTTCACTTCCTGTCTTTCAAATAGGGAGGTTTCAGTATGTATCTTCCCCGCAATTGCACTCTGCAAAAGTAAGAAGATTCAGTCTTGCAAGGAGAAATGGCACGGAGAATGCAAAAAGGGCAAGGGTCACAGGGCTTGTGCAATCAGCCTGTGGCCTGGGACACCAAGTCTCCTGCAGCTTCTGCTCTGACTCCAAAACAGAAGTCCAGAACGTACAGATCTTTATCTTGTTTTTAAAAAGCACCTTCCCCTCCTCTTCACACTGGTTTTGGTAGCTATAGTTCCTTTAACGTGGTAGGATAATCTCACATCTATTTCGTTTGCACACATCTACTGCACTAGCACACTCCTGTTTGTGCTACATCACATGTAGCAAAAGGAGATTCTTGCAAAACCATTACAGATGAAAGAAATTAGGAATGTCATTCATAAAACAAGCACTAAGAAAGTGCTGGGGACCAGATTTCTTTTCTGCAGAATGGTATGAGACACATCCAGATCTTTTTACCTCTAAGCTTTTCTGTGTTTGGATTAGGCACTTTGTCCCTTTCAATGTCTGGTGCTTATAGTCCTACTAAATCTAAGCCTGGCCAAGACCACACCAACTGTGTAAATTATAACAAAATGAAAAAAAAATCATTCCAGTAGCACCTTAGAGACCAACTAAGTTTGTTATTGGTATGAGCTTTCATGTGCGTGCACATTTCTTCAGATACCAAGTGTGCATGCACACAAAAGCTCATATCAATAACAAACTTAGTTGGTCTCGAAGGTGCTACTGGAAGGAATTTTTAAATATTGTTTCAACTATGGCAGACCAACACGGCTACCTACCTGTAACTAGAACTGTGTAAATTATAGATATTGAAATACAGTGGTACCTCGGGTTGCAAACATTTCGGGTTACAAACTCCACTAACCCAGAAGTTGTACCTCGGGTTACAAACTTTGCCCCAGGATGAGAACAGAAATCACGCACAGGCAGCAGCGGGAGGCCCCATTAGCGAAAGCGCACCTCAGGTTAAGAACGGTTTCGGGTTAAGAATGGACCTCTGGAACGAATTAAGTTTGTAACCCAATGTACTATCCGTGATTTTGGCTAGTAGAGCTCAGGCAGTTACGCACAGGGATCAAGTGGGTTTTATTTAGCATAGTCAGGCGCTGATCACCTAACCCTGGTAACTGATCTGGTGGCCTTAAACCAGGGCTAGGCAACTTAAGGCCCGTGGGACGGATGCGGCCCAATCGCCTTCTCAATCTGGCCCACGGAGGGTCTGGTAATCAGCATGTTTTCACATGAGTAGAATGTGTCCTTTTATTTAAAATGCATCTCTGGGTTATTTGTGGGGCCTGCCTGGTGTTTTCACATAAGTAGAATGTGTCCTTTTATTTAAAATCCATCTCTGGGTAATTTGTGGGGCATAGGGATTCGTTCATACCCCCCCCCCCAATATAGTCTGGCCCACCACATGGTCTGAGGGACAGTAGACCGGCCCATGGCTGAAAAAGGTTGCTGACCCTTGCCTTAAACAATAACAGAATGGATCCAGCTGCACCTATTTCCTTAGATGTTGAATTTTTTTTTTTGACAAAGTATATTAGGAGGTTATGTTTATTACTTTGGGGAAAGGTGGATTTCCTCAAGAATTTATGAATTTGCCACGGACTGGATGGATGGAGGGAGGAACGAGCTGGGGAACCCCCGAGGGAGAAAGGCTCAGAGCCTGGGGGGGATGACAATGAGAGGAAGAAGACTGGGGGGGGAGGTGTCAGAAGCTGAAAATGTATCAGGGCTTAATGAGCAGGGGGAGTCTGGGGCAGAGAGAAGTCCAGACAGAGGCAGAAGCTGAAGCAGGAGAGGAGGGAGGCCACAAAGCAGAGATGAGTCTGGCTGGGGAAAGGGCATGTGACAAACTCCCCCCCCCCTCAGTCTCCCAGAACCAGGAAAGGCATGAAGAGGGCAGAGGAGAAGTTAGTTTCACACAGGCACAATTTCAGAATGCTTGGGGAGAAGTCCCTTGGAGAGGAGGGGACTTGGGCATCTGTCTCAGCAACTGTTTCATGGGGACAAGACCTGCTGGAGATCTAGGCCTGACACTCCTGTGTAGATCCTGTTTCTGTTAATAAGGAATTAACTTCAACATGCTTGGTGTGATTTATGGCTGACTCGATCCTGTCAGATTATAATTGTGTACCTCTATCCTAAATAGCAAATTAGGACAAATGGGATTCTTTGGTATCTCTTTGGTCTGGAGAGAAATACAAGATGGGGCTGCTCTCTGTCTCCATTAATGTTTGGAGCCATTGCCATGTGGAGTCAGACAGAATAGGGAGATGAGAAATTAGAATTTAAAATTAGCTTTGTATGTGGATTTATTATTATTATTATTATTATTATTATTATTATTATTTATTAATAGACTTGGAACATCCATATCGGAATTAATCAAAATATTTAATCATGTTGATAGAATTTCAGGGTATACAATTAATTTGTCAAAATCTAAATTAATGCCAGTGGGCAATTTTAGATCACCTGTGTTGTACACTAACTGGCCATTTGTTGGTGACCAGATGTTGTAACATATCTAGGCATTTTAGTTCCGATAGATATTTCTCAAATGATTAAAATGACTTTGAACCAGATGTTTAAGGAGATTACTAGTGATTTGGAAATATGTGCACTACTTAAATTTACTATTTGGGATAAGGTTAAAACACTGGACTTCAGTTCCCAGCGGCTCCTCCTTGGGGCCTTTCCCCTCAGAAGTGGTGGGAGACTTTCCTTCCTTCCTCTTCCTCTTCCTCTAATCCCCTCTGCCTCCTGGCCACCTTTGCTCAGCAGACAAAGAGTTGCTGGTGCTGCCATTGTTCCAACTCGAAGGCTGTTGGAGAAGCACTGGTTGGAGAAGCACTGATCCAGAGGACTTAGGGAACCTTAAGCCAAAGGTGGAATGATGCCACAAGAGGGCAGCCAAGAAACATCGTCATGGACTCTATTATGGGCTACCTGTTTTCGTTTGAAGGTACTGTAGCCGGAGAAGCGAAGGAAAATTAAGATATAGGAGTTCAATGACCAGTAATTGGCTAGGGTTTCTTTTCAGGCACTAAAAAAGGCAGATCAATTATCACAGTTGCTTTTGTAACATTCCAGCACACTGATACGGATCAGAAAATTGCTATGCGCACACACAAATCCCAGTAAAAATGATAAGAAATGTAGCTGTTTGATGATAACAGTAAGGAAGGTTGGATTGATAAGAAAGGCACATAAAGCTCAATCTTTAGCTAACTGCTCCACTAGGCATATAATTGCTTTCACCAACTCCCTCTTTCTCTCTCTCTATAAATGCTAGTGATTTATACTGAATACAGTTTTACTTTTAGGTTAGGACAGTTAGCAGAGAGGTAGAATATTTGTTCCTGGAGTTATAAGATATTCTGAGGTCGATTTCACACATCTTTTCTACAGTATCTGTCTGACTTGTGGTTGCTGCGTGTATAGAAATTAAGAGGCTTGATTAGGTTGTGGAATCATGGAATTATAGAGTTGGAAGGGATTCCAAGGGTCATCTAGTCCAAGCCCCTGCAATGCTGGAATCTCAGCTAAAGGTCTCACAAAAGATATGCCTATCAATGGCTAAAGGTAAAGGGACCCCTGACAGTTAAGACCAGTCACGGATGACTCTGGGGTTGCACGCTCATCTCGCTTTACAGGCTGAGGGAGCCGACGTTTGTCCGCAGACAATTTTTCCGGGTCATGTGGCCAGCATGAGTAAGCCACTTCTGGCGAACCAGAGCAGTGCACAGAAATGGCCTTTCACCTTCCCGCTGGAGCGATACCTATTTATCTACTTGCACTTTGACGTGCTTTCGAACTGCTAAGTTGGCAGGAGCTGGGACAGAGCAATGGGAACTCACCCCGTCGCGGGGATTCGAACCACCAACCTTCTGATTGGCAAGCCCTAGGCTCAGTGGGTTAGACCACAGCGCCACCTGCGTCATGGCTACTAGCCATGAAAAGGATGTTCTACCTCCACTGCTAGAGACAGCAGGCTTCTGAATACCCCCTGGAGGCTGGCCAAAGTCACTCTGTCTCCAAACAGCCCTCACCTGCCTGGCCTTGCAGAACTTGACAGGAAGGAGGAGAGGGCAAAACTAGAGTTAGTTGGCTCTGCTTGCCATAGGCTCTGGCGCCACCTTCTGTTGGGGTCCCAGCTTGCTGCCCTACCAGTCTCAGAGGACACCAGCCACCATTGTGAGCTCCAGTTGCTGGGAATCGCAAGTGTCTATTGCGCTCAGGTTCTCCATTGTGTTCAAGAGGCTGCTGGGCTGGATGGGCCTCGGGACTGATCCAGCAGCCAGGCTCCTCCTGTGTTCCTCAGCTCTGATTGTGGTGTTGGCAGCAAGTGGCTTTGGACTCTTCTGTTTTGATATTTCTATCTGTAAGAAAAATAACTGCCCTTTTATCTCTTCCTTCTCAGCACTCTGAAAGCTTCATTTGAAATCCTAAAGCAACGTAAGTATAGTAGGAAGCTCCTCTCGCTGCCCTTTCCCACTTGGAGAGTAATTTGTGGAAGGGCAGAACATCTCAGGCTTACTCAGAGGAAGAGGCCAGCCAGTCTGGGGATTAACAGAGCAGGTTTTACACACCAGAAAGAAGTTTACTTTCTCTGCACATGGGTGTTTTTATCCCTTTAAGTGCAGCATTAGAGTGTCTTAACTGTTTTTATTGCAGCTCATATGATAATTGATTGTTATGAGTTTGTGGGGGGGGCAGTCTGGATGGGGCCCTGGGGGCCCTCCCAAACCTGGGATCCTGTATCTGAGAAAGCAGCAGCTTGCCAAACCAGTTCATTTGTTAAGGCGATGACTTGGGCTGGTTAAAGTTCACAATTTAGTATATCCTAATAAGTCACGCTATGTCTTTCCCCCAGGCCCCTACCTTGGCATAATTGGGGGGGGGGACACAGAGAGGCATGTCTTGCTTCATGCTGAGCCTGTGCTGGACTTTGGGGGTCCCCTGGAACCCTATTGAGGAAGGAAGATTTTTCAGGGTGTTAACGCTGCAAGCCCCTCCATCCTACGCCCAGGTGGTATATGTGTTTAAACAAAACCATATAGCCGAAAGACACTGCAGTGTCCCTTGACCGTTGACCCTCTTTCTAAGGAACCTGAACCCTGAAAAAGAGCTTAGAATGCCTAGAGTCTCTCACCACTCGGAGTGTAACAACACACACTACAGTTCTCTGAGTAGTGAGAAGCACTTTCCTAGGCTTGGTTTCTCCTGAAGGAAATGCATGGGGTGTTCCCTGGTGCTTTGTATGTGCTTAGTTACAAATACTTGTGCTTCCAGCTGACCTGTTTACTGAACATCCATCCTGATTCATTTGTGGGGTGATAGGAGGACGATGCCAGCTTTTAAATGAGCATTCGCCCTGATTTGTCTGTGGGGAGGTTAGATAGCGCTGTTGAAGGAAGTATTATTTCACTCTTTCATGTAGTTCCTCATCACTTTCGATACTGCAAAAAACCGAATCTGTTTTGGGGAAGTGGGTTTGTTGCGCAAGACCTCTCAATCCACACTAATTGCCCAACCTGAATTTTCCAAGATGTGATAGTGGCAGGTTGAAAGTGCCCCATCAGGCACCAGTTTTGAAGTGTGTTTGTGCAGCAGCTTGCTTATTTTAAAAAACTTTACTCACTGGGAATAAAGAATGCTGTCAGTTTGTACGCAAAGACCAGCAATGCTGAGTAGACACACCAACAGTGACCATCCTCATGCTTGTTAAGGATACTTGCACTGTGACTGTGAAGGTCACCTGCAAAGGTGAGATTGCTCAGCTCCTGTCTAGAAGATTCATCCGGACAAACTCTGCGTTCTGATTTTCTGCAGAAATTGAAAGTATTGGGAACTCTCACATCCAGCTGGCTATAATGATGAAGGAGGAACTGAAGGGCCTGGAAGAATTCAGAGAAAGGCAGAAGGAGCAGAGGAAAAAGGTGAGGCAGAAAATAAATGGTCACACCAGGAGGAGTGAACAGTTGGGTCCCCAACTAGATAGCAAAGGCTTAAAGCAGCCGCAAAGACATTTATGTATTATACTAGCTGGCCCGGCCACGCGTTGCTGTGGCTTAGTCTATTAAATGGGCCCTCAGAGTCCCCCTTCAGACTCCTCCACCCCACGCCCGGCTCATACTTGTGATTGGCCCCAACCTGTCCCGACCCATGACCTCCCACAGATTGGGTGGGGGGGGAAAGTATGCATTCAGCTTCCTCGCTTGTCTGCTTATCATTTCTGCAAAAAGCCTTCCACGGCATCTTGCGTGGAAGAAGGCACCACAGACACAAAAGCACGGGAAAGTGAGGCAACAGGTCTGGCGCCTCGTAAGGCGCAGCTGCTTGAACAAAGCGTGTGTGTGTGTGCGTCCCCAACGCAGTGCATGGCTCTGGCTTTCCGGCTGGGAAAGGGGGGGCGCCGGCGGGATCTCTGAACCACGGCGCTGGATAGGCTTAAGACAGCCCTGTGGCCTAGTCTGCAAACCTCTACTCGGCCTAGTCTGAAAAGCTGAGCTGAGCTGCTGTGGAGAGGGAAAGTTTCCTACTTGCAGTACCAACTAGAGGCTGCTGTTGTGCAAGGTCTCCTGATTCTGGCTTCTATGTACTTTAGGGTGAGTTGTGAGTTCCTGAACATGGGGTTTTGGGGGTTTAACATGGCCCAGGTGTGACATTTGTCTTAGGAAACTTTATAAGATCCTTCGGACATTCGCATGAAACATTGTGTCCGAATTTGAACGCAATCGGTCAAGTGGTTTTGGAGAAAAGTGGAGACCCATCCACATGCCCTTTTTACATTTATATATATATATATTATTGATTATGAAGATATTTATATCACCATCGTTAATAATAAAAATGAATATTAATTATAAATAATATGAATGGTGATGATAATGACCATAACCCAATTAAAGAAGGGTTAGTTGATTAACTGCATTTCAGTTGATTAAGTCTGCATCATTCTTCAAGTGGGAAAAGCACAATAGTTCTAAAGAGAGAGAATTTTTCTTTGTTTTCAGAGGATGCATCCATGCATCACAGGCAGACATTGCCTTTAAAGAAGCCTTCCCTGTTCCCTTCTCTCCAGAATCATTAGTCTCAGAGAACAGAAACTGGAATCAATTGTGGAGCAAGAGAGTTAGCAGGCCCAGCTGGGTGGGGTGGCCTTATTTTTCTCCAAGCAAAAGAGACAGGAACACTTTTCTTGCCCAGCCAGCATGGCCAGAGGTGCAACGAGGTTTGAAAGGGCAGGTTCCCTATTCCTGCCTGGGATTCATTCTGAGGACCCAGGATGATAGTGGCGGTGCAGAGAGGAAGATGCTGGAGGCCCTTTTGGAGTCAACTTACAGAATCTCAAATCCGCTTGGGAAATAGTAAAGGGTCTCTTTCTCCTCTGACTACTCTGTTTTCCACTGCTATCTCAATTAACTTTAAAATATATGTGAGACGTAAGGGACAGATGCATAATTGAAAGGGACAAATGCACTAGAAATCTCATTTGTTCCTCTTGCTCATCTATTTTATACGCATCTGTGTATTATTTAAAAGGCTAAACCAGCCAAGGCAATGTAGAAATATATATATATTTAAAACAAAACAAGAACGCTGCAGGGCCTGATGCACCTGAAATTGTTGCCGCTTAATCCCAGTGAAAGCAGTTTGTCTCTTGTGCTTTCAGTCAGACTGAGAGCCAAACTTCACATGACAGGCACTGCTGTGGTTCTTGGAAGGGCAGATCCACCCCATACATTTGAATCATAGAATCATAGAGTTGGAAGAGACCACAAGGGCCATCCAGTCGAACCCCCTGCCAAGCAGGAAACACCATCAAAGCATTCCTGACATATGCCTGTCAAGCCTCCACTTAAAGACCTCCAAAGAAGGAGACTCCACCACACTCCTTGGCAGCAAATTCCACTTTCGAATAGCTCTTACTGTCAGGAAGTTCTTCCTAATGTTTGGGTGGAATCTTCTTTCTTGTAGTTTGAATCCATTGCTCAGTGTTCGCTTCTCTGGAGCAGCAGAAAACAACCTTTCTCCCTCCTCTATATGACATCCTTTTATATATTTGAACATGGCTATCATATCACCCCTTAACCTTCTCTTCTCCAGGCTAAACATACCCAGCTCCCTAAGCTGTTCCTCATAAGGCATCATTTCCAGGCCTTTGACCGTTTTGGTTGCCCTCTTCTGGACACGTTCCAGCTTGTCAGTATCCTTCTTGAACTGTGGTGCCCAGAACTGGACACAGTACTCCAGGTGAGGTCTGACCAGAGCAGAATACAGTGGTACTATTACTTCCCTTGATGTAGACGCTATACTCCTATTGATGCAGCCCAGAATTGCATTGGCTTTTTTAGCTGCTGCATCACACTGTTGACTCATGTCAAGTTTGTGGTCTACCAAGACTCCTAGATCCTTTTCACATGTACTGCTCTCAAGCCAGGTGTCTCCCATCCTGTATTTGTGCCTTTCATTTTTTTGCCCAAGTGTAGTACTTTACATTTCTCCCTGTTAAAATTCATCTTGTTTGCTTTGGCCCAGTTGTCTAATCTGTTAAGGTCGTTTTGACGTGTGATCCTGTCCTCTGGGGTATTAGTCACCCCTTCCAATTTGGTGTCATCTGCAAACTTGCTCAGGATGCCCTCAAGCCCATCATCCAAGTCATTGATAAAGATGTTGAATAAGACTGGGCCCAAGACAGAACCCTGTGGCACCCCACTAGTCACTACTCTCCAGGATGAGGAGGAGCCATTGATGAGCACCCTTTGGGTTCGGTCAGTAAGCCAGTTACAAATCCACTGAATGGTAGCATTGTCTAGCCCACATTTTACTAGCTTCTTTACAAGAATATCATGGGGCACCTTGTCAAAGGCTTGGAAACAATGCCTTATGAGGAACGGCTTTGGGAAGACATTCATCATTTACATTTAAAGCATGTGACTTCACCCAAAGAATCCTGGGATCTGTAGTTTAAGGATGCTGGGAATTGTAGCTCTTTCTTCCAAATGAAAAAGCGAAAGGAGGCTGTAATCAGAAGTAGAGAAAACAGGCAGAACAACTTGACCTTCCCCCTTCCTGTTTCCCTTTGGCTGCTTACATTCCTCTCTTTTCTCATTCAGAAGGAATCGATATGGAGTCCTCCCCATCTCATTTATTCCTGCAGGTGGAAAAACAGTGATTTGGGACTGGGTGGGGAAATTTTGGGGGGACTGCAGGAAGGGAAATGGTTTAACAATCCCCTCCCCCAACAGTCTGTGCCTTCCAATTCCAGCTTTCCTTGGCTATTTTTCATTTTAAAAGAAAACTTTAGGGTGAAGAAAGAAAGAAAGAAAGAAAGAAAGAAAGAAAGAAAGAAAGAAAGAAAGAAAGAAAGAAAGAAAGAAAGAAAGAAACTGTCCATCATGTGCACTTTGACCTTCCATGAAGCCTAACTTGCATCAGATATTGAGGGGCTTCTTTTCAAAGACTTGCTGCTATTTCTCCAGTTTGTGAATTCTGAACCAGATCCCTCCAGGCTGCAGAATAGAGTATGAAAGGACTTAACTTCGACCAATGACTTAGGGACAGCATCCCTATCTGCCAAAAGAAGTAGGGATGTAAATGGTTCTCTGAATTATTGATGTTTGAGAGACATTAATATATTGGATGTGATTGACAGACAGGCTGTATCCTAACTCTCTGCTTTTCCTGAATGGAGGTGATAAGTGCCGCTGGATTTACCGTAACTCCCCTGTGGAGGAGGGCTTTCTTTCTTTCTTTTTTAAACTTTGTTTGTTTGTTTGTTGTTTTCTTGGTTTACAAAGATATGTGCAATGTCTCTCATAACATTTTTACAAATCAGTTTCAATTGTTGAGACATTGGGAAGAAAGGGGAAAAGAGGCAGATGGGGGGGTGGGTGGGTGGGGTGGGGTGACAATGTTTCTATTTTGCTTAATGTATGTGGTGGGGTTTTGTCAGCGTCACTTGTGTAGGTTCTCTGTTGTTCGCTTGTTTTCCTTTGGTGGTGAGAGAGGTTGGGGTTGACCTATGGCATGGTTGTTCCTTTGTGGTTGGCTGTGGTGGTCTTTGTTTTGTGTGTGAGTGTTTTGGATCAGGTTAGCCATATTGGTTTGTATGCTGTTGGTGGATTTTTTGAGGGCTTTCTTTCTGAGGATGTTTCAGTCTTGGCTCTACTGACAAATAGGCAGCCAGAGCATAAGGAGAAGCGCTGTGTCGGGTCAGATCCCCAAAGGGAGACAAGACACCTTCAAGGCTTCCTCCCAAATGTTTACTTTTTAAGCTTTGGTTTTTTACTTGTTTGGTGGTGGTCACAGGTGCTGCGTGCTTTTTTTACCCCTCTTCTGTTTTGAGGTGTGCATAGGTGTTTTGTGCTGTTTTAGGTTTTGTTCCAAGGTTCACCAGTCATCTGGAATTGTGTGAATGCAGCAAGATAGCATCTGATGTGCGTTTAACTTGCACTATTTCAGCTCTGCACGGTTGAAGGCAGGCTTGTTGAAATTACACAAATTTAATCCAAGCAAGACAGAAAGCTTAAAATTGGGTTGCCCAATTTCAAAAAGTGAAAATCCAAAGTTTTTTATTATTATTGGGGGAGCAGACAAAGTTGTTGAGCTATTTTTAAGGAAATTTGCCAAAATATAGACTTCCAACATGGGTTGCCTATGTCTGGATTTTCCCGGACATTTCAGCAATTTCTGCCCCCAATCCCAGTTCTATCCAGGAAATTCCAGACGTAGGGCAGCCCTAGCTTAAAAGCTCTTGTGCTGGAAGGTTAGCAGGGGGAAAAGAGTTGTAAATCTTCTGTGTTTCCTGCAGTATGAAACTATAATGGAGCGAGTGCACAAGAACAAGCTCTCGATGTACAAGAAGACCATGGAGGTAAGAAATAAGTTTAAAGAGCGCATGTATTTCACCGCAGCCTAAATAATTGCTTTTATCAGGCTGAGGATGGGGCCATGTTACCATGGAGCTCACCTAGGCATGCGTGACTGAAGTCCCTTCTTGCCAGTGGGTCTCCTCTGAGTGAGAGAGTTGCCCTCCAAACATGGGATTGTGGGCACTTGGTTGGCCACCATGGGAAAGAGGAGGCTGAATTAAATAGGCCCTTGGCAGTGGCAGACTTTAAAATTCCAGTGGTGCCCTGAGTGAGCCCAAAATTTAGCACCCCCGGCCTCCCTCCTTCCATTCTGAAGGCTTAGTCAATACATGCTCAAACTAAGAAAACTCTGAACATAAGAAATTGAATATGTAAATGTATCAAAGCTGCATGAGAGAACCTTTCGAAATAAGAACTTGAGCATTGTGGCCTAAGCCAAGATAAGTGGTTTCATACCCCTTGAAAGAAGTCTAGCTTCTCGCAAAGAATTCTGGGAGCTGTAGTTTGTTCAGTGTGCTAAGCATTCTTCGGAGATCCCTATTCCCCTTCCAGGGCTTCCCTTCCCAGAGTTCCCTGTGGGATTGACTGCACTATGAATTATAGCTCTGTGAGGGCAATAGGGGTCTCCCTACAACTATTAGCTCTCTTAACAAACTACACTTCTCATAATCCTTTGTGGGGGAAGCCCAGGGGCGGAGGAAGGGGGCGGACCGCCCCGGGTGTCTTTGCTGAGGGGGGTGACATTTGGCAGTCACAGGCGAGCGGTGCGCCGAATGTCCGCCATTGGTGACTTGCTCCGCCCCTGGCCGCAGGGCGCACGTGCCATTCTGTGTACCTGAGCGGCTATCCTGTGCCTGGGAGGGCACCCTCCACGCCCTGCCCCCCTTGGGAGTGCACCCGCCCTGGGAAGCGCAGGCATATGCTCCGCCACTGGGGAAGCCATGACTCTAAAGCGGTATCATAGTGAATCCTAGAATCGTAGAGTTGGAAGGGATGCCAAGGGTCATCTAGTCCAACCCCCCACAAGGCAGGCTTTTAATGTATGGTGTGAATGTCCATAGGAATTAATGAGCCCAATTAAGTTCGTCAGTGAGTTCATTCTGAGTAGGACTAGCCTAGGACACCATCCTAAGAATAGCCTTCAGCTTCTGGGGATTCCCTGCTGTCGTGCCGCCAGCTCCCTCCCTCTCTCGCTCTCCTCCAATCTCATTTACTTATTTTTTATTCATTTTATTTATTAAATTTATACTGGCCTATACCCATTGATCTCGAGGTGGCTCACAGCATATTGATGGTATTTATATCTTTGCCTTCAGTCAAAGAAGTCTTATGAGCAGAAGTGCAAAGACACCGATGAGGCTGAACAGACCTTGGAGAGGATAAGTGCCGTGGGCAACCCTAAGCAAACAGAGAAGGTATCCGAAAATCTCAGTGGTCTTTCAAGGGAGCAGCTGGGAGTTGGGCCTCCGGCAAATGCCTGCTTTTCGCTGTGGTGGTCTCCCTGTTCCCTGGTTCCTGGGTTATCCCATTTGACTCAGCTGATGAAATATTCCTACCAGTACACAGTGAGGAAACTAGGGTGTCATTTCTCCCTTAGCTGGAGGTGGAGGAGAAATTTGGTTTGGTCTGTATTTTAATGCAAACTGAATCACAGCTATCCTCCAAAATGCACAGTTCCCAAGGAATGCTTTGTTAGAGAAACTTGTGTGCGTGGTCAACAGGGAAATGACCCTTTTGTATTTATCTGGTACCCTTTTACTGAATTCACTAACACAGAAAATAATAATAGGTCTGTTCCTGTTCAGTGCAGATTGGGGAGGCTATTTTAGTCGGTTGGTTTGTATGTTAAAGATGGTATGATATATTTATTCCTTGTATGGGCTGGCTTTTGATAGTGTTGTATATTGTGCTCATGGGAAGAATTCTGGTAACTACTGAGGGTGGCTGGGTGGGGTTTGGAGGTGATTTGAGCTGTAACTCTGATATATGCATTCTGTATGTGTCACGTGTTGTTATAGATTGGGGGGGGGGGACCCCTCCAAACCCTAGAAATTAATGAATGGCAGGATTTGGATTATTTGGGATGTGAAGGGAGAAATGCCAGCTGCAGAGGAATTCCTGGGCCAGCCTTGGCCAAATGGGCAGGGATGCCCAGCAACCTAGATGGAGGCGCTCAGTGGCCAGGAGCCAGGAGGGCTCTGCTCTGTCTCCACAGCTGGAGGCTGCAATGCGTCTGAATACTAGTTTCTGGAAACTGCAGGAGGGGAGGGGACTGCTCTTGGTTTGAGTCCTGCTTGCGGGTTTTCCATCTACGGTAGGTGTTTGGTTGGACATTGTGAGAACAGGACTAGAGAGGCCATTTTGGCTTGATCCCAGTGGCTCCTCTTGTGTTGGGAAGGGTATCCAGTATTTGCAATAATGAGCATCCCTTCTTTTTCTTTCTTTTTCTTTTTACATTTTAAAAAACAAGTTTATTGATCAATTTAAAACTTTACATAAAACAAAAACACATAAGGTAAAGGTACACCTCAAATACTTCGAATCTTACAAGTCATAACCGTTTCCTATATCTCTGTATATAAAAACCCCCTTCCCCCCTCCCACCCTCCCTGCTCCCACCCCTCTCCACCCTTTCTTTCCTACCCTTTTCCTTGACGTCTTCTCTCCCTCCCCCCTGTGACCCTTGATCCTTTATTCATATTGTACATTACATATGTCAACTCTAGAGCCTGGAAAAAGAATTCAAAAAAAGTCATTAACATTAAAAATATTGGAAAAGAAGACAAAAACAAAGGGTTGGTGTGTGTTTCTTTCCTTTTCCTTTCGTATTCGCCTTCCTGCCAATCCCTGATGTATTTGTTAAACTCATGCGAACGTACTAAACCTAGTATATTTCTCTATTATACACATCTAATACGTCCATTTTTCTTCATGCATCAAAACCTTATGTATACATTTACTTTTTTCCTTCCCCCCCCCCTTCTTCTTTTTTTTTTCAATCAATTATTACCAAATCCAGTGCACCTTTAGTATATTTTTGAATATATAGTTTATATTTTGACCAATTTTCCGAGAAGTTTTTTTGTGATTTGCCCTTCAGGTTATTAGTTAGTAAGGCCATTTCTGCCAATTCCTGTAATTTATTTTGCCATTCTATCAAAGTAGGGGCTTCAGCCTCCTTCCATTTTTTCGCAATTAATAGCCTTGCAGCAGCAGTAGCATATAGAAAAAGTTCTTTCATGACGGCTGGAATCTCACTTCCAATCATACTTAATAAAAATGCTTCCGGCTTCTTTGCAAAGGTTGTTCCTAACATTTTCTTAATTTCTTCATAGACTTGGTTCCAGAATATTTTGATTTTTTGGCAACTCCACCACATATGAAAAAGATCGCCCTTATTTACCCCACACCTCCAACAAGCACTTGAAGCATTTTTATATATTTTTGATAATCTGTGAGGGGTTAAGTACCACCGATGCTGGACTTTATACATATTTTCTCTGATGACATAACTCGCCGTGAAGTTCATATTAACCTTCCATAGTTGTTCCCAACTTGCAAACATTATAGTTCGCCCAATATCTTGCGCCCATTTTATCGTATAATTTTTCACGGCCTCGTCCATTACATGATATTCAAGGAGTAATTTATACATTTTTGATAAAGTTTTGTTATTGTTATTTATTAAATTTATTTCTAATTTTGATGGGTCTTTCTCAAATCCTAATTTCTTATCTTTTATAAACATAACATAAATTTGATGATATTCTAACCATGTTGTAAAGTATTTTCTAACCTCTTCGTATTTCTTGATTGTTGTTTGTCCATCTTTTTCTATTAATATGTTATTATATGTTGTCCAGCATCTGTTCATGTTCCTTTTCTTCACGGTTGTTGCTTCTATTGGGGATATCCATTTTGGAGTTTTTGGCTCCAGATATTTTCTATATTTCCCCCATGTTTTTAATAACGGATATCTTATTATGTGATTATTGAATGCTGTGTGGGCCTTAAGTTTCTCGTAATTCAAGTAGGCATGCCACCCGAATCGGGTGTCATGCCCTTCTAGGTCTAAGAGTTCTGGATTGCTTAATGTGAACCATTCTTTTAACCATACAAAGCAAGCCGCCTCAAAATATATTTTTAGATCGGGGAGACCAAACCCCCCTTTTTCTTTAATGTCAATTAAAACTTTATGTTTTACTCTGGGCCTTTTCCCTGACCAGATAAATTTTGATAATTCTTTTTGCCAATTATCTAAAAATTCTAATTTTCATATGATTGGAATTGTTTGAAATAAAAATAGTAATCTTGGTAATACGTTTAGTTTAATTGCTGAAATACGCCCCAGGAAGGATAGGTGGAGTCTGTTCCACAGTTCTAAGTCCTTTTTTATTTCCCCCCAGATTTTTTGATAATTATTCTCAAATAAATTTAGGTTTTTTGGAGTAATCCAGATCCCGAGATATTTTATTTTCGTATGTATTTTTAACTTCGTTGCTTTTTCTATATTCAATTGTTCTTCTTTTGATAAATTTTTAACTAATAGCTTTGTTTTTTCTAAATTTAATTTAAATCCCGAGACTTTCCCATATTCTTTCATTACTTCTAATACCTTGTTCAAGCTTTCTTTTGGCTGTTCCGTAGTGATTATAATGTCGTCTGCGAACGATTTTATTTTATATTTATTCTTTCCTAGTTGTACTCCTTTGACTTCTCCTTCATTTCTTATTTTTTGACATAGTACTTCCAGAACTAGTATAAAGATTAGTGGGGATAATGGGCACCCCTGCCTCACTCCTTTATTAATTTCGCATTTTTGTGTCACCCTTCCATTTAATATAATTTTAGCTGTTTGCTTTGTATATATTGCTTTGATGTTATTGTTATATTGTTCTCCAAAATCCATATAATACATTAATTCTTTTATAAATTTCCAGGAGACCCCGTCAAAAGCTTTTTCAGCGTCGACAGCCATTAAGGCTGCCGGTTTCTCTATTCGCAAATCTAAATATTCCAGTATATTGATTATATGTCTTGTATTATTGTGGATATGCCTCCCTGGTAAAAAACCTGATTGGTCTCTATGTATTATTTCGTTGAGGACCTTTTTGGTCCTCTCTGCTAATATGTTTGTATACAGCTTATAGTCGTTATTTAAGAGAGCTATGGGTCTATAATTTGAAGTTTCTAAAGAATCTTTTCCTTGTTTGGGTAAGATTGTAATATAGCTTTATTTCCAGGAGTCTGGCATTTTCCCATGTTGTTGTGTATTATTCATTACAGTTTTCAGAGGCTCTACCAGTACCTCCTCTAGCTTTTTGTAATAGAGTGCTGACAAGCCGTCTGGGCCTGGAGATTTTCCTACTTTTGTATTCTTTATTGCCATTTGGATTTCTCGTATAGTAATTGGGGCATTTAAAATTTCTCTCTGTTCTTTTCTAAGTTTAGGGAGTCCATTTTTTTCTAGATAGTGTCTTATCTCGTCTAGGGTTTCATTTTCTTCCTTGTACAGTTCATTATAGAGTTCGCCAAAACATTTTTCAATTTCTTTAAGGTCATTTGTAATTTCCCCCTTAATTTTTAGTTTATTTATTACTCTCTCATCTTCTTTTTTTTTAAGTTGCCACGCCAGGATCTTACCAGGCTTATTGGCTCCTTCAAAATATCTTTGTTTCATTAATTTTAGTTTCCATTCGATTTCCTCGCTTAGCAGCATTGAATATTGAGATTGTAATAATTTGATATTCCTCTTTATCTCCGCATTCTCTGGTTTATTATATAACTCCTTTTCATTTTTTCTAATTTGTTCTATCACCTCTTGTTTCTTTTTTTCTTTCTCCTTTCTTTGAATTATGTTTTGCTGTATAAAGTAGCCCCTTAATACAGCCTTGCTGGCGTCCCAAACTGTTTTTATGTCTACTTCTTCTGACATATTAAATTTAAAATATTCTTTTAATATTTCTTTTGCTTTTTCTACAATACTTTCATTTTTTAGGAGAAATTCATTTAGCCTCCATCTTGTTGGAGTTTTCCTATTATCTTTTAACCAGACCATAACTGCATTATGGTCTGAAAGCGTTTTTGGTTGAATTTCCGCTTTAAAGATTTTTAAAGTCATTTCCTTTGTCACCCAGATGGTATCTATTCTTCCTGCCGAATTTTTTGGATATGAAAAGAAGGTGTATTCTCTTTGAAATGGGTTTTCATTTCTCCATGCATCTTCTAGGCCAAAAGTTTCTGTTAGCTTGAAAAAGGTATTTGGTAATTTCATTTGTTTTTTTCCCCCGGTCTTAACTGATCGATCCAATTCCGGTACTGTTACCCCATTTTGATCACCTAATAAAATTATTTTCTCTCCTACGTTCTCTATTAACTTGGTTTCTAAACTTTGATAGAATTCACTTCTCCTTTCATTTGGGGCGTATATTCCAATTACGATTATTTTTTCTCCTTGAACTGTCACTTCTATTGCTACTACCCTACCTTGTGTGTCTTTATAAATCAATTTGGGTTCTAATTTTGACTTGGCATATATTACTACTCCTCTTTTTTTACTCTTGTCTGAGGAGACAAAGTCCCTTCCTTCCTTTTTATTAGACAGAATTCTTACATGGTTTTCTGCAATGTGCGTTTCCTGAAGGCATATTAGATCAAGTTTTTGTTTTAGGAGCACATGCTCCACCTTATTTCTTTTAGTTTTTTCATTTAAACCATTAACGTTCCAGGTGAGTACTTTTAAATCCATTATTACTTTATTAGTCGGGTATTTGCAGAGTCTTTAAAAAACAAAAACAAAAAAGAGCATATACTTTATTACAGATAGAATGCACGGTAGTTGCTTTTAACTTTTAATCTTTCCGTATATCTTACTCTATTCTTCCTCTTTCTCTGAGTGAGTATTCTCCTCCACCACCCTTTCGCCCAGTTGTTTTTTCCCCCCAAGTTGGTCTTTGTATGTTCGCCAAAACTTATCAGCTTCGGCCCATGTGTTAAAGTTTCTTCTTTTCCCTTTATAAAAAAAGGAAATTCCCTCAGGAAATCTCCACCTGTGGACTATTGATTTTTCTCCTAATGCTTCCACCAGTGGCTTTATATTTTTCTCTTTTTTTCAACAACCTGACTGGGATAATTTTGTGGATTATAATGTCTACTCCCTGAATCTTTAATTTTTTCTTGCTACAAGTTTGTAGCACTAAGTCTCTGGTTTCCATGTTTCTGAATGTTACCAGGCAATCCCCTGGCCATTTATTTACTCTGGCAAGGGCTGATTTTGATCTGTAGACTCTTTCTATGTTTTGTGACAATTCTTGCTGATCTATTTCTAACCATTTTGCTAATTCTGAGGTTATTTTCTGATATATCTGCTCGTCCTGTTCTTCTGGAATTGATCTAAACCTTAACTCCTTCTCCCTTCTATGCATTTCTATCATTGCAATAGCATCCAGGATGGCTTCGTGTGTACCTTTCATTTCTGTTAGTTCTTTTCTAACCTTGTCTGATTCCCCCTTTCGCTCTCTACTTTCTTTCTGAATTTTTCTTACTCCTTCTAAGTTTGTCGTCTTACCCTTTAAATCTTGTACCGCTTGTGTTACCTCCATATTTTTCTCCTTTAGGTCATTTACATTTACCGTTAAATCCGCCACCCTCTTAACATTTTCCTCAATTTTTATACCCATATTGTCCAGTTTTTGATCTGTGCTCTCCGCCTTTTGACTCAATTCTTCTATTTTCTTTCCCATCATGTCCAATTTTTGGTCGGTAGACTTAGCATTGTCATTCAGCTCTTTTCTCATTTCTGATAAGTCTTTTTTCAAACCTAAAATGAGTTCTTTCATATCTATATTCATTTCGGACTCCTGTGTTGAATTTCTTCTGGTGTTACTTGAGCTAGTTGTTACCACAGTAGGGTTTGTTGATTTCTTGTTGATATTGGGCATATCAAGCCCTAGTCTTTTGTTTTAAGATAAAGTCCTTAAAAAATGTTGATTTTGACTTCTCCTGTAGGTGGCGGTATTGTCTTGCAGTTCCTTCTTTCACCTTGCCTTTTCTAGAACAATCTCTTTATCTGGGGCTTTATATTCAATGTCTGTAGTTGTTAAAATTTCTTAAAGTCACAGAAGTCTAGTTTCAATGAGTCAGCAAGATTTCCAGTCTTTAAATCCTTTTTTAATTAGGGGATTGTCACCAACTTGTTACTTTTACTCAATTTTTACCACATGGAAATTCAATTTTTCCACATTCAGTAGTTTGGAACATATTTCTTCTTCCCACCATTAGAAAGCATTAGTTGTCGTTGTCTTTCCCCTTCTTTATTTGGTACAGGCCAAATTTATCTTCTTTGGGGCTTAGGGTGGTGGTGAGTTTATTTGCAATTTCACATGGCTTTCGCTCCTTTTTCCTTTTTGACTCTTACCCTCCTTTTACACCCCTCACTTATTTTAATATTCAGTTCAGCAATCAATTAAAATATCCAAATTTCAACTTCAGCTCATTAGTCAATAGTCATTAGTCAATATTGCTCTTAATTATTCTTTTATTCACAGCACTTTTGGTTCTTGTTTTCTTAAAACTGGGAGTTTGATGCAACTATCTGGATACATCAGCGTTGGCCCCTTCTTTGTATATATATCTTGTGTTCCCCCGCTTTTTATACTTTCTTTCTAGGTTGGCCTCTCTTCTGCTCCTCCCCAATCTGTAGAGCACTTTTCTTTCCCTCTTTTTTCCTCTTACATTAGCGTTTCTTAGCCCTATATTTCGCTGTGTTTCTTTAAGCGCCTTTGAGCGCCTTTAAGCGCCTTTCCGCTTTTCACAAAATACAAAGTCTCTCGCAGTTTGTTACAAGGTCTCTTTCAAGAGGATTGCAGAAAAGTTGCACCAACCTTTACTGGACGCAGGGTTTTTTTTTTCTTTCCCTTTGTCGGAGGTTTAGCCGCTTGTACGCCTCAGGAGTCAGGCTTTCTCAATGCGCAGCCTCTCTTGGGGCAGGGAGTCCCCCCTGTTCCGCCACGGGGGTTTTGAAGCCTCAAAAAACCCCGTTTCTCTCCGCAATGAGTAGCGCTTCCCCGGAGCTTTCTCAGGGAGCGTCTGACGCGGTCTGCGGCTACCCTGAAGTATCCCTTCTTTTTCTTCTGCACAGCCGTGACAGTCTCCTCTTTTTATATTTCAGAGTCAGACCAAAGCAAAGCAGTGCAAAGAGGCAGCAAATGAAGCAGGTACTGGTTTAAATATCCAGAAAACATACAGTAGGTCACATGTGCCCCACGCGGCTGGGGCAGGCACAGATCCTATTTTGTCCTAGAGAATTCCTAATCATGGGATGGGGCTACACAAACAGGGACTTGTACCTCATTGGTGAACCCCTTTCCTTTGTTTTTCTGCTGCTGCAGAAAGAGTGTACAAGCAGAATATAGAATTGTTGGATCAGGCTCGGACTGCCTGGGAGCAGGAGCATATCAGCACTTGCGAGGTAAGAGGTTGGCATTTGGAAAGCACTTGATATCCATGGGTCAATGTAACCCGCAGCTTTCATGATCCACTGACGCCTAATCATTCTCAGTGCTGACATGTGGGACTTTTGCATGCCATGTTGGAATGGGGAGCAGGGTTGGGTCCGGGTTTTGCAAAGCCCTTCTGTGAGTCTGCATCACCTTGCTGCAGAAGGTCCAGGGGGCCCTTAGCTGCCCTCCTGAGTGTGGCCCCTTGCCAAATGCCCAAGCTGCCACCCTTTGACGGCAGCCCTGACGCAGAACACCATGGAGCCAATGGAACCCTCCTTTGTCCTTCATGGATCTAGGCCTTCCAGCTCCAGGAATGCGACCGAATCACCATTCTCCGGAATTCCCTGTGGGTCCATTGCAACCAGCTCTCCATGCAGTGCGTGAAGGACGATGAGGTAAGGGACATGCATGCCAGCAGTGGTGTAGTGGTTAGAATGTCGGCCTAGGACCTGGGTTCAAATCCCGCCTTTGCCATGAAGCTCTCACTGGATGGCAGGATTTGGATCCAGCCTGGGGAAGCCATGTCGCCTCTTGGGCCAGCCACTTGGGCCAGCTCTCAGCTTAACTTACCTTACAGGGTTGTCGATGTGAAGATACAATGGTGGGGGAGGAGGGCTATCTACCACCCCCTTGAGCTCCTTGGAGGGAAGAAGGTGGGATAGAAATGAAATAAATAAAACTGAGGCTAAAGTGGAAGGGAATCCCAGAAGCTCAGAAGAGATCCAAGGGATTCCCAGTAACCATTAAACAACAAAATGGCCCAGAGCGCAACACTTTCAACCGCAGCTTAAGTCCTAAAAAAACATGTTTTTGTTCAGTTTATTTATGAAGCATCTGAAGGTGCTCAGCAACCTCACCAGAATTAAGGCTGCAACAGGCTCTGCCCACAGTCTTAGAATCTTAGCCTCCGAAAAATCCATTTTCAAGGAAGCAGCTAAGATGACTGGTGTCAAAAGAAGCAAAAGTTTTTGGTTCATAAAATGTGCTGATCGCGAGACAACCCACTTCTTCCTTTTCTCGGTCTCCCAGCTGTATGAAGAGGTCCGAGTGAGCCTGGAGAACTGCATCATAGACTCGGATATGAATCACTTCATTCAGAATAAGATGACTGGGATGGAGCCACCAGGTAACCCGGCTGAGGGAACTTTTTTATTTAGCGTTTTTGGTGTCTAATTGTCACCTCTGAACTCCAGAAAGGAGGGGTGGAAATAAGGACGACTGCAAGGCCTTTCTGAGGCAGCTAGTCCACCCCCTGGCTGCTGCTACAGGAGACTTGCTGCAGAGCATTGCTTGTGGGTGGTGACCATCCAGCCTCTGCTTATCAGCAGCGTTCAAAATCCACCAGGCGCACGTTTCACCTGGCTATCATCCACTTGCGACCAAATGAAGAAGTCCGGGTGCTAGAATGGCTCCTGTCGCCTCCACCACCTGGAGGTGAATGCCTAGGAATTTTGGATCTAGACTTCTTTCACACACCAATACCACAACCTGTAAAATTATATCCATTATAATTTATCTACACAATCAGAATGAATTTCAAGAACCAAAAAGGTGTATTGAAAAATATGACTTTCTACCCGTCGGGGGAATGGCAACTAGGCGTTCCGTTTTGGTGACTGTAACCTTGGTTTGAGGAGCCATTTGATACCGAGCTTATAATTCTGAATTTCTAACACCGCTTACAGGTGAAACTTGAAAATTTAGAATATCGGTGAAAAGTGCATTTATTTCAGTAATGCAACTTATTCTTTTTTATTTTTCTTTTAATTTTTACAAATGCTTTCTTTTGGAAATTCCACAGTAATAAAACAAATAGTTACAATAATACAAAAATAAACAAAAATAAACATCACTATTACATTCCATTTATAATTGACCCGCCTAACGACAAATAATTACAATTACAACAAATAAAGGCTTGACATATCTTGCTTTGTACTTTTCGACAATATTCTAGTTTTCTGAGTTCCACCTGTATAAGCCTGTAAGAAAGGAGAGCCCCCCATCTTTCCTAAGGAGCCTCTTCCACTCTTGAATGGCCCCCACACTGCCAGGAAGGTCACATACTTAGCTGAGATCCCTTTTTGTGGAATGTGAACGTGTTTTGTTTGGATTCCACATTCTGCTGCAGCAGGAATGGGGAACTTGCTATCTGGCCCTTGGGACTTTTCCAAGCCGCCCCCCCCCCGGACCCACCTTGTGCCCCCTTCGCAGGGGAATGTCCGGAAGATCCTTTGCTTCACATTCCACTCTCAAACCCCCACCTGTAGGATTGCCCTGCCAGACCATGAGAAACCTGCCGTTCTTAACATATTGTGAAAGGTTTTAAATGTGAGCTTCAGAGGAGACCTTGGCAATGACCATGTGGGGGGGGGGGAGAGAGAGAGAGATGCTGCAACAATGCTGAGCTGGTTTTTCCCATGTCTTCCACCCCTTCCCCAATACAGCTGCCATTGGCTACGAAAACTATTATGACAGAGTCGTGACGGCTAACAGCCCAGTCCCGACATGCGGGATGATGAAGAGGTAAAGCAGGCCCATTGGGGCAACTTGAATATGGGGGACTATCCAAAGAGACTTTGGAAAGCTTTCTCTGCACAGGTGTAGAGAGCCATGTATTTGGGGGGGGGGTGTCTTGGGGAATATGCAGTCACCAGGCTCCCCTCTGTGACTTAGGACATCTCTGCTGTCTTTAAAAAATAAAATGAAATAGAATAATAAAATAATGTGAGATCGAAACACGGAGCTTTTGTTAAAGTCAAAATAAAAATAAAAAGTCAGGAGGGAATAAAACAGATACGATTATTATTAAAATTGGGTATGAAAACACAGCAGTTTAAGAGACAGAAGACAGGGAGAAAGGTCTTGTCTGTTTACAGAAGCTGCCAAATAAAATCATATTTATTTTGGTAAATCACCCTGAGGTTCTTCTGCAACCATTAATAAATAAATAATAAAGGGAGGAGTTGGGAAGGAGTTTGCCCCCCATGCGACTGTGGGATCAGCATCAACCCCCCCCCCAGCTGCAGGGAAAGTTGCAGCTCCGTTCCTCTGCAATACCAATGAACATAACTCTTGAACCAGGGATCTCGGGTGTCCCATGAAATGTCTCTCCAGATCTGAGCGATGACACTGTGCCATCTTGATGACTGGCCAAGCACTTTCCTTCCGTCTCTGGGCCCAATCCACCCAGCAGGAAAGGGCAAGGGGACTGGCTTTGGCCACTGCTTGCACACTTGGGGAGGTCAGGTGTCCAGGCAGCAAGGGTGAGGTGGGGGCAAGAGTTAGCCTGTGGGATTCATTGCCCCTTCAAGCACTGCATTCTGGCTTTGAGAAGCGTTGGTGTATTTCATGGAGGATGGGGCTGCCCATTGATACTAACCAGGATGGCAACATGAAGCCACCATGCTCAGGGGCAGTCTACCTCATGCACAGCAGTTGCAGCAGGAGAGGCTTGTTGCCCTTTTGTCCTGCTTCTGGGCTTCCCAGAGGCACCTGGTGAAGCAGGCAGGCCTTGGGTCTGATCTAGGAGGGCTCCTCTCATGTTCCTAAGAGGGGGAGCATGGCCAGGAGGCTATGGAAGTCCGCTGTAGGGGCCCTGATGAGGTCTGGGCGCTGGCAGGTGTCCACTGAGGGTGACCCTCAACGCTGGCCATTGACAGGGGGTTAGCAATCCTCTTGCTCTGCAACTCATCCTGGCTTCTTATGGCTCCACAGATTCTCTGGATTGCTCCATGGAAACAATCGAAACACCTCTGACAGTATTATTCCCACAGCTCCACCAGCTGGTATGTTTGTTCAACTGATGTTCTTTTTAGGAAGTGAGCCCACATTTTTAAAGGGCCATTGGGACCTTCTCAGGATCAAACACAAATCCACCCCCTTCACTCTTTTGGGCATCGCTGTGTTAATCTGTTTAAAGGGATTCTAAGCTTGCATCCGGTGGGTGTTTTTTCCCATTCCGCCAAGAGCACTTGATGGAGAAAGGGGGAGCCCTGCAGGGGAAGGGGGGGGTCTGCTGTTCGCCTCTTGTCATGCTCTGCTTGCCTCTGTGTAAGATTGGGGGGGGGGGGGGCAGGGGAGAGGGAGAGGAACAGTGGAGCCAGGAAATCAGGTTTTGCCCGAGCAATCAATGGCATTAGCAAAAGCACCACACAGAGCTCGGCTGGTGGTTGGGGCTTGGGCGCTTTGTGCACGGAGACCAGCTGATTATTGCCCCTGGCAAAACCTGGTGCCCCTTTGCAGCTGTGCCTGCAAAGGACCTAGGGTTCCCCTGCGTGGGGCAGGGGGTGTGGCTTGCGGGCCACATGGTGCACAGAGTGCAGCTATTGCAGCAATGCTGTCAAGACTCTGTCTTGCAAAGGAAGTGAAACCTCAAGTCATACCAGCCCTGGAGGAAGCAGGAGCAGGCAGAAGGATCTCGGAGATGCAAAGATTACCTGAGTTTGGTTTTGCCACAGAAGAGGTGTTGCAGAAAGCTGCCTGCCTGCCTCCTCCTCCTGCTGCTCACTGCAGTGTGATGATTATGATGATAAATAAACTTTGTATTTAGTTAGTTCATAAGATTTATACACCACTTGAATGTTTTAAAAAAACCCTCAAAGATAAAAAATTACAACATATCAAAGTTAACATGCACATTAAAATTACCTCAACTTTATAAGCATCTGTGTGGGCTTGTCTAAGCAAGAATGTTTTTAGCAGGTGCCAAAATGAATGAGTCTAGTGAAGGCGCCGGCTTGATTTCAATAGGCAGGGAGTTCCAAAGTTTAGGTGCTGCCACATTTAGGGCCTCCCCTTCGAAGGCATCCTTACAGCCCTCCATGCTCTGAGACCAGAGGACCGCCCCCAATATCAGCTGTTGAGAATATTGATATTGATGGAGGGGTGTCTTTCTTGCCCATGTATGGAGGAATTTTAAAACACTTCTGTTCACACAGGTTTTTGATGGCTGAAATATAGTTATTGGCGACCGTGAAAAAAGTAGCTGTGAGATCCAATTGTTTTTGTTTTACAATTTTTGTATTGTGTTTGCTGCCCTTTGGGAGGATAGAAATCAAATAAATGATCTCTAATAGTTATCCACCCCAGAGAATTAATCTGATTTGGTGTTGCTAGTTTGTTCTGTATAATTTTATGATGTTTTAATGATTTTATTGTACACTGCCATGATAGTTTTAATGAGCTGGCGGTTAATAAATACTCAAGATAAACAATACCCACCCACCCATCCTCCTTTTTTTAATCCCAATCTTTGAGGTACAGTACTTGAAAACAATTGCTGAGGCCAAAATATTTCCTTTGTGCTATGAATGCATCATGGCATTAATGTGGTTATTAAGGCTAAATCTAGACAGACGGGTCCAATTGCACCTGCTGAGCCGACTGCCTTGGAATTTACTCAGGGTCTCAGGGTCCCGTCTTCAGGGTTGGGGAGGTGATGGCGACCTAGGAATGAGGTTGGCAATAAAAATCCTACTTTCTGAGCACTTGCACAGGATCCTTTGCCTCTCAAAGCAGTTAACCCCTTTGTTCCCACAGCTGAGAAAGCAGATGGCGTTTATGCAGCAATTCACGTGGCCCAAGAAGAAGAGTTTTCTACATCTGAGGACTACAAAGTCCTTTATGATTACACAGCCCAGGTAAGCACCAAATCCCTCTAGGTGCATAGTCTGCTTAAACAAAATCAATATCATCAATCCAAACACAAACTCCAGGAGGTAAATGTGGGATTATTTTTATTGGCTGATTGATTGATTGGATTGCCTTGAAGTGGAGGCCATGCACAGCTGACGTGCTCCCTCGCAGGCCACTTTCGTGATAAAAACAAGGATAAAAACCCTTAAGCACAAAGCCACAAAGCAGTTCCAATTAAACAATCCCAAGAAATGGGAGCTGCACAGAGAGCTCTTCCCCTATCTCTCTGCATGTAGTAGAATCATAGAATCATAGAATCATAGAGTTGGAAGCATAGCTGCCAAGTTATCCCTTTTTTAAAGGGATTTTCCCTTATGCTGAATAGGCTTTCTCGCAAGAAAAGGGAAAACTTGGCAGCTATGGTTGGAAGAGACCACAAGGGCCATCCAGTCCAACCCCCTGCCAAGCAGGAAACACCATCAAAGCATTCTTGACATATGCCTGTCAAGCCTCTGCTTAAAGACCTCCAAAGAAGGAGACTCCACCACACTCCTTGGTAGCAAATTCCACTGCTAGTAGTAGTGGTAATTTTATTATTTATACCCTACCCATATGGCTAGGTTTTCCTAGCCACTCTGGGCGGCTTACAGCACATAAAAATTCGTAAAACATTAGACATTAACAATTTCCTGAGAGGGCTGTTCTCTTTGACATCTGGTGGGAGGGTGTTCCACAGGACAGGGCGGGTGCCACTACTGAGACGGCCCTCTGCCTGGTTCCCTGTAACTTTGCTTCTTGCAGTGAGGGAACCGCCAGGAGGCCCTCAGAGCTGGACCTCGGTGTCCGGGCAGAACGATGGGGGTGGAGACGTTCCTTCTGGGCAGAGGCCGTTGAGGGCTTTCAAGGTCAGCACCAACACTTTGAATTGTGCTCGGAAACATACCGGGAGCCAATGTAGGCCTTGAAGAAAAATCGGCTTTTGGTCCACGTGGGAACCAATGACACTGCAAGCCATAGCCTACAGAAGATCAAAAGTGATTATGAGGCTCTGGGCAGGAAGTTGAAGCAATTAAATGCACAAATTGTCATCTCATCTGTCCTCCCAGTTGAACGACATGGCCCAGGGAGAGAGGGAAAAATAGGGGAAGTGAACAACTGGCTTCGCAAATGGTGCAAACAGGAGCGGTTTGGATTCTTAGATCACGGTCTGCAGTTTCTTGAAGATGGACTTCTGGCAAGTGATGGGCTGCACCTCACAAAAATTGGAATGTTTTTGCCATGAAACTCAAAAACCTCATCAGGAGGGCTTTAAACTGACTTATGTGGGGGAGGGAGACAGTGGTCCTGAAGGTAGGAGTCTATCAAGTTCTGAAGATGATCATCCAAATGTCAAGGACCAAATGGAGCAAACAGCATGCAGACCTAGTGGTGGGAGGAACATATCCTTAAATAAGAGATACGAGGGAATGATCAATGGTCTTCAATGTCTGTATACTAATGCACAGAGCATGGGAAATAAACAATATGAACTTGAGCTCTTGGTACAGCAAACTAAATATGACATAATAGGCATCACTGAAACCTGGTGGGATGAGTCTCACGATTGGAATGTAGTAATAGAGGGATACAATCTATTTCAGAGAAATAGACCAAACAGGAAAGGAGGAGGAGTGGTGTTATACGTCAGGGATGTGTATACCTGTGAAGAGATCCAGGATTTAAAACTTCAAAGCCATATAGAGAGTATCTGGGTCAAGATTAAGGGAGAGAAAAATAACAGTGATCTCATTGTATGAGTTTACTATAGATCCCCAAGCCAAACTGAGGACACAGATGATGCCTTCCTGGAACAGATGGCCAACCATTCAAAAGGAAATGAGATAGTAGTAATGGGGGATTTCAACTATCCTGATATTTGTTGGATGTCAAAACTCAGTCAAGAGCATAAGGTCGAACAGATTCCTCATTGGCCTTGCAGAAGTGGCAGGATCATTAGGTGGGACTCATCATGCTCTTCTGGAGTTTATTATTCAGCGGAAAGGAGCAACCAAGCATACTAAGACTCAAATCCTAGACTTTAAGAAAGCCGAATTCAGAAAACTTAAGGAAACGCTGGGTGAGATACCATGGACAGAAATACTAAAAGGGAAGGGAGTTCATGATGGTTGGGAGTTTGTTAAAAGGGAGATATTAAAAGCACAACTTCAGGCAACACCAATGAGACAGAAACATGGAAGAAAGAAAGAAGCCAGGGGGGCTATCTTAAGAACTGAGTTACGATTTAAAAGGGATATGTACAAAAAATGGAAAAGGGGGGAAATCACCAGAGAGGAATTCAAACATATAGCCAGCACGTGTAGAGACAAAGTCAGAAAAGCTAAAGCACAGAATGAACTCAGGCTCGCCAGAGAGGTTAAAAGCAACAAAAAGGGCTTTTATGGGTATGTCCATAGCAAAAGGAAGAACAAGGAAACAGTGGGGTCACTTAGAGGAGAAGATGGTGAAATGCAAACAGGGGGCAGAGAAAGGGCAGAACTCCTCAATGCCTTCTTTGCTTCAGTCTTCTCCAAAAAAGAAAACAATGCCCAACCAGAAGAATATGGAGCAGATCATTCAGCAGGGGAAACACAGCCCAGAATAAGTTAGGAGGTAGTATGAGAATACTTGGCTAGTTTAGATGTATTCAAGTCTCCAGGGCCAGATGAAGTACATCCAAGAGTATTAAAAGAACTGGCAGAGGTGATTTCAAAACCACTGGCAATAATCTTTGAAAATTCCTGGAGAACAGGCAAAGTTCCACCCTTTGGGTTCGGTCAGTCAGTCAGTTACAAATCCACTGAATGGTAGCATTGTCTAGCCCACATTTTACCAGCTTCTTTACAAGAATATCATGGGGCACCTTGTCAAAGGCCTTGCTGAAATCAAGATAGGCTATATCCATAGCATTCCCTTCATCTACCAGGCTTGTAATTCTGTCAAAAAATGAGATCAGGTTAGTCTGACATGACTTATTTTTCAGAAATCCATGCTGACTTTTAGTGATCACAGCGTTTCTTTCTATATAGCATCTAGATAAGGGAAGTAATAGTACCACTGTATTCTGCTCTGGTCAGACCTCACCTGGAGTACTGTGTCCAGTTCTGAGCACCACAGTTCAAGAAGGATACTGACAAGCTGGAACGTGTCCAGAGGAGGGCAACCAAAATGGTCAAAGGCCTGGAAACGATGCCTTATGAGGAACAGTTTAGGGAGCTGGGTATGTTTAGCCTGGAGAAGAGAAGGTTAAGGGGTGATATGATAGCCATGTTCAAATATATAAAAAGATGTCATATGGAAGAGGGTGAAAGGTTGTTTTCTGCTGCTCCAGAGAAGTGGACATGGAGCAATGGATTCAAGCTACAAGAAAGAAGATTCCACCTAAACATTAGGAAGAACTTCCTGACAGTAAGAGCTGTTCGGGAGTGGGATTTGCTGCCAAGAAGTGTGGTGCATTCTCCTTCTTTGGAGGTCTTTAAGCAGAGGCTTAACAGGCATATGTCAAGAATGCTTTGATGGTGTTTCCTGCTTGGCAGGGGGTTGGACTGGATGGCCCTTGTGGTCTCTTCCAACTCTATGATTCTATGGCTGGGAGCAGGGCTGTTGGGTCCTGCTGCTGCTCCTGTTGTTCCACAATACTGCAGGTGGCCTTCATGTTGGGAAGTTGAATGGCAGCTCCATCAGCTGCTAGAGCTCCAGGGTAAGAAAACTCTTTGTGGGCACCAAAGTCACAAGTCAGCGATGTGCTCTGTCTGGATGCCTGGTATCCATAGCAGCTGAGCATGTTCACAATTTGATTTGGGTCATGATAACCAGATTATTGAGTTTAGCATACATTAACAAAATGAAGGCCATCACCTGATTAAAAAAATGTGTTGATCAATCAACTAAGCTATAATTAATTGGTCAGTCAGTCACTTAATTTTGCTGAAGGTTTTGCTTGTTACTAAAATTAACATTCTGAAAAAGGGGGAAAGAGGCTGAAGGGGCTCCTTGGCCCTTTATTGTATGTGGGCCTGGGGGTGGGGGTGGGCTTCAAGGCTACAGGCTGATTGTGGCCCTCCAGGTCTCTTTACCTGGCCCTCCAAACTCTTCCCAGGCAACACTCCACTTCCTAGCCACTAGCTCTGCTCCAAACCTGGAATGTTTTTGCCTGGCATGAATGTGTCCTTGATATCTGATAATCTCCCTTGCTTGTCTGGAGGGTGTTTGTGTGTGTTTGTGTGTGCAGAAGCCTGCCTAATGTGCAAAGGGAAACTTTAGTCTTGTTACTCCACCCACTTTTGCCTCTGGTTCCCCACCCATCAGAGCACCTGTAGCAGCGCCTGGGTGGGACCGGGCAGCTCCACTCCCAACTATAGGTGTGGGAAAAGCATGTACCAACAGCAGCCAAAGGCTGTCTCCACCTGGATAACTAGGGAGTTGGGCAGAAGGGATTTGGCCTAGCCTTCTACCTGGGATGGTGGAAAAGCCTGGGACCTTCCAGCTTCTGCTGGAGCAAACCTCTCCAGTCCTCCATTTGTTCTCTTTTTCTAGAATGAGGATGAGCTGGATATGCAAGCAGGTGATGTCATCTCCATCATCGAAGTTGGTGATGATGGCTGGTGGACTGCAGAACAGAACGGAAAGCAAGGATTTGTGCCTGGGTCTTACCTGGAAAAACTTTGATGAGAGGAGCAACCTGGAGTGTTTTGATTTTCCCTTCTCTGAATTTCCCCTAGAAATGCCTTTAAAAATCCATCTTTGTGAATGTCATTAAATGAAGAGCTATGGGTCTACACTTAAATTTAACAGAGATTGCTGCCTGGTGTCCCATGTTGCTAAAAACAAAACAGCACAACTACAAGATACATCCTTATCTATTTTAGCACCACCCTCTGAATATACTTAAGGGTCTGGCTCTTCTGTTTCAGTGTATCTTTGTGTGCATGCACACAAAAGCTCATACAAAAATAAAAACTTAGTTGGTCTTTAAGGTGCTACTGAAGGAATTTTTTTTATTTTAGCAGGGTTTGGTAACTTGTAGTCTTCCTGCTGTTGCTCAACCGCAACTCTTTGTCATCCCTGACCATTGGTGGGGTCTGATGGGAGTTGGGAGCGGTGCAGGTTAGCAACCCCAGGTTTATGATTTCTAAGATGATGGCCTCATAAGGCATCCAGAGGAAGAGGACCTCTCTAAAAGACCCAGCTGGGCAGCAACACAGCCGTTTCAAGTGCCACTCTGGAGGTATGTCTTGGTGCTGGTGTCTTTCTTCTCTCCAATTGATGGAACCCAAAGCACATAGATCAAACCAGCCCTTTCCTGGCTCTGCAGCTGCCCCCTGGAAATGAAGGTGGGGGAGCTGTCATTGGAGCTGCACTTAGCAATCATTCAAATTCTCAGCTGCCCGGGATCAAAAGCTCCTTTGGAGGGGGATGAAATGCACTTGCAGTTGTTCCACTGGGGTGCCAACACTGGCTTCCGCCGCAACTAGAGTTTAGGGTTCCAGCAGCTGAGAATTTGAATACAGTGGTACCTTGGTTTTCAAACGTAATCCGTTCTTGGAGACCGTTCGAGTTCTGAAACATTCGAAAACACAACAGCTGACAGCTAGTGCTCAGGATCTTGCACTCAGCGGAAGCCGTGTGGCATGTTTGAATTCCGAGGCGTGTTCAAAAACCATGCATCTACTTCTGAGTTTACAGCATTTGAAAACCAAAATGTTCGTCAACGGAGATGTTCGAAAACCAAGGTACCACTGTACAAGTGGCAAGCAGCAAGTGGAAGGCCTGAGACCTGTGACCTGTTCTGGGGACCCCTCTTGCAATGACATGCCAGACCATTTCTTTCATTAGAAAGAAACCCATCCTGTAAATTCTTTCAACTTGCTGATCCCTGCAGGCCTCCTAAGGCTACTGACGTACCCATCTCCCAATGGAAGCCAAATGAAACTAGAGGCAGCAACTATGTATGAGCACCCTGGAGTCTCATGCCCTTTGCTCACGGGTTGGATAGACTGAGCAAGGGCCTTTTTGAGCCCCTTCTGAGCCATCTACACCCAACTATGCCAGCATTTATTTGCTGCCCACTTGCATCGCATGTAGGAGCTACACGAGGAGAGAGCACAGAAACAAGTCACCTGGGACTCAATCCAGCTTTGCTCTGGAGGTAGAGTCTGCTTGCTTTAGGAGGGAGGCGGGGAGCATCTCCTGCGCTTTTGGGGTTGACGCTAAAGGTATAGAAAAGAAGCAGGTGCCTTTAATAAATGAAAAAGGAAGGAGACAAGAATGGTCTTGTTCCCTGACAGGGTTGTGTGAGACGGCAAATGATGTGAATACTAAAGAGTTATTTAATATATGATTTAAACAAAAAAGTCATTGAATTTTCCTTGTTTCACTGATGAAAGTTATGTTACAAGTAAAACATTAACAATTCATCAGCGATGTTATATTTTTTAAAAATGTACGTAGTCTAAAGTATATAATTGCAGACATATCATTTAACAGCATATCCAGAAGTTTAAAAATAATAAAAAATAGATCGCAATGAGCAGAATAGTTTAATTTTCTGTTAAACTCTCTTAGCTTGTCATTTTACAGACTGAGAGTTTGGACTAGTCTTTTTGCTGTTCCAAGACCACCTAATACTACTATAACTGCCTAATTTCCATTGCTAAATTACCACACCACTACATCCAATTCATGCCAAAATAAAAACTTAGTTGGTCTTTAAGGTGCTGCTGGAAGGAATTTTTTTATTTTGTTTCAACTACATCAGACCAACACGGCTACCTACCTAGCTACATTTATCTCTTGTCCATCCAAAGATAGCTGCACAATGCCAAGTGCTCAAATCAGAGGAACAGAAATGTTAGGAGTAACAGGGGCTTCCTTCTCCCTAACAGAGTCTTCAGATTAATCTGTGGAGCAGCACCTTAACAGTGGCAGGCCCCACAGCTGAAACCATAACCCTCTGGCCAGAGAAAACACACTTTTGTGGGCAACTTTAAGCCTAGACAAGTTTATCACGTCATATTCTGAACTGGGCGGTATATAAATTCAAATAATAATAATAATAATAATAATAATAATAATATGATGATGATGGAAGTGGCTAATCTTCAAGATGCCACAAGGCTGTTGCTTTTGCTACAACAGACTAACACAGCTCCCTCTCTGAAAACCTTAGTCCCAGGACTAGACAAGCGATCATTTATTGAATGATGTTCTTCCCCCCCATTCCTTGTCCAGATCACTTCATAACTGCTGGCATTATACAATAGTGGAAGAACACCCCCCAAGCACTTTTTTGTAGGGATGTTTTGCAGGAAATTCCAATAGACTACATTTCTTCCTCCTCCTGCAGAACTCCATTAGCAGGCATTATAGAGAACCTTATTAAAATGTTAAGAGTCAGTCTTTCTCCGATTTTCTTCTTCCTCGGGTGAGTCTGCCACTGTCTTCACTTGCAGTTATGGGTAAATCTTTTAAAATACATGCACTTCAACTACTGCTCTTTCAATAGAAAAGGACATGACAATAGGCTTATTTCCTTTGAAATAACATGGGTGTTTATTAGCTGATGAGCTTGGGAAATAAGGCCTGTCACTGGTGCAGCTTAATCCCTACTTCAGTCAAAACAAAAGCCTCTGGTGAAGGTTCCTTTGCAGCTGGACCCAGAGGAAAGCTGGTTCATTTGGCACCCTTGTCAGGATTTGTAATCTGATTTGGCGGATGGTGTGCAGGGGAGGGGCTGTATGACAAAAGGCTTCTGCTCAGGGTGACTTCAACCAGTGGCATTCAGAAAGGGAGGGTTTGGCTGCAGGGAGCAGAGGCCAGTGGAGGAGCTGCTTGGGAAAGTGGTGATCTTTCACCCTTCTCCCAGTCAGAAGTGGGATCAGACAATGGGGCTGGGAGATGTGAGAAAAGTGTTGCCTTTGAATGGAAAATGGCAGGTGCCCCCAATCTCGGCCACTGTGGGCTTATGATATTCAATACTAAGCTGAGCAAGGAGGCAGCGGAGTTTGGCAAAGTGTGGGACCCAAGCGGCACTCAAGAAAGGAGAAAGGACCTCTGATCTATACTTGCTCAGAGCCGGCTTCTCCTTGAAACTCATTGCTGTTAGGAGTTCCACATTCCAGATGCTGGGATGTATTTCTTAATCTATTAATTTGAATGTGTAAACCCACCAATTGCTACAGGCTCAGGGAAGACAGATTAACCCCAAGTGTTTTGGAAAAATAAAATAAAGCAATTAAGTCATTATCAATGTGTGCCAGCAATACCCTGCTGCTGTTTATATATAATCAGTTGCAGGGGAATAAACGGACACAAAATAGACATTAAAAATGTTAACACTCAAAATAGTGGGAGCATTTCGGTCTTGTTGGACATTCAGTAACAGAATTGGAAGTTGCCATGCTTTCACTGAAAAGTATCAAAAGTGGGACTCCAGAAAGAAGCTGCTGAATTAGAATTCTTATGAAGACACCATCATTATCTGTTCTGGCGCTAAATGGAGTCTGGTAGGGACTGGAACAGTTCTTTTTTTTGCCTATTCATTTAAGAGCTGCAGTCTCCTGCCCTTTTCAGTTGACTCTGTTTACTTGCCTGTAGCTCCTGGCCTCACTTTGCTCTACAGCTGTCTAAAAAGAGAGAGGCACCTGCCAATCGGAGGTAACACTTCAGGCTGAAGTAGACTCTGGCCTACAAAAACTTATGCTACCATAATATTTGGACTGAAAAAATGTGGAAAGGTGAAGGATTGCTAGACCACACAGCAAATAAGTTTGCTGCAGCCAGATAGACCGTTGTGTCGAACACCCCAAAAAGCACCACCAGTCCGTTACAAATGCTTAATTATGGTTATACATCAGAGATGGAGAGTTTCTTTCTGTCTATCCACAGCCGCGTTCCCTCGGGAGAACCTGTCCAGGGCCACACACTGGCTGAGGGAAGAAGCACTGGGTGGGTGGACCAGAGCACAAAGCAGAGCAGCCCACCCCTCTTCTCCAGAGGCTGTAGGGGGAGGTTTGAACTGGCAGGATACGGGGGGCTTTTGATATTATCCCAACAGGTACAAGTTGCCCCATCTTTTACATAAACAAAAAGCGTAAATATCTTAAGAGCACTGATCAAAAAAATAGTTTGGTTTGGAGAGAGAGGGATGTACAGACAATTTATTTAATCAGGTTTCCTATTTACATTTCACTTTCACATACTATTTTGCTACTCTATGATAACAATTCACTCAACACATCAACAGCCTTTTCATAGAAAAAAAATGAAATATTCATTATAGAACAGTAGTGCATACATTATACTCCTTAAAAGCCAGCCTATACTTTAACACACTAAAAGTTTGGAAGATTTGTTCATTTCAATTTAAGGTCAAGAGATGCACTCGGGTGATTCTAAAATTTTGGTTAGTAGTCATGTTGTAGTGTTCTGGACTTGACGTAATGCTCAACAAACACTGGTGACAGGCAAGCAGCAAAAGGGGGGGTTGGGTAGGAAAGAAGGGGAAAAGTAGGTGTTGCAAAATTAAGGTACCAGACTTCCCTCATATAAACTTTGGCCAATTGTTCAGTGAAGGTCAGAAGGACTCCACATGCAAGAATCAAATCAGTACAACTTCTAGCAGTAACTTACAAAGTTTACCTTTAGCTTTTGTGCCAAGCTGCTCTCTTCCCCTAGTAAAGGGTCTCAAAATAGTGTTTACATGGTTACTATGATGTCTAGATATGTGGAAAGCTGGCTAAGGTAGTAGGGGGTCACAGTTTGCCCATCACCAGTGAATGTGCCTGCTGTCCCAGTTTATGAAAAATGGACTTTCACCCAGTCAAAAGCCAGCAAAGGAACTGCCACAGCTGACTTAGGCAAGCCACCTTCCGAAGTGGAGAAAATGGAGTTCAAGCTTAGGTTTGCAGCTTCTTCTATGCGTAGGTTCCTCCTGTGATGAGCAACTCGTAAGCAGGGTCCCGACTCCTCCTGCAGAGCACAATGCAGGCACATAGCATACCCAGCAGCTGCAGAGAAGATGAGAAGGAAACTGAGAACACAGGAGCATTATTTTTACCAGGTATTGGCTTTCTGAAAGCTGCCCAGACACCACACAAATGCAATTCAAGCCATTCTGTTTCAGGAGGGTATTGCCAGAGCTCTCCCTTCAAGCTACTCTCCATTGTGCAATCCCTCATTCATTCTGTGTTTCATTCAGAATCAGAAGTGCTTGTTATTTGCAACTCCCTTTAGCACCAGAGGTTTTAGGAATCAACCCACCATGGGGGCTGCCATGAGTTGAAGAGGCAGGGTGGGTGCCACCTGGCACATATAGGAACCTGCACGCATATCTGGTTCTGGTACTCAGCAGGAACAGTTCAAATCTGTGGCTGAGACATATGCAGAACTTGGCACAATGCACACTAGGCATGTTTATCAATCACACAAGTGCCCTGACTTAGAACAGGAGAAATGATATTCAGTGAGGCCTCATGGGGGAAAACGCTGCCATTGGTTGCCATGTATTTTCTGTAGGGAAAGTTCAAGTATAATAATAATAATAATAATAATAATAATAATAATAATAATAATACCACCACCTTTATTGTCAATGTACAACCTGTGTACAATGAAAGTAACTGAGCCTCCCTCCCTCTACACTCAAACACTCAATCTCATTGCACTCTGTGTGCTTGTCATACAACACACCAACCCCGAAAGTCAGTTGCACCATATAAATTTTCCATCCAGCAGCCTAACAGCCCACGGATAGAAACTGTTTTTTAGCCTGTTGGTACGACTGATTATACTTCTATATCTCCTGCCCGTTGTGCTGGCCAGTGACCGTAATCAGGATTACTACTACTCTCCTTCCCAAGGGTAGAGGGTTAAATAGGTGCTGGCCCCAAGAATTTTTCTCGCTCTCCTAAGGCAAAGATCCCTTGCAATGTCATCTAGCGGGCTCAGGGGACAGCCCATGATATCATGCGCTGTGTTCACCACCCTCTGTAAAGACTTTCTGTCCATGGCTGTCAAGCCAACGTACCACACTGTGATACAATATGAGAGGACACTTTCTATTGTAGAAAGTAGAAGGAGGTTGTTTAACATTGTTCTTTCGCAAGACCCTCAGGAAATGGAGTCTCTGTTGGGCCTTCCTAACCACCTGAGTTAATTGTTTTTCCAAGCGAGGTCTTCACTAAGGTAACCTCCCAGGAATTTATAAAGGAAGAGACTCTCTCCACACAACCCCCTCCCCCCGATGTACAACGTGGCTAGTTCCCCCCTCTTCCTCCGAAAGTCCAACACCATTTCCTTTGTCTTGCTAATATTTAGGTGCAAGTTATTCTCTAAGCACCAGGGAGATACTTTTTGAACCTCCCCCCTGTACGCTGATTCATCTCCACCTGTAATTAAACCCATTATGGTAGTATCATCTGCAAACTTAATAATTGCAGTAGATGGGTCAGATGAAATAGTCATATGTATAAAACGAGTACAGGTATGGACTCAGCACACATCCCTGTGGGGTGCCTGTGCTGAGCTTCAGGGAGGTAGATGAAACAGGCCAAATCCTCACTGTTTGTGTCAGATCCCTCAGAAAGTCTTTAATCCAGTCACAGATGGTAGAATAAATGTCTAGTTCCATCAGCTTTTTGATAAGAATGTCTGGAAGGATGGTATTAAAAGCTGAGCTATAATCAATAAACAACGTTCTAACATAATTCCCCGGTCTCTCCAGGTGACTCACTGCAAGGTGAAAGGCTGTAGCTATGGCATCATCTGTTGACCCATTTCTCCTATAGGCGAACTGATGTTTATCAAAATCTGGTGGAAAACATGTCCTAAGGTGTTGAAGGACCAATCTCTCAAAGCATTTCATCACTACAGGTGTTAATGCAGTAGGTCTGTAGTCATTTAGGCAGTTAGTTGCTGTTTTCTTTGGGACTGGGGCAATGGTGGCTGCTTTCAAACATGATGGAACACAAGCCGTTTGCAGAGAGATGTTACAAATCCTTGTCAGGACCCCTGCTAGTTGATCAGCACAGTTTTTTTACCACTATCCCCAGCACCCCATCTGGACCAGCAGCTTTACTGGGATTCACTGCCCTCAATGCAGCTTTCACTTGATGGTCATATAGAATAAGTGGCTGAGAGTTTGTAGGCCGGCAGGCAGGAGCTATGATACCTGATCTTTTTACCTCATAGCGGGCGAAGAAGATGTTCAGCTCCTCTGCCAACAAATCACCAGCCTTAACCGTGTTCCTCGTATTGCCCTTGAAGTTGGTTAGATGCTGCAGTCCCTGCTACACTTGTTTTGTGTTGTTATAGGCTAGGCAATTCTCCACCTTAAGCTTATATTGTTGTTTTGCCGCCTTAATGCCTTTCCTGAGCTTTGTTCTTGCCCCTCTGTATATATCTATGTTCCCTGCCTTGAAGGCAATATCCCGAGCTTTCAGGAGTGACCTTACTTCAGCAGTCATCCAGGATTTGCAGTTCCCATAGACTCTAATGGACCTCTGTTGTTACATTATCGGTGCACACTTTAATATAAGAAAGTACAGCATCTGTGTATCTGTGCAGATCTACAGCTTTTATAAAATCTGAGAATTTCACTGGAGATCAGTTTCCTTTCAAACATAACATGCTAAAATGGTACATCTAAAACACTTGGGGAGCTAAAATTATCGCAAAGAGGGTAAAGGTTCAAACAACTGCTGATTTGTGTTGATGCCTTTTCAGCATGAACCACCACCAGGTAAATTTGACTCAAGAAAAGTGCTTATCTGGTTGATAAGCCAGATTCAAAATTCTCCCTCTGGGTCATTTGAACATGTGGGCGGAGCTGCTCACTTGTCAATTACCTGTCAGGTAACTCTTCCTTTGCAACCCAGCTTGAATTGAAGCAGAGGCTGCAAAGAAAAATCTTTGAAAGAATCTCTCTTGCAAAGGAAACATGAAGACTCGGCAATGTACTTGGTGTAGTCCTGATTCTCCCTGTTCCTACACCTGGTGTCAGATGGATGTGGTTTGATGAAAACCAGACCACACACAGGCCACATAGGAAGAAGGCCTGGTGGGAGGAGAATCCACTGCAAACACCCTTTCCCTGGCTAGCTTCTTGGAGCAGCTTGTGATGGACAATGACATGGGTGAGAGAATAATCCTTCTTCTGGCATCTTGCTCCCCCCACCCAGCAGGGATGGGAATGTGCCAACAGGCAAAGCCTCTTTGCTTGCTGGCATTCCTCAATCTGTTCTGGACCTGAATGTTTATCCAGCCAGTTTTAGGAAGGGCACATTGCACAGTCCCATGTGTAATATCACTTATGTCAATACTTCAGGACCAGTTGCTCTGTGCAGATGTTTGTGTGCTTAGTTCAACACACCCTTTAACCAGTTTTTGAAGAAACAGTGTGTTGGCAATTCTAGAAATGCCCATATTGAGATGAGGCCATTTAAGAACAGTCATGTAGGGATAATGATATTTGAGGGGTTTTTTTGCCCGGTAAACCTGGTCAAAACAATACAGAGAAAATGGGAAAGCTTTGTAAAACTCTCTGTAGGTGATGGAGAACACACACATTAAAAGTTATATATTTTAAGTCTTACCTGAATGGCAGCAAATGCCAGAGCTGCCCAGATAACATACATCATGATCTCTTGTAGTTTCTTTACAACCAAAGCTTCACATCCCTTAAGAAAAAAGAACAAGCCAGTGGTGCTGTTAACGGTAGTATTTCTCTTCTAAAATGCTTATGCTACGTTCTGGGACTCCCCTCTCTTCAATCCAAACCCTTTGCTGTCTGTTAGATTTATGGAGCTTAGAAAACTGCAGATTCCTGCCCTCCAGTGTCCTCTGTACTCTTGCCAGGCAAAAGGGAACCCTTGGCTGTTCTAAGCATTAACCAGGAAGGCAAGAAACGAACAGCTGTCCTCAAGCACTTGCTTACAGTGGCAGCCTTAGAAGAGGGCTGAGAGATGCACTGCCTGCAACAGCAAGGCTTGGCGCTTGCGCTTCTCCGCGGAACCCTTTCAAGGATGGTGCTGCTGGTGATGGTGATAACCTGGGTTTTATAGCATTTTGTTTTAGCATATGAGGACTTATATACAAAGCACTTGGGTGAAAACACAGTGCAAAACCCTTACAGAAGTGTCATCATATACCTGAATTCTCCAAGAGAAAAGAAAAAGATGCATATGGGGGGTGGTTCATAGGTTCTAATGGAATTATATGTCCCAGTTAAGGTATCTGCTAGCCAATATGTAATAGTCAGCAGGGTATGGCAGACAAAATACCAGACCAGGGAACCATTTAGGTTCAGAGCCACCTGTGCCTTGCTGGCTGGGTGGCCTTGCATCAGGTCCGCCCGTGCCCCCCCCCCCAGTCTGGGCTAACTCACAGAGTGGCTCCCTTTCCTTGCAAATTTTGCAGCTTAAGCAAAAGAGCTAGTCACCTCGGCATAAAGGTCTGTGGGGTGAGCCAAACTTCCTGTGCAATTGCTGCTGGTGGCTTTACAGCAGCTGAGAGGGACACTGTTGTTTTTTGTTTCTTTGAACCAGTTTGTGGTCTCCCAGTCACTGTAGTTGTGGATCCCACAGCAGCGCAGCTAGAGAGAAGGAGAGAAAGGGTGAATCAAATTGTGCTCACTAAAAAGGGATACATATTTAGCAAAGCATAAAGGTCTGTGGGGCAAGGCGGCAGGTCCCAGGATTCCTTTGCCTACTTTAGAAAGAGACTTCTTCCTGTCTTGGGTATCTTCCAACTAACGTACTCCAGCACATAAAGCACATGTGAAGAACACATGTGCACCCTTCTACGTGAGCAACATCATACACAGAATCCCTCCAGCTGCTTCCAGGCCAGAGACTGAGGCCAGTTCTCACTGAGGAGGTAGGCCTGGGCTTCCCCAAATCAGGCTTCAGGCTACAGGCAGGAGCTTGTGATGAAATGCTGCTCCACACTCAAAATTTCCTTCTGCACAGAAAGCAAAATGCCTGCAAGAACGAATAAAGAGAAGACCCCTTCTGACAGTATCCTTCTTAGCATTGTTGGCAAGGGAAAAGAGGAATACTATCTTATAGAACGCAACAAGCCAGGAGCTGTAAATGTGGACTTCTTCCCTTTCCAGTAAGCAGCACAGTGCTTGTCTTGACAGTGTTTACATTGGCTCTCACCTGCCTCTGCACATAATCGATGGCACGGCTCGCAGCATCCGGGTTGGTTCCATTATATGTGTCATACACCTTCTTAATACTGTGATTGACTTCAGCCTCCACCTATTAAAACAAACAAGTGCAAGTTCTTTTCTAAAGTTATCCTGTTTAGAGGCCTGCTGAGCCCCCATTGCCTCTATGAGTCTACTGATCAGCGTGTACAGTTAATAGTTCCCTGATGTATCGCTTAGGGGTGCCTCACCTTCTGAGGAAAGGCAGGTGGTGACTTTGGGCTTTTCTCACTCACAAGACGGCTATTGCCATAGGGAGAGCGCAAGCAAGGCTGCTGTACCTTGAATGCAAGACCCAAGCTGGAAGCAACTGCATTTGCTTGTATTGCTCCGGCTCACCATTTAGATAGAAGTGGTGGCCTCTACCAGCCTAGCCTAACCTGGGTATGATCAGATGCTTTGCACTACAACTCTGACCACCCTGGTCCATTGAGCAGGGTGTGGGTGCAAATGGAATTCAAAACAGCTGGAGGGCAAGGGCTTCAAGCTGATTGGCTGGCTGGTTCTCACTACTTGGTCAAAGCCTGATATAAGTAGGGGCCCCAAATGGGGCAAAGTTGGGTTGAAGACTAATGGATGGGGTGAAGGCAAACAGCAGCCTTCTAGTGCGGAAGCTGTTATGTCTGCAACCCTCATGTATTTTCTGGTCTCCTTCGCTTCTACCCCCCCTCAGTCAAGGGGAAAGCTTTGGGAAATTTATTTAACTGAAATCTATGTATTAACTGAGGTGGTCCCTTTCAACTGAACAATTCCATGATTTAATGATTTACTTAAAAGCATTTATAAACACTTAATATTGAAAAAATATCTAAGTGGTGTAGAATAACAAACAATACCAGCAAACAAAAATGCAACTGAAAACTCAAACCACAGTACACAAACATATTAAAACAGTAAGCATCTGACCATAAAAAACTGGAGAGATCAGTAAGAGTTTGAGGCCCCGCAACAAGCAACAAATGATGTATGATGTTAAAAAACACATTTTAATACTGTACATTTGTTAAAAATCCAGCTCAGGTTAGAGCTTGGGGCTGATAACGCCAGGTTTGCAGGTTCGATCCCCGCATGGGACAGCTGCATCCTCAGGGTCCCTTCCAGCTTTATATTTTTTTGATTCTGTTAGCTACAGTCATCCAACTTCCTATTTTTCTATAGCTCTTTATCTCTTTGAAATTTTAAAATACTTTTCTTAGCATGTGCCCACTTTATTTTTACATCTATAATTCCATTCCAATAGCCTCCAGCAATTTTATTTATCAGATATACAATGCTACAGAATCCTAAACACATTTAACCACAACACTTAGCACTTAAGAAGAGAAAACTACCTTTGCTCTGTAGATATAGCCCAGAACAACCACCACAACTTCAGTGATAAAAACCAACAGAAGGATGATCACAAACTGCAAGAAAAAACATGCTATGTTGGCAACTTACAGTTTTGTGAAGATATAACTATTCTATTTATAGGTTACACCAAGATAATCTATTAGATAATCTATTAAGTCCTTCGGTAATGGTGAATGCATTCAATACCCATTGTGTTAAGAGTTTCAACTCTACCGGTAATTTGAGGAACCAAATGCACCATTTCAAAAAGATCAAAACAGTTGTCAAATTCAGCATACAGCTTCTTTAGACAAGGAACACTAAGCTTAGGAAGTTGACTCAGCATTCTAAATGGTGCATTTCAAGAAGCAATTATTTTATAATAAAGACAGGTAGCATTTACAGCAACTATGAGGCTCTGAAACACACTGGCAGTTCTGAGGAAATGCTTGCCAGTGTGTCAAACAGAAAACCCTTTCCAAACATCAGACTTACTGTAGCGAGTCCACAGCGGCTTTCCCGGATCGTGGCACAACAGCCAATCAAACCAATGATAAAGAGAAGTGTCCCCACTGCTATGATAACCACTGCAGGGATGAGTGTATAAACATCTTCAAAGAAGTGATCGTAGTCATCGTATGTGATGAAGACATAGGCTCCCACATAGCACAAGATGCCAGCTGCAGCCTGCAAAAACAAAGGGAGGGAAATGGTAAGATCAGAATTCCGTTTAGCCTACCTTTTAGCCTAACACACAGGTTTTCAGGCTTCTGCTCAACAAATATACAAATATTTTATGGGGTGATTTCTTTATAGTAAGTTCAGAAATGGTAAGATCAGAATTCCTTTTAGCCCAACACACAGGATTTCAGGCTTCTGCTCAACAAATACAGTGGCACCTCGACAACCAAACGACTCAACTTCCAAAGGTTTCGACTTCTGAAGTCGACAACCCCAGAAGTCTTTATGCCGTGCGTGCAGTCAGCGCATGCACAGAAGCGCGGAATTGCACTTTGCGCATGCACAGAACAGCCGCTTCAAGAACCGAAGACTTCGACTTACGAAGACGGCCGCGGAGTGGATCGTCTTCGTAAGTTGAGGTACCACTGCATATGAATATTTTATGGGGTGATTTCTTTATAGGTTATGCTGTAGTTGAGTAATACCAAACTAAATGCAGCATTATGCAAATCTATGGTTGCAATCATAACCACTTAGTACAAGCTACTGGTTAAGCATGAACCACAGCAAACTTCAGCATGAGATGCTATTAACTGCCTCACACACAAGGCTTCTACTAAGGATTGAGGTGCTAAGCATTTCATCCCTGACAATGAACGACCTACTTTCTAGCAGATGGGAAATGTACCAACTCTTTCCCCTCTCAACTTGAGGAACTGATATTCCTCAATCCCAGGAACCAGAAATGCTACATTATATGTCGTATTTTACAGACCATAACATGCACCAGACAATAACACACACCTAGTTTTTAGAGCAGGAAAACAAGATAAAAATATTCTGAATCAAATGTACTAAACCAGGCATGTCCAACAGGTACTAATAGATTGTGATCTACTGGTAGACCATTGGATGTCTGTGGTAGATCACTGGTAGATCACTGGCTGCCCCCAAAGAACTCAGCAACTTTGGCGGCCCCTAAAAAAAGCTCTACATCTTTGCCCTGATGGGAGTTGTAGTCCCTAAACATCTGGAGGGCGAGTTTGGGGATGCATGTAACTCTGAAAGATTGAGGAGTCCATTTTAGTTACATTAAAGAATGAATATAATGTCAGAAGGGGACACATCTAGATACATCGTGAATTATGAGCTCAAGGAACACAAGGTTTTAAACATAACAAAACATAATACACAAGAAATACAATCCCAAAAGATTTTATATTGAAGATTCCATTTGGTTTTATTTTAGTTCATTTTATTTATGAGTCTTTTATAACGGAGAGGAGCTGGCGTCGAAACTTTGAGAATCTGTGAAAGTGTTGAATTTTTATTAATTTTTAAAGTGATCGTAGGGTGCAACCTCTGGCTGACAAGCTATCGAGGTCTGCCCATTGTGATGTAATCGGTCTGGAATTTACACCCTTTTGTGTTATCTTATATCCCCTAGTTACAGGTAGGTAGCCATAGAAACAAAATAAAAAAAAATTCCTTCAGTAGCACCTTAAAGTCCAACTAAGTTTTTATTTTGGTATGAGCTCATACCAAAATAAAAACTTAGTTGGTCTTTAAGGTGCTACTGAAGGAATTTTTTAAATCTTATATCTCCTGTCAGCGGCTGTTGCAGCTTAGCTCCTGGTTTTTGAAATGCAAAAGGCAAAAGTGTTCACTTTGACAAAATTTACTGTTCACTTTCCCTTTGACAAGTTTTACTGTTTGAAGTGTATTTGACCACACAAGGCTGTTATCCCAAGGTAGTGAGAGAGGAACTGCAGTTTAATAATGGGAGACTCGGGTTTTATTCCAGCAATGAGAACAGGGTAAAATACCATCTTTCTGCAGCCCTCTCTGACCCTGGGGTCACTCTTCCCACCCCTGCCCCTCCAATGCTGGCAGGGGTGGGCGGAGAAGTCCGATTTCGGGCTTCTCCTCCCTCCCCGCCCCTCCGATGCTGGTGGGGGTGGCGGTGGGCAGAGCAGTCCGAAATTGTCACTTCCCCGCAGCTGGGAGCCATGGCTCCGGCAGCAGAGGCATCCCTCCGCTTGAGGGATCCCGCTGCTGTCCAGTGCATTTGCTCCATAACACACACAGACTTTCCCCCTTCGTTTTTAGGAGGGGGAAAGTGCGTGTTATAATCCGAAAAATACGGTATTACTCATTGCGACTGCACCAAAAGTCATTGCCAACTTAAGCCCCATTGCCCAAATCCAGCAAACTTCCAATTCAAGCTGCTGATTGTGCTAATAGTGCAAAATTATTTCCACTTCCAACTGTGGGAATGTTCAGGGTGGCAGGAGAGGATATATTGTTTATTAATATCTTTCCTAACTTGCATTAGCAAGTTCCTTTACACAGCAGAAAACTTGTTGCAAACTTGTGGAGTTTCTTAAGACAACACGCAATTCAATCTGCCTTGTCCAGATTGAAATGTGTTCTAATATTTTCCTGGTAAGACCCCTTGAATCCCTCCTAAAAGAATAAAGACATCACAGTCTTATTCATAATTAACAAAAAGAAAGTTTACTCACAATCAGGTAGAGCACAGTGTGATCCCTGAAGGCAGGCTTAAAGTTTCAAATATATACAAACTGTTTTACCCCACAAGGGAGATTTACCTAGTGACTGCAGTTAGCAGTCCAGCAGTTCACAGGACGAAAGGAAGATGGAAAAGAGAGAGAGGCAGCATACCTTGGCCTTTTACCAGGTCTGGAAAGGTCACGCCCACCCACTAGTCACATGCAAGGAAGGATGCTCCAGGCCAGGAGGAACAGGAAGTTGCGACTGGCAGGACCAAACATTTCCTTGCATGTCCACTCTAGCAAAACAAGGAATGTTGTACTTGACTACTCCCGGTGGATTACATCCCACACCAACACCAGCAGCATTAATGCTGGCGAATGTTTTTCTAGCTTCCATATGCATAAAGAGGTGCTCTCACATAGCCTCAGGTAGAGTGGGTTAAGTTCCACAAACCAATCACAGGATCACACCATAGGTCCCAAGTCTGATCCTACACGGGATATTCATCAAGCAGTTATAATTCTTCAGAACACGTGCTAGAAAAACTCAGTTATATCTGCTGCTTTCAATTTATGTACAGCACTAGAGCCGTCAGGCACAACCTTTTGGCCAGAACCACCTGCAACGTCTGGCTTCAATGTAAGCAACTTTGCCGGATGTCTCCAAATCTATGTTCTTGAGGACAACTAGGATTGACTACCTGAAAGGAGTGTTAGAAACTGGGATAGAACAGCTATTTGCCACATGGCTCCTGGAACCTAGGCTACGGCCACAAAAAACCTAAGTGGCTAGTCGCCTTTTCTTCACAGTTCAGCAACACTTTATATTTGTTTGTTTTTTAAAATCCATGAACTAATTCACAGCTTTTTTAAATCCATGAACTAATTCACAATTCACATCAGTGACACACTTTTAATATCACATGTTTCAAAGCAATTCTTAATTGGACACCACAAACGTAAATGGGGCTCAGCCCCTGTAAGAACGGCCAAAACCATGTCATTTGAATAATTAAATATTACAAATACCAACATATGTGTGTGTGTAGATAAATATTTAGATAATTAATATGTGCCCTTTTACCCTAGCCTTAATAACCTCAATCTCTCTCTCTCACTCATACACACACACGGCTTTAGCCATTGAGGTCCCCATCCACGCACACTTTACTTGGGAGGAAACTCCACTGAACTGTAGGGATTTACTTTCAAGTAGAAGACAGTCTCCAGATTAGGATTGGAAATAACCCTTTTCTTTTTCCAAATGGTACCCAAATTGCTTCTTTTGTTTCTTATAAATTGTATTTTATTGTATTACAGTTTGAATTTCATAAAATTATACTGCTCTTCCCCTCCCTTCTTTTTTGTCTTGGGTTCCTTGGTCCATTAGCATCTGTGCCTGGTTTTGTGAAGATTTTTGGAGTGTTTTTATTTTCACTTGATTGGGACTTTAGACTTCTGGGAGTGTGACTTATTTCCTCTCCCTCAGGAAAAGCAAGGGGAGAAGTAAGAGGCAGACACCCACCCATTTTGGAGCCTCCCTTAAGATGGGAGAGAAATGCAAAACCAAACAGGCAGTGCTGCTATACGCTACTGCTCTTTTTCTCTTCCTTACACACAAAAACACACACACCAAGCAAGCAGACACACAGTTGCTGCTCAGGGTCCAATTTCTCCTCCTCCTCTTCCCCTCCCCCTTTCAGGGGGGTCCCTACAGAATCTGCTGCAGCAGCAGACAAGCCCATTACTCTGGCAGCTTCAAGGAAGGAGTTTCACAAGGAAAGAGTGAGCCTTGCAAGCCTGGAGTCTCTCCACAGGCAAGGTCTACCCATTTTAGTGGATGGAAGTGAGAGGAGACAGAGCCAAAGGGAGAGCCCCGTGTGGAAGCCCCCTCAGGGCCGGAGCTGTGAGTTGCTCTTCCCCACCATCTTGTCTTGCCTGGGCCAAGTTAATAATAAGAATAAATAATAAACACTGCAGCACCTCTCTGCTTCCACCAAGCAGCCACCCCATCCGGCCAGCCACGCGGCTTGGGGAGGGGGAGGCACCTCAGCTTGAAGGTTCACACCCGCCCCCTTCATGACGCCCAAGCAGTCTTTCTGAAGGAAGCAGGGTGGAGTTCAGGTGGCACTGCGGCCAGAAAAGAAAGAAGTTTCTCCGCATCTCACAGACTGGCTGGAGAAGTCAGGCACAAATAAAGCGACCAGAAATCTTGGCTGAGTCTCATCCCAGACACCCTGGTTAATTTCAAACACTGCCTGAAAGCAGGAATTGTGAAGAAGGCAGATTACCAAAAACTTTTTTTTTACTTGGTCCAAACTTTAAATCTGATTGATATTTGGAAAGCAAAACATTTGTTTGATAAACAGTTCACTTTTTATCCCCATGTCCATGACAGCAGTTCGAGGACAGATGCCTTATGGATTTCCAAAGAGTTGGAGCCCAAAGTAAAAAAAAAGAAAGAAAAAATAATCCCAGAACACTCTCAGATCACAATTCCATGATAATGGAAATTCAAAAAGAAAGTCAAACTTAATTTAGATGAAACACTCTGGGCAGCTTTCAACAGAAAAATAAAATAAAATAATCAATTAAACATTAAAAGCCTCCCTAAACAGGGCTGTCTTCAGATGTCTTCTAAAAATCTGGTAGCTGTTTTTCTTTTTGACATCTGCTGTGAGGGCGTTCCACAGGGCGGGTGCCACTACCGAGAAGGCCTTCTGCCTGGTTCCCTGCAACTTGGCTTCTCGCAACGAGGGAACCGCCAGAAGGCCCTCGGTACTGGACCTCAGTGTCCGGGCAGAACGATGGGGGTGGGGACGCTCCTTCAGGTATACTGGACTGAGGCCATTTAGGGCTTTAAAGGTCAGCACCAACACTTTGAACTGTGCTCGGAAACGTACTGGGAGCCAATGTAGATCTTTCAAGACCGGTGTTATGTGGTCTTGGTGGCCACTTCCAGTCACCAGTCTAGCTGCCGCATTCTGGATTAGTTGTAGTTTCTGGGTCACCTTCAAAGATAGCCCCACGTAGAGCACATTGCAGTAGTCCAAGCGAGAATTAACTAGAGTATGCACCACTCTGGCAAGACAGTCTGCAGGCAGGTAGGGTCTCAGCCTGCGTACCAGATGGAGCTGATAAGACAGCTGCCCTGGACACAGAATTGACCTGTGCCTCAATGGATAGCTGTGAGTCCAAAATGACTCCCAGGCTGCGCACCTGGTCCTTCAGGAGCACAGTTACCCCATTCAGGACCAGGGAGTCCTCCACACCTGCCCGCCTCCTGTCCACCACAAACACTACTTCTGTCTTGTCAGGATTCAACCTCAATCTGTTAGCCGCCATCCATCCTCCAACCGCCTCCAGGCACTCACACAGGACCTTCACCGCCTTCACTGGTTCTGATTTAAAAGAGAGGTAGAGCTGGGTATCATCTGCATACTGATGGACACCCAGCCCAACCCCCCCCCCCGATGATCTCTCCCAGCGGCTGCATGTAGATGTTAAAAAGCATGGGGGAGAGGACAGAACCCTGAGGCACCCCACAAGTGAGAGCCCAAGGGTCCAAACACTCATCCCCCACCACCACTTTGTGAACATGGCCCAGGAGGAAGGAGCGGAACCTCTGTATGACAGTTTCCCCCAGCTCCCAACCCCTCTAGACGGTCCAGAAGGTTGTTATGGTCGATGGTGTCAAAACCCACTGAGAGATCCAGCAGAACTAGGAAACAGCTCTCACCTTTGTCCCTAGCCCACCGGAGATCATCAACCAGTGCGACCAGGGCAGTTTCAGTCCCATGATGAGGCCTGAATCCCAACTGGAAGGGATCCAAACGGTCCGCTTCTTCCAGGCGTGCCTGGAGTTGTTCAGCAACCACTCGCTCAATCACCTTGCCCAAGAATGGAAGATTTGAGACTGGGCGATAGTTGGCCATATTGGCCGCATCTAAAGATGGTCTTTTAAGAAGCGGTTTAATAACCGCCTCTTTCAGCGGGTCTGGGAAGGCTCCCTCACAGAGAGCAGCATTCACCAACCCGCGAAGCCCATCGCCCAGCTGTTACCGGCTAGCTTTTATAAGCCAGGATGGGCAAGGATCAAGGAGACAGGTGGTTGGTTTCACTCGTCCAAGCAGCCTGTCCACATCCTCGGAGGTAACAGATTGAAATTGATCCCACGCAACTGGACTAGACAGGACTCTAGCACTCTCCCACCCCATTAATGAGTGTGTGGGAAAGGCACAAGGATTTAATAGAACAAAAAATACCTTGGTGGCTGACACCAATAGAAGCTTCTTTACTCAAACCGCTTGGCAAAAAGGGAAAGTGGCCTACATATAGAGATTTATTGGAAGATCAAGAAGAAAAATGGAAATTAAAAGACTATGAATAAATTTTCAGAGTTGGTTGCATTACACACAATAAAATGAGATGTTTAAGGAGGTTTAGCTATACAATTTCTAGATTTCAAAAGGAGGTGATAGAAGACGTGAAACTACTGAAGAAAGCATATAGCATTCTGCTAGAATGGTACTTTATAAAAGAAGGTACTTTATATCATATGTGGTGGGAATGTAGAGAAGTCAAGAAATTTTGGAAGATGATATAAAATGAATTGAAAAAGATGTTCAAAATGACATTTGTGAAAAAACCAGAAGCATTTTTGTTAGGGATTCTAGGACAAGAACTGCCAAGGAAAACAAAGAACCTATTTATGTATGCTACAACAGCGGCAAGAGTCTTGTTAGCACAAAGATGGAAGAATGAGGAAATCCCAACGAAAGAACCATGGCAAGAAAAACTGATGAGCTACGCGGAGTTGGCAAAGCTGACATATAAACTACGTGAGAAGGACAACCGTGACTTCAAAGAAGAATGGGAACTTTTTACAAACTATTTAAAAAGACAACAAAAGGATTTGGACTCCTTGGCAGGTTTTGAATAAACATGAACAATTTATTAATAGAACACGTGATAGATAAAGCAATGATATGTACAATTTTATAACATGCAGAGAACAATATATACAAACAAACCAGAGAGGGGAGCTGAGGGAAGTCCTTAGAGCAGGCACCCCCAAACTTCGGCCCTCCAGATGTTTGGGACTACAATTCCCATCATCCCTGACCACTGGTCCTGTTAGCTAGGGATCATGGGAGTTGTAGGCCCAAACGTCTGGAGGGCTGCAGTTTGGGGATGCCTGCATAGCTGCCAAGTTTTCCCTTTTCTCGCGAGGAAGCCTATTCAGCATAATGGAAAATCCCTTAAAAAAGGGATAACTTGGCAGCTATGGATGCTGCCAAGGTGGGAGAGGGAGGGATGGGAGGGGAAAATGGGGGGAAATGTAATTGGTTATGCTATTGGTAATTTGTATTGTTTAAAAGTTTTGTTTCAATAAAAAATATTTTTTTAAAAAAAGAAAAACAACATTGGCATTCCCAAAAAAGAAAAAGGGAAATTGTGGAGACGGGCCTGTCCCGGATTATAAACCACCAGCTCACCATTAACTATCAATACAAAGATCAATTGTGGGCAGTGTTAGAAATTACCCTGGCACCAGGCGTGTTTTTTGTGACTGGCGCAGGGCCAATTGCAACAATGTGGAGATCTAGAGATGCCAGGCTGGAGAAAACAAAATGTCACTTACAGGAGGATCTGAAATATTTCTCTTGAAGTTTGAATTTCTTTTATTCTGGATTGTTTTATTTGATGTTTTAATGTGTTGCAAACCACTTTGAGATTTGTTCTTTAAAATATAAAGCGGAATAATAATAATAATAAGAATAAGAACAACAACAACAACAACAATAATTCCACTGCAAAAAGGGTGCCTAAACATTCTGTGGTGGCAACTGTAATCTAGGGCTAAAGGTCCTAACAATGAGTGTGGGGAATTCTAAGCAAAAGTGCAAGATGAAGACAGGCTGACCCCAAATATGGAGAATGGATATTCCGAACTGGAGCCCATTTGCAAGGGAGATTGTAAGTTCTTGGGACACACATCTGTATCACCATTCCTTTTGATTATTAGCAATCACAGGCTAACTATGGCTTGAGCAAAGGTATCTACTTTCTCCCATTCACAGAAACCTCAATGTCCCTGAACTACCAGGAGAGAACTTGATCTCTGCACTCATCGCCCAGAAACACTCACCCATCCATCAAACCTGATCATAGTTATTAATGGTTCTTCAAGGGTAACAATGTTAAGCGTGTTTGCATGAGGAAATCCCAAGCGAGTGCTTAGCTGCACCTTCATTAAACATGCAGGGATTCAGTTGGCAGTACAAATACTAGTGTCCATGGAGATTCCCTTACGTATCTGAAAGAGAGGCCTGCTTCTAGATTGACTGCGCAGAAGGAAAAGAAGGGAAGCTCACCAGGAGATCACTGAACTATTTGTAAGACAGCTGCAAAACTTGCAGCGCACATGGGGTCCATCCCAGCACAGCATTTCTGCTCTTCAGAAAAAATGCATGCACAGCATCACTGAAACACAGTTGCATTAGAGAGAACACAAGGATACTGTCATGCTTTTTAATTTTAAATTCATGAATCAAGTAGGTAATGAAGGTGGCTGCAGTCTACAAATGTTTGCTTATTTATGCCACTGTAGCACAAGTCTGACATCTTGTTTTTTATTGTGATGAATCTCTAATAATGGGGTCCCATTAGCTGCATTTCAGAAGGAAACACTCTTGAGTGGACATGGCCCCCATGAAGGGGGAGGACGGTGCTAACATTAATCTTTCAATGTTTTAAGAGATCCTCAAATTGTGGATATTAAAAGGAAGGCCTGCAAAATGCATTGACATTTACATAGTTATTTTGCCACGGTAATTGTGGCATCTCAGGTATGCCCAACCTTTCATAGAATCACAGAGTTGGAAGAGACCACAAGGGCCATCCAGTCCAACCCCCTGCCAAGCAGGAAACATCATCAAAGCATTCTTGACATATGGCTGTCAAGCCTCTGCTTAAAGACCTCCAAAGAAGGAGACTCCACCACACTCCTTGGCAGCAAATTCCACTGCCGAACAGCTCTTACTGTCAGGAAGTTCTTCCTAATGTTTAGGTGGAATCTTCTTTCTTGAAGTTTGAATCCACTGCTCCGTGTCCGCTTCTCTGGAGCAGCAGAAAACAATCTTTCTCCCTTCTCCATATGACATCCTTTCATATATTTGAACATGGCTATCATATCACCCCTTAACCTTCTCTTCTCCAGGCTAAACATACCCAAGCTCCCTAAGCCGTTCCTCATAAGGCATCGTTTCCAGGCCTTTGACCATTTTGGTTGCCCTCTTCTGGACACGTTCCAGCTTGTCAGTATCCTTCTTGAACTGTGGTGCCCAGAACTGGACACAGTACTCCAGGTGAGGTCTGACCAGAGCAGAATACAGTGGTACTATTACTTCCCTTGATCTAGATGCTACACGCCTATTGATGCAGCCCAGAATTGCATTGGCTTTTTAAGCTGCTGCATCACACTGTTGACTCATGTCAAGTTTGTGGTCTACCAAGACTCCTAGATCCTTTTCACATGTACTGCTCTCAAGCCAGGTGTCACCCATCCTGTATTTGTGCCTTTCATTTTTTTTTGCCCAAGTGTAGTACTTTACATTTCTCCTTGTTAAAATTCATCTTGTTTGCTTTGGCCCAGTTGTCTAATCTGTTAAGGTCATTTTGAAGTGTGATCCTGTCCTCTGGGGTATTAGCCACCCCTCCCAATTTGGTGTCGTCTGCAAACTGGCTCAGGATGCCCTCAAGCCCATCATCCAAGTCATTTATAAAGATGTTGAATAAGACTGGGCCCAAGACAGAACCCTGTGGCACCCCACTAGTCACTACTCTTCAGGATGAGGAGGAGCCATTGATGAGCACCCTTTGGGTTCGGTCAGTAAGCCAGTTACAAATCCACTGAATGGTAGCATTGTCTAGCCCACATTTTACCAGCTTCTTTACAAGAATATCATGGGGCACCTTGTCAAAGGCCTTGCTGAAATCCACAGCATTCCCTTCATCTACCAGGCTTGTAATTCTGTCAAAAAATGAGATCAGATTAGTCTGACATGACTTATTTTTCAGAAACCCATGCTGACTTTTAGTGATCACAGCGTTCCTTTCTAGGTGCTCACAGACGGTTTGCTTAATGATCTGCTCTAGAATCTTTCCTGGTATTGATGTCAGGCTGACTGGGCAGTAATTGTTTGGGTCCTCTCTTTCCCCCTTTTTGAAAATAGGGACAACATTTGCCCTCCTCCAGTCTGCTGGAACTTCGCCTGTTCTCCAGGAATTATCAAAGACTACATGCCTTTCATGTAGCAGGATTTTGAAGACTCATCTGTACAGGCAGTCCTGCAAATAAATGGTATCTTGCGAAAAGGAGTGTTCATAAGCATGTTGCTGGAGAGGTATTATTCAAAAATAATGAATTAGGTTGCAATCTCAATCCCATATGCCTGAGAGTAAGCCCTTTTGATTTCAGTAGGATTTATTTCTGTGTAGAAATGGTTAGGATTGTGCTGTTAAGCCTGTTCTTCCAAAAACTTTGATATAATAGACATTTAACTGTGGCTGCTGTACTTGCTGAAAACGAAACATAACAAATTTGGCAGAGAGAGAGATTGAGATTGTGTGTGTGTGTTTGTCTACACCCACACACCCCAGTATTTACAAATACTTATGGTTGGCCACTATTGCTGAAGCTGAACCCCATTTATTTTTGTGGCGTCCAATTAACAATTGCTACTAAATTATTATTACTGTACATATGTGGTATTACAAATGTGTCACTGTGTATTAGTTCACATGTTTTTTTTAAAAAGAGATTACTGTAATTGGTTAAATGTGTAAATGAATTGTAAAATATATTAATGTCAGGCGCCTCTTCGCCACCGCCGCAGCGCTCAGGGCGCTTGTCCCCAGTCGCCCACGCAGATCCCGGGCTTCACCTGCAGCCGCTCCCGTGCAGCCGCCACGCAGCCCCACGCAGATCCCGGGCTTCACCTGCAGCCGCTGCAGCTGCTTCCTGCTCCGCCGACGCGTTTGGATCCTTGGATCACGGCGTTTCTTCTGCTCCCCAGCAGCACGCAAATGGGAGGGCCGGAACCCCGCTGAGCTCCGCAGCTCCGCAGTATTACGGTATTATTGTGCTTTGTTACAAGGGCAGCCTTGCCATTTTTTTCTGCTCCCCGGCTCTCAACGGGTCCTGCGCGGTGCGCTGCTGCCGGCTCTCAACGGGTTGGGGCTCGGCGCAGCATGCTGTTGCCAGCTCCCGCTCGAAAAAATAAGACATCCTCCGAAAATAAGCTGTGGTGTGTTTTTTTGGAGGAAAAATAAATATAAGACGTGTCTTATTTTAGGAGAAACACGGTAGCACCGCTGACCACTGATGGTCCATGGAAAGCAGTTTGGAAATGCCTGTTGTAGGCATTGCAACCACTGATGCAGCTTGGGCTTCAAATTATGTCCATGCATGTTCACTGAATAAGTTTCTCATCAAACATATAAAGGTTGTCAATACTGAGAGACAACCCCCATTCCCATCTCTTGACTGAAATGCAGTTCAAAACTATAGCAGTTGTTGTTTTGTAAAAGGCATCACAAAACAGAGAAATAGCCCTGCTGGAACATGGTCCAGCATGCCATTTCCACTAATAAGTCAACCAGATGTCATAGGCAGGATATAAAGGCAAAAGCCCTCTTCTGCTATTATGTCCCAAGAACTGGTATTCAGAGTCATACAGTCTCTGACCCAAGATTGCCAGAACCAGATGGAACAGGTATCATTTGCAAATGCATTTTGCCCTCTAAAGAACTGCTTTCTCCACAGAGAAGCTGCAGAAAAAATGTAGCTGGTCAAAGGAGCCAGGAACTCAAAAAGGCTGAAAACCTCTGGCTTAGTATTGAAAAATCTCCCAATGTGTAGCAACGGGAAATTGGGGGGGGGGGGAGAGAATGGGAAAGAAAGGTATGCAGGACAACAATGGCCTCATTCTCTTCTGTTCACTTTGTAACCTGAGCTGGCTCTTCAGCACTACCAGCTTCCTTGATCTGTGTAAGAACAATGAAAGTGGGCAAGCAAGCTTCTTCCAAGATGAAGTTACATGCAATTCAAGGCTGCCGTGAAAGAAAAAGTGCCCAGAGAGATCCCAAGAGAAACAGTATGCTCCAGGTCAACAGAAACTGATGCACATCTAAGCAACTCTGAGCCACTTGTTCTGCCTTAGGAACTCACTGCTCTCAAAAGGTGTTCACATTACACTTGTTCAGTTTTGAAGAGGAGGAGAGAACATTACCTGCAGTTCTAAGTTTCAATCTTAGTAATAATTCATAGGCTCAGGTACTAATCAATCTTATTTGGTGCACCTATGCAGCACTAAGCTGAACCCAGACAGGAGCCAAGCTAAACAAGTACACATGCAACAGCTATTAAGGAATGTGCTGCAATTGTTCTGTACAACACAACACCTTTGAGAGCTGTATGATAGAAAAGCCACCAAGAAAACAATTTTTAAAAAATCTGCAGAGAACCTCCAGCTCTCTGTTCTGTAATGCTCTGGTGTGTTTTTACATTTCTGTTAAACAGCTACACACATTAAACCATTGGTGAGACAGATATAAAACATCTAATGATGCCCTGGCTGACCAAGTGTTAGGGGAGTAAATATATCCCTATTCTGTACTAAATGTGCTCCATGTGAAAATTGAATAAGAACATAAAAAGCAGGGTATCTAGCTTGATCAGACCAGAAGTCCAACGTCCTTTTTGTGAGAGAGGCCAACCACAAACTGGGCATGAAGGAGATTGCCCTTTCTTACTTTTGTCCACCCCTCCTCTGGCAAACTGTATCCTGCACATCTGCCTCTAAACAAGGGGCTCCATTTGCCTCCAGTACAGAGAGTGCTCTCCTCCTCCACTCATTTGCCAAATCGCCTTCTAAAGCCATCCCATCATGCTGTGGTGATAAATTCCATATGAATTGTGGGAAGTGCTTTCTATTGCTTTACTAACCCAACTCTACTGCCTGTTAATTTGACAAGCCCCAATTCTTGTATATCCTCATAAAAGAGGCACCATCTCGTTAAAATAGCAGATGAATTTCCTAATTTCCTGTGATGAAAAAACCTAGCATGTTTCCGCTGTCATTTTAAAGAGTACAGTAGTTTCTCCTAGTTGCAGAGAAAAATGGATTTGAATACCAGAAACCCTCCTCAAATATACAGTGACTTTTTTTGCGCATGTGCAGACGTCATATCCGGTGCACTTCCGGGGCGGTGCAGCACCAGAAATAGCTTGTACGCATTCGTATGGGAGCGCGTTCCCCCGCCCTCTGGCCTGTGCACAAGCTATTTCTGGCGCTGCGCCGACCCAAAGATGGGCAACCGCACTGCAGCACGCTGATAAGAGTGGGCAGCGGGGGCCACACAATTGGCTTGCGCGGGCCACATCTGGTCCCCAGGCCTTAGTTTGGGGACCCTGCCATACATCTTCCACCCTCCTGCTTGGCACTTTAAGTATACAATGGTCTGGTTGAAATCTTTTATAAGGCACTGTTTTTAAAAAGCCTTGCATTTGCTTCAGTGTTCGCCTTTGGTGAACACTCAGCGCCTTTGGTGACTCAGGAAAGCCCCCATGGAACCAAGCGGAGATTTCCTGCTGCAAGGTTTCTGCAGCTGAGTATCTGGCATTCCCTCCCCAAAAGCCTTTTTACATGCTGAAGAGTTCAGGTGTTTCAAAAAATTGAAAGTGCTCCCACCTCTTGGGGGGGGGGATAGCAACTAGCCATTCTGTTTTTGCTCCTGTAACCCAGGTTCCAGGAGGCAAATAGCTTTTCTGTTCCAATTTCTAACACTGGTTTGCTTACTTTTGTAGTCTTTAAATTATAGCTTGGTTTATTTTGACTTTTTACTTGTATCTCTTTAATTCTACTTTCCCCTTGTATACAAAATCACCTCTATGATCTAAAAACAGCTGTGGCACAAATGTTTCTGTTTGCAGCTATATTTCTGCTGCTGCAAACTACTGTACCCTAATCTTATCTGGGACGTTTGATGAAGAAGGATCATTGCCCAGTGGCAAGGCACCCAATTTTCATGCAGTGTGTCCCAGATTCAATCCCTGGCATCTCCAGGTAAGACCAGGAAGAGTACCTGTATATTACATACTCCAGCATCTCCAACAGACATGACACACACACACACACACACACACACACACAGTGTGTATGTGAATGATTTGTGCTTGTAAAACACTAGCTCATATACAAGCAGACACCTAGGAATTATTTATACCAAAGACATGATGGTCAAAAGTAGCATGATGGTTCAGTAGCTTACTGAAAATGTTCCAAAGCTAATAACTCTATGCAAATTCGTGCAAATAGCACAATTTTTTTTCTTTGAACTGGAAAATTTTCTTATGTCCTGGACTAAAGTGTGATCTAACGTAGCATGTTTATTTTATTGGGTATTTTTATTTGGTAAACAAAACTAAAAACTTTGAAACTGCCTAATGTTGTATTTGTAATTGACATCTATTCATACTACCATACCAAAACAATTTGCGGAAAATCAGAAAAAACTTACTGAGAGCTGCCAAAGAAACATGCCACATAACACTGAAAGGACTAGATGTTAGTAACAACTGAACTGTAGAAGTAAGGTACTATTTATAGCAATGTTATTTTTGCTTATTAATATAGTATTACTGCATTCCAGAGCCTTTTTTCCAAACAGCTGGCATAATGAATCTGGCATTACAGTAATTTGAACTCTAGCCCACTGGCGCTTGAAGGTTATACTGCACATGCCATCATGTTCTTCAATTGTATTCCCTTAAATTAGGTTATGCTGATGTCATGTGTTCCTTCCCATCTCTCCATCTTTTAGAGGTATTTTTTTTCTAAACTGCTGTTCTACTAACCTGCATACATCACCTTAATATTGACAACAGCCCCTTCCCCCTGAGCTCTAAGCTCAGCTAGATATAAATTTTAATATGAGCGGGAATAAAGATTTGGCACAAACCATTTACGTAAACAGAACACAGGGCCAGTCTTGAAAACTGCACACTTTGTGCCCGACCTAATCTTAAATACCACCTCTGCCACCCATGTACATTTTCATAGTTTGGGGCAGACCCAATCCCCACATTTTCCTATGCAGTACAGTTGTTGCTTGCTCAGATCAGCGCCGGGTTTTATGTTCCCTTCTCCAAACTATTGGGAAGGATGAAGTTGTGAAGCAAAAGAGGTAGGACCTCAACTGGGTCCACAAAAGCCTCTTCCTCCAGCCCCACGGCTGGCAAGCCCCCCCCCCCCCTGCTGAGGCGGCCTTGGATTTTTTCCCTAACCAAGCAACTATTCCAAGGAGCGAAAACCGTGTGAATATAATTTGAGGGACAGCGCATCCCCCCCCCAAGGGCAGGGGGAGGGGAGGGGAGGGAAGGGACTGCGAGGCCGCATTTCCCCATCCCATTTCCATCCCGCAAGGAAGGGTCCATGGAGTAGAGCCCGGCCCTCTCTTCCCACATTCAACATGATTAAGCCACACACAACCCCCGAGGCAGGGCGGCCCCCCGGCTCCGCGAGAGACGCCGAGGGGGTCGCCCTTCACGGGATGAGAGATCCCCTCCCGCGGAGGCGCCTCCGCTTCCCACCCCCGCGACCGGAGCCCGTGCAGGAAAGAGCCGCGAGGCCGAGAGAGAGGCCGCGTCCCCGGGTGATTCCTCGCCCGCCCCTCGCCACTCAGGCCTCGCTTCCTTCTGCTCTTCCTCGTGCGCAGACCTGGGGGCGGGTCCGTCCCGCGTGTGCAGCGTACACACGTACAGTTTATACCCGTGTCTGAGCAGGGAGGGAAGCGGAGGGGGCCCGACAGAGGCGCCTTCCTCCTCTCCCCTCCCCTCTCGCCCCCCCGCTCGCGCGGTGCCTCACCCAGAATATGAGGTTGAGGAAGACGAGGACGGTCTTGGAAGACGTGACCCCGCACTGTCCCATGGCCGGCGCCCCTTCCTCCTCCTCCTCGGCTCTCCGGACTGGGATCCCTCAGCCGCCCTGCGCCACGTGGCTCCACCCCTTTGTGACGCCATCGCGGCGGCGGGAGGACAAGGCTCGCTGAGGCTTAAGATGGCGCCACCCGCGTCACGTGATGCCGGAGGACACGCTCGGGCGGCGGAAGGGCCTCTAAGATGGCCGCCAGCCTGCTTCGTCCGGGGGCGAGAGAGGAGGAGAGAGATTCCCGGGAAGAGGAGGGCGGCGGGCCGGGGGGGGGGGCGAGAGGATCCCTCGCTCGCCCCGCCCCACACGTGACGCACTTGAAGCCGAGGTGGAAGGCCGCAGGGCGTGTGCGCACGCGCGTCGCGGCAGGCGGGGCGAAGTGGCCCCCCCGCCCAAGTGGGGCCTGGCGCGGGGGGGGGCGAGAGACGCCCCTTCGCCTTCCTCTGGGGCTGCCGTGGGTGGGGGGCTTCCTCCTCTGCCTCCTCTCTGAGGGGCTCGTCTATTCCTGCAGGAAGCCGAGGCCGGCGCCGGGGTCGGCAGTGTCCCGGGGGACCCCCAAAGCGCAGCCGCCTTCCTCCGCGGGACGAAGGCCTTCCCTCGTTTCTCTGCCCTCTTTCTCCCCGCTGGGCAGAAGCATCTCTGGTCGCCTTCCGCTTGCTTTTTCCTGCTGCAGCCTTTCTTCCCAGAGGAGTCGTCCTTCACCCCCCTGGATCCTTGGGCCCCGAGGGCCTCCTGGCCCTTCCCTCAGGGCGAGAAGTGAGGTTGCAAGGAACCAGGCAGAGGGCCTTCTCGGTGGTGGCGCCCGCCCTGTGGAACGCCCTCCCGTCAGATGCCAAGGAAATAAACCGCTACTGTATCTGACTTTTAGAGGAAAAATAAAAATATTCTTCCAGTAGCACCTTAAAGACCAACAAAGTTTTTATTTTGGTATGAGCTTTCGTGTGCATGCACACTTCTTCAGATACACTTGAAACAGAAGAGTCAGACCCTTATATATATACAGTACAGAGGGTGGTGGGGGTGGGTGGGAATGGGTGATGGGCTGATGGGAGTGGTAAACCTGTAGATGGCTGTTAAGGACTGCTGACTTTTAGAGGACATCTCAAGGCAGCCCTGTTTAGGGAAGTGTTTAATGACTGACGTTTTATCGTGTTTTTAATATTCTCTTGGAAGCCACCCAGAGTGGCTGGTAGACCCAGCCAGATGGGCAGGGTATAAATAAATAAATAAATATTATTATTATTATTATTGGCAACGTTCTGACACTTGCAGCCCAGCTATTGATTGACAGGTCAAGTTCAATTACATGGGACCTGTGGAAGTTTCCATAGGGAAGTGTTTTGCTTTGGGTTTTTTTTAAGGGCCTGTTTCTTCCAGAGGCCTTTATGGAATGCCAAAGTCATACCAAACTCATTCTCTCATTCTCTAATGTGACAAAAAACAAAACAAAAAAAGGCACAAGAGGGAGATCTGCTTAGGGTTGGGGAAGCCCTTAGGTGTACAGAATAACATAAAAGCTTTAGGCAAGATGCTGAGATGGAAGGATGAGAACTAAGCCTACCGGGTATGCCAAGGCCACAGGAGCTGCAGCTGGAGAGTGGGGGAAGAAAATGGTATTTGTGTGCAATGGAGTATCCTGCAAAAGGGCATGACTGGCTGGCTCCCCTATACAGGAGTGGTCCATACTGCAACATTTTGTTGTAGGTAGGTCCCACTTGTATTTCCTGAAAATACGTCTACCAATTTGTGCCTAAAGCAAGGGTCAAATTGTAATGTCTGCAACTAATGCACGTACAGTACTGTAGTTTGTGATGAGCCTTTTTGCTCATTGTCTAGCATGGGGATCAGCAAAGCTTTTCACCAGGGGGGCCGGTCCACTATCCCTCAGACCTTTGGGGGGGGGGCGTGTAAAAACAAGGTAATTCCCAGACCATCTGCTGGCTGGATTTAGAAGGCGATTGGGCGGGACCCAGCCCCCGGGCCTTAGTTTGCCTACCCATGGTAGCATCTCTCAGCCCCAAGAGTATCCCCACCCCGCTTTTGGATTAACTGACCTGGTGGGGTTTACCATCTTAGAACTTCTAACCCATCATCTCATTAGCCCATTAATCTAAACTAGCCCCAAATGAACAGGGCTAGAAATACCTAACAATTTCCCCATCTCAATCAAGTTTGCTGTTTCTGGTTAGCTTTGTCCCAGATTTCCTTGGGCAGACTAAATACAAGCACAGTCAGGAACTGATTTGGTCTTTCTGCTGCTCTGCCTCATTTTTCTTGTCTTAGAAGGGATCAAACTTACTGTGGTTCACCACAAAAACAAGGTCAATTAAAAGGGGAACAGCAGAATGATAAATAGTGCTTGTGAAGTTCATTTTAAAAAGGAAGTTGTTCAAGTTTCTCCTGTCCATAAAGGAACTAACTCCAGTTTGTCTTTTTACAAAACTAGCTAGTTCAGCTGCAGTTCATCCTTAGGCACCCCCCCCCCCGGGTTCAGAATGTTATAAGCTGTTGTGCCAAAGTAAGGTGCCAAAGGATCCAAGTGTTATTCAGGGCCACACAAGTAATAAGATGTCTGTCAGAGAGTCTGACAATTTCCCCATAATTGTGTTCTTCTAAAAAAAAGTTTTGCCCTCCTTGATTTGTGCTAGCCCCACAGCTGTTAAAGGTGTAAGGCATCACATCCTTTCTTGTACCTCCTGTTCTCACTGCAAGCTGCTTATGTTGGAAGAGAATCAATCAAGATAAAGGAAATGCCTCAGATTCCTTCCGATTGCTTAGCAATAGTGATTAAGTGACTGAGCAGCTATGGGGAGTAGTCTCAGAAGTAGCTCAAGAGTTTTGAACTGGTTCAGTTAAAGGACATAAAATTTTGTACTAGGCAAACCTCCCTGGGAAGGGTATCGCATGCAGGGTGCCACAATGAAACAGGCTCTCTGATTCTTGGGGATCACATTCTGTTATATGCTGATGACCTACCGGTAGTTTTGCTTTCTGTGAACAAAATTGGACTTAGCAGGTCCCGATAATAGCAGTAGCCTGCTCCTGAGTAACTTGGAGCAGAGTTTTAGGGAGGAGGTCTCTGTTTTGTGGAACAGCAGTATTCCTGTTGAGATATGGTGGTAAGGCACTCTTTGTACTTACTGGAAACTGGACCATGACACCAACCAAGAGCAAGCATCCATTATCACCACCTGTTATTCTATTTCATCCCCTCAAATAAAGGACAACAATTCAGGGCCTCACTACCTTGAGATGCTGGTTTTTCTGCAATTACCTTGAGCCCTTGTTGAACTTAGGTTTCAACAGATGCCCTCAGCATACATGTACTTGGAATAGCACACATGGAATGGAAATGCATTTATGGATGTAATCAGGTTGGTTGAGGGTGCACTATTCTACAATACATATGGTGTCCAGAGAATTTTTTAAATCTATTCTCTATTGGTTCTCAGATTGATGCTCCCAGGAAGTGATAGTTGAATTCTTGGCCAATAAATACACATCTGGTAGCCAAATTAGCTCTGGCAGCTAAGAAGCTTCATTCCAGTTATGTTAATACTTTGTAATTTTCAAATTTAATGCTGTAAATCATAGACTTATGTCGTGTGATTTTATTATAATAATAATAATAATAATAATAATAATAATAATAATAATTTATTATTTATACCTCACCCATCTGGCTGGGTTTCCCCAGCCACTCTGGGCGGCTTCCAACAGAAAACAAACAGAAAACAAACAAACAGAAAAAAGGAATTTTAGAGGAATGTTTTGCTTTTTATCTTCTTTGTTCATTGTGAAGGCCTTTGGTGATCTATATATATATATATATATATTGAAATGAATGATATTGTTACCTGTGAAATGTTGGCAGACATGGATATTGCTCTACACAGCTTTCTGTGAAATATTTAATGTGTTTTTGGATGCTTTCAGAAATGCTTCCTTGTTGGGAAATAATCATTTGACTATTTTAGCATGCAATGGTTTGTAAACAGATAAAGAGAGATGCTAGGAAAGTTATATAACAGAGGCTTGTGTGGCTGTTTCTTGCCTGTGGATTTGAAGACTGATTCATTGAATAGATGCCTAGTGACCTACTTTTCTAAGAGAGCCTGCAAATACTGAGCCTAGGAATTGTGACTCTGGTGCCTGCCTGGAACATTATTCACAGGATAAAAATGGAATTTTGGACGGAGTCCAGCGACTGAGGAGGGAGCACAAGGTGAGCAGAGCTTGGGGGACACTGTTAGGTTTTGTGGATTTGTCTTTTTTTCGGGGTGTGTGTAATAAAGTTTGTGTGCTTATCTGTTTCCTTATTTGTTTGTGTGGTTGTGCTTATTTTCTAGGGCTTCTGCCTCTTGGATTTGTGTGACTGTCCAGGCGTGTGTGTGTTTGTTTCTGGCCGGCAACCTTGCAGGTGACCTTGGAAGTGTGCTTTCCCTGAGCACATGGTCTGAGGGGGCGGGGGTTCTGTGGAGTTTAAGCCATCTTTTCGATTCAGGGGAGTTAGTCTCAAACATTTATTGGGGGAACCCTAGGCTTCCTTTTTGTCCTGACCTCAAGCTTTTCAAGATGGAGGGTGAGGGAACAACTGCAGTCACCTGCAATTCCTGCGCAATGTTTGTATTCTTGCCAAAGGATGTAGGCAGCTACACGTGCGGCAAGTGCAAGTTGGTTGCCCTACTAGAAGACAAGGTCCAGCAACTTCAGGCCTGTGTATCTACACTCCAGAGAATTAATGAGCTGGAGCTTTTCTTGGATGCAGCAGAGCACCCTGTCTGCACCAAAGAGGAGACAGGGGACATCCCTGAGGAGGAGGTCAGTTCCCCAGGACTGCGATGGAGGGGAGAGTTTGGCTCTCTCTGCATGCCACAGTCCTGGTTCTGCCTTTCAGCCAGGGTCAAAACCGAGGATCAAAACTAGGGGGGGGCAAGAGAGGGGAAGAAAGAGGGAAGGAAGGAGGGAGGGAGGGAAGAGAGAAGGAAGGAAGGGGTGGGGGGAGCGAGAAGGAAGGAAAGAAGGGGTGGGGGAGAGAGAGAAGGAAGGAAGGAAGGAAAAAAGGAAGGAAAGAAGGGGTGAGAGAGAGAGAAGGGAGGGAGAGAGAAAAAGGAAGGAAGAAAAAGGGGGGAAGGAAGGATGGAGCTCCCGTCCATGCTCCCCCCCCGGCTCAGGCTGCTCCTCCCCCGTCCCACGTTCCTATCGCTGGCTGCAGCCGTGGAGGGGGAAGAAACAGCCCAATTTCGGACTGCTTCTCCCCCCCCCCAACGTTCCTGTTGCTGGTTGCAGCCGCGGAGGGGGCAGAAACAGCCCGATTTCCATAACCCACAGCGACTTTTTCCCTTCAGTTTTTGGAGGGGAAAATGTGGGTTATGGTCTGTAAAATATGTTGTTGGTTTTTTTGCTTCTGGTGGGGTAGCTGCCCCCCGCCCCTCGCTGGGTACGCCCATGCTCTCAGCTCTGGGCACCATAGTTCAAGAAGGATACTGACAAGCTGGAACGTGTCCAGAGGAGGGCAACCAAAATGGTCAAAGGCCTGGAAATGATGCCTTATGAGGAACGGCTTAGGGAGCTTGGGTATGTTTAGCCTGGAGAAGAGAAGGTTAAGGGGTGATATGAAGCGGACACAGAGCAATGGATTCAAACTACAAGAAAGAAGATTCCACCTGACAGTAAGAGCTGTTCGGCAGTGGAATTTGCCGCCAAGGAATCTCCTTTTTTGGAGGTCTTTAAGCAGAGGCTTGACAGCCATATGTCAAGAATGCTTTGATGGTGTTTCCTGCTTGGCAGGGGGTTGGACTGGATGGTCCTTGTGGTCTCTTCCAACTCTATGATTCTATGATTCAGCTCCTATTGTGAAAAGAAAATGCTCAAGTGAAATGCACAGCTGCCTTCAATGCCCACATCTGTCTTGGTGCAGACAGGAAATAAATAAAAAGCAGAGGGGGTGGGGGGGTGGGGGGGCTCAGCTTCTCTCTGCCCTTGCATAGGATCAGGTTGAAAAAACTGGCCTACAATTTCCCTCTCCCTATTGCCACTCTGATTTGCCCAATAATGGATTTTGCTTTTGCTTTCCCAAAGTCATCAGAGCAGAGGAGGATTTGTGTTCTAGGATGATACAATTTCCCCTTGCCTGCTTTGTTATTGTAGCATCCAATAAATGAATGAAGACTGTTCCCCCTGCTGGGAGAATTCTCCCCTGCTGGAGAGGGGATGAGGCATCAAGTTAGAGCAGCAAAGGAGAAAATTGGGTCACACTGTGGTGCAGTGCCAAGATTTCCCTCTTGCTTTGCTTACTGCTTTTTAAGGGCACTTGACTGAATTTGAAATGTCCCAAAGGGAATAATCCACACTCTGCACTTTGCTGAATTATTCTTCAAGCACAAAGGAATCTTTTAAATGCAATTTTTATGCATGTTGGGAAGCAGCCAGATAGCTATAAGGAAAGAAGGGAGGGTGGGAGGAACCAATCTGCCTTGTTATGTAAATAACATCTATCACAAAGAGGACAGCCAAACAGCCAAACAGGGCAGCCTGCCAAGCACTCAAACAACCTGAACCCCTTAAATTTGGACCTGGAAATTAAGGAGGGTTTTTGCTTTTACAGGAGCAGGTTCTATCCTACATGGCTAAAACAAAATGAATCAAACCAAATCAGAATTTCCAAGTGAAGGAGAAACAGCTATTCTCCAGCCATGCTAGCTAAATAGAACCTCCCTGTCCAAAGGCAGTGTATCTCTGAATGCCAGTTGCTAGAGGGGGGGCAATATTTATTTATTTATTGAATTTCTATACATCCCTATACCCAGAGGTCTCAATAATGGTACTGGAAACAGGGTGGTGGAGCTCAGCTGATCTGGCTAATGGCCAGGAAAAAATGGGAGGTATAATCCAGCCATGTCTAACTCCAAAATTTGGGACCCTCTGCAAATCTGTGTCAAAGTTTTGCAGGGTTTTTGCAGCAGTTTTGCAGCAAAACCCCCATGTTTTGCAGTGCCCCACAAACCAAGTAATTGATACATCAACTCTGGGTTGGTATTTAATATTAACTACAAACCCAAACATTTAGTATTCCCTCTAAACCGATACCAAATTGTTGCAGTCCTTTTGCAGCGTTTGGCACCAAAAACACCACATTTTGAAGCACCCTACCAACTGAGCACAGGTGGCGCTGTGGGTTAAACCACAGAGTCTAGGACAGGCATCCCCAAACTGCGGCCCTCCAGATGTTTTGGCCTACAACTCCCATGATTCCTAGCTAACAGGACCAGTGGTCAGGAATGATGGGGATTGTAGTTCAAAACATCTGGAGGGCCGAAGTTTGGGGATGCCTGGTCTAGGACTTGCTGATCAGAAGTGGACCATCTCCCTGCTTAAAAGGTTTGCTGACCCCTGGTCTACATTATTTAACTACAGCTACCAATGAAATGTGAGGGACACGGGTGGCGCTGTGGGTTAAACCACAGAGCCTAGGGCTTGCCGATCAGAAGGTCAGCGGTTCAAATCCCTGCAACGGGGTGAGCTCCCATTGTTCGGTCCCAGCTCTTGCCAACCTAGCAGTTCGGAAGCACCTCCAAGTGCAAGTAGATAAATAGGTACTGCTACAGTAGGAAGGTAAACGGTGTTTCCTTGTGCTGCTCTGGTTTGCCAGAAGCAGCTTTGTCATGCTGGCCACATGACCCGGAAGCTGTCTGCGGACAAACGCTGGCTCCCTCGGCCTATGGAGCGAGATGAGCGCCACAACCCCAGAGTCAGACACAACTGGACCTGATGGTCAGGGGCCCCTTTACCTTTACCAACTGAGCAATTCTTCTCAAACCTGAGGTGATAGCTATCACCCCCAAAATCCAACGTTGTCTGCTTCACTCCAAACCAGTGCCAAAGTGTGGCAACAGTTTAGCAGCATTTTGCAGGCCCCCCCCCCAACTGGGCAACTGCTGCCCAAACTGGGATCATAGTTATCACCCCCAAACCCAAAGTTTTGTAGTGAAAATACCAACGTAGGTTTGAATAGCAATTGTTCAGTTGCTGGGACACTGCAATACGTGGGTTTTTTATTTTTAGTTTTGCTGCAAAACACTGCAAAATTGTTGCCACACTTTGGCACTGGTTTGGAGTGAAGCAGGCAGTGTTGGGTTCATAGTTAATTTAACTTCCATGGAGCATAATGTGGGGTGCAGCTGGACTTGGTAGACCCGTAGTCTGATCTCAGAGGGCTTGACTTTCAGCTGCTCTTTGGGTGGGTTTTACAAAGGGGAGCCTGGCATGTTGCAACACGCAGCCTTCTGTGCACCATGTTCTTATCATCATTACAAGTTGTCTTTTATCACAATGGTACATGATTTGGCACTTCTTTTAGCCAACCTTTAGGGACTTTGCATTTCACATGCAGAATAATTGTTTTATTATTTTCAATAAGCTTCTGAACCTTTAAGTTCCCAGTAGCAGTGCCAGCCTATGTTTGGGATATGGGTTGCTTTGTTAAAGATACTGCTTCTGATTTAATTAATTCATGCAACAATTTGATCTCCAATTTATTTCAATCCAAGCCTTAGGAATCAAATGATTCATAGTGAAAGGGAATCATACGGTGGCCAGACTTTATTTTAATCAGTTCTGACTTCTTTGAGCAGGTATTATTTGATAATCTGATTACAGGCAACAGGAAGTTGACGTTTAATTAAGGGGCATAGCCTTATTCAAAGGATGTGGGGAGCGGGAACACTCTGAGCTTAGCAAAGGTGCAAAGCATCCAAGGAAGACCCTGGGGCTTGTGTCCCATCATGACAGAAATTTGGGGCAGAGACCCAGGGCCCCACCCAGCAGAGTGAGCCTGAAGGGGTCCTCAATGCAACCCGGTCTGCTTGTCACATTTCGAAATTTCTAATGATGTCTCCATCCCCTTTGGGGCCTGGAGGCAGATTTGGGAAACTAAGAAACTGCCGTGGGTACTAGAAAAGAAGCATTTCAAAGAAGAAGATGTACACCCTCCAAAGCTACAGGCAAACCAGCTCTTCCCTCATACAAAAAAGCAGGCAATGCCCCCCCACCCCTATTATTATTAGTTTAAATCAACTGGGAGGGGCAGAAGGCCTTGGCTGGTGCCAAAAGTGCTGTTTGAGGGCACTCTGCCTACAGACACTGTATTGGGAATCCCAGATGGAAATATTGACATCAGCTGGTGGTTGGGGCAAGCATTTGCATCCCAGTTTTGTCTCCAAAGAGCTCAATGTGGCACCCATGGTTTTCTCCCTCCTCATTTAACCCCAAGTGGCTGGCCCAAGGTCACCCAAAGAGCTTCAAGGCTGAGGGGGGATTTGAACCCTAGTCTGACATTCTAACCACTACACCCCACTGGCTCTGCCAGGGACATGCTGGTGAAACAGAACCCCGCAGGGAGCAGGACTGGATGCTCACTTGTCTGCTGGAGGTGCAGATGCTCTGCTGACCTCCTGCCTGACTTGAAGGATGCTAGCTGAGAAGAACAGAGGAACTACACTTTGTCATTACAAAAAGTGGAAAGGACTCTGCACCTACCCTGGACTCCGTAATATCCTGCCTCTGATCCATCCAAATGATGACCAGCACTGAAACCTGCCCTGTTGCTGGTCTGCCCCTCCCAGGGCGACTTCAAGTCTGAGATGATTCCAACTCTACAAATCTGTGATTCTCTGGAGGGTGGAAGAAAGAAATAGCAGACCAAATCCCTCTGCTGCTTGAGGAAAAGAACAAGCTGAAAACCTTGGTGCTTAGAGATTCCCTTACCATGAAGCAGTGCATTCATTTTGTTAGAACTAATAATGTCAGGCTCCCTCCTTCCATTGTTATTTATCCTCATGCAAAGATCCTGTCTGAAGGCTCCCTTCTCTCTTGGGCACTTGGGACGCTGCTGCTGCAGACCGAGTCAGGCTCCAGTCCCAGGAGAAGCAGACTTTCCCCCTTGCACCAAGCCTCCCCCCCTCCCCGCCATTACATCCACAAAATGATCCGGCTTCTGGAGGAGCCAAGGGGAATTTATGCCTGTTATTCGGACAGCAGCCAGTACAGAGATTAAAATAGGAAAACATTGCTTTTCTTAAAGTGTCCTCTAGATGGCAAGCTAATGATGCATTTGGAATGGAAGGTGATGATTTATTTACTGTATTTGGAAAAAAACACCAACAATGGGTACAGTGCAAAACAGTTGGAGTATGCAATTGGCTTTAGCCTATTTCTGTGTTGGATTGTGGCCACGTGTGGAGAAAATGGATAGCATGTTCTCCCCCCCTCTCTCTTAATGCTAGAATTTGGGGTCACACTTTCAAGCATCTGGTCATCTGCAAGAGAGGATGCTGGACTCGATGGACCACTTGCCTGATCAAGATGGGCTCTTCTTGAGCTTCTTTCCAGAAAGGTAGGATAGAACTGTCATAACCTAAGCGGGAAATGTATATCTCAATTGTTGTGGAGTACATTTCCAAAACAAAGCCTCTCTGTGTGATGGCAGTATACTACTCCAAGCTGGTTCACGAGTCCAGCAGCATGGAAGGGGGGGGGCTGCCTTTTTGTCTTGCCTGTGGCTGCCTCCCTACCAGAGAGAGGCTGCTGGACTACATGAACCTTTGGTCTCACCCAGCAAGGCTCCTCTTCAGGCCAGATGCACACAGATGCATGGAACGCTGTCAGTTCCTAGAGAAATAGCACACAAGACCATGTCACAGATCAAGTAAGTGTTGGTAGTCCAATTTTTGGTCCCGTCATTAGTCAAAAAATATATGTTGCCTTCATTGAGTACTGACACGCCTCTTGCTCCATGAGTGCGGTTTTCCTCCCCTTGTATGTGTAATTGAGTAAGCATCACTACTAAAGAACCAGACCACCGTGGATCAAAAGTGGGCACAACCTATTTATGTCAGGAGGAAAATAGATGTTGTTCTATCTTGGGAACAGGAGATCCTGCATCATTTCCTTTGACCTGCTTGGCTAATTTCTCATTCAGCACCTCTCATGACTTTTCAGTGCTGTTTTATAGTTTAGAGGTGCCAAGAACATCATCCGGAAGCAAAGGACTCAAATTTGGTGCACTAGAATTAGGATGAGGAGATGCATCTTCCACAACTTGTGTTCTAAAGCAAAATAGCATTTGGACTTCTGCCAGCTAAGCTATCAGGTGGCTATTGCAACATCTTGTGGTACTAAGTTCCACACGCATGCGTGCATGTAGAATATATTCTGCTCCTTAAGCCTGGGAGACTCTCAGAGCAACTGATAAAAATATTCTCACAAGAAGGGGGGGGGTGCTTCTCTTGCACTTGATCCAAAAGCTGCATTGAGTGTAGAATGCTGTAGCACACTTGCATAGAACACCTGTGCCCAGAGTACCAGCTGCTGAAACCACAGGAGGAGGAGCATGCTCCTGAGCTCAAATCCTGCTTACAGGTTTCCCAATGGTGTTTGTGATGCATGTGCAGGCTTCAGGGAAGGCATTTCTAATGTTGGGAGGGGTGTGTGCCTTTTTTTCAATACAGGAGCAGAAAATAGCTGAACAGAGCTAAACTGGTTTCTCCCTCTATGAAACTGGTGCCTCTCCTGTGAGTAACAAAGCTCGAGAGTTTGCCTGTTATTTCTCCTGCATGGAATGCTCTGAGCATCGCTGCCAGGCTGCATGATCCCGTGCAGCAGCCCCCTGCCTGGTGCCTGAGAGTTTATTTTCTTAGCATCACAGAATGATATAATTGTAGACTTGGAAGGGACTCCAAGGGTCATCTAGTCCATCCCTGCAATGCAGGAATCTCAACTAAAGCATTCATTTCCCCCAGGATGACAAGGAACCATTAATGAGTACTCTTTGACCAGTCAACTGGCTACAAAGCTGCTTAACAGCTTCAACCCCAATTTTATCAAGGGTTACCTCATTTAACCCATATTTTTTAGGTTTTCCTATTTTATCTATGTTAACTGCCTTGAATCCTAGAATGGAAAGATGGTGGGGTATTAATAAATTTATAAGTAAGTAAGTAAGTTGTAAGTAATAATAATAGTAATGCTTTTGTATGGTAGAAGTAACAAAGTGAGACTCACATTATCCTCCTGGACAGCAACCAAGGAATGCTGGACTCCTTCCCTACCCAAAGTGCCTCCACTAGCAAGCCATTTCTCTTGGCTGCAGAGCAGGGAAAGGGGAGGCTGCCTCTTCACCCACCCACACTCTCCTGCAACCAAGGACAAGTTGGCTCCTCTCCTCCCACATTGTCAATGAAAGTCCGTGAAATGTTGCACAAGAATTTTTCCCGTCTGCCCATTACTTTCCCCTTGTTTTGTGTCTTTGAGACTGCATGCTATCACTAAAGTATTTTCAGAGTTAACAAGGGTACATTAAATGTCTCTGCTTTCCATTCATGGAGTCCTTTCTACAGGTCAGTTCCATCTGGTGTGAGACGCTGCTGCTGTCATGGGCATCTTCTGCAGGGGAGGCACCACAGATGTTGGCATCCGGAGTGCAGCTGGAAAGCGTCATTGGCCTTAAAAGCTGCTATCCATTTCTGCCAGGTATCCTTCCTTCCTTCCTTCCTTCCTTCCTTCCTTCCTTCCTTCCTTCCTTCCTTCCTTCCTTCCTTCCTTCCTTCCTTCTCCTAAGCTCCAGCTGTTTGCATCTGTCACAAAAGAGCCATACTAGATTGTATTTTAATATTCTGTTGGAAGCTGCCCAAAGTGGTCGGGAAAACCCAGCCAGATAGGTGGGGTATAAATAATAAATTATTATTATTATACTCAGGCCGCTTTATTGTCAGCGACACTCACAGTAGGGGAAGAAATGAAGGAAACGGCACACCTGGATTCTCAGTGTAATAAAACTAGTTTATTTACACAGTAACATGTATGCCACAGAGTATACAGCAAAGTACCACAGCAAACCAGAGTGTTATTGCCCTCTGATCACAAAGGTAGCCTAGGAGTTATATCTATAAAAATGTGTAAATAGATATGAAACAACGGATACAGCGATTCTGTGAACTCCAAACACAGATTACCCAGGAGAATGTATTCTTTCAACAGAGATTATTTCCCACCTGGAGGCATTTGCAAAGAAATACCACTGCCTTTGTGTAGAACTTTTATTTTTTTAAAATAAAAACATATGGATTGTTCCTTAATATTTTACATGCTCTGCATAATTCAATTTAAAAGAAAATATCCCTCAGGGCAAAAGCTATAAAACTTTCTAAGCCTGAGCAAGTTCAGGTCAACTACTTGTATCCTGAAAATGGTATTTTGAAGAAAAAAAGAATTTTTAAAATTCAAGCACATTGTGTGTGTATAAGGTATGTATATAATATATAGACAGGGCACAGGAAAACAAAAGGGCAAAGTGGGTTGTTCTTGTAGTTAGTAAAATTCATTTATAAAAATATGGATAATTTCTTCCTTGTTAAAAAATATTTCAATCTTTTCTGAATTAAAGGGATAATCAAGGAGTTGGAAGCAAGGTATTGGTGGGAGTAAAGGGAAGCACTTCCATACAAGTGAGCTGGGAATTTTGTGAACTACCATCTGTTCTCCCTTCCTTCTAGGCTCAATTGTCTGCTTTGCAGCCAAGAGCTTTCCTACAAGAAATTGGAAGGTGTAGCAACTTCTGTAGAGGTTTTCTCGGGAGTTGAGTGTTTTCAATTGATCTCCCAAGTATAAAGGCTGCAGTTAAGGGGAGCGAAACCCACTGAAACCAATAGTTAGGTGCTGGCACTGTGCATCTAGGCCCTTTCTATTTAGATGGCTGTCATTTTCAAATTATGCATTCCTCTAATCAGAATTCCCAAAACAGCTGGAAAGGCTACTTTAGCAGTTGCAGCAATTTTACAGTGTGAATATTCTTCAATATGTCCTTGGTAAAATTGATTTGGATTGGATGAATAGCTTTCAAAATGCTTGTCATGATGATGGACCTAGGGCTGCATGTCTAAGCTTATATATGGCATCCTTTTATATATTTGAACATGGCTATCATATCACCTTCTCTTCTCCAGGCTAAACATACCCAGCTCCCTAAACCGTTCCTCATAAGGCATAGTTTCCAGGCCTTTGACCATTTTGGCCTCCTCTGGACACGTTCCAGCTTGTCAGTATCCTTCTTGAACTGTGGTGCCCAGAAATGGACACAGTATTCCAGGTGAGGTCTGACCAGAGCAGAATACAGTGGTACTGTTACTTCCCTTGATCTAGATGCTATACTCCTCTTGATGCAGCCCAGAATTGCATTGGCTTTTTTAGCTGCTGCATCACACTGTTGACTCATATCAAGTTTGTGGTCTACCAAGACTCCTAGATCCTTTTCACATGTACTGCTCTCAAGCCAGGTGTCACCTATCTTGTATTTGTGCCTTTCATTATTATTTTTTGCCCAAGTGTAGTACTTTACATTTCTCCTTGTTAAAATTCATCTTGTTTGCTTTGGCCCAGTTGTCTAATGTGTTAAGGTCATTCTGAAGTGTGATCCTGTCCTCTGGGGTATTAGCCACCCCTCCCAATTTGGTGTCATCTGCAAACTTGCTCAGGATGCCCTCAAGCCCATCATCCAAGTCATTGATAAAGATGTTGAATAAGACTGGGCCCAAGACAGAACCCTGTGGCACCTCACTAGTCACTACTCTCCAGGATGAGGAGGAGCCATTGATGAGCACCCTTTGGGTTCGGTCAGTAAGCCAGTTACAAATCCACTGAATGGTAGCATTGTCTAGCCCACATTTTACCAGCTTCTTTACAAGAATATCATGGGGCACCTTGTCAAAGGCCTTGCTGAAATCAAGATAGGCTACATCCACAGCGTTCCCTTCATCTACCAGGCTTGTAATACTATGCAGTAGCAAGAGTCAGTAAAACTTCAGGAGCTGTATTTATTTGTGAACAAAAGATGAGCAGTTCAACACAGCACCAAAGTCTTGCCACACAGGTAAGACTAAGGTTCCAAGTACTTCCAAGCTATGGAGGGATCCCACACCCAACCAGGGCAGGGAGGGGTTTCTGTTCCAAACCAAGCATGGAGGTCACACACAAGTGCAACTCTTTCCTTCCTGCCCTGATTAAATGACAACCATTCATTTATATGGAAGAAGGTAAAAGGCATACTTGGGGACTGTGGCCTGGTTCACACATCATGGTAAGCCAGTTTGTTGCATGGTTTGTGACCATGCAAACATGTTGCTCCTGGAGAGAAGCTTGCACCCACTTGTTTCTCCCATGGGGTCTTTAGTTCAATGCAAGTTTTGCTTAGAGCATTTTCCAAACTTGGAATCATGCGTTATTATCCTTAGCCACAAACTGTCACCACAGGGCAAACCTTGGCTACAGCATACTGAGCCAAACCTAGTTGGTGATGTAAGAGGGGCCAGACTGGATCAAAGCTACACCTGAAGGCTGCCTGGTGTTCCTTAATCCACCTTATATGTTACCTCAGTTCTCTCTCCATGAAGAATCTCATTTATGGGGTACCTTCAATTCCTACTTTGGTGGTTTGGGATTTAAGTAATCATAAAAGTGACATCAGCCCCCAAATCATTGTGCAATTAATTAAAGTACAAAACAGGAGAATACATATTCACGAAACAGGGACATTGAGCCCTTATCAGTGGAATGTGGGCACCCCCTCCCATTAGAGGTATATTTATATCCCTCTCTGATGGCTTTCTGACACCTGCTAAAAACACCTGTTTTGTCTGGCTTTTGAGGACTAAATAGTTGGCTAGCCAGTTCCTGTTCACTTCACTTCTGCATTGAATATATTTTGTAAAGAAGAAGAGTTTGGATTTGATATCCCGCTTTATCACTACCCGAAGGAGTCTCAAAGCGGCCAACATTCTCCTTTCCCTTCCTCACCCACAACAAACACTCTGTGAGGTGAGTGGGGCTGAGAGACTTCAGAGAAGTGTGACCAGCCCAAGGTCACCCAGCAGCTGCATGTGGAGGAGTGGAGACACGAACCTGGTTCCCCAGATTACGAGTCTGCCGCTCTTAACCACTACACCAGGCTGGCTCTCTTTGTATACTGCCCTGAGAATTTTGTTTGAAGGGTAGTATAAAATATGAGAACATAAAACGATAACAAGAAGTGAAAAGTTTGAGGATGCTTTGATGGGCTCTAGATGTTCCCTAATAAAAACCTGTACCAAAGGCAGAATTCCTCTTAACTTTATTGGATAGTTGACCAGATCCTATTCGAATAGTAAAACAGAGTTCAAAAGGCAACAATGTATCACGGTGCTTCCTGGCTTGAATTTGCAGAAAGGAGGGAATAAGTTGTAAACTTCAGGCACTGTCCCATTTTGCTCCTGTTATACCAGCAACATTTCTGTTTCTTCTCTAGCCAAATTCAACATGCAAGATGGTCCTGTAAGAAGTCTGCCACTTTCCCCTTTCACGTTTTCCATGTGCTCCGAGTTCCACACTAACGGACAGTTTGGTATAGTTTTCTTTGATTTTGTAACAAGAGTTGCAGGTGGTTTCATAGAATCGTAGAGTTGGAAGAGACCACAAGGGCCATCCAGTCCAACCCCCTGCCAAGCAGGAAACACCATCAAAGCATTCTTGACATATGCCTGTCAAGCCTCTGCTTAAAGACCTCCAAAGAAGGAGACTCCACCACACTCCTTGGGAGCAAATTCCACAAATTGTTTATGTGTACAATTTTGTTGCTGGAGTCTGAAAAAGATTGTCAGAGCAACAGGTTTTCCAATCCTACATTGTCTAAGCAGCTATTTCAAAATGTTCTTTTTTAAATACCCTATACAAGTTGCAGATTTGAATAATGTCTGACTTTTAGTTTGGTTTTTCAATAGTATCAAATGGGTCTGGTTGAATTGCCAACTAAGCTTTCTTAGACTACACCCCCTTCAAAATATGGGCAATATTGTTTTTTAAGCTGGTAGGCAATTCCCACTGCAAAATTATCTATTAGCTTCAATTCTGTAACAAGGCACTGTTGCTAGTGCAAATAATCATTGACTCAGGTTGCCATCCCAGAAAAGATTACCAGTAATGACACCAAAAGCTCTGAGAAGAACAGATTCAAATTCTTTTAACCCACAATTAATTTCCCAGAACTTTTTTGTGGTTAGGTTTATTGTGCTAAAATAAGCCTGAGTGTCAGCTTTCTAAAAATATATATATTTACAGTAAGTAAATATATACATTTATGGTCAATATGGCTATAAAATTGTGGTGAGCTCAACTCAATGCAAACCCTACAAATGTGTGCCTGTGTATTTAAGGTTTTATTCTTAATGCTTGCAGAAGCGCATTATCAGGGCAACAAGGGCTTTTGTTTAAATGCTGTGCTGTAACAATATTTTGTTTCAGTGTCTTGGTTGGAAATCTGCTTGGTTTGGGCCCAACTCTTCAATGGCAAACCCTCAACAAATCAATGAGGCTTCAATAGGATGTTTGCAAAGCTACTACCAGGCACTACCAAGAATGGAAATGCTTGCCTGGTTGCACCTCTTTCTCCCTCATGCACCCTCTCTTACACAGAATTCCTATTACCATCCTTCATTACCAAATTTACTCAGTGCTACAAAATAAGGAGATGGCAGTGAGTTTATACCCCATGCTCACCTAGAGTACACAACGCTAATACTGGTTGAGATATGCTATCAAAATGCAAAATGAAATCACAAAGCTACTAAAAGACAAGCTACAAAGTTTTGGGATCTGCTGCATAAAACACACAAGGTCATGTAACATTCAATAGTCTACTTTGCACATCAACATGAAACTGACACAAAGCACATATCTCTATGCACAAAAGTAGAGCAGTGGTCTAAAGGAATGTACCCTGCTGCAATGGTCAGTAGTCCATGTTCCACTAGGATGAGCATGCTGGTTAAGTAAGAACTTGTGTGCACACAGATATCAGCTAGAAACATATATAAAACTTGGGAAGGAGGTGCAGCGCATAGGGCAGGTGATTTGCTGTGAGCAACGTGGACTCATACAGGCAAGCATTGTCCCCCTTACCTGTGTGATGTAGGGCTGCATGGGATATTTGTGCAAGGCTCTCTAAAGAATCTGGCCATAGGTCTGTACCAAATTCAGGGGGCTTCATGGAGCAAAACTACCTGTTACATTCTGGGCTGCATTACATTACATTTGGCTCGTTGGCCTTCCAGGTATCCTTTTGACTGTGCCTCCATGATTTGTGCTCATGATGATATTGTGGTGGTTACGCAGAACCCCACTTTCAATACTGTTTGCAAACGTTTTGTGGTCAGCACTGCTTCATTTCCAATCAGTGCATAGCCCGCAACTTCTCGCTGAAATCCTGTAACCTTTTACACCATGGCTGCTCATGTTTATTTTTTGTCTGGCTTTTGTTGTGCTATAGTACAAGAGTGCCCTTCCAGGTGGCAATCATGCAATAACAGGGAATCATTGCAGAACAGCCAATAAAGTGGAATGAGGGGTGGACAGTGCAGAATAATTCTACCACTAATGCACTATTATTGTGTCAATGACATGCTGCAGAATACACTCGCCATTTCCCTCACACCACCCAGTCTGGAGGGGCCTTTTTGTGCTAGGACAGCTGCCTGCCTATAATTTTTGCACTTTTATTTTAAAGCAATAAAGGACACATTCACACACTTTATCCTTAGCTTTGTCTGGTCTTTCTCCGATAATCAATAAGCACTGAAGCAAGAAGATTCAAAGCATTTAAAGAGGCCACCACATATTTTATGCTGGGGTCAGATTTTCATGAACTACAGGGTTGGCATCAGTGAGAAATCCACACCCTGCTCCAAGACCACAGAGCTGACTTTGCTGACATAATTTCTGCAGGTCTACTTTTCAGTTTCTGGTCCAAACATGCACACACTGTTCAAAGTGGCTATTTGTCTCTAAGGCTGAAGTAAACAGGTTAGTCACAGTTTAACAATAAAGAAAGGAAACATCAATCTGGAGAAAGAGAACACATAAGTTTGTGCATCTATGTGCCATGAAAAGGAAAGGGGGCAGATCTGACATAGGGTTAAGTCTGTTAAGCAACGTAAACACTAACACAGCTTTCTCATATAATACATTCAAAAATTGCACATATATCCATAGGAGGAGGAGGAGGAGGAGCAGCAGCAGCAGCAGCAGCATGGGCTCAACACAAGAGCTGTCCACATTTCAAAAACCATCCCCAATTGTGGGAATTAAATACTGGGCTGCAGTTCCATCAGTTCAGAGCTACTCAAACAAGTCCCACCAATACTTTGCAGAGAGATCAGGTGCAGGACTGTACTGTAATGCATCCACAGGAAAAGGTCAGTGTGTCAGGGAAGGAGCGCAAACATTTCTACAGGCCGCTGGACCTGTTTAACCTTTCCTTAGTAGGCAGCAATTCCTTCTGAGCTAATGATGCTTAAACAGCTAAAATGTTCAAAAACTAGATACTGGCAGTAGTTGGATAGCCAGATTCTACATAAACTAGAACTGCTAAACGTAACTGTTATATGATAGCTGCACAACATCTTTTGCCCCAAAGAGAACCACACCTGTAGAAAACTCATCTCTATTTACATAGCTTATTTGTTACATAAAGATGAGCTCTGAGCAACTTTATACCCTGCTTCCTTGTTGCTTTGCAAAGAAGACATGGAAGCCTAGCATTTTTATCCTTGGTTTTGGGGTAAAACACCAGCCTGATAGCGAAGGGGAATAGCTGCTCCTAATACATATTTGCTTCAAACCGTCCCTTTGCTCTTGGCACTGCTCTGTTAACATTATAATTAACAGACGATCAATAATCTTTTTGTGCTGGCAAAAAGAGAAAAACACATCTGCTGCTGCTATTGGAAATATTCTAGACTGATACATCAGAGTTCAGGGTTAAGAAGACAAAGGCACGAAAAAGCAACACACAAGAAAGGTAAACTTGCACCTGGAACTCTGTGGGGGGGGAGGGGAAGCAGTGCAGGCAGGAAATCTGAATGGGAAAATGACCTGTAAGGAGAAGGGATGAGCCCATCTTCCCTGGCACACTTCCACTCAAAATCACTAGTTTGTGTTTTTATTTTTTGGGGGGGCTTTCCATGTAATGTGTCCTTTGACCCCAGCAAGAATAAAAGAAACAGGGAAACTTGTTCAGTCTGCAGCTGACTGTAAGTCACTCAGTGGCCACCTATTGTAGTCCAGGGTTGTCTCATGGGGAAGGAACAATCAAATAAAAGACTGCATCTGCAGGAAGTATGACTGCTATGGCCAAGTCACCCCTGAGATGGAGCCGGGATGACCATGTCTTTGTGAAGAGTGGTGTACCTTCTGGTGGCTCATTCACAGCTGACTCAATTATGTTTGCAGTTGCTGCCATTTGCAGCACTCACTCCACACTCTTACACCTCTAAACAGCAATGCAATAAATAGTGGTTTCCTTAATAAATTTACACACCTCCTTGTCCAAACAAACCACCCGCTAAACTAGGCTTCAGACCTCTTCCTGGCACCTATGACAGGAAACAGAGCTTCCTGGCAAGATAAGTTTGCTCACTATTGGTGACCTTGAGTTCTAGGTTAGAATTTTAAAACTTGCACATAGATGAGGCTGGGGATGAAGAGAGGATTGTGGTGCATCCAAGTGAAAGCAGCGGCTACAAACTAATGTTGCTGCATGATTTTCACTATGCGGCTGAGGGAGTCCGTAGTGGCAAAAGCCAGATACTGGCAACAAAGCCAGTCTTCAAGGCTGACTTTGCATTCCCTGTCCAAAGACTTCTCAGCAAACTTGATCATCATCAGCGTCCGTTTGATGTCCAGCCAGTTTTGGAGCACAGTATCTCTTTGTGCTGGTCTGGAAGAGGCATTGAGAGTCTGAAACAAATCATCCCGGGGACCCCACAGCAAACACTGAAGGACTCCCTTGGCCTCAGATATAAGGATCCTCTCTGAAGGATTAGGGTTTAGCAGGCAGTTAGCAAGCTGCTGAAGCCCCAGGGAATAAAGGGAACGGCAAGGGATACTGGGCAGGTCAGCACAAGTATACTCTTTCTCCTTCAGCTCTGGATTTTCATCAAAGGGATTGCGCAGGTGTAACATTTCATAGATGAGGATGCCGGTTTGGAACTCATCACATTTCTTATACTGTGTTGCTGTGATGATCTCTGGGGCAAGGCGGGACTGGTCTCTTAGGACTTCGGGGTCCACCAGGTGGCTCTTTTGTTTTGCTTGAGAGAAATTGCTCACTATAAGCCTGGCAGGGCAAGCAGCACTGGGAGAGGGCTCCACACTCTCATCGTTCAGAAGGCTTCCCCCTGCCCTACAGTCTACCAGCAAAAGGTTCTCCAAACGCAGATCACAATGAGTGATGTGATACGGTTTCAGGTGTTCTAGACCAGAACACAACTGTAAGAGGAGGAGGCATACCTGCCTTTCATACAAGTCTGGGCTGCTGGCATGGCGGTCTGAGGACTCCAGCACAAAATCTGCCATGGTTAGGTAGGGAACCTCTCGAGTGATGACTACAACTCTGTTGCGCTGCTTGCTTGTGGCTCCTGGCAAATTTGAGCTGTCTTTCTGTGAAACATCCACAGTGTTCTTCTGCCTGTCATCTTCCTGCTCTTCCTCCTCCTCTTCTGGTGAATGAAGATCTTCCCATGGAAGCAGACGAACAGGCACATCAGCTAGGAAATGGCCACAGTCCTGCTGGATGTTGAAGTGGATGGCCAAGCTCTGGCGGATGGCCAGGCTGTGGTAATACTGTTGCGATTCTTTAGCTTTGCTCTTACAGATCTGAAGGGATGAAAGAAAAATAGATCAATTGTCACCCTTGACTACACCCTCCCATTCCAGATACAGAGCAAGGGGAAGAGCATTCCTGGAATGCCTCGTATTCTGATCTCAGAAAACTCATTTTGTAATCTGGAATGTTACTATTCCCCCTTACAATGCAATTTTATGAGTTTTATATTTGCTTGTTGTCATTCACAGGGACTCTAGGACTGGCTTGACCACTCAAAATGAAGGGTTTTAGAATTGCTGTCTGTTTATCAGATATTTTGATCATTTTAATAGATTGTATCCAGTGTTACTCAAACTCACAGTAGAGCACTGAAATGAACAGGGTGGTATCCAAGTAAATTCCACTCAAGTAAGCTATACATCCATTCATTTCAATGGGTCTGCCCCAAGCATGGCTCAGCTTCGATGCAAATTCATGGTTCAGCTTTGAGTAAGAACTTAGTTGATACTGCAACCAGCTTTTTATTTTAATGGGGCGGACACCCATGAGAGGTGGTGGACTCTCCTTCCTTGGAGGTTTTTAAGCAGAGTTTGGCTGGCCACCTGTCATGGATGCTTTAGTTGAGATGCCTGCATTGTAAGGGCTTGGATTAGATGACACCAGGGTCCCTTCCAACTCCAAGATTCTATGATATGCATTTTGGCTCCTTCTTGAGCCTAGGCAAACTATCCTGGGGTAAAACCTCTCATTCAGAAGTTAACTGTCTATATAATCCTTCAAAGCACAGGTGCAGAAGTGGTAAAATTGGTCGCCTATATTCTCTCTGTATCTGAAAATAGGGCACCATTAATTGAAACAGCTACCGTTTAGTTATTCTTGCATCCATAGGGAATTTCTGTCATCACAATTGATTAACTGATGCGGAGAATGGGTTGTCAGAGGATGGACTGTCTAGGTAATAAAGGAAATATCTTACAGCACCCCTATCGTTTGCATTCCAACACCCCCTCATCATTATAGGATGCAGATTATAAAGTTTATGACAAACTGTCAGGGGACCCTGGGTGGGGAGCGAGTTCGCCCAGGAACAGGAACTAAGGGGACCAGCTGAGCAAGAGGAGGGCTGGCTGGAGCGCGAGCCAAAAGGCGGTGCAAGAGCTCTGAGTGAGGCGGAGGGGTCTAGGGATGCTACTGATGCGCGTGTGGGAGAGGAAGTGTCCAAAGGCACTGCAGCAGGGGAGGTATCAGAAGTTGGGGAATCGAGGAGGCTGTTTAGCAGTTCAGGGGAGGGGTCTGGCCCCGCTCCCTCTCCTGAGGTCCGTAAATGGGGAAAGCGTCAGGAACAAAGAAGGAAACGAGGCGGGCCAAGGTTGTTTTGCTCGCGTAGATCGAGACGTGCACCAGTTCCGGATTCTAACTCAGAATAGGCAGTCATGTCTTTCTGAACTCTGAACTGTACATGGAACCAAATATTATGGAACATTTATATGGTACATTCCTTTCTGTATGACTGGCAACTGCTGAACCTTACATGGTGGTGGTTGGCTTGAACAGAGATTTGGGGCTCAACTACATATCTGCTTGTCCCATGATTTCTAGGCATGGTCCGAGAGGTTCATCTTTGGTCCCGCTGCCTTTCCCAGGAAAACCTGCTGTATACTGCTGAATTAGAACAAGGGTAAATCGGGTTTTCTGTGGATTGATACTTGTTCTGAATCAGCAGTAAACTACAGATTTCCCTGGGGTAAGCAAGTGATACAAAAGAAAAACCTATTGGAACCATGCCTAGAAATCACGGGACAAATGGAAGTGTGGATGAGCCCACAGATAAGAAACTGTATTGGGTCATATGATCTCCCCTGGCGCCAATAGTCATCTTAGGCTGCTGTCCAGTTCAGAACATTTTGGTGCACTAGGCTTTGGTATACAGTGATACCTCGGTTTACGACAACGACCTGTTCCGGGGAGCCGGTTGCTCCCCGAGTTCGTCGCTTGCCGAAGGCATGCTTCTGCGCATGCGCAAAGCGCCGATAGAGCGCTTTTGTGCATGTGCGTGCTGCACAGATTGCTTCTGCGCATCCGCGCGGGCAGATGTAAATACTTCTGGATCGCTCGTCGTAAATGGAGGCGGTTGCAAACCGAAGTTCCACTGTACTTACCCCCACCCCACCCTTACTTGAAAAAGGCACCAGGCAAGGGTGCCCACTCTTCCCCCTACTTTTTATAACAGTCCTGGAGATCTTGCTGAATATGATAAGGAATAATGAGGAAGTGAAAGGTATAGGAGTGGGATCCAAACAGTATAAATTAAAAGCCTTCGCTGTTGATTTAGTATTAACTTTACAAGAACTGGAGACTAGTGCAGTTAAAGCACTGGAAATAATACAGGAGTTCGGACAGCTTGCAGGTTTTAAATTGAATAAAATGAAAACCAATGTATTGGGGAAAAATATGACACCAGAAGAAATAAGAAATTGCAGGAAGCCACAGGTTTGATGTTTGTAAAAAAGGTGAAATATCTGGGAGTAAATATGACTGCCAAGAATCAGAGTTTATTTAAAAATAATTATGATAAATTATGGAATGAAATTAGGAGAGATTTGGATATATGGACAAATTTAAAGTTATCTTTGATGGGCCGAATATCTGTGATAAAGATGAATGTACTGCTAAAAATGTTGTTTTTGTTTCAGGTTTTACCTATTGTTGATCATTTGGGTTGTTTTAAGGAATGGCAAAGGGTGTTATCAAGATTCATCTGGCAAGGGAAAAAAACAAGAATTAAATATAAATTACTAACGGATGCTAAAAATAGAGGAGGTTTCTCATTGCCAGATTTGAAGATATATTTTGAGGCAGCAGCCTTTTGCTGGTTGAAAGAATGGTTTTTATTGGAAAACACTGATGTTTTAGATTTGGAAGGTTTTGACAATGCTTTTGGTTGGCATGCATATTTGTGGTATGATAAGATAAAGGTCCACAAAGGTTTCAAATGTCATATAATTAGAAAATCATTGTATAATATGTGGTGTAGATATAAGGATTTGCTAGAAAGGAGAACATTTCACCTTTAGAGGCTAAGCCCCCCCCAAAAACAATTAAATATGGAAACTAAGTGGGTAAAGTATAAAGATATATTGGTGGAAGAAGGAGATCATTTTAAATTAAAAACATATGAACAGAAGAAGGAGATCATTTTAAATTAAAAACATATGAACAGCTAAAGAATAATGTACCGTAAATGATTGGTTGCAATATTACCAGATAAATGAAATGTTTAAAATGGATAAAAAAGTTGGTTTTCAGATTTAAAAAATCAATCAATCAATCAAAATACTTTATTTGACCGATAGAAAGAAAAACATTTCTCAATACAAATATAAAAATATAAAACTGAAGGCATCAGAGGGATACATAAATGAAGTATGACCGCACTACTGAACCTCCTACAGGTAACCCACATCAAGGCATTCGATTATACGTTTCTGACACTTAAGCGCCAGGAAGAGGAATTTAGCCACCGAGAAGGTTGTTTTCCCAGTGGGCTTGTTTAGCAAATATGCTGCCTGCCGTTCTCTTAGTTGGGAACTAAAGTGAGATAAATATGGGGTTATAAGATATTGCCTTAAATCATTATAAAAGGGACAACTCAGTAAATTGTGTTCTGTGGATTCTACCTCACCCAAGGCACAATGGCACATTCTCTGACTGTATGAGACTCCTCCAAATCTTCCCCTCAAAACCGCCGAATCAAGAACATTCAGTCTGACCGCAGTAAGTAACCTGCGGTATTCCACGTAGTGGATATCTGCCAGGTAACGGGCTGGTGCAGCCTGATAGACCTGCTCCCCTAAAAACATCCCAGATTTCACGCAGGCTATGTCCTCCTGTCTGGCAATATCCCTCAATCTCTGAGCAATCACCGCTTTAGCGTGGCTATACGTCATGGACTCAATATAATGGGAGGACAGACCGCATTTCTGCACTTCCTCTACCACTTCCCCTTCCCATGGAGATTTAAAATTATCCCTCATAATCAGGGGGGGGGAGGGGCAAACCCACCGGTCTGAAACATAGTTTGAGCCATGGCCATAATTTCGCTTTCAGGGCCACATACCTAAAAGCTTGGCAGCCGGTCTCCATCTCATGATGGAGGGATCCTGAGAATGGCCCTGAGGACAGAAGGGGGGATCCTGAGAATGGCCCTGAGGAATTGTGATTGGATAGATTCCAATCTTACAAAGTCCCTACGCGAACCCAAGGCAATGCCCACCAGAAGTAGTGGGAGAACTTTCATTTTAAAGAGTTGCAGGGCAACTTCCACTGTTTGTGTCTGTTTCTAATCAAGAGAGCTGCTTTAGAAGCATTTGTGGCTATGTATCCTCTGTGTGCCAAGAAGGACCTGTTTGATCGAACTATCCGGCCCAGGTATTTGAAACAACTAACCTGCTCTAAGGGAATACCATTAATTGACCACAAATTAGGTTTTGGTCGGGCAGCAAAGACCATTATTTTGGTCTTGTCATAATTAAGATAATTAATTGGCATAATTAAGATGGAGCTCGTGTTGGGTCTCGTATTCATGAAGAGCTAGAAGCATCCTCCTTAACCAAAAATCCAAATTGGAGACGGAATAGTTAGTCTAAAACAAATAATCTCTCGAAAATGTATAATTTATTGTTGGAATGGCATTCAAAAGATGAACAAGTGAAATCTGTAATGATTGATTGGGCGAAAGATGTGGGGCATAGTATCATAATGGAGGATTGGGAAAGATTGTGGAAGAAGAATATTAAGTTTAGTGTGTGTAATGTATTAAGAGAAAATATGATGAAAATAATGTATAGATGGTATTTAACACCGGTAAAACTAGCTAAGATCTATCATACACAAGATAATAAATGTTGGAAATGTAAGAATGTGGAAGGAACCTTTTATCATATGTGGTGGGCTTGCCCCAAAGTAAAAGACTTCTGGGAAAAGATGTATAATGAAATGAAAAAAGTGTTGAAAAACACCTTTATTAAAAAAAAAACCAGAAGCCTTTCTACTTGGAATAGTTAGAGAAGAAATTCCTAAAAAAGATATTACGTTTTTTTTTGTATGCCACAACAGCAGCAAGAATTTTGATAGCTAAGAATTGGAAGATGCAACAGTGGATGATTGGCAAATGAAGATGATTGAATTCATGGAACTGGCTGAGCTGAACGGGAGACTATGTGATCAGGGAGAAGAGTCGGTGGAAGAAGATTGGAAGAAATTTAAAGTTTATATAAAAAAGAATTGTAATATTGGAAGTGTATGGTTTAGATTTGGAAGTACATAGAGGTTGTATAGGAAAAATATGTTAAGTATTTTAGGAATTAGGTATAAGTGTTAATTAAGAATAAGTGAAATGAATGTTAAGAAGATATAAAATGACTGGAATTATGATATGTAAATTACTAAAGTTGATTTACAAGGAAACACAGTAAGGGGGGACAAGAGGAAATCACAAATGTTAAGATATATGAATCATAAATGTGAGTATCTTTTTTCTTTTTCTTTTTTGTATTTTTATGTTTAATTTTTTTTCTTTTCTTTTCTTTTCTGTGTATTTTCATATTCTGTATTTTTTATTCTTATAAAATGAATACATATTATTTGAAAAAAACACACAAAACTGCTAATGTGAAAGTACTCAGCAGGAGTCATGTTGGGTTCTCCCTCCCACTGTGCACTGTTCAATAATTAGAGCCTTGCACATGTTTTGTACTGAAAACTGCCCCTATCTGGTTGCTTTTCATCCCTGAAAGTGTTGTTTACTGCAAACAGTAGTATCAGGGAAAACAAAAACCAGGTAGGCAGTGATTTTCAGCAGAAAACCTGTGCAGGGTCCCAACTGAGAGCACATTTCAGAATGGGACCCTGCGGCTAACTTTTCTTCAAATTAAAAGTGACCAGGAGAAGCACACTTGTTTAAATACCTGACTAGTATCAAATGCAATTTGGTCCTTAGGCAGTGAAATCATAGTTCTGTAAGTCCTTGCCATAAAAAGTCTGTATTTAATTGCAATCTGTAAATCTATTTTTTAAAATATATTTTTCTGTAAAATTATGTATTGTATTATTTTAATTTCTACATTGTAAACTACTTTATTATTTAATAAAATAATGTACACTTTTGAAAATAAATAGAAACAAAGTAATTTAAGTTGCTCCTCTGTATAAATAATGAAAAAGTGTAGCTACTCATATAACTAATTATAACAGCAGTTTGCTAAATAGGCAAGAATAGTTTTTTTGTTTTTTTTAAAGTCATAAGTGTAAAAAAACAAACAAAGGGGAGGCCAATAAATTCACTTTAAAGAAAGAAGGAATTTGGGGCACTAACATCCTCAGGTTTTGTTTACTCAATGCATTTCTGAAGGGTCATTGGAGGGCATTTTCCCAGGACCATCCTGGAAACATATGGAATGGAATGTATGAGAAAGGGCTTAAAGAATGATCCTAAAAATTGCTGCTCTAGCAAATAAAAGTTTATAACAGGATATACAAGCATGTAAACCCAAACATGGCTTAAGCTAATAATGAAATCCTGTTATTCTGCTGCAATTATTTTTTATTTTTTATTTATTGGATTTATATACAACCCTCCATCAGGAGATCTCAGGGTGGTTCACAGGATAAAATATAATTATTTAGGATCAGGATGAAATTACTGTTTTGAGGTTGTCGGTGTTGTTCTTTATTGTTTTAACTGTACAGTCAAACCTCGGTTTAAGTACGCTTCGGTTTGAGTACTTTCAGTTTAAGTACTCCGCGGACCTGTCTGGAACGGATTAATCCACTTTCCATTACTTTCAATGGGAAAGTTCACTTCAGGGTAAGTACGCTTCAGGTTAAGTACGGACTTCCGGAACCAATTACAGCCATACCTTGGGTTAAGTACGCTTCAGGTTGAGTACTCCGTGGACCCATCTGAAACGGATTAATTCACTTTCCATTACTTTCAATGGGAAAGTTCACTTCAGGTTAAGTACAGACTTCCAGAACCAATTGTGTACTTAAACTGAGGTACCACTGTATTGCATTTTTATATGCTGCCATAAATGTAATATTTCACTATTTAAAAATTCACTAGCTATCACAAAAGAGCATGTTTCTTTGTAACCGCTAAGCACAAAGACAGTCAATAGTAATGAAGTGCAATGGACACTAAGTAAAGTTCTGGAATTTGATTAGTGGAGCGACTATTTTTAATTATCTTCTTACCTTGACTGCATAGTTGTTGAGTGGATCTTTTGCATAAGAAGCTGGGTAGTAGACAGCATCACCAGCCTCACAACATGGCTTGTCACTGGTTAATCTGAAGTCTGACCAGCTGTCTAGCCCAAATCGAAGCTGATCTTTCTGCCCAGACATGAAAAGGTCTTCACATTTGGCAGACAGTTTCTTCAGGGAATCAGTGTGAAGGCTTCTGATTCTGCTCACCACCTCCCCTCGGTTTTCGATTCCTCTATAAAGTGCTTGTCTCTGTGGTTTCTGGACAGTCTTGCCATGTTTGCTGTGGGTAGCAGGTCTACCTGACAGAAACTCCATGCTACTGGAGCACCTGTCTTTCACACCGGTAGCAGTTAGGCTGGAAAAACCATTTGCTGCTGATGAGATTGCCAGTCCATTTTCTGGAGGCCTGTCCAAGGAATCTCCTGACTCATGGTCCATCGCCTTGAATTCGGAGCTGACAGAAGAGCAGGCACTGTTTGCTTCCCAGTTGGTGTCAATGTCATAAGTGGGATTGGCCATCACACACAGGCCACTTTCAAGGGCCTGATTCTGGTGTTCCTTTGGAAGTGGTTCCGTGTGAGCTCTTATAATGGTTTTCTTTGGCAATGGAGGTGGTGTGGGATGTAAGGTAGCCGTCATGTCTGGGTCAGATATTCCCCCAAAAGTAATGGCATCGTCCAAAGCCCCCTTGGGTTGCCGTGGTTGCTTTGGAGGTATCATAGCTGCTCTGGATTGCCCTATGTAACAACAGAAAACAGTTGTCGTATTTTTTTTTAACTTAGAAAGATACATATGCACATGATATTTTCATTGACAGAATGAAGAGGAGCATGAGTATTTCAGTTTAAGGCTGGACAGGAAGTAATTCTTTAGTGGGAAGACTAAAACTTCAGAACCTAAACCAGTATCACTATAACAGAGAATATACAGAGAGACTGCAATTATTTGTTAGATGTTAGTCATTGTTTTGAAGACCTAAATAAAAATCTGTATTTATAAAAACATAGTTGGAATACAGTATAGAAGGAAAATGTTGTTATCTTCAGTTAGAACTATGTTCAGTTGAACATTTGAAGCCCCATAGCATTGTAGCATTGTAGAACAGAGGGATCTTCTAAAAAGTGCAATGACCGAGACTTCCTTAAACCTTTCACATCTCTTTCTACATATATTCATTTAGCACCTATCAAACATGTTCTTAAAGTTGTCTACATTTTTATGGTATAACTATTGCTGAGGTCATTACAAATGGGTTTCAAATAAAATTTAACTCAGAGTACGTAGAACATTTAAAAATTAAATCTTTACTTCAAATGTTTGGGAGGCACAAAAAAGTTAAGCAACAATATTTATTTTTATGAGTTCTGAACACATAAATGTCTGTTCATTCCCATAAGAACATTAAACCATTGCATATTCTCATAACCAGTTTCTCAAGTGAGCATGAAAAACTCAGACAACACATAAAGAAAAAGCAATATATTTCTGTGCTGATGCAAGGTGCTTACCTAAGTTACTATATGTAGCGCTGCAGGCACTCCCATCAGAAGAATCTGACATTTCCTCCCTTTCCTCTTGTCCTTGTGGTATTTTGGGAGGGGACAGTGGAAGAAGGGGCCCATCACTGCCACTGTCCTGCTTTTCAATTGCAGATCTTGGAACCCGAGGGGAACCATCAGGCACTTGACTAAAACAAAAGCAAAAGTTCCAAATGGACACCAGCAATGTAAATTCTTTAGAGGACTGCAGTCTCAGTTTTACTGAACTGACTCATGGTGCCGCAAAAAGCTGCTGTTTTGCTTTTTTCAGAGTTTCTAGCTTAAAAGCTCCTGAATATTCAAAGATGTAGCCATGTTCACTACCACATTAATGGTAGATAGTATTTAATAGTATACAGTATATTGCTACCATTAACCAGTAAAAAAAAGAAAAGAAAGGTTAGGCCCAGTATTTAACACTGGAGAGGTAAGCATTAAAAACTCCATAAAATGCATCCTATCACTCAAGGAGAAAAGATAAAGCAGTTTCAGATTTCAGTCAAGAAAACTGAAAACACTGACTCATTGTCATTTAGCACATCTGTAGTATTCAGCACAATGTATTAAACTAAACTAATCATGCAAAACAATAACATCATTTATTCCAATCAGAGAAAGGCTGCAATCTTATTTAAAAATCTATATATACCAATGGTTCTAAATTATTGTCCAAAACAGTGCAAAACAGGACATGGAAGTATACAGGGTTTATGCTGTATCTATGTGAAGGAAGGATTTCCCATATGAGAACTGGAAGGCAAGATTTTATCGTTAGAGAGGGGTCAATGTCAACATAAAATTGCAGCCTAAAAATGGTTGATCAAAGCACAAAATGCAGCTCACAAGCAATAAACAAATTAGGGCAACCAGTGTTTACATATTACTGAAACCACCTGTACATGCTGGCATAAATAATCCTCAACAGTTAGCAAACCTAGACAGAAAAGTGTTCCCCAAAAATTGTCATGTTACTGAGCCTTTCATTACTGATGTCTGTTTTATTAACATGCAAAAACCAGTGTAAACCACAACATATTAAGTGCAAAACAGTGTACAGCAAAGGGTTAGTCTATGTAATTCCACACATTAGGACACATTCAAAAATCAAATCTGAGAAGTTGTAAATTCACTTTGGGAACTACAGTCATACCTCGACATCCGAACGACTCGACTTCCAAAGGTTTCGACCTTCTTTTCACTGTGCGCCCCCCGTGCACACATTCTGCGCCTGCACAGAAGCGGCACGCAGGGTCGGCGCATGTGCAGAAGTGCAAAATTGCGCTTTGCGCATGCGCACAATGAGCACTTCAACAACCAAAGACTTCGACTTACGAAGACAGCCGCAGAACAGACTGTCTTCGTAAGTCGAGGTACCACTGTAGAGGCATGGAGAAGACAGTGCTTATCAAACCTTATTAACACCCCCCCTTTTTTTACTCACCAATAGATAGAGCTAATCTTTCAAAACAGCCTTTCTCTGATAGCTGTGCTATTTTGAAACAAGGGTTCCTATTACAGGATAGTGTCTCTGATTTTTTTTAATTGATTGGTGAAGTAGAGAACAGGCTCCTTTCTAGCCCCCCAGATATGTGAATTTTTTCTACGTATACTTTTGAGAAACATGCTGCCAAAGTAAATCAACAACTAGTAAGGAAGAAAATTTAAAAAAGAAAGAAGAGGAACTCACCCGCTATATTCACTCACACAGTTCCCCATTAAAGGCAATTCTCTCAGAGCCTTCTTGAGCCTTTTAATCATGTCTCGAAACTCTGGTGAAGCATGTCTCGAAACTCTGGTGGGGTTGGGTGAGCTACAAGTTGTGCAAAGCTGTGAGCAACCAGGACTGAACTCTGCATAGGAATGATTTCACCTAGTGCACCTTGATGTTTACCTCCAGGGGATGGTCTGGGGAATGTGCCAGAACACCTCAGGAAAACCAGCAGAAGCCAAGCCAAAGCCGTGCCCTCTTAACCCTCTCCTGACTACAGCACACAGCTTACATTGTTTCAGAATGGTTTTTTTGGCCAAGTCACTGAACAAGCTGACAAAGTCCCAAGAGTAGTCGCTATCTCCTTGGCAAAAAGAATACATATGAACCTGCTTTTAAAACATGGTCACAAAAACTAAACAGGGGCACACATCAGTTTTAGAACTGCAATCATGAGGCAACAGTCTTGACGGAAGGAGGAATCATCTTCCATTCCCTGGTCAAAGTTGTTTAAAAAGGGGGGGGGTTCTGGGAGAGCCTCTGTTGGTAATGTACAGAACGTGAGATTTTCAATTCACCACTCAGCTATATATACTATACCCTCCATATCTCAAACTAACATACCTAGTCCAACCCTCTGGCATGCCTGGTGTGTGTGTGGGGGGGGGGAGAGAGAAATTATGGTTCAAGCCCCACATTGGGCAAAAGATTCCTGCATTGCAGGGGGTTGGACTAAATGATCCTGGTGGTCCCTTCCAACTCCAATTCTATGCATATTACCTTGAGCTCCTAAGACAAAAGTTAGCATAAAGATGCAGCAAACAAACACACAAACAAACAAACAAATCCTACTACAAATCCTGATCGAATCTGGACTGGCCTCCCTGCAAGGGCCAATACAAGCATCCCAACACCCACTGAAGTAAAGGAATATCAATCCCAAGATAGGAACACAGGAAGCTGCTTTAGCTACAGGGGTGGGGGTGGGGGCTAGCCAGGTTTCTTTGCCCCAGGTAAAGCCTCCAGAGGGCTGCCAGTGTGTGTGTACATTTTAAAATCCACCTAGAGATGCCAGAAATTGAACCTAGGCTCTTTGCATGCAAAGCTGGAAAGTGGGAAGCAGCAGGGACTGAAGAAGGAATGAAGAGCCTCCTCTTTCTTTCTTCCAAAGACAAAAAAACAAATAAAACCCACAATTCTTTATTATTTTCCAGCAACTCAGGACCAACTGTCCAGAACAACAAAGTTTAAGGGCCTCTCATTTATATTCTCTTTCAAATTATAAGAAATGTCAATCTCTCACTAGAAGTAGCAAAGACCTGTATCTACTCAACCTAAACTCAACATAAGACAATGGCAATTTCTGATTCAGGCACAAGAATCAAGAATCTAGTGAAGAGGCTAGAGTTCCAAACAGAGGAATGAAGTTTTACTGGTGATATAAATTTTACTCAAAGCTTTAATCTCTTAGCAATTAGAGAAATATGACAACATTTTGAAACATATTTACTTAGAATCCTAGAACTGTAGAGTTGGAAGGGACCAAAAGGGTCATCTAGTCCAATCCCCTGGAATGCAAGAATCTTTTGCCCAACATTGGGCTCGAACCTACAACCCTGAGATTAACAGTCTCATTATCTACTGACTGAGCTATCCCTTCTGGTAGCATAACATTTATCTTTCCCCACCCCCTGCTTCTTCATCTAGTTTCTTACAGGTGACAAGTAGGTCTGTGGATGGACTCCTTCAATGAAGTCTAACCTTAAAAAATCTGATCCTGCCAAGATATACAAGAAACTGGATAAAACCTGAGAAACAGCCCAACCTCAAAGTTCCACTGCCTCCACAAAAATGCAGCATGATGCATATCCCCTTTATATATAAACAAACATGCACACCCCCTTTATATAATCCACCATCACAATGATAGGCAATATCTTCAATTTATTGCTGGCCAAGTCTCTCTCTCTCTCTCTCTCTCTCTCTCTCTCTCTCTCTCTCTCTCTCTCTCTCTCTCTCTCTCTCTCTCTCTCTCTCTCTCTCTCATAAATCTTTATTATATTTGTGTGAGTTAATACTTTGTGATAACTTGAAAAGTTATGCTGGCCAAGTCTCTTATGGCCACATGAAAAAATTCAGAAGGCTATGAATCGCTCAAAGTCCATCTTGAGAAAGACATATTCTGTGCCCAATGTTGATGTACATTTTAAAGTTACTATCATAAACCCTAAGCCTTGGATCAAGTGGTAAGTAAGAGCAAGCGTTTTACAGTGAATACAGTATTGGTTGTGGACTCAATACTTGGATTCAAACTTTTGTTCATCATTCATGATGAGCTTATTGAACAGCCTTGAGAAAATACCTCTCTGTTAATGTAACTATCTCACAGGGTTCCTGTTAGGACAAAAAGGAATAACATCACACCCCCCACCATTATCTCTATAGAAATAGGAGAGATACCTTGATGCTTGTTGGCTATTCCTCCTGAAACCATGTATGCAAGAGAAGCACTGATTGACTGAGAGGAGGGGAAGGTAGTTAGTTCAGACCTCAAATGCTCAATCTTCCTAGAAATAGCAGTAAAGAAAAGGTTCTTGGTGCAGAACTTAGATTATTGTGTCATCAACAACCGACAGACTTCTCTCTTCATTTGCATGTTTGAAAGTGACAAGACAAGGCTTCAATGAAGACTTCAGAATGCTGAATGGCAAAACTTCTGCCTGCCAGAGTCCTAAATACATAAGGCAGTTGCAGGGGTGACAAAAGAAAAAAGCAGATGCCAAAGAAGAGGTGGGGATAGGACCTTTGCTTTATTGCATTTGTTGCCAAACTTGCTACCCCAACTGAGGTGCTAGCTGGAGGGAAGGGCACTTGCTGGGTGCATGTTTACTACCCTTGCTCCTTCTTAGGCAGTTTTCCAGTCATCCGTACTCTCTCCCTTCCCACATCCTACAAGATCATGAGATCTACTGAGAGTTTGGGCAGGCATTCCCATTGTCAAGTCCTGCAGGAGAAATCCCCCCCCCCCAATACCAGGGCCACATCATATCAAGATTGTATGCGATGGGCCCAATCACTGACCCAGTTACCATTTTCCTTCCTACATTCCACCTCAAACTAGCTGACGGTGACTTGATAAACCACAACCAATGTTCTATCCTGATCTAGAGTGCTTTCCCCCAAATCTGCTACAATGTACAAAAGTTGTGTGACAATTGTTGCAGGTTTCTAAACAGACTAAGCAAAAGGATTTCCAGAAGGTAGAAAGCTTTAAAAGGTCTTTTACCGTCTCAGTACTGCATCACTCCAGCCACCCCTGGTCCCAAGTCAAGGACTCTTTTACTATCTGCCTGCTAAATTCTAAATTTTCTAGTTCTTGTGCAAAGAGCCAGAATACCTCTGACAAAAGGAAAAATGCATTGAGTCAAGGTCACGAGGTATCTATCACAGGGAGCAACTGTGTGCTGTCCCTCAAAATGAGTTGCTAATTGGTTCAGTTTAGAGGGCATCAATGTTATCTTTTCTCAAACACCTGACAGAGCTGCATAAAATGAGTAAAATAAAAAAATTCCTTCAGTAGCACCTTAAAGACCAACTAAGTTTATATTTTGGTATGAGCTTTCGTGTGCATGCACACTTATAGTGTGCATGCACACGAAAGCTCATACCAAAATATAAACTTAGTTGGTCTTTAAGGTGCTACTGAAGGAATTTTTTTATTTTGCTTCGACTCAGACCAACACGGCTACCTACCTGTAAATAAAATGAGTAATCAGTGAATTCTGGCTTGGTGGCTCCAAACTGTTAGGAAGTTTTTGATGGGGGGGGGGGCAAGCTGGCTGGTGGTGGCTCTCACATCATCTTTTGTTAGAATTCTAGCAGCTTGATGGAAACTTTGTAATATAACTAATGCTAAGCACAGCATGCATTTTGATATTTAATTATTCTAGATTAGGAGTAGCCAATGTAGCAGTTTACATTTGTTGTTGGATTACAGTTCCTTTCATTCTTGACCACTGGCCATGCAGGGTGAGACTGATGGGTTTGTAGTCCAAAACCAGCAGAAGGCACCAGTTACCTACCCTTATTCCAGATCTTAAGTGGGATGGCATTTTCTTTAAAGTTAACCCATTTAACCTCCATTTGTTTCTCCAACCCTCCAACCTTCACGACTCTCTGTTTTATCAAATTCTAAAAGCAACAGATATAATTAAGAATATGCACCAATTTATTATGTTTCTCCCCGCCCCCATATGGGTTTGAGGGATACCCAAACAATAATAAAGTAAGTAATAACTTTAAAATAACTATGTAGGGCTGGATTTCCCCTAAATTTTACTTATGTAACTCTTAGTCAAAATGGTTTCCAAATATGCCTTGACCATGTGGTATAAAAACTTTCTATATTGTTTACCTGCAGAAACTAACACATGAATGTAAAGTGACCAAGGGCTCTGCTACACCACAATATTTTGCAGCCATATGGGAGCCTTGGTTGTTTTTTTTTTTACTTATATTAACATTCACATCTTGTTCCAGGTAAGTACAATATCATTTGGAATAATTATTGAACTTCTTTGGCCCGTTGTTTTCTTCTCATGACCTCTGAATGTTTTCTTTCTTTGCTGTCCCACTAGTGTTAGTTGTATGTGTAGTTTTGCTTCTTAATGAATTTGTGTTCTATGTTTTTGAGCTAATCAGTAAGATTGAATAGAAGAGAGCCACGTAAAACACTTCATTTAGGATTGCTCTTTATTGCTATATTTTTTGTTGATTTTTTTTAAAAAAATGGCTATCAAACCTCGAAAGTCACCTTTTCCCATGTCCTCCCCTCCTGTATGTTTGCAACAAGAACTTGAAAGCTTTGAATCTCCTTAAAGTAACAGGTCTAATTAAGCCATATGGATTACATAGGCACAGATTTTGCTTAAAACAGGATGGCAAATCCTAAATCACAGTCTAAAACAGAACATGAACATCTAAATCTGCATTTTGTCTCCCCAAAATATAAACATGATTAAAAGGGCACTTTGGGGTATGTGTGTCGATTCTGAGTTCATGCAAAGGAAGGATTCAAGAGAGATGCAGGGAATTTCTCTTGCAATTGCTCAGAGGAGGGTAGTTGCAAAAACCCTTGAGAAGAAAATAATACCGTATTTTTCGCACCATAAGGCACACCTGACCATAAGGTGCACCTAGTTTTTAGAGGAGGAAAACAAGGAAAAAAATACCCTGAATGAAACAGTGGATGTATGATTTTTTGTGGTTCATACTGTGGCCTGAGGATCCATGTGCTTTTACCTCCCACCCCCCCACCCCCAGGCAGCCTCTTTTATCTCTAGCGTCTCTTATCTCACTCCCAATCCTTGCCGATCAGCTGCTCAGCTTTTGGCTAGACTCCAAGGGCTGGCATTGAAGGGGCGGGGTTGAGAGAAAAGTGACAGGAATGTTTGAACGTTTCAGCTGATATTGCAGCTACAGAACAGAAGCAAAAAAAGGGGGGTGAATGAAAGAACAATGCTCAAGAATGTGAAGGGTAGGTTTATGTTGTAGCAGAGCAGAAAGAAGACCTGATTCAAGCTCCAGTTCCGACATGTGAGGAGAAGGGGGAGGGGGACAAGCAAAGTCTCTCTCTCTCTCTCTCTTTCTCTCTCTCTCTCTGTGCGTGTGTGTGTAGCAAAGGGGGACAGAGAGATAAAGGATGCAATGAGGATGGGGGGGGGAGAGAAGAAAAGGAGGACCAGTTTGATGAGGGAAACACCGTGGGGGGGGGAGTGTGGAAATCCTAAAAGGAATTTGGGGGGAGCAGGGTGGGGTGGAGAGAATCGCAGTGCATGGAGAGGGGAAGAAAAGAACAATAGTCCGTGGCCGAAGAAGACACAGAAAGAAAGAGAGAGAGAAGCATGGGGAAAGTGGAGGGGGACAGGGAAGAGAGAGGAAAATAAAAGAGAAAAGCCACAATCAGGTTTGGATGGCAGCAAGGGAGCAATGAAGGAGCCGAATGAAACGGAGGGTGTGTGTGGACGAGAAAGCCTTCAATGACTGGGAGTTGTGTGTCTGTGTGTGAGTGAAAAGAGGATAGAAAAGCAAGTCAGCCTTTCCAGCAGGGAAACTGTGGAAGGGGAAAGAAAGAGGGAGGGGAACACTCGACCACCCTCCTACCACTCTTTCCTGGGGGGGGGGGAGATGAACCCCACCCCCATCCCTTACACACCCCGCTGAGGGGGCGCCCCTCTCCCTGCGAGGGCGGGAAGTGCCCTGAGGCGAAAGTATGCGGGATTGAGGTGACGTCCGTCTGCTGGCTTGCCCTCCTGCGTGCCTAACCTGTGGGGAGCAGTGAGGCAGCGGCAGCAGCGGCCAGCAGGAGGAGGGCGAGGGCGGCATGAGGGCCCCGCAGCGCGGCGAGGGCAAAGGCGAGCCGAGGGGCGGCGAGGAGGAGGAGGGCCTCTCCCGCTCACACACCCCCTGGCACTGCTGGTCCCAAGCAGGAGAGGGGGCAGTTTCCCTTGCTTGCTCGCTCTTTGCTGGACAAGAGGTGCTGTGCCTCGCCGGTGGGGCGGCTGAGGGAGAAGCGGACGGCGGCAACTGAGACTCTGCGGAAGGGGGCGGGGAGCCTCGTTGTGCACCGGGTGGGGGCAGCGAGCAGGGAGGAGTGAGGAGGGACGGGCGGAAGTCATGGCTTTGGCGGCGGAGGCATCCCTCAGCTCCCGACTGCAGTGGCAGCCAAGGGATCCTGCTGTGCTGGAGCCATGCCATTCGCTCCATAAGATGCTCTGACTTTTTCTCTTCCTTTTTAGGAGGGAAAAATTGTGTCTTATTTGAATCCCTGCTTGAGCTCCCGTTGCTCGGTCCCAGCTCCTGCCAACCTAGCAGTTCGAAAGCATGTCAAAGTGCAAGTATATAAATAGGTACCACTACAGGGGGAAGGTAAACGGTGTTTCCATGTGCTGCTCTGGTACGCCAGAAGCGGCTTTGTCATGCTGGCCACATGACCTGGAAGCTTTACGCTGGCTCCCTCAGCTAATAACGCAAGATGAGCGCCGCAACCCCAGGAGTCGGTCACGATTGGACCTAATGGTCAGGGGTCCCGTTACCTTTACCTTAAAGGTAAAGGTAAAGGGGACCCTGACCATCAGGTCCAGTCGTGTCCGACTGGGGTTGCGGCGCTCATCTCGCTCTACAGGCCGAGGGAGCCAGCGTTTGTCCGCAGACAGCTTCCGGGTCATGTGGCCAGCATGACAAAGCTGCTTCTGGCGAACCAGAGCAGCACACGGAAACGCCGTTTACCTTCCCACCGGAGCGGTCCCTATTTATCTACTTGCACTTTGATGTGCTTTCGAACTGCTATGTTGGCAGGAGCTGGGACCGAGCAACGGGAGCTCACCCCGTTGCAGGGATTCAAACCGCCGACCTTCTGATCAGGAAGCCCTAGACTCTGTGGTTTAACCCACAGCGCCACCTGGGTCCCACCTTTACCTTACTGTCCTTCAATGAAACAGAAAGAGCGCATGGGGGAGACAGAAGCAGAACTATGGTAATTCGCCTTGAATACTATAGGCTCAAATACTCAATTTGCAGAGCACTACAGAATGTTAAAAACCTAAAATATGGAAATATTTTAGGATATCACTGAAATATTCCAGGATATCAGCCTGGCCACAGCTCTCCACCCTTACACATCAGCAATAAAAGAAGTGGGCACAGTATATCGATGGGGCTTCCTTTTTAAGTTGATAGTCCAGCACAAAGGCAGAACATGGGTTGTGGGTGATAACCAACAGCCTGACAACATGCTAAAAGAGCTCCATCTCCAAGCAGCAGATGACACCCCCCCCCAAGCTCCCATCCTCAGCTCATGCCTGCAAGAGCACCGTCTCAAGCTGGACAATTAAGAAATGCAGGAAGAAGGAAGGCAACTAAGCAGAAAGTAAGAAATTTGTTTTGTTTTATTTCCTTATGCGTGAAAAGGATCTGGATTCTACTCTAACAAGTACAACAGTAAATGGTAAGAGCCCTTGTCCCAGGCTGGGAAGAGAAGATGTGAAGATTAGCAAGAAGCCCCTGCCTGTCCTGGTAATTGGGATCTCCATCACTCCTATGTTCCTGATGGCATGCTGGAAATCTACCCGAAGATTTGTGTACATAGCTTTCAGTTTATGTCATTTGATTTTCAAGGTAGAAGTGATGTATATGATATTTACATATTGTTTTGATGTATTCCTTTTTTATGTGGTAGACCAGTATTGTTTGTTATTGATTCTGTTTTGTTTACTCATGAATGTAATGCTATGAAAACTCAATAAAAACTGACATGATTTGCCTCACAGCTAATCAAAGTACAGTTGTGCCTTGGTTATGCAACAGCTTAGTTCCTGAACATTTTGGCTCCCGAAGACCACGAACCCGGAAGTGACTGTTCTGGTTTGTGAACTCTTTTTGGAAGCCGAATGTCTGATGGGGCTTCTGATTGGTTGCAGCTGCTTCCTGTAGCCAATCAAAAGCCGTGCTTTGGTTTCCGAACATTTTGGAAATTGAACAGACTTCTGGAACGGATTCCGTTTGACTTCCAGGGTACGACAGTATGACATAATTGTTTACATTTCACATAATCTTTTTTCCTTCCTCTAAAGTAGCAATGAATGAAAAAAAAATTGACAACTCAAAGTATAACAAATATAGCATACACAGGTAACAAAACTATATGGCAAGAATATACACCCCATCAATATAAGTGCAGTATCATGAGGTTTTTCAGTTCTGATTTTATTTTCACAGATAATAATTTCTAGAAATATGTTACTTCAAACACTAGGGGTGCAATACTATATAGATTTTCTGGGTTCATCCAACTTAGGATGGAAAATGGTCAAGCATATCTCAGTGTTTGTAATAGATCACAGGTACTGATATTTTAAGGTTAAAAATCAGTGGTCCAGTTTCTCTGATGTCTTATTTCAGTAAAACATGGACAGTAAAACAGAACAAAGAGTATTGTGGTATTATAATGATTAACAAATTTACTATGCCACAAGCTTTTGGGGACCAGAGCCTGTTGGGAGTGTTGTGGGTATCAAGGAGTTAACACTGTGTTAAGTGGAAATGCTGACTCATGCGGCATGAGTCAGCATCATGAGTGGTGGGGCATTGACGAACTGATCTATAGCCAGTTAGGATAAAGACAGTGGTATCTTGGTTCCCAAAATTAATCCGTTCCGGAAGTCTGTTCTAAAACCAAAGCATTCTAAAACCAAGGCACGCTTTCCTATAGAAAGTAATGCAAAATGGATTAATCTGTTCCAGACTTTTAAAAACAACCCCTAAAACAGCAATTTAACATGAATTGTACTATCTAACACAGGCATCGGCAACCTCCAGCCCATGGAGTATGAGCTGGATTGGGGCAGCTCAGCTGGGGAGTACGAAGCCTCTGCTTCCCAGCTGAGAGATCTTCGCCCCTACTCCTGCTTGCACAGGAGTAGGAGTTGGATCGGGGCAGCTCAGCTGGAGAGGTGCAGGCTCCGTCACTTTTCCATTGAGGAGTGTGTGGCTGTGTTCACCTCAATAGAGAAGTTTAAAGGAGCATTGTGTGGCAATGTGGAGACAGCCTGACAACTGCCTCAGCAACAGTTTAGGGGCTCTCAGATACAGCTGCTGGGCTGCCTCCAGCTTCCCCACCCCAGCAACCAGGGCTGGTGCGTCCATAAAGGCGAGCTAGGCAGCCACCTAGAGCGCCGTCATGCAGGGGGCGCTGCCAGCCTGCCCCCCGCTTTCCCTCCTCCTGCTGCTGGCTGCTGAGGCGCTTCCCTGCAATGCCCTGCAGGGGGCGCAGGGCCGCGCCGCACGACGGGGAGGCGGGGTAGAGCCCATGTACCTGAGTGTGGAGCTTACAGAGAAAGCTATGTATGACATTTGATGTGCTTAGAAAGTACCTGCCACCAAATGCATTCATCCATCCATAACGCTTAGGTAACACAGATAATCCTTACATAGTTCAGACTTCAATTGGGGCACAAGGAAAGGGGCATATGACAACTAGCTGACTACAGATGTAGTGTGCAAGTTGAATCACATGTACAAATACAAATATATACTACATATTATTATGGAATCAAGCATGGAAACATGTACCCATTTTGCAGATGGGGGCTCTGAGGCCAATAATTTATATTTCCAAGGAAACAAGCCACCACCTTAGTCCTATGGAGAATTAGGTTTGGCTAACTCTGCAAGAATTAAATTGCAACCCTCATATACTACAGGCCACCTGAATTTTTGTGGTCAAATAAAAAAGTTTGGGGAGGACTGTAGCTCAATGAGGGGAAAAGAGAGGACCCAAACAATTACCGCCCAGTCAGCCTGACATCAATACCAGGAAAGATTCTAGAGCAGATCATTAAGCAAACCTACCTAGAAAGAAACTCTGTGATCACTAAAAGTCAGCATGGGTTTCTGAAAAATAAGTCATGTCAGACTAATCTGATCTCATTTTTTGACAGAATTACAAGCCTGGTAGATGAAGGGAACGCTGTGGATGTAGCCTATCTTGATTTCAGCAAGGCCTTTGACAAGGTGCCCCATGATATTCTTGTAAAGAAGCTGGTAAAATGCGGGCTAGACAATGCTACCATTCAGTGGATTTGTAACTGGCTTACTGACTGAACCCAAAGGGTGCTCATCAATGGCTCCTCCTCATCCTGGAGAGTAGTGACTAGTGGGGTGCCACAGGTTTCTGTCTTGGGCCCAGTCTTATTCAACATCTTTATCAATGACTTAGATGATGGGCTTGAGGGCATCCTGAGCAAGTTTGCAGACGACACCAAATTGGGAGGGGTGGCTAATACCCCAGAGGACAGGATTACACTTCAAAATGACTTTAACAGATTAGACAACTGGGCCAAAGCAAACAAGATGAATTTCATAGAATCATAGAATCATAGAGTTGGAAGAGACCACAAGGGCCATCCAGTCCAACCCCCTGCCAAGCAGGAAACACCATCAAAGCATTCCTGACAGATGGCTGTCAAGCCTCTGCTTAAAGACCTCCAAAGAAGGAGACTCCACCACACTCCTTGGCAGCAAATTCCACTGCCGAACAGCTCTTACTGTCAGGAAGTTCTTCCTAATGTTTAGGTGGAATTTTCTTTCTTGTAGTTTGAATCCGTTGCTCCGTGTCCGCTTCTCTGGAGCAGCAGAAAACAACCTTTCTCCCTCCTCTATATGACATCCCTTTATATATTTGAACATGGTTATCATATCACCCCTTAACCTTCTCTTCTCCAGGCTAAACATACCCAGCTCCCTAAGCCGTTCCTCATAAGGCATCGTTTCCAGGCCTTTGACCATTTTGGTTGCCCTCTTCTGGACACGTTCCAGCTTATCAGTATCCTTCTTGAACTGTGGTGCCCAGAACTGGACACAGTACTCCAGGTGAGGTCTGACCAGAGCAGAATACAGTGGTACTATTACTTCCCTTGATCTAGATGCTATACTCCTATTGATGCAGCCCAGAATTGCATTGGCTTTTTTAGCTGCTGCATCACACTGCTGACTCATGTCAAGTTTGTGGTCTACCAAGACTCCTAGATCCTTTTCACATGTACTGCTCTCAAGCCAGGTGTCTCCCATCCTGTATTTGTGCCTTTCATTTTTTTTGCCCAAGTGTAGTACTTTACATTTCTCCTTGTTAAAATTCATCTTGTTTGCTTTGGCCCAGTTGTCTAATCTGTTAAGGTCATTCTGAAGTGTGATCCTGTCCTCTGGGGTGTTAGCCACCCCTCCCAATTTGGTGTCATCTTAATGTAAAGTACTACACTTGGGCAAAATATATACAGTATATGAAAGGCACAAATACAGGATGGGTGACACCTGGCTTGAGAGCAGTACATGTGAAAAGGATCTAGGAGTCTTGGTAGACCACAAACTTAACATGAGTCAGCAGTGTGATGCAGCAGCTAAAAAAGCCAATGCAATTCTGGGCTGCATCAATAGGAGTATAGCATCTAGATCAAGGGAAGTAATAGTACCACTGTATTCTGCTCTGGTCAGACCTCACCTGGAGTACTGTGTCCAGTTCAAATATATGAAAGGATGTCATATGGAGGAGGGAGAAAGATTGTTTTCTGCTGCTCCAGAGAAGTGGACATGGAGCAATGGATTCAAACTTCAAGAAAGAAGATTCCACCTAAACATTAGGAAGAACTTCCTGACAGTAAGAGCTGTTCGGCAGTGGAATTTGCTACCATGGAGTGTGGTGGAGTCTCCTTCTTTGGAGGTCTTTAAGCAGAGGCTTGACAGGCATATGTCAAGAATGCTTTGATGGTGTTTCCTGCTTGGCAAGGGGTTGGACTGGATGGCCCTTGTGGTCTCTTCCAACTCTATGATTCTATGATTCAATGACAGAGCATCTGTTTTACATGCAGATAGGCCTGAGAGATACTCTTGCCTGAAACCCTGGAGAGTCAGTGTTATCAATACTGAGCTAAATGGACCATTGGTCTCACTCCATATAAGGCAGTTTCCTATATTCCTATCGAAAGTAGGAGGAAATGGAAACCTGTGGTTCTTGCTCGGATCATAGCAAGTCTGATTCTATGCATAAATCCCATCAGCCCCAACCCTTATGGACAACTGTATGGGGAGGTGATAGGAGTTGTAGTCCAACAACACCTGCAGGGCAACAGGTTCCACAGTCCAACTTTATACAGAAGGGGGTTCTGCATCAGGCCCACTTTTATCAGTGGGTACCCGCAATACACAGGTGGCCTGTGCTGGTCCAATGCAGATCACTGCTTATCCAAATGGATAAATATGTATGTGCAACCAGCTATCCTCCTCTTAGGGCTGCTGAGAGAACGGTTGGTTGGCTGGGGGGGGGGGGGGCACCAGAAGGTGATCTCGCCTAGGGTGCAAAAAACCCTAGCACCGGCCCTGCCAGCAACTATTCCGCCTGACTGCCTTCAGGTGGTGCAGGGGCTCTGATGCTGAGGTGGGGGACATTAAAAACTAACAAGGACAGGACTGCCTTCAGATGTCTTCGCAACAGAGCCCAGTTCATCAGATGCAAAGCCTCTTTATACATTTGATAAAGTGATCATGGAAGCTTATACCATAATAAATTAGTCGGCAAGGTGCCAAAGCTCATGTTTCCCGCCCCTCCCCAGCAAGTTAGGCCACGGTTCTGCTCCCTGTGTACAAAGAGGCTCTATATCAGGCATCTCCAGATGTTTTGGACTACAATTCCCATCTTCCCCAACCACTGGTCCTGTTAGCTAGGGATCATGGGAGTTGTAGACGTAAACATCTGGAGGGCCACAGTTTGGGGATGCCTGCTCTATATACTGATGCATAACCCTCCCCCTGCCATTTAATCCTTCACCATCACCATCACATTGCTGAGAAACATTAACTGACACACTCCTCTCCATCCTCCTACCCATGTTGGGCCACTACTCCTAGCTCTCTTATGAGCACCGTGTGTGCTGGGGTGCTTCTCATAAATAGCTCCACATGCTGCACTGCACCTGATGTGAGGCTGGCATGAAAAGGGAGGGTTAGGGTTCAGTTCCATGTGGAGTCCCTCTGCACTTTATTCTCCATACACAAATGGAGTTTTAGGCAGTTCCACGAAATCTACTGAACACTGGTTTGAAGGAACACAGTGTTGTTAATAAATATATTCCCAAAAACTTTGTGGTGTTACCATTAATGGAAATGACTGTCTAATGAATTGTAAACATTATGTGTACATTTATTTAGCAGCTTTTAAATTTCTCACTTTTGGAAATATATAGCAAGGTGCATTAATTGTCACGTGAAACCTTTATCTATTTTTACCTGAGAATTTCCTTTGGAATATTAGGTGGTGAAGAATGGGTCTTCAGATTTTCTTCCAATACCTTTGAAGACTTCTCCCTCTCATCTCTTTCAGATATCAAAACTTCAACTGCTGGCTCTACTTCAGTCTTGTTTTGATCAGATTTTGCCTCCATCTTTGCTTGTTCACATTTAAACATAAACACAATTGAGGGTTTCTCACTTGAATCTGATTTTGACTCACTGAACCAATTATGGCGTTGAACAGGAGGAGGTGGAAGCATATGAATGACAGTTCCATCAAGACCCAGCAGTTTCCCCTTCTCTCTTTCTCTCTCTTCCTCATCATCAGTCTTTCTGCGACGAAAGAAGCTCTTAAATGATATCCAACGCTTGGGCTTTGCATCAACAGCTCGTCTACCTTCAGAACGCAATACTGATTCAGCCTCTGTTGATCTTATGGGGCTCGTGGGTTTGGTCCAATTGCTGAAATGTCTTTGCAACACTTTGCTGGCATGATATGGTGAAGAGGTGGAACGAGGAGGAGGAAATGGGGGAGTCTGTTCAGTTTTGGGACTTGTGGTATTCTGGGAGGCAGCCACTGGCTTTGAGGAATAGGCAACTAGTGACTTGGGCAGGGTTTCCTTAGGCTCCATTTCTGTGGAATTCCCTGCCTCACTCTCAGGACTCGACTGTGTGGTAAAGAGAGATTTGGGCCGCACTGGGACACTTTCACCTGTGTCTGCATCAGGAGGCAGAGAGTACAATTCTTCTGCACTGCAAGACTTGGGTCCAGTCTGAGGTACTTCTGGGGGAGACTGTGGAGGTTGGATAGAAGCCACAATTTGTGATAGTACTGTACAGGCATTTTCCCTACTTCCACTACATATCTCCCGCGTCTCTTCTGTTTTGGCCACAGGATCATGAAGAGTTCTTGGTATTTTTGTTGGGGAGCTGTGATCAGAGCTTTTGGATGAAGTCAGACCTTTGCCAAGACAGCTGTTGAACTCCTGAACCTTCTGAGCCACAGAGCCCAGTCTTCTCTCAGAGCTATTGGTTAACCCTTTAGCCTGGGAGAGTTCAGTAGATTTGCTAGTTATGTTTTTCAGAGCGGCACTTTCTGTTTCTATTTCTTCATATGTGTGGCTGATGACACTTGTGGTTTTATCTTTTACAGAGAGCTCTCCACTAGTCCCTAGAAAACTTTTATAGATTGCTAAATTGTCATATGCATTGGGATTGATTACAATAGGAACTTTGATTGCATTCTTACAACTTCTAGCATACGTTGGCTCATCATGAATAATGATTGGGAAGGGTGGCATGCCAGCATTATTGTAACTATTGAATTTTATTTCAGACAGGTTAGGAGATTTAACAGGGATTGTTTTTGTAGAAATATTGGTCGATGTAGGTGAAGTAGGAGCAGATTTGTGAATGTTCTTCCTTAAAGGTACAGAAGGTCCTGGGGGGTTGGGAATTAGTTCCACTTTAGGAATCTTTTGCCGTGGGCTTGTACTGGAAGTCCAAACTTCCTGGTACCTGACTGCACTAGCTTTTTTAAGATTGGTGTTCACTTGCCCAGATGATACAGAATGAGGTGCAGCCTTTGTACTTAGAGTATCGGGTGAATTTGGGTTAGATAAGGTACTCTTTGAATCACAGCTTCTCGTTTGATTCTCTATACATTCATGGGTCATGGCTGCTGATACATCCACAATAGTGTATGGCTTGCATATGGGTTGTTCCATGTTTACTACCCTGTAAGGTTTTGCTTGTTCTTCAATAGTGAGTAAACTTGCAGCTGCTGCTTGACTTTGCATACCTGAAGGACTACAGCATTCTTGCTTATCACTTTGAACAGCAATCTTGCCATCCTTTTCTTCCAACCTAAGAGCAAGCACAGCCTTATGAGTCTCCAAAGATTTGGTAGCAGTTTGAAGGTTTTTAGTTACAACTGTCAATTGCTGATCATCACAAAAGTTTTTATATTCTTCCTCAATTAATTTGATATCTTTAGGAGTGCTAGGAGATAATCCACCATTGTAGAGCTTTTGAGAAGAACTGCTTGCTGTCCCAGAGTGAGACTCTTCAGTCAAAGAAGAGTCAGGAGACATGGAATCAGACGACACCATGCTTTGCATGCTTGCTTGCCCATAAAGAATCACAGCGTCATCTCCATAACCATTCAAAATTTCATCATAGCTATCATCATAGTCCACAGCACAAATCCTCTGGAGAGATTTGTTCCTTAAAGGCACTGTGTTCCATTTTTTGTCAACACAAAATCGGACAGGTGATAGTGTATTAGCCCTAAAGTTAGCAAAGCGTGGCTGTCCCCTCATGCGAATTTCCATTGCCAGCAGCTCTTCATCACTTTCATCCCAGCTCTCATGGTCTTCATGCATATTGCCAAAAAGCAGATCATCCTCACTCTCATCCTCACTGGAGAATTCTGGGTAACAGAAACGACCACCTTCATTACTTATTACATCAGTGCTTCCACTCAGAACAACATGCTTATTTTGCAAATCCTTAATGGCACCCAACATGCAACTTGGAGGGACCTTTCTTTCTAATGATTTTTTATAACAATTGTTTATTCTTCCCAAGAATGCTTCCCTTGAATTAATTTCATTTCCTGTTAGAGAAGACGAGGTGTCCAAGCCTGCAATTTCCTTCAACATTTCTGTCAGTCCATTATTGTTGCTTGGAGCTTTACCTAAACCATCACTATTCCCATAAGGCCTAAGAACATGACTATAACCTTCAATTATTTCTTCATTATTATTATTGTTATGTGGTTTTTTGTTCAAGACAGTCCTATTTTGGTTCCAGCCTGCAACTGGCTTGTTCTCGCAAAGATCTTGTGGGCCAACCTCGCCACATATGCCCTGTCCATCTACTGTCATCATGGTGGGTTTCACAGCTATAGTGGGTTTTTTTGCCACAGGAGGTCGAAAATTTCCTGTATTTTTAGTACGTTGGTTGTTGCTGTGACTTGCATTGATTTTCAAATTTGTAGGGACTGGAGGTTTTTCAGAAGCTGGAGGCAGTTGGTGCAAGTTTTTTGGCTTGAAACAGTTTTTACATTCACCAGGTTTCCAGACATGTTCAGTGAATGCATTGCAAGCAGACATTTTCCCAGGGCTGAGCACCTGACTCAGAAGTTGTTCAATGCATGGTAAGATCATTCATTTGTTATCGTCTTGCTTGTTCATCGTCTGTGTAATCAAATCCTGGTCATCCTAAAAAAGAAGAAAAAATGGTCATAAATGATCAGTGAGAAGTTAGTTCCTACTCAAGAGGTTATGCCTCCCAATCTGTACTAGAAGGAACTTCAGAAGTTCTATTTACCCTTCCATCTTTCAACCAAACTTACTTCAGAGGGTTATTGTGAGATGAAACAGCTTTACAGAGAACCCAGAGAAAGGGCAGGATTAAAAAATGTAGGAAAAAACCCTCAAAGTGTTTTAATATAGGAACAAACCAACACTTTATCAGCCTTCCCTAACCTGACATGACCATGGAATACATAATCCCAGCAAGAAGTACAACTTGATAAACTAACACTAGGTTGTATCCAACTAAGCCTAAGCATATAGTGCAGATGGTACTTTAAAGTTACTGTACCACTTTAAACAATTATGGCTTTCCACAAAGAATCCTGGGAGCTGTAGTTAAGGGTTCTGAGAGTTGTTAGGAAACCTCTATTTCCCCCTTGGAGCTACAATTTTCAGAGTGGCTTAACAGTCAGTCCCTCCTTCTAGAACTCTGGAATTTGTAGCTAGGTGACATTGTGTGTGTTGTGTTGTGTGCTTGCTTCAAATGCAACCACATGGAGGCTGTTCCATGTGTCAACTATCTGTATGAGGGACACCTATGTTGTACTAATGATTTTCAACCAATCATTGTCTCCTCTCATTTTGCTTCTGATCACATGATTAAAGAAGCTGTTTATACAAATATATATTGGATGGAGCAGCCTACTGTGTTCCCCCTTTTTTAAGACACCGTCTTATAACTTTTTTCCCCCTCAAAAAAACACAGGGTGGCTTACTTTCGGTGGGATGTCTTAATTTTTTTTATTACCGGTACGGTTTTTACGGCTCAGGGTGCTGCTGGGCTCTCTTGAGTGCTCGGCGCTGCAGCAGCCACCGGTTGGGGGTTGGTTTCCTCGGCGCGGGGGTATGTCTTATTTTCGTGGTATGTCTTATATTTCTCGAATGCTTAAAAACCCTGCCATGGCTTACTTTATGACTATGTATTAAAAAAGGGGAAACCGGGTACAAGCAAGTTGTCTATTAAGCAGCTGCTCGCAAAGCTTGGGTGGCCCTGCACGGCATAGCTCAGGGGTCTGCAACCTGCGGCTCCAGAGCTGCATGTGGCTCTTTTACACCTTTGCTGCGGCTCCGGAGTGGATACGAGGGGAGGAGGCGTCCGAGCCATGCGCCGCCTGAGCCAGTCGGCGGCGCCCGCCACGCCCGCCAGACACTCGCGCGGTGCTTGCCGCCGCCGCACACTGCTGCTGCGGCGCGCTGTGCTCCTGCGCCCCGCATGGCGCCTGCCGGAGTCCACAACTCCGCTGTGCGCGTGCGCTGTGCAAAAAGGACACAAGGTGACGTTAGCAGCCCGGGGAGCGTGGTCGGCCCCCTCCCTGCATCAGCCCCTCCCCACCGCATTTCTGCAGCCAACAGGCTCACGGGGGTGGAGTTATATTTTTTTTTAAACGGGCGCGCTTCTTCCCGCCCAGCAGCAGAAAAGGCTTGCGGGCTCGGAGCGCGTGTTTGCTGCTGCTGCTCCTGCCTGCGGCCTGCGTGTGGCCTCCTGCCGGCCTGGTCAGGAGATTGAGGTAGATGTATTAATCAATGGGTTGATTCAATATAAGGAAATTTTATAAGTTCACTTGATGGGAGCAACACACATGAAACCATACAGGTGTCCTAATAAGGGAGGACATCAGGCACTGATTATGATTTATGGTACACTGGGGCCCTGATTAATTTTCTATGGCATTTTGGGGCATTGATTATTGGGCATAGCAAATTTTGCTATGGGGCCCTCTGATTTCTAATTACGTTCCTGATTTGTGGCTCCCCGTTTATTTTTTTTCTTCGGAAACGGGTCCAAGTGGCTCTTTTTGTCTTAAAGGTTGCAGACCCCTGGCATAGCTCATAGCTTCTCTGAGTTATTTAAGCCCCTTCGCCACGACAAGGCATTGATCCATGAAGGGGGCCTTAGAGAATAGTCAACCTGAAAATTAACTGCAATTTTTTTTTGTAATGACTAACCTCAAAGGAAAAAAACAAACATCAACTTATTCACATCCAGAATTGTGCAGAAAAATAGAAATCTGTTTCTGATTGATTTGAATGAATATAACTTGAGCAGAGAAACTTTATTTATTTAGTGAAAAGACTATTCTGATGTTGATTTAGTGGTTGTCTCCTTGTGTGTTGATGTTATGGAATGCACACAAATTTACTGTAAATTGACAACTACATTACTAAACTGGATTTCACAAAATACAATACTGTTCAGAATATAATGGCAGTTGGCCTTTATCACACTGTGGCATGCAGCAAGTACAGGTAATGAAATCAGGTACTTATCTGTCACTCTGCATAAATACTAGATTGCTTTATAGTGATACTGTTAATTTTTATACTTAATAGGTAACCACTCCTACCAAACACCAGATGGAGCTGCAGTATAACACAAGATGAACGTGGTGGTTCCCTCACTGCGAGAGGTGAAGCTACAGAGAACCAGGCAGAGGGCCTTCCTGGCAGTGGCACCCTCCCTGTGGAACGCCCTCGCATCAGATGTCAGGGAGATAAAGAACTACACAACTTTTGAAGACATCTGAAGGCAGACCTGTATCAGGAAGCCCTTTAATGTGTAATGTTTTATTATGTTTTCACATGTGTTGGAAGCCACCCAGAGTGGCTGGGGCAACGCAGCCAGATGGGCATAATAATAATAATATCACATGCAAGCCTTGGTTCGCTATCTCATAAACAATATTATAAGATAGTAGAACATGCATACTACTTTTAGCTGTTACATAAAAGATAATATTGCACACAATTACTGTATAAAACAGGGGTCCCCAAACTACGCCCCCCGGGCCGGATGCGGCCCAATTGGCCTCCCAATCCGGCCCGCGATGACCCCCGCCGCCCGCTGTCGCCGCCCGCTCTTACGGCGCGCGGCGCGGCGGCTATCTTCAAAATCGGCAAAAAATCGCCGAAAATCCTTTGTGCGCATGCGTATGGGCCTCTCCCGACCCAGAAGAGGTAATTTCCGATGCACTTCCGGGTCGGGGGAGGCCCATACGCATGCGCACAAGCAATTTTCGGCGATTTTTTCCTGGCCGTGTGCATGTGCGCACGGGCGCGCACTCCCCCGCCCTCTGGCCCGCTGCGCGCACACTCCCCTGCCCTCCGGCCCGCCGCGCGGTCGGCGCGGCGGGCACCGGCCCGAAGCCCGGTAAGTCTGGGGACCCCTGGTATAAAACAATATGAATATAAGGTAGGCAAGTATGTTCCATATATCCTTGCTTCAAAAGTTTAAGTTTAAGAAATTGCTTCCCAAAATATTAAAGATAATTGTGAAGATAGTTGAGATAAATATTACTTTGGCTATCACCTGCTTTCAAGTAGCCATTGAAAAGCTTTTATCTGTTTAAAGCAGTGTCAGGAGACTAAAATGTCTTAGAAAATACAAAATAAAAAAATTCCTTCCAGCAGCACCTTAAAGACCAACTAAGTTTTTTATTTTGGTATGAGCTTTTGTGTGCATGCACACTTCTTCAGGCATCTTTTAGTTGGTCTTTAAGGTGCTGTTGGAAGGATTTTTTTTAATTTTGTTTCGACTACGTCAGACCAACACGGCTACCTACCTGTAATTAGAAAATACACTAGCATAACCACTAAAGAATTTGAGTTCAAAAGGCTTTTAAAGGACTCGTTGGCTAAGACAGGTGCAAAAACCTAAGTCTTTTATGATCACCACGTTAAAGTAAATAAAATATGTGTATTATGAGCAATGGTATGTGGAGAGAGTATAGGATTATTTTATTATTAGGCTTTCTGTCAGTATGCCTTTTACCATGTTTTTACTATGTTTTTGTCATTGATGTTCTGTAATGTGTTTTTAATATTGTACACTGCCCTGGGATCTTTTGATAAAGGGTGATATATAAATTGAATAAATCATAATAAATATTAATTAGTTTATTTTGGGGTTGCTGTTTTGTTAATGTTACAATTGTTTTATAGATTATAGCTGCTGCATTGATTTGTTAATCATATGACTTTTGCTTTAATTGTACTGTTTAGCTTATTTTTCAGTTCCTGCTTTGTTAACAGTGTTTTATACATTGTAATTGTTTGTTAAAATTTGTTAATTACCCTATATATGATTTATGCTCTATTTGTGATGTTCTATTATGTTCTGTCATGTTACTGTTATTATTTGTAAATTGCTTTTATTATTTGTAAATTTCATTTGAATGAAAAACGCCTTAGAAATATAATAAATCTGCTTTCTCATGTCTAGGTGCCAAACAGTACTAAATGAATTGAGTCAGACACGAGAAAGGACTTAAAATCAGAGTCAGTTTGGGGGATGAATACTTTTTATGAATGCCCTTTGTTATTCAATAGGTGCCCTAATTCCAGTGGTGCTGATAGAATACAGTATTTCAAAGTGCTTTAGTTTTATAGCATTAAAAAAGCCTATCGGTATTATAGACAACGGAAGACACTAATGAATTAAATAACCTGAAGGCTGGCAGAGACAGCAAAAGAAATCTCTTGACAGTCCCCTTTGATGATAGACTTCCCTGTTGCTCAAAAGGGTAAAACCAGTTACAAGCAAGCACACAGCAAAATCAGAAATAACCTATTTGCAAACAGATGCACTCTCTTAACTAGAAAACAATATCAACATGAATGTGGTCAAATTGTAATAATGCACTGTACAAAGTATAAGGATAGGTGTGGAGAGAACAAAAAATTTAAATTCTTTCATTGGATTATTGGACCTTTCATTGAACCTTGCAATGCATTAATTAGCGAAGGTTTTTTTAACTCTAATGTAGGAAATGAGGAAAAAGTGAATACTGTATCGATATTTTAACTTATTATTGTGATAATAAAGACATCAAGGCAAAGGCTAGGAGGAAAATAGCTACATTATATCCAGTATGCACACAGACACACAGGAAGCCTGAATTCTCCACTTGCTTAAAAACAATTTCTTATGTTCACTTCTCTTGCTATTAACAGTTTGTCTAATGAAAGACGGAATTAAGATTGCCGGAAGAAATATCAACAACCTCAGATATGCAGATGACACAACCTTGATGGCAGAAAGTGAGGAGGAATTAAAGAACCTTTTAATGAGGGTGAAAGAGGAGAGCGCAAAATGTGGTCTGAAGCTCAACATCAAAAAAACCAAGATCATGGCCACTGGTCCCATCACCTCCTGGCAAATAGAAGGGGAGGAAATGGAGGCAGTGAGAGATTTTACTTTCTTGGGCTCCTTGATCACTGCAGATGGTGACAGCAGTCATGAAATTAAAAGACGCCTACTTCTTGGGAGAAAAGCAATGACAAACCTAGACAGCATCTTAAAAAGCAGAGACATTACCTTGCCTACAAAGGTCCGTATAGTTAAAGCTATGGTTTTCCCAGTAGTGATGTATGGAAGTGAGAGCTGGACCATAAAGAAGGCTGATCGCCGAAGAATTGATGCTTTTGAATTATGGTGCTGGAGGAGACTCTTGAGAGTCCCATGGACTGCAAGAAGATCAAACCTATCCATTCTTAAGGAAATCAGCCCTGAGTGCTCACTGGAAGGACAGATCCTGAAGCTGAGGCTCCAATACTTTGGCCACCTCATGAGAAGAGAAGACTCCCTGGAAAAGACCCTGATGTTGGGAAAGATTCGGAGCACTAGGAAAAGAGGACGGCAGAGGACAAGATGGTTGGACAGTGTTCTCGAAGCTACCAGCATGAGTTTGACCAAACTGCGGGAGGCAGTGGAAGACAGGAGTGCCTGGCGTGCTCTGGTCCATGGGGTCACGAAGAGTCGGACACGACTAAACGACTAAACAACAACAAAATGAAAGAGATACATGCAGCCTCTTTTTTCTTCTATATATTTCATGCACTATTTCGTTGTTCTAAATTTCAGGCTGGCAGGTCCCCCATCAGATGTGTGCTGTCTGAATCACAATGAAGACCTCCTACACTAATACTTTATACCAACATAATCCAGTTAAAAGGAACTTAATTGGTGTGCACTGTTCCTTGCAATTTCAGCATTCTAAAAATGAATAGTCTCCATAAGTACCAGATGGTGACATGCACTAATTAATCAGGCCAGCTCAATGAATGTACCTATTAGGTATGTCTTTTCAATGCTCTCTGCTGCAAAAACCTCCCTTTGAATAAATGCCAGATTCATTTAGTGAGCAATGTAGAAAAGTGTGTGCTACAGTCATCTGAGTGTGCAATGGCGTCAGCCTATCAACTGCCTTTATATCAATAGATGCTTCGTGTCAAAGCATGGTTTATGTTGTTTTTGTTTTACTGGGAATGCTGAATGCTTATTGTTTCACCTGTGTGGGAGGAGTCTGTGCACTATCAGCATACTCCAGAATGTGCTGCAGGCACCACAGCTCATCACTGACAGCTCTTCATAGGGCTAAGCTAATCATTATTCACAGCAATAGGAGGCAATTGTGAGAGTTTTGCCTTTCATCAGCACTTCTAACAAAAAGAGAAACCAAACAATGTTTCACCATACTGCATTCAGGCCATTAGAAAATTATCAATTAAGATTTGCCCATAGAAAAGCAAATATTGTAAGAATGTATAAATCACAAAAGGGTGTATAAATGTAAATGTCCTTGACAAATCTTCTCAATGCCTAATTTATACTGCATGTATTTCATTCTATGATCCACTTGCATGCCATCAACAAACACTTTGGGTGTTACCTACAGAAGCTTTGTGAATTTTTTCCCCCATGCTTGCAGAAGTTGTTGAAACCAAAGGGTACTCCAAGATAATAAAGGATCAGTAACTCCAAATATTCTCTGGGATGCAGCAGTGTTTTGAGGGGGCACTGTATAATGAAAGAAAAATTAATTAAAAATGGTACTCTAAAAGACAATTAAAATTTCAGGAACTAGAAATATTACAGAACAAACAAATTATTAGATACTGTTCCAAAACCCAAAATCAAATTAAGGAGATTAAAAAAACAATTAGAGGAATTAGATCTGACTTTGCTATGGAAGAAAGAAGTAATGGCCCCTGAATTACAACAACTTTTTAATAGCATACTAGAAGGGAAAAAGGCCCCAGAAACACGGAGAAAGGCAGAAATAACGGTAATCCTGAAACCAAACAGAGACCCTAAAGAAGTAGGTTCATATAGACCCATTAGTCTATTAAACCAAGATTATAAAATCTTCGCCAAGATCATGGCAAACAGATTAAAAAATGCCATCCCCAAAATTATAAAAGAAGACCAATATGGATTTGTTAAGGGTAGAAATATTGCCCACCCGATTAGAAATATTATTAATGTATTGCATCACGGACAATCAAAAAATCTTGGTTATTGAAATTAGACGTCTTTAAAGCATTCGATACACTCTCACAGGAATTCTTATGGGAAATAATGACTAAATATGGAATAGGAGAGGCTTATCGGTTTGTGATACAAGAACTATATAAAGAAGGAACAGCAGTGGTAAGAGTCAATGGAGAACACTCCCAATCCTTCCCAGTACACAGAGGCGTTCGGCAGGGGTGCCCTCTCTCGCTGTTCCTATTTATAATGGCTACAGAACAACTAGCGGAAAGTATAAGAAACTGTGGAAGGATAGATAGTTATAAGATCGGGAAAGAGGAGATGAAAATTAACTTGTTTGCAGATCATATTATTGTAATCATAACAAATCCCAAGGAAGGGATAAAAGAAATAAAGATAATATTAGAAGATTTCGAGGAATATTCCGGATTAGGGGCAACATAACTAAATCAGAAATAATGTACTTTAATGTGAATCTAGCTGGAAAAAAGGAAATAAATAGCATAACAGGTATGGGCCTGGGTTTTAAAAGAATAAAATACCTGGGTATTGAACTCTATAGGAATATTAACAAGACCGCAGAATTCAACTATAAAAAGATATGGAATAAAATACTAAAGGATATGAAAAGATGGAGAAACAAAACTTTAAGCATTACAGCTAGAGTCAAGGCTACTAAAATGTTCTGGGTCTCTAAGCTAAGTTATCTTTTCCAAGCTATCCCACTAGAGATGAAAAAAACAGCAATTGGAACAATGGAATGGTGAGATAAGACAATGGATATTCGGAAGTAAAAAATCAAGGACACAAAAGAGGTTTGTGTATAACCACAAATCAGAATTAGGGTGGGGCCTCCCCAACATTTATACTTACTATGAAGCGGTCCAATTAAAAACTTTACTAGAAATTGGAGCAAAAAATAAACAAAAGTGGATCAGATTTGAGGATGAGGCCAACAATGGTGCAGGAAGATATGGAATCTTCACAAATAATGTAAAGGAAGATCTGAAATATGCAATAGGACCCAGGAAATTGGCATTAGGCATATGGAGGAGATGGCAACCTATATTGTTAAAAAGGATCTCTCTGTGGGCACCCTTAGAAAGCATATATGAGGCAATAGACGACCCCAAATGGTGGAAAATTCTTAATGCAAAGGGATATCACATAGTCCAAGATATGTATAGAAGAGAGTCCTTAAAGTCATTGCAGGAAGTAACAGAGAACATAGGTAACCAATACTGGTTAAAAATTGGAGGGTTATATAATAACATTCTTTAAAAGCCCAAAAGATAGGAAATATGAGATTAGAAGAGCCAATAGAGGAACTATATAAACAAATGGAAAAAACTAAACAAGGAATGATAGGTAAAATCTATAAGAGGATGATTACAAATAAAGAACTGACAACCCAACTTATTCAAAAGATCACAGAATCATAGAGTTGGAAGAGACTACAAGGGCCATCCAGTCGAACCCCCTGCCAAGCAGGAAACACCATCAAAGCATTCCTGACATATGCCTGTCAAGCCTCTGCTTAAAGACCTCCAAAGAAGGAGACTCCACCACACTCCTTGGTAGCAAATTCCATGTGGAGTTAGGAAGAACAAATTAGCGAATCAAAGGTTGAAAGGATAATGAAAGGAATAGACGAGATTAAAGTAAGCAAATTTAGGGAGCTCAAACTAAAATTCTTTCTAAAATGGTATAGAACTCTGGCCCAGCTAGCTAATATGATACCAGGATTGAACCCTAACTGCTGGCACTGTGAACAAGCCAAGGGATGGCTCTCCCATTTGTATTGGGAATGCCCAGAGGTAAGGGGATTTTGGAATAAAATCCTTAAGGTTATTAATGAAGTTTTAAAAATGAAGTTACCTATAGACTTCAATCTTATGACAATGGGTATATTAGGAAACACAGCCATAGAGAAAGGTGACCAGCACATCTTCAAAGCAATGATACTAGCAGGAAAGGCAACAATAGCTTTAGGTTGGAAAGATAGAGAAAAATGGACAGTAGAGGTCTGGACTAATTATTTGTTTGAATTTATTCAGACAGACATTGTGGCAGTAACGTCACAGGAAATAACATGGAGGGCCAAGTCTACTACTATAAGGACCAGATGGAACCCCTATCTTCAATGGATAACAACTACTGGATCAGAAGACATTCAGTGGAAATTAAGGACATTGTGCCCGTGGCTGAGGACAACTGTTTGAACCCTTTCAATGGATTATGGGTGGGGGAGGGGATGGGAAGGGAAAGGAAAAATGGTATGGGAAATTTAAAATTGGAAGGAGAGAATATAATGTATGTAAAAATTCTTGTACTTTAATAAAAATCTTTAAAAAAACAGAAAGAAACCAAAGGGTACTCGTGTTTCCAAAATGACCACATTCAGGAGCTCTCCAGATTGACTGAAAACAATGCGCCTTGATATGTTCAGGTGATTTAATAAAGAATAAATGCTTGCATGCGCCACAAATCACTCCAGAAAATCACTGACATGAATATAAATATAGCATATGCGATGGTGAAGGGAATAGAACTCACATTGATCCCTCTGAAGTAAGCTACTACATTTATTCCTATGCAGTGTTCCAAGTGGGAAAAATGCCTAAATGCATCTCATAGGAGCCTTCTATTTATAAAATTCATTGAAGATTTTCTATATTCCTATGGCTAGAGCAGGCAGTACTTTGGGTGATATCCAACTTAACTGGTCTACTCTGAGTATGACTAATGTTAGGTATCACCCTTTGAATTTAAATGCCATTTGCACACAGCAGTGTCAAACAAAGTTGTTATATATTGTTAACTAAACTAACATACAGTACATAAACTATTACAATTTATTCCATTGCTTCTGTTATAAAACTGAGCTATAAATAGTTATAACTATTGCAGAGAGCAAGAAGAACCAGTGAATTACTTCTTTTTAGATTAATAAAGGCTAACATCAAGTGAAATGGTAGGAATAGGAAAATGAAAATGGTAGAAATAAATCTCTCTTTAAAGACAACAATGGAATCTAGCCAATTCAGATAATAGAATGGAGATGAGGGACACAGTCCAGTGGCAGAGAAATGCTTTGCATAAGGTTCAGGATTCAATCCCTGGTATCTCCAGGTGCCAAGAAAACAGCTCTGCCTGAGACCAGAGCCAGTTGGGATAGACAAGACTGGGGGAGATGGGCCAATGGTCTTACAGCATAAGGCAGCTTCATGTTTCAAGAGGACCTCTTCTTACAGAGGGGTGGGGAGAGCCATTACAGAATGAAAGCAGAGAGAGCTGAAAGGAGTATTGTTGCTTATCATTAGAGATGTAAAGACCTGGGGGGGGGGATTAAAATATTCAGAGGGAAATTTATTCTTTTTCCCTTCAAAACCTTTGTCTTTTCCCAGAAAAAAAATATTATGAAATGTGAAAGAGTAGAGAAGCTTGTTTCAATCTACACAAACTTTCAATTTTTAGAAGTTCATGATAAACATTATGACAAATATGAAAAAGTTGAAACTGATTGTGTTAGTTCAGAAAATGAGAACGATTAAATTTCATGTAACATTCATTAAGTCTCTACCCCACCACTGTTTCTCTGAATATTTCATGTCTGCTTGATACTGAAGGACTGAATAATAATTTTCAAAAATCATAATACTTTTATTTTTTTACTATACAGTGGTACCTCTGGCTACTAACTTTTTTTGAAATTTTTAATTTAGACCAAATTTCTATTTTTTTGTTTAATTTCTTTCCATATTTTTCCATAATTTTCTTGGTACAAATCAATGTTTTATATTGTCATCTGAATTCCTAGATATTTTATTCTTTTCCTTATTTCGATACCTGATACTTCCTGTAATTTAATTTTTTCATTTTTTAATTTTTTTTACTAATATACCACTCTTTTTGTAATTTATTTTGAAACCCGCCAACTTTCCAAATTGATTTATTTTTTTAATTGCCTTTGGGACACATTCCAATGGATTTTCAGTTGTGATGATTACATCATAATGTAATATGTAATGCGTAATTTAAGACTGAATATTAATGCAGGAATACTTTCACTACAGTGAAAAGAGCAGTTCAGTCATTTTGTATTTTTCTCACTATCATGAAAATTACTTTAGAAATGAAAATTACTTTTAGCAACATATGGACTAAACTCATGGTTTTATAATAATATTATTATTTATAGATCAAAGCTAACCCCGCTGCTCCTGCTTCACAGTCACACACGACAGAAGAAGGGGGCGGGAGCGGGGAAAGAAGAAAACAGCAGAGAATTTTTTAATACTATTTTTTATCTTTATATAGAAAACAGGCCAGAAAAAAGTGGGAACAACACAAAATGCAATTGGAACCAGAGGGAGAGAGAAAGAGGGAGGGAGGGAGAGAAAGCAAGCAAGCAAGCAAGCAAGCAAGCAAGCAAGCAAGCAAGCAAGCAAGCAACAGAACAGCCAATGAACAACAACTGACACTCAAGAGTGATCGGAATGAGAAAAAGGCAAAACTATAACAAATTGTGAAAAAGAGATGAATGAATGAATTGTCTGAGAGAAAGCTGCAAGAATGGGTGTGTACAGTGAAACAGTGGGGGTCCCTGCTTCCAATGACACACTGCTTGACAGGGCCCTAAAACCCAAACCAGATTTTTATCGAAGTTGTTCATAATACACTAAGATAACAGCTGCAAAAAATAAACTGTAAATAAGTAGCATACAGAGTTCCCTCTTAAGTACCGTATTTTTCATTCCATAAGATGCACTTTTTTCCTCCTAAAAAGTAAGAGGAAATGTCCGTGCGTCTTATGGAGCGAATGCGTGGTCCCTGGAGCCAAATTGCCCAGGGGCTAAAGGCAGATCGTGCTTTTTTTTTTTAAAAAAAAGAAATTGCTAAAGGCTAACAAGAGGGAAAGGGAAAGGAACCCGCTCTGCAGCTGATTGCAAGAGATAGGGGAGGGAGATAAGAGAGCTAGCTCCCTTCCCGGCCCCTTGCCTAGGCCTCAATTGTTGTCTGCAGAGGGAAACATGTGATTGGCTGATTAGATTATCTGTCTGGAAACTGTAGAAATGCAGAGAAGCTAGAGAAGCTGCAGAACTGTGAGTTGAACCCCATAAAAACAGGATTTTTTCCCTTTGCAAGGAAACTCAGCAACTTTGAGCTGATCCTTAAAAATGGAGCTTTCCCCCTTTGCAAAAAAGATGCACAACTCTGAGCTGACCCCCCAAAAAACAGGGCTTTCCCCATTTGCAAAAAAGCTACACAACTTTGAGCTGATCCTTAAAAAATGGAACTTTCCCTCTTTGCAAAAGAAGCTTCCTCAAATATTTAATTGGGCGGGGGGCACCTAGGCCTCTAAGAGTTGGCTGCTATGCCTAGGACAATTCAAGAAAGCAAAATATTTTTTTTCCTTTGTTTTCCTCTAAAAACTAAGTGCGTCCTATGGTCAGGTGCGTCCTATGGAGTGAAAAATATGGTACCCTGTTTCTCATATTTTAAGACATACCCATAAAATAAGCCATAGCAGGATTTTTAAGCATTCAAGGAATATAAGCCATACCCCGAAAATAAGACATAGTGATAGGCACAGCAGCAATGCTGGCCGCGGCAGGAGAAGGAGGGAAAAAATAAGACATCCCTTGAAAATAAGCCATAGTGTGTTTTTTTGAGGAAAAATAAATATAAGACATGTCTTATAATATGAGAAACACGGTAGCTCCTCCCAGTATTCACCTGGGATCCACAGCTGTCAAGTCTCCCATTTTTGGTGGGAAACCCCTGGATTTAAATCCATTTTCCGCCACAACTCTGGATTGTTTAAAACCCCGTAAATTTACCAGATTGCCGCGTTCCCACCCCGGTGCCCGCCTGCTAAGTGCCAGGCACCGACAAGACTCCCCCTCCGGGGGGGAAGGAGTATAGGCTGCGCTGCGAGGGAAGTGAGGTCTGGGGTGTGTGTGTGTGGGAAGTGGTGCAGCTGCCAAAGCAAGCCGGCCTGGCAGGTTTCAGAAGCGGGTGGCTGCAAGAGCAGCAGCAACAGCAGCGCGTAGCGACTCCTGCCTCAAACAGCGCCTTCCTTGAAACTCAGCCATCTAGCAAAGAGCGGCAGGCAGCGGCCGCTTAACCGTTTGAGGGTGGGACGTTGAAAGATGAGCCGAGCCTGAGAGAGGGAAAGGGAGGGGGGAGAGGGAGAGAGGGGGGTCGCTCTGTTGTGGCTGGCCCAGCACAGAGTGTCTGTTATATATATCCTTCAGGAGATCAGCTGTGTGCCTCTTTTGCAAATGTGCCACCTTGTCTCTTCTCAAGGGGTGGGTTTGGAAAAGAAAGAAAAAGCTGCTACTGGACTCAAGAGGAAAGGGTGGGGAGTATTTCTACTTTGGATCTTCATTTTCTGCACTTACAGACCTTAAAAAAATACTTCCCGTGAACAATACATGGTTTTAGGAGCCACTTCGAAGGGATTTCGCCTCGGATCCTTGGATTTCGTGCGTGTTGTATGACTTAGTTTAACCTGTAGTTATTTAGTTCTTCCCCAACCTCTGGTACACCTCAAACCGGCACCAGCCTTTCCAACCTCCTCGCCTTCGGGGCTCCGCAAGCGGAAGCAGAAGGTGCGTTAACAGCATGGACATGGGCAGAGCCGGCACCGGAAGTCGCTGGGTGAGTCTTCTGATCCCATATTTTTCAATGGGGAAGTTGGCAGCTATGCTGGGATCTTTCCTTTCTCCTCTCAGCCTCTTACCCTGGGATACCAACACTTCCCTGTTCTCCCATCTAGGGTCCTCCATCAACCACCTACCACCTCACGAGCATGCATTCCCTGGACCCTAATAAAGACCCCAGACATAGGACTCCAAAAAAGAAGAAGAAGAAAACAAAGGAGAGAGACAAAAAAGAGGGGGGAAATGAAAAGAAACAATAAGAAGAAAATAAAGAGAAAAGGAGAGAGAAAAAAGACAAGGCAAAACAAACCAAAACAATACAAGGGGAAATATTTCTTCTTCTAGAAGCCTAGAAATTGCATGGTTTTATGATCATTATTATTCTTATTGCATTTATATCCCACCTTGTTTTCCATGCTTCTCCTCCTCCCCATTTCATCCTCACAAGAACCCTGTGTGGTAGGTTAGGCCGAGAGAGAGAATGACTGACCCAAGGTTACCCAGTGAGCTCCATGGCTGAGAGATGACTTGAACGTGTGTTCCAGGTCCTAGTTTGACACTCTTAACTGCTACACCACAGGGTCTTGCAGAACAGAATATCCCAGTATGCAACAACAACAACAAAACAACCAAAACACTAGACTAAAACAGGACAATGTAAATATTCATAGCATTCATTACATTTGCCCACACCTGACCATTACTAAGTAGAAGCAAAATTTTACACTGTTAGAAAATGCACACAACTAAATTGTTTTATTATTTAGTTACAGGTAGGTAGCTGTGTTGGTCTGCTGTAGTTGAAACAAACAAACAAAAAATGCTTCCAGTAGCACCTTTGAGACCAACTAAGTTTGTCATTGGTATGAGCTTTATTGTGCATGCACACTTCTTCAGATACTGAACAAAAAACCAGATTTTTAAATTTTAAATCAGAATTTTTTTCCAATAAAATGCTTTTTGAGGATAATATATTAGCATCTAAAGGTTATTCCATCATGAAATAAAGATTAGTTTTTTAATTATGTAGAATAAGGTTGTATATGTTTAATATTTTTGGTAAATAAATTCCATTAATCCATTCACAATGTCATGCTCTTCCAGAGGTTTTTGTAAGATTATTGGGCAATTTCTCTGCCTACAAGATATTATCACAGATGCTTAAAAGTTCTCAAAACTGAATTTGACTCAGCAGAGATCACATGCCTCTTCTTCACAGCAAAAATGTTATAACGTGAACAGAGTTGAGAAAAAGACCTTAATCCTATTGTTCTACAAACCTATGAATACAGAATAAACCCCTTCAATGCTAAGTTTCAAGAAGTTCAGTGAATAGAATAGAAACAATATTTTTCTGATTGTTTGGAGTGGAATAGATCTGCACAAAAATAAAGTGAAACTAAGTGTGAGGAGGAAGGGGCAAGCAGACAAGCAGTACAAAATGAAACTTTCTGATCACAATACTGCACAGCCACAGACAGTCAAGTCTAGCATCATCATCACCAAACACCCACAGCCACATATCACTATCACCTAAAAGAAAGAAAAAACCCTTCCCTCCTGGAACCACCATAGATAGGTTTGTGGTAAAAACTAGCAGATTAGAAAAAGAGTTAATTGATGAAAAAATTGCCCAGTTTGTTTATGCAACAAACTTTTCCTTCCGTCTGACTGAGAACCCACATTTCATTAATATGGTTCAGTCACTGAGACCAGGATACAGTCCACCCAGCAGAGCAGATGTTGCAGGGAAACTGCTGGATAAAGTGTATGACAGAGAATTGGAGCAATATGCAACAGCTCTGGAGGGTAGAATTGTTAACCTAAGTATTGATGGGTGGAGTAATGTCCACAATGATCCTGTTGTATGTGCTTCTATAACAACAGAAGGGAAAGTCTTCCTTGCACAAACAATTGATACGTCAGGAAATGCACACACAGCAGAATACTTACAAGAAGTGGCAGTACAGTGGTACCTCGGTTTATGAACACAATTGGTTCTGGAAGTCTGTTCATAAACTGAAGCGTTCATAAACTGAAGCGAACTTTCCCATTGAAAGTAATGGAAAGTGGATTAATCTGTTCCAGACGGTCCGCGGGGTACTTAAACTGAAGCGTTCATAAACTGAAGCGAACTTTCCCATTGAAAGTAATGGAAAGTGGATTAATCCGTTCCAGATGGGTCCGTGGAGTACTTAAACTGAAGCGTTCATAAACTGAAGCATGGGTGTAATTGCTTCTGGAAGTCTGTTCATAAACTGAAGCGTTCATAAACTGAAGCGAACTTTCCCATTGAAAGTAATGGAAAATGAATTAATCCATTCCAGATGGGTCCGCGGTGTTCATAAACCGAAAATTCATAAACCGAGGTGTTCATAAACCGAGGTTCCACTGTAAAAGCTATAATAACATGTGAACAAAAATTCAAATGTCTAGTACACAGTTTGGTCACAGACAATGCTGCAAATGTATCCAAGATGAGAAGAAATTTAGAAGAGCGGGAAGGGAATAAGCTAATAACATATGGTTGCAGTGCTCATTTGCTGCACCTCTTAGCCAAAGACTTATGTCCAGAAATAAAGACTAACGTTGTTGAAATTGCTAAATACTTCCGTAACAATCAATTTTGCTGTAGCAGCTCTGGAAAGGATGGGTGGAACCAAGCTAACGCTCCCACAAGATGTTAGATGGAACTCTGTGGCGGACTGTTTTGAGCAGCATATCAAGAACTGGCCTATTCTGATGACAGTTTGTGAACAAAATTGAGATAAGATAGATGGCACTGTCACGGCCAAAATCCTCAACATTGGGCTTAAGAGAAATGTTGAACATATGCTGAGCATCCTGAAACCCATCTCTGAAGCTTTAAACAAAATACAGAAAAATAGCTGTTTTATTGCTGATGCTGTTGAAATTTGGAAGGAACTGAGTGAACGCTTAAAAACAGAACTACACATGGACAGAATCAAATTAGAAGCAATTAAAAAACGAATGGGACAAGTACTGTACAGCTCATTTTTTGGCAAATATTGTCAATATCCAGTACCAGGGTCAAAACGTAAGTGCTGAGGAAGAGGAGTTAGCTATGACATGGGTATCCAGCAATCATCCATCTGTAATGCCAACTATAATAAACTTCAAAGCTAAGGGGGAACCATTCAAGAAATATATGTTTGCTGAAGATATTTTTTAAAAAGTCACACCAGTGAACTGGTGGAAGTCACTTAAGAGACTGGATTTAGAGACTGTTCAAGTAATGATTTTACTTTTAATAGCAGTTAATCTGCAGGCGTTGAAAGAATATTATCTTCCTTTGGGCTCATTCATTCTAAATTGAGAAATCGCTTGGGACCCGATAAAGCAGGAAAGCTTGTTTTTATTTTCCAGATTATGAACAGAGAAGAAGATGAAGATGACGAGTGAGCTACAGAGGACAGTATTTAAGTTTTTCATGTGTAGGCTGGGCTGACAGTCTAAGTTTCTTAAAATATATATATTTTGCTTAGCCAAATTAGTTAACAAACATGGATGTTTGTTTAAGCAAATAACATATGCTGTAATGTTATTGTTTCAGTTGAATAAATCTATTTAAATTGTTATTATTAAGGTAATGATTATTTTTCTCAGGTTGAGTACTCTGCGGACCCGTCTGGAACGGATTAATCCACTTTCCATTACTTTCAATGGGAAAGTTCACTTCAGGTTAAGTACGCTTCAGGTTAAGTACGGACTTCCAGAACCAATTACACTCATACTTCGGGTTAAGTACGCTTCAGGTTGAGTACTCCGCAGACCCATTTGGAACGGATTAATCCACTTTCCATTACTTTCAATGGGAAAGTTCGCTTCAGGTTAAGTACGCTTCAGGTTAAGTACAGATGTCCGGAACCAAATGTTTACTTAAACCGAGGTACCACTGTACAGTTATTGTGGCATGAATCCACATTAGCAATTGTGATAGCAGAGGCCTTTTCTAAGCCAAGGTAGGAATATTTTATGCTAAGCATTGATAAAACTGAAATGTTGAAGTATTCAGTATTTATTTGGAAAGGAGAAGGATAGAAAGAACAGACAGGTGCCATACAACATTTATCCTAGCAGAGAAGCAACAGTGACAGCACTAAACCCATTTGAATCAGAGTAAGACACTTTTCAGCATAGCTTGGTGCTGTTAGTAAAACTACAGTGCTTATGAGACATTTGACTCTCCAATCCTATTAGTTTTGGTCTCCTTTTAGCTATTAGCTATGGTCTCCTGTCTTACACAACTCTGGTCACTTTTCCTCATGACTCAAATTCCCCCTCCCTTTTCATTTCCATTTTTACCTACCATATTGTTTCACTCCTGGAACCCAATTGTCACCAATGTGTCATAAGAAATATGTTGTATATAATAATCAATTTAACATTTCATAATTGGGGAAAAAGGAGTCAATATAACTTCTGATTTACGGTATTGTCAGTAAACAGCATGCATTGCAGGCTAGAATTTTTGCTTTGAATGTGTGTCTGGCTAGTTTCTATAGCAACTGCACACATAATTTCCCCCCTTAAAACAATTTCTACTGCTTCCATTTATACTGAAGTGTTATTGATCGTTATAGGGCTGAGAATGAGGGTTGTGCCTTTGTCAGTCCTGATTACAATATCAGTGGTTTTCTTCATTAGCCTCACTGGAAATAGTGCTGCTGCTGTTTTCAGAAGAACTAGAATTACATTGAAATGCCCAGTAAGCTTTTTGTCCTTTGTTTTATATTTTAAGCTATAATATGATGAAATTGCCAATCAACAGGGATTTCACAACAACTTTAACTGGCCAAGCTACACAAAAAATTATGTGGTGCCACTCTAGTTAGATTGTACATTTAGAACAGGAACTGCATACAGTATCTGAATGCTGACCTATAGAAAAAATAAACCTACAAAGAGGACAATTTCATGTGATTTCTCTGATTGTGGGAAACAAATTTGCAGTGGGGGAGGTGATTTTCAGCAGAAAAGCAGCATGGAAACACCCACAATTTTCTTTAAAGGAAGATCTCTCTCTCTTCCCACGCCCCCCCCCCCCCCCCAATTCAGCTTTCCACTTTAAATTCTAACCCCAGCAGCTGCATTCCTGGCACTTTTGAAAATAAAAGTGCCCCTAAAAGAATAACGGGCTGCAATGTAACACTAAACCATATTAAAAGAATGAGTCCGTTCCTCCTCCCAGTTCACATTCTCTAGCCTTTCTACTATGATACCCAAATGCAATCATATTATAGAACCACCTCAGATACTTATCTGTGAGTCCTCTCACTACATCACTACTAATAATTTGGGGGATTTCAGGAACTACTGCTTTTCATTTCCATTTTGCAAGAGTGGACAATAGTAAGGAATTTGCAGCTATTTACGGTAGTACATACCGTACAAATGAAAGCCAAGAATGGCAAGAAAACTCCTTTAGGTTCTCAGCTTTTATTGCTGCTGATGAAACCAGAAAAGCATTTGCGTCAAAAGGGCTCAGAAACTGTAAAGAGAAGTGACCTTCTTGGTCTTGGTCTACAATATGTTTCTATGTCTAATATTTATTCTGAACAAGATGCTTTCTGAACAAGTAACACCCCCCCAAAGTTGTTTTTTAACAGAGAGTATGCTCAGAAAGCAGAGATATCACCTTGCCTACAAAGGTCCGTATAGTTAAAGCTATGGTTTTCCCAGTAGTGATGTATGGAAGTGAGAGCTGGACCATCAAGAAGGCTGATCGCCGAAGAATTGATGCTTTTGAGTTGTGGTGCTGGAGGAGACTCTTGAGAGTCCCATGGACTGCAAGAAGATCAAACCTATCCATTCTTAAGGAAATCAGCCCTGGGTGCTCACTGGAAGGACAGATCGTGAAGCTGAGGCTCCAATACTTTGGCCACCTCATGAGAAGAGAAGAATCCTTGGAAAAGACCTTGATGTTGGGAAAGATGGAGGGCACTAGGAGAAGAGGACGACAGAGGACGAGATGGTTGGACAGTGTTCTCGAAGCTACGAACATGAGTTTGACCAAACTGCGGGAGGCATGGGCGTAGGCAGGGGGGGCAGGAGGGGGCAGCTGCCCCCCCTAGAAGCAAAAAAATTAATGTATTTTACAGACCATAACCAGCACTTTTCCCCTCCAAAAACTGAAGTGGAAAAAACTGAAGTGGAGCAGCTAAGTCTCCGCTTGCTGGGGGGGGGGGACACAGCAGTAACAAAAACACATCAAATAAATAAAGCAAAGTGGCTACCAGTAGTTAAGCAGTTAAGACAATGGAGCATATATCCCCAGGCAAGATTTGATAGCTGACCATTTCACCCTATTGTTCTTAAGTGGGACTTGTTAATGAGCATTCAGGAGCATTAAGAGTTCTATTGGCGATTTAATGAGGGTGCAGACTCAGAGGATTCAATTTGACTAAGGTGGCTCTGCAAGGCTAAAAGGAAGTGAATAAGAAAGGGGGGGGGCTGTAGCTTTGACAGACACAGTGATGTTTATAAAAAGCATTGGTGTTCCAGTCTGCCCCTCCTCCTGCATCTGTATACTGTAAATCAGGGGTGGCCACCTCCCAAGAGACTCTGATCTACTCAGAGTTTAAAACTGGGGGTGATCTACCCCCTTTTGGGGGGTTCAGGTCAAAGCTGTTGAGTTTTTTTTTAAAGGAAGGGAAGCCCTGTTTTTGGGGGTTTAGGTCAAACTTGTTGAGCTTCTTTTAGGAGGGAGGGAGGCCCATTTTTGTCTAGGGCTTCAGGTCATAGTTCAATTTTTTTGAGGGAGGAGGAAAATTTTGGGTGAGCTTTTTTTAGGGGTGCCAGTGACCTACCAGTGATCTACCACAGACATCCAGTGATCTACTGGTAGATCACAATCTACCTGTTGGACGTGCCTGCTGTAAATCAAGCAGAGAGAAAGCTGCTTACAAGGCTCCTGTACATGCAGAGTTCCAGCATCACAGCGTCACCCAGAGGCACCCACAAATATGAGTTATCCCTCTCTCTATTTCTTCCTTCCTTCCCTCCCTCTTCCATCCCTAATAAAATAAGGGGGGCAGATAAGCCCCACATAGAAAGCCCATCAACATGGGGGGATGACTCTTTCAAATACGGTATTTACCAGTAATTGGGGGGGGGGAGAGGCACCTAGGCCTCTAGGAGTTGGCTGCTATGCCTAGGAGTAGGACAATTCAAGAAAGTAGAATGATGCATATGCTATGGTAATATATCAATAGAATCATAGAATTGTAGTCGGAAGGGACCACAAGGGTCATCTAGTCCAACCCCCTGCAATGCAGGATTTTTTTCCTAAGGTGGGGCTTGAACCATGGTTGAAATATTATGCTGATATGCAGCAACGCCTCGGAGCCGTCGTGGCTGCGGCCGTGTCTTGCCTCGCCCTCGCCCGCCCTGCCACCCCCTCTCACCTGCCCGACCCTCCCGTCCTCTCCAGCCAAGCAGGGTAGCCGCCAACGCTACCAGCCCCAGAAGCACAAGGTGGCCGCTGCTGCCACCGCCACGATGTCATCAGGCCCGTTGGCCCTTTAGCCCCGCCCACTTTGTGCCCCCCTTCTGTGCCTTGGCCCCGCCCCTGAACGACCATGGCTTGCCCCCCCCCAGTTTTGATCCTGGCTACGCCCCTGGCGGGAGGCAGTGGAAGACAGGAGTGCCTGGCGTGCTATGGTCCATGGGGTCACGAAGAGTCGGACACGACTAAACGACTAAACAACAACAACAACAATGCTCAGAAAGTTGCACTTACTTCCTGAGTAAGCCTTTACAGCTAGATACCAACAACTCAACAAAATATTTACTCTCATAACAATGTAGCATGCAAACTTGATTTTGTAAAAATCTTTTAATAATTATCTGTTGACATTTAGATTATCCCCAATAGGTTTTAAAAGTACCAAGGAAAATGTATCAGGGGAGAAGCATTTCCACATTATTCACTCAAAAGATACACAACTTCCATCTCAGCACATTACAGTACCTTCTGTCTTTTATAAAGGACATTGGCAGTGCACTGGAGAAGTAGATTAGATAAAGAAATAAGCAGTCTTCTTGACACCTCAGAAAAAATCCTAGGAAAACATCCATGCTACATGTCCTCTGAAAACAGTAACGAATAAAGGGGCCTCATTAGCACACTTTTCTCACAGTCAAAATTGATACAGATTATTATTGTTATGATTTAAATCTGGAAACGAAATTATCTAATTTAACACAATGGTGTAGTTCTCATATAGCAGGTTCGTCCAACTCCTATAGACTGTGATCCACTCACAGTATTAAAAAACTGGCAGTGATCTACTCATTGTCATAAAAAGACTGGCAGGGATTTATCCGAAGTTGTTGAGCTTTTTTTAGGAAGCCAAAGTTGTGGAGATTTTTTAGGGGCTGAAGGGCCAGAGATCAACCAGGAACACCCCGTGATCTACCAGTACATCACAATCTACCTGTTGGACATGCCTGTCATATAGCACTAAGGCTAATCTTAACACAATGAGCAGATGTGCAGGTTCCTGGGGGAGAAAATCAGGACTACAATGCTTTTTGCATTGTATCAAGCCATGGTTTTGCTTAGCATTATGCCCAAGCTGGGTTTATGGGCTGCCTCATTCCAGGCAAACCACAAACCTGTGTTTGGATGCAGTGCTAAGCTAAACAATGAGAACTGCAACTGCAATCCCATATATTGGCTAATTCACGCTAAGCGATGGTTGTAGTGGGTCAGTGTTCCCTATTCCTCACACTTCTTTTAATTCTGATTTGACAGGAGGTGCAAACCATGGTTTGCCATTCAGATGTAATAAATAATGATCTGCACTAAAGAATAAGCAACTAAATAAATTGAGTGCAAGGAGCTGAGGAAAGAACTACTATCCTATGTATTGGGAGACTAGGAATGTTGCATCTGTATCTTCCCAATGGAGGCTGTCTGAGCTTCAACATATTTCTGAAATACAAACTAAACCTTGCTAAAATCCATCAATATAGGAGTAAAATAATGTAATCAAACTTTGTTAAGAAGGTTGGGGCATACTTTGCTTAAAAGGGATTATGGTATAAACACATGTTGTAATGTTCATTTAGATTTCACCCAATGAGTCAAGTGGAAAAATTGTGTTCACCAGCAAAAAACCAACTGAAAAACATGCATCCAAAGCACACACAGTCTTTCCCATTCCACAGCCTTCAGTTGTCCAGGAGGGAAAATATAATCCAAATAGTTGCCTTTTTTATTTCCTGTCCAAATTATACAATGCATCAATAGCACTACTTAACCCTTCCCAAACCCTAGAGGAATTCCTCCCACACAGAAACATCTAGCACTTCATAACCCAGAACCATCAACTACTTTTAGTTACCTTAAATCCTAATCCAGGGCTACTGATAGATGGATAGAAAGGGTGGGGTTTTAGGGAGCCCAAAGCCAGCTTTTCTTTTTTTTAAAGTAAGTTCCAATGTGCTCTAGAAGCAAAGTTTTCTAAGCCAATTTGTAAGCCTTCCATTTTGGTGAAATGAGCTAGCCTGGCTTCAAGCCCCTGCCTTGCAGGGTTTTACACAATGAATGAAGCCAATGCATTATTGGCAACTGATAGTTTGGTCACCACCCAATACCCAGAGTTTGCACATCACACAAGTGAACTCATAGCTTTCAGCAGCAGCATCGTATCTGCTTGCCACCCACTGTCTCTACGCACATCTAGCACTGGGTCAAGAAGATCAAAAAAGCACACACACCAAAGTTACAGCAGGATCTTGATAAACCATTATCATCATCATTATTAATTGAATTTGTTAGTCACTTTGCCCATGGTTAGTTCATATGACTGCTAAATTCAGAATTGTCTTCAGAGGCAGCCCCCCATCTAATGAATTACAGTGATCTAACCTAGAGGTTACCAGAGGATAGAAAACATTAGGCTATCCCTGTCCAGCTAAGGCAGAGGTCCCCAGACTAAGGCCCGCACCCATAGCCTAGGTTTAAGGTGCCGTTTAGCTCCTAGCTTTCACATCTCAATTTCTAACACTGTTTGTGATCAACTTCTTTCCTAGCAGAAGATAGCTACAATTATATAATTTTTAATAGGAGCAGTATCATTTATATAATCTAATAATAAGATTGTCAGGATTATGGAATCATTATTTGTCTTATTATAAACAATTATTTCCAAATAATCATTTGGAGAATGACATCTCCAGCTGCTGGTCATCTTCCTATTATCCTTCCATAACAGTTGAGGCATTGGATAGCAATTATATAAAACCATGGCATGATTTTCACGCAAATTAGTGAATACAGGGTTTTGAAACTCATTTTCAAACACATTTCCACATTTGCTTTATATTATTATGACTCAATTTGTCTTTCATTTTTTTGAATTTTGCCCCCAGCCCCCGTTCAATTGTGTTTATAGTAGTAAGCAACCAGTAGGGGATTAAATCTGCCACAGAAATTACGGTACTATATAAGTGCTCAGTCTTTAGAAACAGAATCCAAAATATAACATGCTTAAATTAGTAAGAAACAACTCACCAATTTACATTTAGTTTCAAATCTATAGCCCAATGAGTGAATGGAACGATAGACAGACAGATATCCATATATTAAGTCATCTATACAGACACATGCAACTTTTTGAACATTTTCTGATCCCTTGCAAAGTAGAATGTTAAGACGGGAGATGACTGTGAACATATAAGGGGATTAAGTTAAGTTATTTATACTATTCTGCAATAACAGCATTGAACACGGCTTAAGCAGCCTCTGGGCCAACTGCCAAGTATGTGGAGTAAAAGTTGCCTCAAATGCCAGGGCTCCTGGATGAATTAAAGAAGTAAACTAGGTTTACCATAACATATTTACTATAACAGAAGGTGTGTTGCTTGTATATTAAATTTGATATATTGCTCTAAGAAATGCATTTAGAATGCTTTTAAAGAATGCATTTTCTATTATATCTGTGGAATTATAAAGCACTTCTAAATTAACCCTTCAATTCATATTGATGAAGTGAAATAAAGCATTAACAAATGAAAGCATTGGTTGTCAGCTAGGAGCACAATAGATAATTTTAAAAGCCAATTATGAAAAAGAAAATATCCACAAGAATAAAGTCTGAACTGTCTTGTGCTTCCTGACTTGGAATATTTGAATAAAACCATGCTTAAATGTTTTTTTAACACAACAAAGTATAATGGCAAAGCACAATAGTGAGCACAAAGCATTATTTTTATGAGTCAAGGAAACTGGAATGAACTCCATGTTTTGTAGAAGCTTTAGTATCCAAGTAGAGTTCTAACTCATATTTTACTGATAGACTAAACCTGATATGGCACAGTTGTCGTTCATGTATTCTCTCCATAAACATATAGTTTCTGGTGGTGCTTACTTTAATAAAATAAACGAGAGAGACACTGAACTTTCCCTCCTCCCACACGTCATCTCTTTGCTCCCACCACTTAGGGCAGGGGTAGGCAACCTAAGGCCCATGGGCCGGATGCGGCCCAAATGCCTTCTCAATCCAGCCCACAGACGGCCCAGGAATCAGCATGTTTTTACATGAGTAGAATGTGTCCTTTTAAAAAAAAATGCATTTCTGGGTTATTTGTGGGACCTGCCTGGTGTTTTTACATGAGTAGAATGTGTGATTTTATTTAAAATGCATCTCTGGGTTATTTGTGGGGCATAGGAATTCGTTCATTTATTCCCCCCAAAATATAGTTCGGACCACCACATGGTCTGAGGGACAGTGGACTGGCCCATGGCTGAAAAAGGTTGCTGACCCCTGACTTAGGGAATGAAGAATTCATGTTTGAGCAAATGACCGACGGGAAAAATCCTCCTTCTTGCTCATGGTTTTTCCCCTCTTCGAAGTAAGATCTGCCAATTTATTTGTGAATGAAACAGAAATGCAAAAAGAAATGTGTGCCAACCATTGTCACATCTACTTTGACCACAAGTGTCTCCATAGGCTGGACCTGCAAAGCAGCCATGAAATATTCTAGTAGGCCAAACTCTATATTTCTATTAGTCCCATAATTATAATAAAAACATACTTTGTGTTATGTCGTGAATGCAATTTCAGCTCTTCATAAAGTCAGCTATGAGTAGTGAGTTAGCATACTAGCAAGGAAGTGCTAGGAGTCAAGTATAACAAGAACAATCTCCTTTATTGCAGTAGGAATCTTGACTAACTGGAGGGAAAGGGTGAGCTCCTTTTATATTCTCAGGAGCAGGGGTTGGGGAAAAGATACATTTAGATTTTGGCGGGACCCTATCAGAGTGAGGATCCATATTGTGCTAACAAGTTAACCAATAGCAACTGTCACCGCACCCATTTCATAGAATCATAGAATCATAGAGTTGGAAGAGACGGCAAGGGCCATCCAGTCCAACCCCCTGCCAAGCAGGAAACACCACCAAAGCACATATGGCTGTCAAGCCTCTGCTTTGAATCACCCTGGAGCGGGAAAGATAGTTACAGGACTAGCAGAGAAACTCATGTACACAAATTAAACCAATACATAACACTTTGTTTGCCCTGTACACCTTCCAGCATCTATGAAGCATCTTACATTGGTGATGTACCTGGGCCTAAAGCAGAACACAGAAAGGACTTATGAAAAATAGCCTATTGCTCTGCCTCAGAGGAATGAGCGTCCACTCACAGACCAGAGATTTCCTTCACTTTATGTTCCTGTTTACACACAAAGTAAGGCTAGCTATAACACCTTTGAGCACACAAACAATTTTTCACAAAAGTTGTGTAAGGAAGCCTGAGTAATTCAGGGACTTGGAAAGTTTGTTACTGGAATCACATTACCAAGTACCGTACAGTGGTGCCTCGCTAGACGAATGCCCTGCTAGACAAAAATTTTGCTTAACGAAAGGATTTTCTGATCGGAGGTTGCCTTGCTATACGACAAGGTTTTCTATGGCCACCGCGTCGTCTTGCTGGGCGCCTTCTCGGCGAAGCCGACACCTAGCCCGCCCGCTTGCCTTCACCGAGAAAGCCGGGCGCCTTCTCGGCGAAGCCAAGTGGGCAGGCTGTCTTCGGCTTGGGCACTGGCTTGGCGGCGGTGGGGGAAAGGCGCAGGATCGTTCCTTTGCCTTTCCCCCACCCCGCCCGACAGAGCTCTGTCGTTGGTGGCAGCGGCGCTTGCTCTCTTGGCTCGGGGAAGGCAGGCAGGCAAGAGAGCAAGAACCTGCCTGTCTTCCCCGAGCCAAGAGAGCAAGCACTGTCGCCAGTACCCCGGAGCCCATAGGAACGCATTAATTGACTTTTAATACATTCCTATGGGAAATGGTGCCTCGCTAGAGGAATTTTTCGTAGGACGAATTGAGTCCTGGAACGTCTAGCGAGGCACCACTGTAAATGTGCTTAACTATTTTTGCATTCCCAACTATGCTGGATAAATTTTTAAGTAGTGGGAGGGGGGCTCTCAAGTGTAGTGGTAAAATGCTTTGGCGAGGTGCTTGTAAAGCTCTGAAAGTAAAATGCAGCAGAGGGGAGTGGCTCTCTTGCATTTGTCTTGTGTAGAAAGAATATTGGTTGAAAAACAGCAACACACGCTGTTCACTCATACACACTTCGGGAATCCTGAAGGCTGCTGCATAAGATGTCAATAATTCAAATAACTGAGGAAGGAAGCGCTTATTGTACACTGAACACAAATTATTTTCTCAACACATATCCACACTGGATATGCCTGATCATGAGATGGTCAATAGTGGAGAAACAACAGCATGACTGCGGAATGGTGCAGCGGAGATAGATGACCAGAATATTATAATAAAAGGAATTTTGCATGTATTAGATTCCACAAAAAATAATGTTTTGGTATGCATTCTCCCATATGTGTCCTTGGGAAGCCAAGTACGAAATTTACAGTGAATTGTTTGCCATCAAGACTAAGATGCAAAAAAATAATATTGAAGTGCATCTATTAAAAACCATGAAACATTTAAATAATTTAAATTGTGTGGGATTAGCTCTCTAATCTATATGCCACATCTATCCTTACTATCTGCAATGACACAGAAATCATGTTCTGCTCAAGCTTTTATAACCATTTAATCTCACGTCAGAGTGCAGAACTCAAATCACCAAATCCTACAAACCATGAACAAATTAATAGTTTTTCCTTTCAGTAGATCAGATTCTTATATAAGTGTCATTTCCTCAGCTGAAATCTTCAAGACAAATCCTTAATCTTAAATGATACTATGAAGCTTTGCAGATCACATTCTATTTGGGTGATTTATATTTGCATCCTTTAATGGGGGCTCACCACTGCCTTTGCTATACAATTCAATGGTGAGAGGTAGTGAGAGCCAGACGGATGCCAACAACAAACAAATGTTTAGTACACAAAAGAAACAATTTTTGCAAAATGAGGGATTTGGTTGGCTGGCATCCATCTGTTTTGAAAGGTGTGGAGTGAGTGTCCAGAAGAGAAATCAAACTGCTGCATTAGCAGCACCAAGGTAACCTCTCCAGGGTGCAAACCTGGGCAGCGTGTCTGGAGGTCCTGGGCTGCCCAGACAACGAGACCCCCCCTCTCAGCCTCACTGATGGGGTCCAAAAGGAAGCAGAGCAAGATGTGGGGCACCAGCTTGGCTGCAGGAGTTGCAGAAAGGAAGCATACAAGGTGCTATCCAACTGCCTTAGGAACTCCACTCTGGATCTGTTCAAGGTTTACTCTTTAGTAGTTTTTTCTCCCAAAGGTATTCCATAAGGCAGTGGAGGTTTAAATAAGATAGAAATTACAGAGGGGTAACCATATTAATCTGTTGCATCAAAAACAGAGTCTAGTGGCACCTGAAATACTAACAAATTTATTATGGCATAAGCTTTTGTGTATCACAGTTCACTTCATTAGAAATGAATGATGGAAGAAAGCGAATGGAATGATGGAAGAAAGCACAAGTATTCTAAAACAATATACAGAGGAACATCTACTCATGACCACAATCCGTTCTGGAGGCCCGTCCTTATGCGAAACGGGTTGCTGGTAGAAGCGCTGTTGTGTGCAGGCGCATTTGACAGTATGTGTGTATGTGCAGGTGGTGGCAGCCGCTTCTGCGCGTATCACAGCAAACCCGGTGTCTACTTCCAGGTTTCCCGCAGTCACGACTTTTGGAACGGGCCTAAGTAGAACAGGACGTAAGTAGAGGTTCTACTGTATTGCCACTCCTTCAATGGTAGTTTTATTAATCTTAATATTTGAAATTTGACTGAAGTTTTATTTACTTAATAATTCAATGCTCTCAACAAAACAGCTCCCAGGCAGTGTCAATAAGATTTAATAATTGATTTCACAGTTCATTGGTCCTGAAAGTGTGTGCAATCACTGACCTGAACATATAAATAGATACTTAAGGCCTCTTTTATAGGCTGGAGAGACAGAACCCTATGCAATATCGATTGATTCTAAAAAAAGAAAAAGAAAAGGAAAAAAGGATGACCAAATGTTTTTAGATAAAGCCTTTAGGTGACAACATCACCAATGACCCAATGACAGCTAATTAGGTCAACAATGGGTAAAAAAGTATCAAGTTAGTCAGTCTATTTATTTCTTTAAAATATTATGCAACTTTTTATCACATCTCATAAACTGTCCAATACTTTCTCATTCCCCACAAATTTAAATTACTGCCATATCTCGGCATGCTAAACCGCCCCCCCCCCCCAGGTACCAAATTTGGGTATCTCAGTACAAGAGTTTACATATTTGTAGACAAGCAGAAGCCAATATTTCAGGTATTGCAAATGTAGGTTCTTTACTTCCAAGAACACAGCATGCGTACATTTGATCAGTGATATCCCAGGCCAGTCAAAGACCAAATTATTCTCTAAAGGCAATAAAGGACAGAGTGTAGGACTAGCAACATAAAGGGATATGTTCACATGTAATGCTAAGCCACGACAACAGTTTTATACTGTTAACATGAAAATAGGAAAACAGCCTTGTATTTACAATGGTACCTCTGATTATGAACTTAATTCGTTACGGAGGTCCGTTCTTAACCTGAGGTACCACTTTAACTAATGGGGCCTCCCACTGCTGCCGCCGCGTGATTTCTGTTCTCATCCTGGGCCAAAGTTCTTAACCCGAGGTACTACAGTACCTTCTGGTTTAGTGGAGTCTGTAACCCAAGGTGTTTGTAACCCGAGGTACCACTGTATATTGCCAGGTAAAAAATTATGAAACTGATATCACAAAATGGACTTCAAACTAGTTTTGGACTATATACCACCCAGCCCTAATGTAAAGTTCTGAAGAACTTGAAAGCTTGCCACTATTTGGGGACAGTTTGATCAGTCATAGAATAATAGAATTGCAGAGTTGGAAGGCTCTACCAAATTTTATCTAGTCCAACTCCCTTCAATGCAAGTCTAACCAAGGTATTCCCCAACTGCAGTTTTGGACATTGTTTTAAGATACTGACATTGAAAAATATCAAATTTGATATTAGCTTTCATTAAAAATAATGTCATTCCCCTACCACCATGAAAAAGTTGCATTTAATGACATCACATAGAACTTTATCATGTACACTATTTCTAACTTGAATGCCTAAAAATACAACTGTTATGTAACTTTGAGAAGTGCAGGCTGCTGCTTATCTGTCAATACTTATTTCTAATCATTACAATAGCACAATAAATCATTCATCCATGACTCAGCCATAACACCGGTCCTGAGAGATCTACACTGGCTCCCAGTATGTTTCCGAGCACAATTCAAAGTGTTGGTACTGACCTTTAAAGCCCTAAACGGCCTCGGTCCTGTATACCTGAAGGAGCATCTCCACTCCCACCATTCAGCCCGGACACTGAGATCCAGCACCGAGGGCCTTCTGGCGGTTCCCTCATTGCAAGAAGTGAGGTTACAGGGAACCAGAGAGGGCCTTCTCGGTAGTGGCACCCGCCCTGTGGAACGCCCTCCCAGCAGATGTCAAGGCAAAAAGTAACCATTTTACTTTTAGAAGACAACTGAAGGTGGCCCTGTTTAGGGAAGTTTTTAATGCTTGATGCTGTACTGTTTTTAATATTCGGTTGGAAGTCGCCCAGAGTGACTGGGGAAACCCAGCCAGATGGGTGGGGTATAAATTTATAATAATAATAATAATAATAATAATTATTACTATATTTTGTGCTGCCTCTGCTCCCCTTCCATCAGCTCCACTGTCTTATTTTTAATAGAGTTTTTTATTTCCTTTGTGCTAGCAATTTAATCTAATCAAAAAGGCAAACTGCAACATACCAGTGACATATTGGTGAAATTATAATACCCTAATTCAACTATCCCATAGTCGGAAGAATGTAACTTCATAACATGAATCATATTCACTTCTTGCAGTACTAAACATATTTTTGTTGAATGCCTTAGTATGTATCTATGTATCATATAACTTTACATGTAGACATGATATCTGTTAAGATGCCCACTGCAAAATTTAATGCAGAGAAATATAGCATTGAAATTAGTTTCCTGATTTTCAATGTAGCACATTATTCCCTTATTATAAAATGAAGCTACATTGCATTTTTCTGATTTTCATTGTTGTAATATTAACATCTCAATGCTTTATCATGGCTGTACATGTCTATACTGGCTAAAGAGATGTGATGGTAGTTATTCAGCAACAGACCTACACTGTTTCAATGTACAATCAGCATATAAAATACAGGATATTCTGACCATAGATCTTTTTCTGTTTATCTGCAGAAACACACTTCAATACAGTGTTTCCCTAGTTAATCTAATTAGCATCAACCCTCGTCATACCTGTTATTCTGCAGACATTTGTATCATTTTCATCAACAAAAGCCAGCAATTCTAACAGCAAAATCCATCTTATAAAACCCAAAGAAAAATGCAGCATTACCATATTGCAAAATTAAGAGGGAATAAATACATAAATCTTGCTGTTTCACAATTACACCAACTGCATTTTGCAATACATTATTTGATTCACTGCCATGCAAATACCAACACTAATAAGAAAGACAACTAAGCATCCATGTCTTTGATGAAAACAGCACCAGAGAAATGATCAAATTATGTCTGGTGTTATATAAAACAGAACAAACCCAACCACACTTACGTGGATGCAGTACAAACTTACCTTAACTAAAGATCCTTTTAGGGTGGAGAGTCTGCATCTAATAGTTTGGCATTTTCACCTTAAACCACCTAAGCTGTTGCAGAACATTTTGCATGGCAACTGTAACCAACAGTATCTAAGGGTAAGAACAGGTACAGTACTTTAAATGCTAGAGAACAACATTCCATATGGTGGTGCACCTTAAGTCCTCATAGTAGGAAAAAACACTCAAAGCTTAAAAGATACACAGACACAGTATTTATAAAATCCTGGCTATCACACCATAAAAACGGGCACAAATGATATTTATTATTTGTAAAGCTACACATGTAGATGAAGTACAGAAAATGTAAAGCTTTATGTCTCCTGCAATCTGTTCTGATGGTTTTGAAGATAGGATTTTACTTGCATTTTACATTAAAGGTTTGCTGATAGGAAAGCTCACTTCAAGGAGGGAGTCAATCTAGCTACCGTACTTTAGGAAGGGAGTTCCAGTGTTTGGGAGCAGCCACCAAGAATGCACTCCCCACATCTAAACCAAGCGTGCCTGTGAAAATAGCAGGACTGAGAGGTGGTTCACCAAAGATCTCAGAGCCTGGGCGAATTCATAGTGAAGCACAGAGTCCTTCAGATACCCTGGGCCCAAGCTGTATAGGTCATAATCAGCAGTTTGAATTGTGCCTGGAAACAGACCAGTGAAGCTGCTGTAGCAAGAGACTTACGCTTCATTGAATCAGCCCTGGTCAACAGTGGCTGCAGCTCTGTAAACCAGCTGAAGTCTTTATGAACTTTTCACATAGAGTACACTAAGCCATCCAAATACCACCTAACTAAGGTATGGGTCACTGTGGCAAGATCAGATGATGTTTCCCATCTCTGTATATAAAGATTCTATTTGCCTACTGTATCTAAGAGTGGCGGATAATACCTCACAAAACACATACAATCGTATCCTTTACAAATATTTTCTTAGCATGTAAGATATTGCTAAATTAAGCAAAAGGAAAATGACTATTTCTTCCCATTAGTGCCTTAATATTGCATAGACACTACTGTGTCACTCACTGATATGATGTATGACTTTTTAATGTACACTGTGATTTACAATCTATAAGAATATGTATTAACCTTTTAAATAGCAACAACTAACTTCATCCCGAATGCCAAACCATTCTTTGTTTTGAAAGGTTTTCCACCCACATTTTTGTTAGAATCTGTTTTTTTCCTTGCTAATTTCACTGGATTAAGTTAGTGTTGACCTGCATAATCAGCACTAAGGTAACAGTGTTTTGTACAAATTGACATTGGCGAGCATTTCCCTCCATGTTTGTTCTAATTGATACAAAGCCCAACAAAGAAACCACAGCTGTTCCTCTATCATATTCTACACAACTATGTTTGTCATTTCATTGGTAAAGGTAAAGGTAAAGGGACCCCTGACCATTAGGTCCAGTCATGACCGACTCTGGGGTTGCGGCGCTCATCTTACATTATTGGCCGAGGGAGCCAGCGTACAGCTTCCAGGTCATGTGGCCAGCATGACAAAGCCGTTTTTGGCGAACCAGACCAGCACACGGAAACGCTGTTTACCTTCCTGCTGTAGCAGTACCTATTTATCTACTTGCACTTTGAGGTGCTTTCGAACTGCTAGGTTGGCAGGAGCTGGGACCGAGCAACGGTAGCTCACCCCATCGTGGGGATTCGAACCGCTGACCTTCTGATCGGCAAGCCCTAGGCTCTGTGGTTTAACCCACAGCACCACCCGTGTCCCTCGCATTTCATTGGTAGCTGTAGTTAAATAATGTAGACCAGGGGTCAGCAAATTTAAGCAGGGAGCCGGTCCACTGTCCCTCAGACCTTGTGGGGGGCCGGACTATATTTTTTTGGGGGGGGGGGGGAATGAACGCATTCCTATGCCCCACAAATAACCCAGAGATGCATTTCAAATAAAAGGACACATTCTACACATATAAAAGCACTGATTCCCGGACCACCTGCAGGCTGGATTTAGAAGGCGATTGGGCTAGATCTGGCCCCTCGGCCTTAGTTTGCCTACCCATTATGTAGACAATTCCTTTTCATTTAGCAATGGTGAAAGCTTTAAAGTTATCATTATTAGCTCCTCCTATTGCTCTTAGTTTCAGACAACAACACATCAGCCAGCTACAAAGAAAATAAAAAAGAGAGAAGCTACATGAGTCGTTCGCAACAGAGTAAAAACAAAGGATATATGTGAGGTTTGACTTTTACATCATTATTCCAAATTACTTGTATGATACTAAGAGTGGACACTGCAACTATAAAAGAAATATGTTACAACAGATGGAGGGGACTGCAACAAATCCTCTAGATTGGGGTGGATTCAGTATATTGGGTGACTTTTGACTAGGGCTGGCTGCTATCTGCTTTCCGACATTGTTAATATATAGCCAGCTAAACCTTGTGATATCCTGATAAAGGAGGAAAGAAGGTGGGGAGAAAGAAGGCAGTTGTTGGCCATGCAGACGATCAGCATAACTGTGCGTAGCTTGTGCTGCTTTCAGGCGAGGCTGGGTAGGCAGTCCTGCCCAGGGCAGAACGCATCAATCGGGGCACCGCATGGCATGGCACCATGCACAGAAATGTAGAGCCCTGGGGCTCAAATGGACTCCCTGGAGCCGCTAGCTGCAGCTTGCCCCAAAGATAGCCTTTCACCAACGCAAGCACAGCGCAGAGCATGGGAAATAAACAAGATGAACTTGAGCTCTTGGTACAGCAAACTAAATACAACATAATAGGCATCACTGAAACCTGGTGGGATGAGTCTCATGATTGGAATGTAGTAATAGAGGGATACAATCTATTTCTGAGAAATAGACCAAACAGGAAAGGAGGAGTGGCATTAATATATCAGAGATGTGTAAGCAATGGCTACCGGAAGCCACTCTCCAGAGCATTATGCGAGGTCATATTTACAAATGAACAGAACAATGAAAGTGAGTCTCATCTACGCAGCAGGAATCTTTTCAAGGAGTGACATGCAGGGGAAAGTTATCATCTCAGCTTCATTCTGCTCAACAATCGCACAAGGAGGGAGGGAAGGTGGCAGCCTGCTGTCACTTGTGTGGCCAGGCCAGAAAAAGAAATTAAGGTTCTGGCTGACAGGCAAAGTTAGCCCCACTCTTGTCTCAGGCTCCCCAGGCTAGCATCTGGGCTGTGGAGGAAGGGAGTGGGCAAACATCAGGCAGCTTGGCTGGGCTCTCTGGATTGAGCTGAGTTACTTTATGGGTGAGCTGAAGTACTTGATTTTAAAGTTACAGGTAGGTAGCCGTGTTGGTCTGCTGTAGTCGAAACAAAATAAAAAAATTCCTTCCAGTAGCACCTTAGAGACCACTAAGTTTGTCATTGGTATGAGCTTTTGTATGCATGCACACTTCTTCAGAAGCTCATACCAATGACAAACTTAGTCGGTCTCTAAAATGCTACTGGAATGATTTTTTTTAATTTTGATTTTAAAGAGTACAAATATAGCAGGCATAATGGTAATCTGGTGGAAGGATATTGACAAGCTGGACCGTGTATAGAGGAGGGTGACCAAGAATATCAGGGTGTAACTGTCCCAATCCAACAAGACACATTTCAGTACTAGATATACAACTGAAGCTGTGAGCTCAAGCCAGTGCAAGTTCACTATCGAGCTACGAACTCCCTACTTTGAAATCAACCAAACCAACAAAACTTACTTTCAATTTGCAGATGTACTTAAGACTTAAAGGACACTTCAAATATGAGCAAGCTTCAAGGACAAATTCTATTATCTGATTAATATTATGCACCTAATATTTCAGAAATGTGTTTTATCTGTCATTGAAAGTCAGGTACAACTCATATGATTAAGGATAAAAAGTTCAGTTGGGAAGTCAGTAAATGACATTATCTTTATCTTTGGATTTTCTTATAATAGGGTAAACCCATCATGAAGTGAGTAGCAGATTACTCATGGAAAAAACAACTGGGTGGAGAAATAATTTCTAGTGTATTTCTGTGTTTCAGAGAGCAAATGAGGTTTTCCTGAAACAGAACGGAGACCATACTTTTGCTAGGAAGGATCCTGATCTGTACAAGTTATCAGCTGCTATTTTACCATTTAAAAAATCTAGCATTGTTGGGAAAGTAAATCTACCAGTGCAAAAAATTCAGCCTCTCACATGCTTCGATCCACATTTCATTTGTAAAGTAGACACAAGAAAAGATTCTAGATTAAAAATAATAAAGGTAGCTCCTGGTTTATATAACCAGAATTTTCTTTTAATCTGTGGTTTAAACACACTTTCCCATACATAAGTAAAATCCTGTAAGTCCACTCAAAAATCAAATTGCTACAACTATGAGGAGATAAAAGTATGCTGCAAAAAGGGGGGGATCTAAATGAAAGCTTGTATCTACTGGAGCGTCTGTCATCTCTAGTTCTTGCTTTCCCCCATTTATTTATTTCCTGCATTTCATCTCTCCGCTAGGTCTGACCGATGTATTGATCATCCAACACCAGATTGTAGACCACATCATATGACCCACTTCAAAAAAACTGAACTGGCATTGTATTGCAAAGTACAGCCTTCAAAACTCCAAGGGCGCTATAATTATGAGCTCTTTGGCAGGTGGCTGGCTGGCTTTCAGCTCACTTTCCCCTCAATGGCAGAAGAGCCCCACTCCCAGCCTCAACGCCTCCCCATAACCACAGTGTCTCTACCCAATGTAGGAATCAAGGCTGGGCTGCTTCCTCTTTCTACTTCTAGGGAGGAGTGGAAGGAGTTCGCCCTCCAAATGTGAGGCTTTGCGGGTTCCAAGAGAAGGAATCTGCAGTGCACACAGCGCATACCTATTAATTTCCTTGATTGCTTCTTCATCCAATCTCCATACACCCCCCCATTGCAATCTTCAATGACAGCCCCGATCTCCACCCTCCCCACTCGTTCCATGTTTCAGACATCACAATATATCACTAAATCACAATGTTTAGCTGGTGGTATAGCTGGTGACATATCGCGATAGTGAAAACCCAGTATCACCCAGCCTGACTTTCCACCAAGGTACCAAAGACTGTGTACACAGCTTAAAATATTAACAGTATTCCCAGCCTGATTTAAGGAGCTGATGGCACTTGCTACTTGGCCTTCCTGGCTTCTGCATGCAAGTCTACATAATACATCTTGCTCCCGCTTTCCTTTATTGCAATACCTTTTTGTTCTCTTAGCTAGGGAATCTTAAACAGTGGGGACTAGTGCCCATTGGACTGGTAGGGAGGAAGGCCAACAGCAGGTGAAGTCAAAGCTAATGACTGTCAGAACCTTCCCTCATTTCAATGAAGGTAAGGCTGAGACTAAGGAGAAGGAAGCTTACAGCCAATGCCACTCTCTAAAGTGGTTGTAAGAAAGAAGGGAGGGAGGTGAGAAGTGGCTGACTGCAGACTGAGGTTGGTTGGGTAGTGTCCCATTTGACCAGCCTCCACTGACTTTAAAAGAATCTAACAAAAGCTGCATGGATTCTCAATACTGGAAAACTCTTTTCAAGCAAAGAGCTAAACTCTCTAGATTACTTTGTATAAGTAGTTAACATAGCCTTGAAAAGCCAAGAATAATGATTATGTACATGACCTTGTGGATTTCATACTTTGGAATGTAGTCTTCCATCCTGGAAAGCACAACAGAAGACTGCTTGGGCGGCGGGGGGGGGGGGGGGGAGGAAGAGAAGGGGTAAGGAAACCTGAGGATAAGCCAGAGGATATGGCTCTCTTTCAATATATCTTGTACATCAAGCATATTCACAGTTCTAAGAATTCATAAGATTGAGGAATAAAAAATTATTTATTTAATTCCCCCCATGCTCAAAGTTATTTGCATTTCCCTCATTAATCATTACAATGGGCTACTAATACTACTATGCCTATATTAAAAATGGGGAGCCTGAGGCAGATAGTGACTTGCTGCACAGTGGATTCATGGCTGAGGAAAGATTTGAAGAAACCGCACAGCAGCAGCTTTAGTAAGTGTGACAGAAGGCACTTAATCAACTTGGGATAGAAGAAGAAACTTCACATTTCTGTAAAACTGTCCATATGCTGTCAGGCTGAAGTAAACTTCCTAATTTTTAGAAGCAAGCACATAATTTTTTAAGCACCAGTCATGCAGATAAGAGAATGAAAGACCTTTTAAACATCTGTACAATCAATTGCCCCATATTTTTCCATTTCTAATTCTGATAGATGACCTCCATATAACAGCAGCCTGTGTGTTAAGGTGCTCAAAAAGCCATTCAGAAACAAATTATGTTGAATGCTAACTATTTACATAATCAAGTTCTTAGCGCTGTCCTCCACAAGACGTCCAAGTGCAAAAGAAATGGGGGTGGGGAAGGAAGAAAAACATATGAAAGCCTAAAATAATCAATATATTTTGGAACATATTTTGTGAGCCATGGGCCAGAAATACAATGACTAGCAGGGGATGTGGTTATGAAACAATGTGTCAGTTTCCTATGTGGAATTTCTTTTATGGGAATGAAGGGATACAACTTCAAGGGCTAAAAACCAAGGACCTCTTGACTTGAAGAGCAGAACAGAACAAAACACAAGGCAAATCCAGTCAAGATCAAAGATTCAAGGGGAGGTTTCCAGGGAGCCCTTTGCTGATTTTGTCCAGGGCCCTGGGTCCTCTTACAGATCTGCAGATCTTCCGGCACCTTAAATTTCATGGCATCAGCCCACTAAAGCAGCGGCAGCAGGACCGAAGCAGCCAGGCCACGAATCGCAGAGCTATGGCACAGGGTGGGCATGAAGGAGTCGCCCCGTGCCTGTTGGGTGAGGAGCCCTTTCGCCCTCCTTCCCAAGCCGCCCGGGACAAGTCAGGATGAGACTTTCCCATAGCTGCCAAGTTTTCCCTTTTCTCACGAGGAAGCCTATTCAGCATAATGGAATTTCCCTTAAAAAAGGGAGAACTTGGCAGCTATGCTTTCCCTGAGCGAGAGAAAGGCAAGAGGGTCACGGAAACCCCTGGGCCGAGTCCCCTTGGCCCCCAGAGAGTCTCTCTGCTCTCCGAAGCGCTTCCTTGGCGCCTCTCCACTCGACGGCCCGCAGGCGCTGAGGCGACCCGCCGTCCGGATGCTTCCCAGCAAGGACCCCCCCGAACCCCCGCTGCAGGAGGGCACCCCTCACGGACTGCGCTTTCCAGGACGGGCATGGCAGGCGGACAAGGCGCCCGAGGGGGCCGGAGCCCCACGGAGCTGCTCGCGAGGAAGACACGCAGGACAGGCAGGCACGGCGCAGACCGCCCATCGCCGGGGGTGGGGGGGGGGAGAGAGAGCAACACCACCACTGCTCAGGAAAAGTTTCCCTTCTCGAAGAACTGGGAGGCGCGACAGGCCGGCCCGAAAACTTCTCGGCGGAGAAACTTAGCAGCTGCTTCGGGGGCTTCAAAGGGGGCCGAGATGTCTCTCCCCCCCCCGCTAGGAAACGGAGGCGCCCCCGCCCCACGGGGAGGCGGCGGCTCGGGCGCGAAACGGCCTCCGGCGCCCCCTCCCGCCCCCCCTCCAGGCCTGAGGCGAAGAACTCTCGGGCACCCGCCGCCGGGATAGAAACAACTAACGAAAGTTACCTCCGCGGGTGGAAGGGAGCGGTCGGGGCGGGCTCCCTCCTTTCTTCCCTCAGGGCCCGTCGGCTCTCCCGGGCGCCCCGGTCCCTGGCGGGCGGCTGCTTCACTCGCCTCACGCGCCGCGACTCCCGAGCCTTGCAACTCAAACTGCCGGCCTCCCTCCCTCGCGCCTCCCTCACAGGCCCCGCCCCCTCGCTCGCGCGTCCCCGCAGCAGCAACAAGGGGAGCGCGCTCGCCAGCCACCAACCGCCGCTCACGCCCACAGGCGAAGGGGAAAGGGGGCGTGGCTTCTCCATTTTTTCCGTCCCGTTAGCAACGCCGACGCTCCGCTTTCCCTGGAAGGTGAAAAAAAGAGGATCCCGCTCGCCCAACTGCGAGACTACGATCCCCAGCATGCATTGCTGCTAACCCGCCCTGTGGGTAGTTTTTTTAATCGTCGTGTGTGGACAAGCATATGTGTAATTCTTCCGCTTTCAAAAAATAGTTCCGCCACTGCTTTTATTATTGTTGTTGGTACAAGAAAGCAGAAAAATGTTTTTCGGAGGCTTTGTTTCTCGAAGGATGTTATAAGGGTGGTGGGTGGGTTCTCCTCCATTGTCACGGGGCAACTGGATTGTGGTGGGGGGGGGGGGAGAGAGAGAGAGAGAGAGAGCGATCGCGGAAGGATACGAGGGAGCTGAAGGGGGCGGAGCTACGCCAGGCTGCGTGAGAGGAGAGGGCGGAGAGAAGGATGGCGGTGGCCGAGTGGGGGTGACGGGGCAGCAGTCTCTCAAGGGGAAGCCCCCCCGTCCGCCATTCAGCGGCAGGTCAGTGGGGGGGGAGGGGCGAGAGCTGTCGTGTTGCAGCAGGCGCCTTCGCGGGAGGGGGTGTGGCCGCGAAGGTGGCCCCTGTCATGGGAGGGCGCGAGCAGGCCTCTCGGGGCCCCGGGGACCCTCTCCATCCTTTTCTGGCGGGAGCGCGGGGTCCCCCTGAAGCTCCGTCGAGAAAGCCGCGTTCGCGTCGTTGGGCCGCGGCGCTAGCTCGCTCGCTCCCGCGGGCTGCGATGTCCACCCACTGGGGCGCCTTGGCCAAGGGACCTCTGGCGGAGAAGGCTTTCGCCACGGCCGCTGCTCCTCCCGGGTGTCTTGCGCAGGCCCCGGAGTCCTTGTGGCTGGGCTCAGGTTCTGCTGGTGGGCCTCTGGGGGAGCAGGATGCCGAGCAAGGGGCGCCTTGGGTCTGGTCACCGCCTCATGGTCCGCGGCTTGTTCAGATGAGAACCCATCAGTATTGTCTTAATGGCTGTGAAATGCAGCTCGGTGTTCTTGTGCAGCTTCCCCCTCGCTTCAGCTCTGTCCCGCCTTCCCCCCGCTTATCCGCCCCGCCATGTTATCTGCTCAACAACCCTGTGAGGTTGGTTAGGCAGAGAGGGGGGGCGGGGGGAGGACGGGATTATGCTGCCTCCAGAGGCAATTTGGACTCCTGAGCGTATCCAGTTGCTGCTAAAAGCAGCATGACATGGTAAGGTGCCAAATGGGAAATGGGAAATTGGAAGTGTGTTCTTGGTTCTTGTTTGAATCCACAGCTTGAATTTTGCACTATTTCAGGCTACAGTTTTACCTGTGCATATGACATTGGGTGATGAACAGGTGGGTGTGACTTCAACCAAACAAACAGAATCGGGAGGCATAGTGGAAGAGGTTTCAGTGGCATTAGCTATGTAAGGTTTGTGGTTTAAAAGCTATAAATATCAAAAGGCCCTTTCCTTTTTAATAATTTTACTTTGTTGTTGGTGGTGTTGCATACTAAGACTTCAGCCCTCCCAAATTTAGTTTTTCTCTAGTTGTGTTCGCCTAGGCCAAGGGTGGGAAGTGTACACAAAAGCCTGGGAGCTCCTGGATATTTCTGTCCTCCCAGATTTCTGTCTTTGGGAACGCAGATCCCTGGATCCAGTAATAAACCAGGCGGGTCTGCGACTCACCAAGTTGACTACCACCAGGGCCCTGACATGGCTTAATGGGCTAACAGAATGGGAAGGCTCCGGGAACTTCACCCATATCTCCCCGCAGGGGAACAGCATGGTGGACTATATTATAATACCTGCTGGAATGACGCCATTCGTGGATGAGTTTTACATAGGCGATCCTATGCTCAGTGACCATCTCCCTCTTCACTGCAAGCTTGTCTTTCCATTGAGCAAGACTGTACAGTTAAACAGCCCACTCCCCCAGGAACCAAGACTCCAGCTTCCAAGGATACAAACCAACGAACACACTCTGTCTCTCTTCCAAGGCCTGGTAAAAACCGACCGTGTGACCCAATTGTTTTCAGCAGAGAAAGGTGCTCTTACTCCAGCTGAGGGAATTACTCAGTTCGAGGAATTTATTAACATCTTAATAACAGAACTGTCCCACACGCACTCACATAGGCCTCCTAAGAAAAGGAGCCCGGGTGATTGGACTGACAAAGAGACTTTAGCTATGAAAGCCGAAATCAGGAAACTGTACAGAGAATTCAGAGAATCGGGCAGTTCCCGCCTACCTGACATCTATTTTTCTAGAACTCAACAACTAAGGGAGTCCATCCAGCTCGGCCGGTTAAGACATATCCAGAAAAGCTGGGAAATTTTACTCTCAGCCATACAATCTAGAGATCACAAAAAATTTTGGAAGGCCGTAGCAGATCCCCCACTGCCACAGAATGAGCAGCTAACCTCAATTCCATCGGGCACATGGATAGATCATTTCAAGTCAGTATTTTTCGACAACTGCATCCCACCGGACAGGGAAGATCAGAACACTCTCTCTTTCCTAGTTGAGTGGCCTCCAGTATCCATGTCAGAAATCATAAATTTAATTGATCAGATGAAAGTAGGGAAGGCCCCTGGCCCGGACGCCATTCCATCTAAACTGATTAAAACTAAACCGGAGTGGTGGGCTCCGATATTGGCTGATTTGTTCACGTTGGTCGATAGCTCAGGAATTATGCCCAGCTCCTGGCAACAATCCATAATTATCCCTATTTTCAAAAAAGGTGACAAAAAGCTGCCAGCAAATTATCGGCCAATAAGTCTTCTCTCTAACATTGGGAAATTATATGCTAAGCATCTGTTAAACAGATTAACTACCTGGCTCGATGACAATAACATCTTAGGCCCTGAACAGGCTGGGTTCAGACCAGGAAAATCGACCCTACGAAACTGCACGGTGCTGTCTCACCTAGTCGCCAAATCCACACGATTCTATAAAGAACATCTACATGTGGCCTTCCTGGACATTCAAGCGGCATTTGATACCATTGACAGGAGGTTGCTTTGGGCCAAATTGGAGGCTATGGGCTTAGAACCCAGACTTCTTTACCTGATCAAAAAGCTTTATACCAATAACACCTGCTGCATAAAAATCCATTCTGGGAATGAAATCACAACACCAGTCAGTATCAACAGAGGAGTTAAACAGGGCTGCGTACTTGCTCCTACGCTTTTCAATCTTTTTCTCAACGATCTAGCCCCATTACTAAAGCAGGTGGATGCCCACACTCCAAAACTCCAGGCCATAAACATTCCCATCCTCCTGTACGCGGACGATATGGTTTTGCTCTCGCGGACCAGAATAGGTCTAAAGCGTCTGGTAATTGCCTGCATTGAGTACATGGCCAAAATGAACTTATGCTTGAACTTTGAAAAAAGCAAAATCCTGGTGTTTGGTAACTCACGCACGAGTTATAGCTGGGTTTTTGGAGGTAAACCCATCCAGCAGGTCTTTAAATTCAATTATCTAGGAATCACCTATCACCATAGGCTCCTCTGGTCTCCACATCGAGGCGTGGTGGTGAACGCCAGTAAGATATCCACGCAGGCAATTACGCGATTTTTTACAACAAGGGGCAACTCACATATCCCTTCTGCGCTCAAGATCTTCAATGCCAAGACCATTTCACAACTGCTCTACGGCATTCCAATCTGGATCCCGGGGTTCACCCAGACAGTAGAGCAAGTGCAATCAACCTTTCTCTACAAGATTTTCTCTGTTCCAAGATGCGTCCCATATGCAGTTTTATGTCTAGAGGGAGCTCAACACAAGGTGGAATCTGTCGCCTGGGCAAGATTCCTTATATTCTGGCTAAAAATCTGCCTCGACTCTGACAGAGATCCCTTCCTCCAGGTAATGCTTTCGGACACCTTCCTCCCCCCAGGGCTGCAACACTTCAATAGGAAGGTACTGCAACTGGGGCTTTCAATAGAACTCCTCCGCTCAATGTCCTTACAATCTGCCAAAGCCACAGTCATTACTAGGTTGTGGGACATTGAGAGACAGGATCTTATAGCGGCAGCAGGCACAACATGTTCCCCCCTTCTTTTCCACCTCCCGTGGGCTCATGAAACAAAACCTAACTATCTTGACTTCCTACTGAACCCACAAGAAAGAAGGGCATTTTCGTTGGCCAGGTTCAATGCAAATCCATCGAATCTCCTGTGGGGAAGATTCTCGGGCAGGGCGAAGGATGAGAGGATCTGTCCGTGTCATGACCCTCAGGTGGAAAGCCTTCCACATATGGTTTTTCATTGTAACCTTTACGTCGACCTTCGTCAACGGTTCCTGGACCGGCTCTGCATTCCCAGAGGGAGACCAGAGCGGGAAATCTTGCGGTTCCTCTTGCTGGGGAAGGACCCGGTCCTCACCGAGATGGTGGCTCAATATCTTAATTTACTATTTTCTCGGCGTTGTACTCTGCAGTCGTCTGAGTCGCCGGAAGCCCCATTGTCGTGAAAGCGGATGGCGGATTATTCCCTTCCCTCTCTTGGCACAGCGTTTGCCACAGTGACAGTTTTAATCTTTATTATTTTGTATGCGAGTTTGTTTGATGCCAATAAAGGTTTTACTTACTTACTTACTCTAGTTGTGTGCAAATAATAGCTTTTCAGAGACTGAAATGTATTGTGGAAAGCCCTTACACATAATGCACATCATGGATGGTTTGGTCTGCCTGCAGAATAGATGCCACAAGTGCCACAGAAAGCAGGAGTTTGTGGAATGGCTGAACCAGTGTGGGAAGGCCTCATGGTCCCGGCTTTGCTGTAGCCAAGCCTCCAATCCTTCTAACTTTGTCCTGTGCTTTGCTGCTGCCTGCTTTGTGGCTCATAAGATTAGAAACAAAGGCACAGTATTAAACTACAGTATATACAGTTGTACCTTGGTTCTCTAACGTAATCCGTTCCGGAAGTCCGTTCAACTTCTGAAACGTTCGAAAACCAAGGCACGGTTTCCGATTGGCTGCAGGAGCTTCCTGCACTCAAGCAGCAGCCATGTTGGACATTTGGCTTCCAAAAAAAGGTTCGAAAACTTACTTCCGGGTTTTCAGCGTTTGGGAGCCAAAACGTTTGTATACAGTTGAACACCATTTTGAATTAAGATGGTGGTCTGAGCCAGTCAAAAGAATCCCCGAGCAATGCTGGGTGCGAGACTGCTAGTTTAAAGCAAACTATGGTTTAGGAATACATGAATAGCACTAGCTGGCCCGGCCACGCGTTGCTGTGACTCAGTCTCTTAAATGGACCCTCAGAGTCCATTTAAGGTTGAGGACCACTGCCTTAGACCATGTGGTGGGCCTTTTCAGCAGGGGGCCGGTCCCCCTGCTCAGACCTTGTGGGGGGGCGGACTATATTTTGAAAAAAAATATGAACGAATTCCTATGCCCCACAAATAACCCAGAGATGCATTTTAAATAAAAGGACACATTCTACTCATGTAAAAACATGCTGATTCCTGGGCCGGATTTAGAAGGTGATTGGGCCACATCCGCCCCTGGGCCTTAGTTTGGGGACCCTTTTCTTCAGGGCTATCAAAGCAGCTTCTGTACCAGAAGCAGGCCTAAACCTGTATTGAAATGGATCTAGAGAAACAGTTTCCTCCAAGCTCACCTGGATCTGGTCTGCAAATTTGTCTAATCTTTTTAAAAACTCTGAATTAGGGACTGTTTTGTGATTGTTTTGGTTTGGTGTGAAAAAAGGAACCATAGGATAGGCTCTTTGAATGGACCCTTGTAAAATTTACATTTCTTTTCGCTCAATCTGCCATGGTATATTTTGAGCCAGTACATAATGTGTCACATTGTACATTAAGAAATCCTGTTATACTGAAATGGATAATAGCTGGCCTATCAAGCTCATCATATTTGACACAGATTGGCAGCACTTTTCCAGGGTTTTAGGTGAGTCAGTAGTACGTGGAGTTGATGGGGACTGAAATTCAGGACTGAACTTATGACCTTCTGCAATCCTTCTCCTATTTATGTTGTGTTACACTCCTAAACCTGGAACAGTAGATCTGTACAGGGCTGCTCAAAATCTGAGAGTACAGAGCTGAGTCAGAAAAAGGAGGAGAAAAACTGTGTGTTTTAGTATGATTTGCTTTCATCTTGATTTCAGCAAGGCCTTTGACAAGGTGCCCCATGATATTCTTGTAAAAAAGCTGGTAAAATGCGGGCTAGACAATGGTACCATTCAGTGGATTTGTAACTGGTTGACTGACCGAACCCAAAGGGTGCTCATCAATGGCTCCTCTTCATCTTGGAGAGAAGTGACTAGTGGGGTGCCACAGGTTCTGTCTTGGGTCCAGTCTTATTCAACATCTTTATCAATGACTTGGATGATGAGCTTGAGGGCATCCTAAGCAGGTTTGCAGATGACACCAAATTGGGAGGGGTGGCTAATACCCCAGAGGACAGGATCACACTTCAAAATGACCTTAACAGATTAGACAACTGGGCCAAAGCAAACAAGATGAATTTTAACAGGGAGAAATGTGAAGTACTACACTTGGGCCCCCCAAAAAATGAAAGGCACAAATACAGGATGGGTGACACCTGGCTTGAGAGCAGTACTTGTGAAAAGGATCTAGGAGTCTTGGTAGACCACAAACTTGACATGAGTCAACAGTGTGGTGCAGCAGCTAAAAAAGCCAATGCAATTCTGGGCTGCATCAATAGGAGTATAGCATCTAGATCAGGCGTCCCCAAAACTGCGGCCCTCCAGATGTTTTGGCCTACAACTCCCATGATCCCTAGCTAAGAGGACCAGTGGTCAGGGATGATGGGAATTGTAGTCCAAAACATCTGAAGAGTTGAAGTTTGGGGATGCCCGATCTAGATCAAGGGAAGTAATAGTACCACTGTATTCTGCTCTGGTCAGACCTCACCTGGAGTACTGTGTCCAGTTCTGGGCACCATAGTTCAAGAAGGATACTGACAAGCTGGAACGTGTCCAGAGAGCAGCAACCAAAATGGTCAAAGGCCTGGAAACAATGCCTTTTGAGGAACGGCTTAGGGAGCTGGGTATGTTTAACCTGGAGAAGAGAAGGTTAAGGGGTGATATGATAGCCATGTTCAAATATATAAAAGGATGTCATATAGATGAGGGAGAAAGGTTGTTTTCTGCTGCTCCAGAGAAGCGGACATGAAGCAATGGATTCAAACTACAAGAAAGAAGATTCCACCTAAACATTAGGAAGAACTTCCTGACAGTAAGAGCTGTTCGACAGTGGAATTTGCTGCCAAGGAGTGTGGTGGAGTCTCCTTCTTTGGAGGTCTTTAAGCAGAGGTTTGACAGGCATATGTCAAGAATGCTTTGATGGTGCTTCCTGCTTGGCAGGGGGTTGGACTGGATGGCCTTTGTGGTCTCTTCCAACTCTATGATTCTAAGTGTAGCTAAATGCTTCCAGAGCAAAGTTGGATGCTGATGACTATTTTTGTACAAGAACTGGAATTTTATTTTTGCAGATTTCTTCAGTTTAGACAGCTTAATTCCCTTGTTTTACTTTCAGATCCTTAGGTCCCCAATGGTATGTCAGTTTTTTGTCTCATAGAGCTGTTTATCCGTGATTTGCTTTTTTTTTTTGCTGGATATCAGTAAATGCAGCTAGAGAATTTTTTTTCTACATTACTAGGTTGGCAGACTTGAGTTTCCTAGTTGAACAATATTGCAATGAAAAGTATGGATGGCAACAGCATCAACAAGAAGCAACCGCTTCCCATTCCTTCTCACTGCAATAAAAAGAGGTTTAACAGTTAAGACTAATTCATTTAAAGGCTGGAGTGGTGTTCTTAAAATGCATGAGTGTTTGTGAGAAAACTTCAGGTCAATCTAACATAAATTGAGGATTAATGTAGGCTTATGAGAATCCTCCTATGAACATGTTTTAACAGACTGAAAAGAATTCACCTTTGAATTATGCCTTAGTGCCATCAAAATAAAAAAATTCCTTCCAGTGGAAAGATTTTTTTTTATTGTTTGCCTACCTACCTGCCTTAGTACCATGTTCTGAGAACGAAAGGATGATGATATGTTAAGTGATCTTGGGAATTTTTCAAGGGTCAAATGGATATTCTAATCTGAACTAGAACAGTGAGCACAGAAGCAAAAGGTGTATTAAATATGTGATCTTGTAAATGACCCTTTGAAAAGTTCTTGGCTGAGCTAGCCTCTTGGGCAGGCATCCCCAAACTTCGGCCCTCCAGATGTTTTGGACTACAATTCCCATCTCCCCTGACCACTGGTCCTGTTAGCTAGGGATCATGGAAGTTGTAGGCCAAAACATCTGGAGGGCCGCAGTTTGGGGATGCCTGCTCTTGGGTCTCCTAACTGGGCCTTGTAGAATAAAGAATGTAATTTAAAGTGTCATCCACTCTGTGATTCTAATATTTTCTTCTGAGCAACTGCCACTGTTCCATCTTCCTCACCCTTTTGCTCCATAATTTGCTTCCGCTCACTTCCAAGTATTGCCACATGTCTTGCAGTCACCTGGAGGATGTTTGGGAGGGTGCTACTATCCCTAGGTCTTCCCAGAGAGCCATAATTGGTAAAGGCTAACTTAGAGTTCTGCTTCCTGCCCACTTCACTCCCCTGAGTGTGCATCAAATGCTCCATGTAGTAGAATCTTAGAAGTTTGAATGCTTAGCAGTGTAAATGTGTGTAAATGTATGATGTTCAAAGTTTATATATTCAAGTAAACATAACACAGAACATATTATAAACACTGATCCCAATCCAATGTTCTCTCAGCTATACTACTGTGGAATATTTCCTCCTCCCCCTCCCCCTGGCACCCTGTTCTATTGCTGAAGTGGGGAAAAAACTTAAAAAATAACCTTAGAAGGAACCATCTCCTCAGCTATCTCTTTGAAATACATTAACAACTTGGGGGGTAGTTTGATCTGTGCAGCCATTTCCCCCAGGCACAGATTGAAAGTACTTGCATTGAATGTGATGTGTGATTGAAATTCCATGAGTATACATTGCTGGCCTGTGCATAATGCATGGTGCATTCTCCATACTCCCCTCCCCAGCTGAAGCTCAAGGCATGCATAAGTACAATTTGTGCTCATTGTGCACATGATTTGCTACAAACATCCCACATAACATAACAACAACCACTTTTATTTTCCTTCTCCCCTCTCCCAAATGATTTGTACCACCTCAAACTGTCATCCCTTATCTTTTATGGATATGGTTACAGGTAGGTAGCCGTGTTGGTCTGGATCGAAGTAAAATAAAAAAATTCCTTCAGTAGCACCTTAAAGACCAACTAAGTTTTTATTTTGGTATGAGCTTTCGTGTGCATGCACACTTCTTCAGATCTGAAGAAGTGTGCATGCACACGAAAGCTCATACCAAAATAAAAACTTAGTTGGTCTTTAAGGTGCTACTGAAGGAATTTTTTTATTTTATGGATATGGTTATGGAACTTAAACGAATGATGGTGACTGAAGAAGACAGTACAATTAGAATTGAGAATCTGCTATGATTAACAACCTGCTAACACAGAACACTTAAAGAGCTTCATTGTTGCTATGTGATATCTGAATAGAGAGGTAATTCCTAGGCTGCTTGGGTATTTGTTTTTATCAGTTTTCAGAAGACTGATGCCCTGACCTACAATAAAGGGGCATTGCAGGTAAAGATTTGCGGACATCACTCTCCCTTTGATGTTGATGCCTGGTAGTGCCGACTAGAGGAGCGTGCTGTTGGCAGACGGGCTCTTCTGCAGGAGAGCCGTGATCTCTTCCTGAATGGGTACAAAGCCAATGCTGGCAGAGGGCCCTGTGATGGGGCATTATGTGGTGGAGAGGAACTGCTGGGTCCTAAATTGACCCAGTTTATGGAGAAAAGTCCAGTCTGGGCCTGGAGCTGGTGTGGCATGATCCCTACAAAGCTGCCGCTCACCTTCTATCCTGACAGATAGGAGCTGGCAGGGCTTCTTATGTGCTGGTGGCTTTGCCACTTCCATTGTCCCCAGCCACTCATTAGGATTGATCTGCCCACCTACAATGCTATGTACTGTACTCTTAACAGGGAGTATGTCCCATTGAACTCAAGTGGACATAGAGTAGGAATGGTCTGTAAAACTGACAACTGGTAACGTTCTACAGTCACTTTGTGCATTAGTTTGTATGAATTTATTAAAATGTTCAGATTTTAGGAGGAATTGGTAGCTACAATTTGGGCAAAGAAAATGGAAGTTGAACCATTGCACCATACTGACTCTCACTGCTGAGAAACTTTTTCTTTCAGTTTGCCCACGAAAGCTCATACCAAAATAAAAACTTAGTTGGTCTTTAAGGTGCTACTGGAGGATTTTTTTTCTATTTTGCTTCTACTCAGACCAACACGGCTACCTACCTGTAAACAGCTTCTGTGACAGGTGAACCTGACAGTTGAAGATGTAGCCGAAAGAGCAGCTGTAAGGGAGTAGGCACCCTATAGTGGCAGAAGTGTTTTCAGTGATGAAACAATGCAAACACGGTAGTCTGAATCAAACCTAACAGTTCCTCTTTCTTATTTTGTGTAGTTTAGCAGGTCATCTGCAAGTACTAGTACTGTTTTGTCTTTTTTTAAAAAAGGCTATTGCTTTTGAAGATAAATACATTAAGTTGTTGATATGTGTTTGATCCTCTGGGAGGAAAAAATACCTTGCTTTCCAGACAAAGCCTTGATACATGTTGTTATATATGCAAATATCTTACAAGTTGAAAACAATGTGTGCTGTGCTGTTCTTGAAGGCTAATGCCATTGATATAGAAGAATAGCATTATAATTGCTGGCTAGTTTTGTTGGTTTTAACCAGGCATCCCCAAACTGCGGCCCTCCAGATGTTTTGGCCTACAACTCCCATGATCCCTAGCTAATAGGACCAGTGGTCAGGGATGATGGGAATTGTAGTCCAAAACATCTGGAGGGCCGAAGTTTGGGGAAGCCTGGTTTTAACCATTCAACAATAGCAACAAACTGAAGGGATGAGAAATATCCCCACTTTCGTTCCTTCCAAATGGAGGCTAGGAACGCTGTCTTGGAGCAGATGATTCTGAATTGTGTGCTTGTTCTTCTGCATGGTTTTTCATGTTTTCAGCTAATGAGGTTTATAATAATACAGTAATAATAATAATAATAATAATAATAATAATAATAATAATATTTATTTATTTATTTATACCTCTCTCATCTGGCTGGGTCTCCTCAGCCACTTTGGGAGCTTCCAACAAAATATTAAAAATACAATAAAACATCAGACATTAAAAACAACTCTAAACAGGGCTGCCTTCAGATGTCTTTTAAAAGTCAGATAGTTGTTTATTTCCTTGACATCTGATGGGAGGGTGTTCCGCAGGGCGGGCGCCACTACCAAGAAGGCCCTTTGCCTGGTTCCCTGTAACGTCGCAGTGAAGGAACTGCCAGAAGGCCCTCAGAGCTGGACCTCAGTGTCCGGGCTGAATGATGGGGGTGGAGACCCTCCTTCAGGTATACAATTTATAGAATTGTAGAGTTGGAAAGGCCCATGAGGGCCATCTAGTCCAACTCCCTGTAATGCAGGAATTTTTTGCCCAGTTTGGGGCTCTAACCCATGGCCCTGAAGTTCAGCATCTCTACCAACTGAGATATCTTGGTGCAAGTTTTAATGCTGTGTTTTCATTTAGTGGAGTGTCAGTGATAGAATCATAGAATTGTAGAGTTGGAAGGCACCACACGGGTTGGAAGGCACCTCTGCAATTTAGGACTCTTTTGCCCAACATGGGGCTCAAACCCATGACACTGACATTGAGTCAATTCAGCTATTCCAATGAGAGCCTTATAATTTTCAAGTAAAGCAACATTTGCTTGCAAGAAGGAAGGTGGTGTTACTGTACTCTGTTCTTGTATTCTGTACTGTACTATTTATTACAAAACAGATAATTGAACTTATATTTATTTCATCTGCCACTTAAGAGTTTTTAAGGGCTGTGAATTTTCTTTTCTTTTTTTGGCAAGTGGGTGGGGAGAATTCTCAACGCTTATGTAATTCTTGTAGCCACTTGTAGAGTTTCTGAAATTCTGTTCTGAGGGCTTATTCCAGCAAAGCAATTATCAAGGGAGCTATTATAAGGATATGTTTATTAGAAAGGTTTCAAATCATACAGAAAATAACACGAGTATGTGAAAACCTTTCAACTTGTTCCCTGAGCTTAGATGCACTGCTGTGAGCTGGAAGAGCATTGTGGGTATTGATATGCAAATAAAGAATGGATTTGAAGCCTAATACTGGAAGAGAGAGTGGGTGGATGATGGAAACCTCAAATGCCAAAAAAATGATTTAGTACATATTCTATACTGTAGCACATTATTTGTTAAAGTTCAGTGTTATTGATCGAGTAGACACTTTCTAGAGGTTAACCTCTTTTTACCGTAGATCCCCAAGTAACTGTAGTAATGTGAAGATCACAGTATATAATGTAACTCCTTTTGTTTACATAGAGTGGCCGTAGGTTTTTTGAAGGTGACATATACCACAAATTGCAAAAAGAACCAAATAACTTCTCTACACAAAGTTGTTCACAAATTTATAAAGATACATGTTTTGGTGAACTGCCCCCTCGTAATTGAGTAAAAGAGGTTTGGTTTTTACATTTGGTAGAATGATACTACAGTCGCAACTCTTCTAGACTGCTTTTCCACTTCTGTGTTTTAAAGAATTTTTCTTTTGTGCACAGCATTTACCGTATTTCATCTTCAGCTAGATCCTCTACCTTTTCTTCATTTGCTTTGTTATCTTGTTGGGTTCAAAAATAGTGCCCAAATATGGAGGCCTGTTACCATTAGCTCTTTCTGTCTGCTCCTAAAACTCATTTTGGCTTACTTCTCATAAACAGCAAATGAGTGGGTCAGCCTCTTTCTGGATGCTATCCGCCCATATGGTATGTGGCGGCTCATATGATGAAAATATTTCACCATTCACAAATTTAGCAGCACTTGGAAATTAGCATGTCAGGGACAAGTTCCATTAGAACTATTTCTGACAGCAGTCTTCTTCTTTGGCGATCATTCATGGCTGAGTAAGATTGTCTTCCACAAACACAGTTTTAACGAAGAGTCTGTAAGTGACTGTGGAGGCCAATTCTGGATCCACACGTCCTTCCACAGTGGGGACATTGGTTTCTGGGTGGGAGTTGATCACGGTGTGGATTTCCCAAACATGCCTTCTTCTTAACATGTTTCTCCCTTGTGTCCTGAGTTTGAGTGTCTTCAAAATCCATGACACCTTTGGTAAAGGCTGTTCTCCAACTGGAGTGCTCGCAGGCAAGTGTTTCCCAATTGTTGGTGTTTATACTACATTTTTAAAATTTTACCTTGAGACAGTCTTTAAACCTCTTTTGTTGAGCATTATGCTTTCCATTTTTAAGTTCGGAATAGAGTACCGTAGTTGCTTTGGAAGACGTCCACACAACATGACCAGTCCAACGAAGTTGATGTTGAAGAATCATTGCTTCAACACTGGTGATCTTTGCTTCTTCCAGTATTCTGGTATTAGTTCACATGTCTTCCCAAGTGATGTGTAAATTTTTTCGGAGATATTGTTGATGGAATCTTTTGAGGAGTTGGAGATGGCGTTTATAAGTAGCCCGTGTTTCACAAGCGTACAGTAAGGTTGATAGCACAGTAGCTTTGTAAACAAGCATTTTGGTTTCCCTGTGAATATCCCGGTCCTCAAACACTCTGCACTTCAATCAGGAGAAAGCCGCACTCGCAGAGCTCAGGCAGTGTTGAATTTCGGCATCAATGTTGGCCCTTGTAGAAAGATAACTGCCTAGGTAGGAGAAGTGATCGACATTTTCCAACATTACACCATTGAATTGGATTTGTGGTGCTGCAGAGGAGTTATTTTGTACTTGCTGGTGCATCACTTTAGTTTTTGGGATGTTGAGCGACAGGCAAGCTTTTAGTAAGCTTCTGTGAAGATATTTAATATGATGTATAGAGAGAGGAGTGTCCAGTCTTGTGAGACACAACTACAGTCTGAAGCCAGATGATCACCACATTTGTTGTTTGTGAGATGTGTTCCTTTGTTACAGAAAGTTGAGAGATGTTTTCTCTTTTAAACTCATTGTAAATTTCTGGTTTTTTTTTTAAGATGAAGCATTACATTTCAGGATACACTTTCAGCCCTATTTTAGAGTGGTTGCTAACTCAGTGCCTGATGCAATGTTCTGAGACCATTACTGTGATTCTTCAATGGGTTGATCATACAGAAAAGTGGTAAAATATTGTTGCTTCACTAGGACAGTAGGTTTTTAAAAATACAGTGTTTTACAAACATGAGAGGGAAAATGCCAGCAATGTGTCGGTCTGACCCAGCCTTCCCCAACCTGGAGCTCTCCAGATATTTTGAATTACAAGTCCCAGCAGCCACAGCCAGCTTGGCTGTTCTGGCTGAGGCTGATGGGAATTGTAGTCTAAAATATCTGAAGAGTTCTCGGTTGGGGGAGGCTGGTATAATCCAATTAGTCTGTGAATAACTATTCAAGGCTAACATGTTGCAGACTAGGCTTCTGCCATCACCTTTACCAGCAATACCATTTTTTTTTGCTCTCTCTCCTCTTCCCCTTTAACATCAATTCTGATAAGAGTTCTGTTGGTTGATTTTCGACTTTTAGCTGCTCCATGAAAACAGCATTAAAATTTCTCTGAAATCTGAACAGATTTATGTGCTGAAATATTTCCTTAGTTTCCGGTGAGTCAGATGTCTTGATGAATGACCACGCAGCTGGAGAGAGAACATTTCTTTGCCTCCAAGGGGGACATTTGTGTGATGATCAAGGGATGGTGGGTGGCAGAACAACCTTAGCTACTATTGAGTGGCATTTTGGTGAGTCATGGACTTGAAACAATAACTCTGGCTTTCCTGTTTCACCCAAATTCCAACTTATCAGTGGTGCTTATGCTCCCAGCAAAAATGTTGACTCCATATGAGCTGAGGAAAGGTCATGGGTTTGGAAGAATGCCCTTTCTCATGGCTCTCATTCAGACAAAATGATACATGGATTCGGATACTGAGGGCATGGGACAGTGTGGGTTGTAGCCTGATAGGCAATTCATGGGAAACCTTTATTTCTCAAAATAAAAAACGTTTGCTGATCCCTGGTTTAATCCCCCAAACCTTGATTGATTTTAACTTTTGTTGGACCCAGGAATTTAGGGTGTCTCACCCTAAATAACCCCCAATTAAATAATATTGGGGAGAAAATCATGCTCCATGGCACTGCACAGATCAGCTGTCAGTGGCTGAGGGACAATCATCCAGTGCTACTCTTTGGAACTGGTAGAAGCAAAACCATCATAAAAGGTGCTCCCAACCCCTACCTTCTAAAGGCTGTACTTCAGAAATCACTGGGGGGGAAATCCAGAAGATATTCACTCCCCCCTTTCCTCATCCAAACAAGTCCTCCATCAGGGAGACCAATGCCAGTTCTGTTCCAAAACTGGGCCTGAGCCCAAACTGGAATGGGTCCAGATGATCATTTTCACCGAGGAACACCTGCAGCTGAATCACTACCATCCTCTTGAGCACCTTGTCTCAGTGCACAAAGGTGGTAGTTAGTATAAATCTTTGTATAGGGCAGTGTTTTTTTTAGTGCTTACACCACTTCCTCCATCAAGGAAACAAGGAACAAGTGCACCAAGTAATGGCACATTCACCACACTGGATCCACTCGATCAGCACTCTCTGACTGGCATTAATATGCCAGGATGGGCACAGGTTGGGAGAGTCTTGTACACTTTCTCAAGCCTCAGTAACTGAAACTGACCCCACAGAGTTGGACAGGATAGTATAGCAAACTTATAAATGGTGTCACTCAAGTCCACATGATTTTGTTTTCAAATTTTCAAGAATGCTTTGATGGTGTTTCCTGCTTGGCAGGGGGTTGGACTGGATGGCCCTTGTGGTCTCTTCCAACTCTATGATTCTATGATGACTTCCAGACTGGGTTAACTGGGGTAGATGAATGAGGAGAATAAAAATAAAGCCTCCAAATACCTGTACAATTTATTGAGAACAGGGTGAAGCAGTGGATTCCTGGATAATTGCTGTGTTCATATGTATCATTAACTATTATATAGCCTTGGGCTCGCACACTCCTCACTCCCCTTAATGCATGAATGCAGTGGATGTGTCTAGGAACCAGGTAAACAGTTTCCCTGCCATTAACAAAAAGAGAGAGTGCTGGGTAGGGTAATAAAGATGGGAGTAGCAATATGTGGTGGTTGGCTGAAATAGGTTTCTACAGATGTTTGGCAACAGTTTCCGGAGCCTGGATATTAATAGTATTGTCAGGGCTTGATATAAACTCTGGATATCTCTGAGCTTTACATTCTTTTCCCTAGAGATTAAGCAAATCTGAAGCATGCTGTCATTCAACTCCTCTGAAATTGCCAGAGAGTTATTGGGCAACTCTTACTTGCCATGACAGCTATTGTTACTACATGCTTCTTGCTGCTTTTCTAATGAGGATTTTGTTGGACTGTGTTTGGAGGTACACCAAAAAGTTGTTAAACATCACACCCTAAGTTTATGATTCTAGATTCAGGTAGGTAGCCGTGTTGGTCTGACACTGTTGTTGTTGTTTAGTCGTTTAGTCGTGTCCAACTCTTCGTGATCCCATGGACCATAGCACGCCAGGCACTCCTGTCTTGCACTGCCTACCACAGTTTGGTCAAACTCATGTTCGTAGCTTCGAGAACACTGTCCAACCATCTCGTCCTCTGTCGTCCCCTTCTCCTAGTGCCCTCCATCTTTCCCAACATCAAGGTCTTTTCCAAGGAGTCTTCTCTTCTCATGAGGTGGCCAAAGTATTGGAGCCTCAGCTTCACGATCTGTCCTTCCAGTGAGCACTCAGGGCTGATTTCCTTCAGAATGGATAGGTTTGATCTTCTTGGGACTCTCAAGAGTCTCCTCCAGCACCATAATTCAAAAGCATCAATTCTTCGGCGATCAGCCTTCTTTATGGTCCAGCTGGTCTGACACAGTCAAAATAAATAAATAAAATTGTCCAGTAGCACTTAGTTGGTATCTAAGGTGCTACTGGACAATTTTTTAAGTTTGTGATGTTCTTCAGAAGTTACAGTTGCTTGAAAGCAAGGTTTTCTTGTCTTTTTGCACAAACCCAAATATTTCTAATAATGTTTGAGCAACACACTTATTCTAGAAGAGTCGTATTATTTGTAGCCATTGTGGGTTGAACACCTATTTTTCTGTTGTTTCGTTCTGAGTTGGTACCACTGCACCCATGTGGCCACCCAAGTCTGATAACTAAACTGGTACCTAAATATTGGAAAGCCAATAAATACTAAATTCAGCAAAAGCTCCTGAGGCCAAAGTGCACATTCACAGAGGAGGCTGCCTTTTGCTTCTCTGCAGGATTTATCTTCCTGGTCTTGCTGCCTTCTAGTCGCCCTTTCCTGGCGGACTGGTAATTATGCTACCTTTGTGCACTGGTTGTAACTGGATGATTCAGTCCTTCCTGTTGTGCTTTTGCTCCAAAATTACCCTTCCTCAGTGGAGATTTCCTGTTGTTCACCTGCATGAGTGCCTACTTTCAATCAAGGGGCATTCCATTGACATGCAGAGGATGCACATTTCTGAGGCTATGGTAAGTAATTATGATTCTCTTTCACAGTAAGTGTTTTCAGGAAGTAAAAAAGGTACCTCTAAGTCAGAAGAAAAATGTGCCTCAGTTGATCAGAGAAAGCTGAATTGCAACCTTAGGGCATTTTTTATGTGACCCAGAAGCTTAACATTCTGAGAGACCCTACTGTCATTGTGTAAAAATTTAGCTGTTATAGTTATTGGGGTTAAAAAAATGCTAGAGGCTTGTAAATTGTGCTAAGCAAACAGAAATGCAGGTCATTATGTTTTTCAGTTCCCATGATCTATTGAAGTTCATAGGTCAGGATTTGTCAGTTAGTGACAAATTATCTGCATTTTTAGCAGGGGGGGGAGCCAAATGCAGTCCTTCAGGCCTTTCAAACCAGCTTTTGGGGCTTCCCCAGCTCTTGCCTGGCAGGAATGTGTCTTGAACTGTATTCATGGCCTTCGACACTTGGAAGGCATATTTTTAGGACCCACACTATTTTTGTGATTGTAATTTGTTTTAAAGTGTTATGACTTCCTCTGGAACTTTGGAGTGAAGGGCAGGCAGAAGATCAAGATGATGATGGTGGTGGTGGTGGTGGTGGTGGTGTGTGTGTAGATACACACACACACACACACACACACACACACACACACACACACACACTGCACTGCTTTTGAGAGCGGTGTGCTGAGCTCTTGGGCGGCTAGGCTCTGATTTGCCAGCCCCAAAGGTAAGTGCCCCCAGGGGTGCCCCTCCCCTCCTAGGTATGCTACAATTCATACGTAATGCAAAAAGTCAAAATGTTGCTGCCTTGAAGTACATGGGGGTTTGTTTGTTAAACATCACAGGTGTATTGGAGGTAGGAAGACAGCATTCTCTCTGGAATCTACTGTAGTCATAATGAATAGTGTGCTATGAGCTAAAACAGGTCTGGGAGTGAGACTGAGATGGATTCTGAACAAATATATAAGAGAGAGAGAGAGGCTAATGTGTTTTCATTCATATATATCTGCAATCTACCTTATTCAGTAGCACTAGCCTAGAAAACTCAAATGGCTAGGCAAGATTTGCATCATTAGCTATGGAGTTGTGCACTGTGTGAAGGGGTTGAATTAACTTCGCTGTGATTAAACTTTAATGTTTTGTTGCTGCTCTTTCCTTCACTGTGGTTGTTAACTAGGGAGTCATTTCCAGTTTTATATTGTCTGAGGCTATTGGCCACTTTAGTGAAGAAAACCCAGTAATACCATAAGTGGGATTAATTAGTGCAAGATAGTGATTTTCATCTGCTCAATTGTATCCTGGGCTGTTGCTGCCCAGGAGGACTCCCCTGCCTGAGTGCCTGCAGGTCCTGCCCCTTGCCTCTCACCATCTGGCCCTGGGCGGAGCCTGACAGGCCTCAAAAGGACTGCTGCAGCAGAGTTCTTTTAAAAATGTTTAAAAATGTGTTTTTTTAAAATTTCTTTTTTACCTTTTTAAATTCTTTGTGGTGTGGGGGGTGGGAGGGATGTTTAGTCGGGTTTGGGAATTTGTTTAATTTTGGCACATTTGTAATTTTTATTGTTTTTGGTTTTTATTGTTTTACTGTGTTTTTTGTGGGTGTGCTTATACAGGTTTTATTTTGTTCTTAAGGGGGGGGGGGGGTCAGGGCTGCCTGGGAGTGGGTCCCAGCCAACAAAATGGCTGGGGTAGGTTCCACGGGGGGGGGGGATCCACTGGGACAACCGATCTCAGTGATCACAGGTAGGAGGAGGAGTTATGCTAAGACCAGACCATGCCATTACTGAGGAGGCAGGCTGAATCATTGTCTGAGGACTATCCCTGCCTCTGGGTCTGGTCTTGACCGGATGGATACTGGAATCAGCAAGGGATACCCACATGACCTGAAGGTGCTGCTGTGCAATGCCAGGTCAATGATTCATAAGACCACTGCCATCCATGACTTGATCGTGGATAGAGGACTTGACCTGGCATGTGTAACGGAGGCTTGGTTGGATGAAGCAGATGGGCCTGTCCTTGCTGCTGCTTGTCCACCAGGTTTCTCTTACGCACAGCAACCCAGGCCTTGTGGGCGGGGAGGGGGGGTTGCAGTGATTTTTCCAAGGAGCGGTAGCGATGGTGAAGAAGACTTTCTTCACCGCCTCTATTGCATCTGCAGAAAACAGCAGTAGGAGACTCTTTCAGGTGGTTCGCAATTTAGCGGAACCACTTACTCCATCGGGGCCCAGAATGGGCCACATGATCTCCTGCAATGACTTTGCAAAGTTTTTTGCAGATAAAGTCGCTCAGATTCGGGAAGAGGTAGACTCCACGGTGGGAGCAGGGCCGGGGTGAGGGAGTGCTAGAGTCCTGTCTAGTCAAGTTGCGTGGAATCAATTTCAATCTGTTACCTCCGAGGATGTGGACAGGCTGCTTGGACGAGTGAAATCAACTACCTGTCTCCTTGATCCTTGCCCATCCTGGCTTATAAAAGCTAGCCGGGAAGGGCTGGGCGATGAGCTTTGTGGAATGATGAATGCTTCTCTCTGTGAGGGAGCCTTCTCAGACCAGCCGAAAGAGGCAGTTATTCGCTTCTTTAAAAAACCATCTTTAGATGCGGCCAATATAGCCAACTATTGCCCAGTTTCAAATCTTCCATTCTTGGGCAAGGTGATTGAGCGAGTGGTTGCTGAACAACTCCAAGCACGCCTGGAAGAAGCGGACCATTTGGATCCCTTCCAGTCGGGATTCAGGCCTCATCATGGGACTGAAACTGCCTTGGTCACACTGGTCGATGATCTCCGGCGGGCTAGGGACAAAGGTGAGAGCTGTTTCCTAGTTCTACTGGATCTCTCAGCGGCTTTTGACACCATCGAGCATAACATCCTTCTGGACCGTTTAGAGGGGTTGGGAGCTGGGGGCACTGTCATACAGTGGTTCTGCTCCTTCCTCCTGGGCCGTGTTGAGAAAGTGGGGGGGGGTGAGTGCTCAGACCCCTGGGTTCTCACTTGTGGGGTGCCTCAGGGTTCTGTCCTCTCCCCCATGCTTTTTAACATCTATATGCAGCCGCTGGGAGAGATCATCAGGGGTTTGGGCCGGGTGTTCATCAGTATGCAGATGATACCCAGCTCTAACTCTCTTTCAAATCAGAACCAGTGAAGGTGGTGAAGGTCCTGTGTGAGTGCCTGGAGGCGGTTGGAGGATGGATGGCGGCTAACAGATTGAGGTTGAATCCTGACAAGACAGAAGTACTGTTTGTGGGGGACAGGAGGCGGGCAGGTGTGGAGGACTCCCTGGTTCTGAATGGGGTAACTGTGCCCCTGAAGGACCAGGTGCGCAGCCTGGGAATCATTCTGGACTCACAGCTCTCCATGGAGGCGCAGGTCAATTCTGTGTCCAGGGCAGCTGTCTGTCAGCTCCATCTGGTAGGCAGGCTGAGACCCTACCTGTCTGCAGACTGTCTTGCCAGAGTACTACATGCTCTAGTTATCTCTCGCTTGGACTACTGCAATGCGCTCTACGTGGGTCTACCTTTGAAGGTGACCCGGAAACTACAACTAATCCAGAATGTGGCAGCTAGACTGGTGACTGGGAGCAGCCGCCGAGACCACATAACACCGGTCTTGAAAGACCTACATTGGCTCCCAGTACGTTTCTGAGCACAATTCAAAGTGTTGGTGCTGACCTTTAGAGCCCTAAACGGCCTTGGTCAGGTATTCCAGTATACCTGAAAGAGCGTCTCCACCCCCATCGTGGAGGTCCAGTGCGGAGGGCCTTCTGGCGGTTCCCTCGCTGCGAGAAGCCAAGTTACAGGGAACCAGGCAGAGGGCCTTCTCGGTAGTGGCCCTTCCACCAGATGTCAAAGAGAAAAACAACTACCAGACTTTTAGAGGACATCTGAAGGCAGCCCTGTTTAGGGAAGCTTTTAATGTTTAATAAATCATTGTATTTTAATATTTCTGTTGGAAGCTGCCCAGAGTGGCTGGGGAAACCCAGCCAGATGGGCAGGGTATAAATAAATTATTATTATTTTTATTATTATTATTTAGCTTGATTGGATTCTTTCCCCCCATTTTCCTTGTAATTTGTATATTTATCTAAGGGGTTGTGAACCTGTGTATGGTGAGCGTGCTCCTTTAGCATACAATTCTGTTCAAATTGTGTCCCCCTTCCCTTCCCTTTTCCCTTCCCTCTCCTCTCCCAAGCTGTGAACCACCTTCTGTGTTAGTTCTCAGAAAGCCTACACTTTCAAGCCATTCATAAAAATAAGCAGAATGCCTTTCTATACAGTGGTACCTCTGGTTAAGAACTTAATTCGTTCTAGAGGTCCGTTCTTAACGTGAAACTGTTCTTAACCTGAAGCACCACTTTAGCTAATGGGGCCTCCCACTGCTGCCGCGCGATTTCTGTTCTCATCCTGAAGCAAAGTTCTTAACCTGAGGTACTATTTCTACGGTAGGTTAGTGGAGTCTGTAACCTGAAGTGTCTGTAACCCGAGGTACCACTGTACAGGAAGCATAATTTTGTACCTGTTCCCAGTTCAGAGCTCTTTGGTATGCTGGAAAGAAAAAAGGAAAGAGCCGAGGTTTCAGGAAGAGAACATGCATATAGGAAAGAAATTCTTCCTGCCTACCCAAAGGGTTTTTGAGCTCAGCCAAATATTCTGTACTTCCATGTATGTCTTTTTAGTCTGTCAGCTAGCACTGAGTGTTCCATTTTCCAAGTGACTCACTGTATATACTCACTTTTGGGGGAGGTAGTGGAGGGAGGAAGCAGAAGAGGGGCTTATTACACGGATTATTCCGCAGATATATTTGGCCTGATTTTAAACATATGGGCTGCAATCATGTCTGTTGCTGTATCTCTTCTTTTTCTAACACTCGCCCCCACCCCCCAAGCAGCCTTAGGCAAAAAAAAATTTTTTTAAAAAAATTGGCTAATGCTGCTGTGACATTCAGTTTCGGCACTAGTGCAAAGCTTGCATCCTCCCACCCTTTTAATGAACATGCTCTGCCTAGAAATTCTGTTGCTTGGAAACAGGATTCTGAAGCCAGGGTCTGGTGCTTCGCAAGGTACTTTATTTTTTATTAAGGAGAAAAAAAGTGCATGGCAACCCTTCAAGTTGGCACAGGTTGCAATCAGAAGTGTAGACTGTTCTGTTTTCCAGCCATGACTGATGCTCTTTTTTCCTGGGTCAGCCATGTGATAGTTTGGGCCAGTCTGGGTCAGCTTGACCTGGAAGGCTCGCCATTTCCCCCCCAAAGTATCAATGCACAAAAAGATATTTGTGTTTCTAAAGTTCTTGTAATACATTTTTGCATGTAAATTTTATTTCAATAGTGAGCCATAGAAACAAATTAGAACACAAACTGCTCAGTTGCCCCCAAGAGGATGCAGGTTTTAAAGTCACATCCTTGCTCAGCCCCCTGGCTGGACCAGTTGAAGAAAGATCTCTCACCTTAATTGCCATATTTGGGCAGAGATTGGGGCACAGCAGTGATTGACCATCGGAAAAGGCAGTTGAAAAGACTCTGCAGGGAAGAGCTGGTTCTCTGTGTTGGCATCTTTGCCTTGAGTCCATATGTAGCTCCTCCTGCTCCCTCCTCCTAAAGAGAACATGAAACTGTCAAACAAACTCCCATGTCATACAAGGTAGGATATTAAGGGTATCTTTATGATAGAATGAATTGTTGTAAGATGCTCTGGAAGCTGAAAAGTAAGGTTTAAACCACCCTTTCCCAACCTAGTTCCCTTCAGATGTTGGTTGGCATCAACTCTCAACAGTTTCTGCCAGCATGGCCAATAGTCAGGGAAGATGAAAGCAGTAGTCCAAAACATATGGAGGGTGCCAGGTTGGAGAAGCCTGCTATAAATAAATGACAGGTCTTTTAAAAAGAAGAAGCAGGAGCCACAGTATATCTCAGACTTAAAATATAGTAAACTCTATTTACAGTTAGTACAATACAGTGTTACCTCGGGTTACAGACGCTTCGGGTTACGCGCTTTCAGGTTGTGTACCGCGGGAAACCCAGAAGTACCCGGAAAAGGTTACTTCTGGGTTTCACCGCTTGCACATGCTCAGAAGTGCCAAATCGCATCACGCGTGTGTGCAGACGTGGCACTGCAAGTTGCGGACGTGCCTCCGTCACGGATTACGTCCGCAACCCGAGGTTCCACTGTAGATACCTTTGGGAGTTTTTTTAAGCTTGAAATACGAGGATTATAAATAAACGTCACCCAAGCTAAAATCAAATAACCAACTGCAACTATCTCATGATGAATCTTTGATTAGCTCTCTGTTTCTCTAATGATAGAAAGGGTTTGCTGTAGAAACTTTCTGAATCCAAATGAGAGATATTTAAGTTCCTTGGAGTACCATAAAAATAACTTGGGACATATTTTGTGTATCTCCTAAATAATTGTTTTGGAAAGTTTTTCAATTGTAAAATTCATGTTTATAATTAGCGGAGTCTGTAACCTGAAGCGTCTGTAACCCGAGGTACCACTGTATCACCGTATTGTCGTTGCATAATACGCCCTTTTTTCCTCCTAAAAAGTAAGAGGTCTCCTAAAAAGTAGGTCTATGCGTCTTATGGAGCGAATGCCTGGTCCCTGGAGCCGAATTGCCCAGGAGCTAAAAGCAGATCATGCTTTTTTTAAAAGAAAGAAAGAAAGAAAGAAAGAAAGAAAGAAAGAAAGAAAGAAAGAAAGAAAGAAAGAGCTAAAGGCTAACAAGAGGCTTGGAAAGGAACCAGCTCAACAGCTGATTGCAAGAGATTGGGGAGGGAGATAAGAGAGCTAGCTCCCTTCCCGGCCCCTTGCCTAGGCCTCAGTTGTTGTCTGCAGAGGGAGACATGTGACTGGCTGCTTAGGTTATCTGTCTGGAAACTGTAGAAATGGTTCTCTTTCCTTTCCTAGAGAAGCTGCAGAACTGTGAGTTGAACTAAAAACAGGATTTTTTCCTCTTTGCAAGGAAACTCAGCAACTTTGAGCTGATCCTAAAAAATGGAGCTTTCCCCCTTTGCAAAAGAAGCTTCCTCAAATATTTAATGGGAGAGGGGCAAAGGCACCCAGGCCTCTAGGAGTTGGCTGCTATGCCTAGGACAATTCAAGAAAGCAAAATATTTTTTTCTTGTTTTCCTCCTCTAAAAACTAGGTGCGTCCTATGGTCAGGTGCGTCCTATGGAGCGAAAAATACGGTAGGCTAGGAAGGAAGGTGGGGTGAGTTAGTTAAGCTGAAAATATAATCAAATCACAATTGAAAATGTAGATGCCCATTGATGACAATATATTAATAATACCAAATACCAAATCCTACCACTTTGTTTTTGAGTGAGGATTATGAAGGGGGGCAGGGGACAAAAACCTCCCTGTTTGGTGAGAATAGTGCTGAGAGTTTGTGAAAATGGGCCACCGGAAATGCTTTGGAGACCTTGTTTTAAATTGTGAAAAACAAGTGTTTTTCACAATTCAAAACAAGGTCTCCAAAGGCATAGAGCCCAGCCAAATCATTTGGGCATATATTGCATTGGTAGGCAAATTCAGGCTCTTTGAAGAAATATCAAAATGGGCTGTAGTGGTTTTGATCAGTAAAATGAAGAAAGGAAGAACACTTGCTTTAGATATTTTTCTGGCCTTAATTAAAATTGCACAGTGCTTCTATAACATCTTTGAAGGTGATGTATGTCAGATGGTAAGTGGCTGCTGAAATCCTTCTAAAGATTTAAAGCCAAAAGCCCCAAGGAAGAGCAGAATTAAATATGGGAACTCAGAAGGATATCACATCTCTGCCTGCAAACAGAAATCTCTCCAGTAGTGTGAGGTAGAGCTGCTGAGGACCTTATGTATCTTTGCAAAGCAGAAAAGATTTTCCTGCTAAAACCTGTTTTTGTGTTAATCCCAGTACATAAAGTCAGTCCTAACTGTATGGCTTGTCAGCATTATCAGGATCTGAGCGTTTGGAGCCTGGTCCATCCTGTACGTATGGCTGATTTTTGCTGCAAGTATGAGGTGACTGTACTATGGCTGTCTTGTTTGCCCAGTTTGGGAACCAGAGGGGCCATTGTGCTGCCTTCCTTCCCCTGTAGGTGGAGTGTCCGTAGATTGGGTATTTAAAATGCTGCCTGCGTAGGATGTTAAGATGCCTTGTAATCTTCCATGTACAGAGAGACTTGGAAAGAAGATTTGCTAAACCGTGTGCTCATGGGCAGAGAAAGGGATGCTCCATTTGCACTGGCTTTGGGAAGGCAGGCATGTTGGCATATGTTGCTGGCAGCTATAGAAGCTGGGAGCTAGACTGGACTGTGTGGCATACAGCCAAACTGGTTGATAACAATGCCTCCAGATTTTTTTATGAAGTACAGGTATGTATATCTGAGCTCTGTACCTAGGTACTTTTTGCCATTGAAAGTAGAGGCACAACTATCATTTCAATCTCTAGCTGCTGAACTGTTTCCATAAATGGCCACCTGGTTGCTAGCTAGATGTGCTCCCCAAGAGAGATGCTTTTTGCATGTTTAACCTTAGTACTGTTGTGAATACCAGGAGAAGTAATGAACCCCACCCCCATTTTATTTCTCTTTTAAGCAGAACCAACTTCCATTTCCCACCAGGCACAGAGCCAGAAAGCTTGTTGTCTTTGAGTTTAATGGTAGGAGGAGCGTGCCATTATGACAATGCAAAATAGCCCAAATCTAAAAATAAATATTTGGGCATTTTAAAGTAGTGATTTAATACAGCCTTGTATTGAAACTCATCCAATAGGTGACCAGGTATTCCATGTAGAGAAGTGAGTGAGCTGGCAAAGGAGGAAGAATTGCTCAATTCCTTCTCTGTCTACCGTATTTTTTGGACCATAACACACACTTACCCCTCCTAAAACAGTCGCTGTGTGTTATGGAGCGAGTGCCAGAGCCAGAGCCCCCCGCAAGAGCCCGAGCCACGCTCAGCGGGAAACCGGCTTTGGGGCTGCTTCAGTGACAGAGAGCGAGGTGAGAGGAGAGATGATGGAAGGGAGCCCCTTCCGCCCCTCCTCCCAGCTTCCATCCTTCCTTCCATCTTTCCTTCCCCCCTCTCTCCCCTCCCTCCCTCTCACCCCTTCCTTCCCTCATTCCTCCCCTCTCTCTTCCTCTCTCTTTCTCTTTTCAGCCCTTCCTTCCTTGTCTCTCTCTCTCTCACCCCTTCCCCCTCCCTCCCTCCCCCCTCTTCCAACTTGAATAAAATATGGGGGGGCAGGTAAGCCCCACCTCACATACCATATCAGCCTCCCCCTGCCTCTGCTGCGTTCAGTGAAAAGCTGGGGGCAGCGGAGGGATGCTGCTCGTTCTTCCCTGCCAACCCCCGCTGCCTCCTTCGCTCCCCCTCCAGCGCCCCCCTCCCAGCCTTTAAGAGGAGGAAAACCAGGAAAATTTTGTTTTCTTGTTTTCCTCCTCCAAAAACTAGGTGCGTGTTATGGTCTGAAAAATACTTCATTGCTGGCCCATCCCTCAGCTGCCCTTCCCCTACTAGCCTTCTAATCTTTCATTTCTATGATGGTCACAGATGTGTGTTAGGGAGTCCCTCTTCTGCAGCCAGAAGGTAAACACTTCTGGGCTTACTTAAAATTTGATTTAATGCATAAATTTCATACAATAAAATTGCAAAGTGCCCATTAATTTGTTCTCATGCCAGGGGTTTGTGGGCCAAGTGCTCACACATCCTCTTTAAACAATAAATTATCTAGATCTTTTTCTTACTTTCAAAGGGTGTGCTGAGCTATACCCCATTTCAAGCTTTTTTCCTTTTTTGGTAAATCAAGCATGAGTTTAATTGGTTCTGACTAGACTTGCCACATTTTGGAAATGAGCAGACAAATCTCTAGTTCTGTACTTTCTAGGCACTTATATATATTTGCATGTGCTTCTGCATGGAGGTACTGTATATTTCCCATCTGTATACCAGGGCTGCTGCCACTCCATAGTTGGCCAGATCTTGTTCCAGGGGAAAGGAAGGAGAGAACTGGAGAATGTATTGAGTGGCTGCTAAGCAACAATAATAGGATGCAAAGTGTGAAGTATCATTACAAAATCGCATCCCATGTTGAACTGTAACCTCTGGTGATTTTGTGTGGGTTGGTTTGCCATCTTTTTACGGCCGTAGCTGGGAACACCATTGTAGCTACAATAGAATATTTCTTGTATTTAAAGATTTTTTTATTTTTATTTTTTGGAAGGGGGTGTAAGATGTAAGTTACACAGAGCAGTTTGAGGGTGGCCACTACTAATGATTTACAGATTATTATTATTTTAATTTTTTAATTTTTATTTAGTGGCAGCTTTTTGCATTTCTCTCTTCCTTTCGTCATCCTGATATATGGCTGATACATGGCTCTACTGATCTCCACTCAGCTTAATCCACTGGTAATATAGAAGCTGTCACAGACGCGGTAGCGGCTACTCTAGAGTAATGACTCCTCAAAGCGTTGTCTTTTCATGCTTATATTCAGTGCTGATTATTTACAGTGCAGAACAGTGCTATGTACATGTTGTCAGTTAGGGGTCAGAACCTCCGAATGGAGGTTCACGCGTTTTCTTCCAGCAAAGTAGTCTAGGGATACTGAATCTCCGCCCCCGTCGTTTCCTGCGCAATTCCGGGGTCGGCGGGATTGGCCTTCTTCCCTTGCCTCCCACTTCCCTTCCCACACTGGGCATGGGCTCCGCTACCTTGCCTGAGCCTCGGACACCACTTCCTGAATCTCCACTGGAGATATCTCCCTCCCCACTAGCACTAGCGCTGGGCGACGAGCTGGTACTTAAGATGGGAGGGACCTGCCTGTAACTTCTGTCCCTCACAGAAGCCTTCCTTTAAAAATCTTCCAATATTAATATTTCAACAATTGATCACTGTCTTCTTCTCTTGATCATTAACTTGCATACAAATACCACTCTGAGAATCAGGCTAGATAATAATGGTCTGTTTCTAACCCGGTCGCCACCGCTAGGGGGGGGGGGGTAAGACAGGGCTGTTTGTTAGCCCCTGCACTGTTCAATTTTTACATTAACTCACTAGTGGCCCATATGGCCAATAATGCTTTCCATCCACCTAAATTAGCAGGTCGAGCCCTGAATGTCCTTTTGTAGGCGGATGATGCCACTTTCTTAGCTAGATCCCCCATTGGGCTGAGGAGAATGCTTCGTGCACTCTATGAATACGGGAATCAACACGAGCTTCAACTTAATTATTCCAAGACCAAAATTATGGCCCTTTCTGCCTGACCGAAACCCCATTTGTGGTCGATCAATGGTATTTCTCTGGAGCAGGTTAGCTGTTTCAAATATTTGGGCCAGGTAATCCAATCAAACAGGACTTTTTGGCACATAGAGATTATATAGCCACAAACACATCTAAAGCAGCTATGCTGATTAGATCCTTATATGCCAAGAAACAGGCACAAACAGTGAAAGTGGCTTTGAGACTTTTCCAAATGAAAGTCCTCCCACTACTTTTGGTGAGCATTGCTTTGGTTTCACACAGGGATTTTTTAAGACTGGAATCTATCCAATCGCAATTTCTTAGAGCCATCCTCAGGATCCCCCCTTCCGTAGCAGGTGCGGTCATGAGATTAAAGGCTGGTTGCCAAGCTTTTCGGTATGTGGCCCTGAAAGCGAAGCTTTGGCTATGGCTTAAGCTATGCTTTGAACCAGTGGGTTTGGCCCCCTTGATATTGAGGGATGATTTTCAATCATCGTGGGAAAGGGAGGTCTTAGATGAAGTACAGACTTGCGGACTGTCACACCTTTACTTGGAGTCTATGACATACAGTCAAGCTAGAGCTGTGATTGCTCAGAGATTGGGCGATATTGCTAGACAAGAGGACATAGTCCTCGTGAAACCAGGGATGATCCATCAGGTTACACCAGTTCCCTATCTCGCGGAAATCCACTATGTGGAATACCGTAGACTCCTCACTGTGGCCAAATTGAACGTCCTCAAATCTGCGGTATTATGGGGAAGGTACAGGGGAGTTCCATACAACCAGAGAACTTGCCATTGTGCCTTGGGAGAGGTAGAGTCCACCGAAAAGATCCTCCTGAGTTGCCCTTTCTATGTAGATTTAAGACAATGTCTCACAGTCCCATGCCTATCTCAGCTCAGCTCTCTATCCAGAGAAAGTCAGGTTGTATATTTCTGGACTAATCCCACCTGGAAAACAGCTTTTTTGGTGGCCAAATTTCTCTTCCTAGCTCTCAAGCGTCGTAAGATTAAAATCGACTGCATTGATGTGGGTTTATCTGCATAGCCTTTATTAGTGCTGCCCATGTTTTATTTTAGTGTTTTTTAGATGTCTTAGATGTTTTAATCTTGTACTGAGAAATGTATCTTTTCTGACTGACGGTCGAATAAAGAATGATGATGATGATGATGATGATATTTCCAGGCTCATGAATTTATATGGCATCTTCAGGTTTTTAAAAATAGGTATGGTGCACATATTTTTTCTGCAAAACATTTTCTTTCTAGCTGTGGAATTGTAGACATTTATTGCATGGTTTGGGACTTTGTCAGGGCTTGAACAGAGGCCTAAGGCTAGGATTGGTGGCTGCCATCTGTCTCAGTCTGCAAAAAGGATCAGAACCAGGTAATCAAATGTTACTGAAACTCTTATGAACAAAAATAGCTCAGTAGCCAAGGACAGTTGTGTGTTACTAGGAATGTAAAGATCACATCCAGGTATACAAGCATCATTTTGTGGCACTTTGGAAATGGCAGGATTTAATAATAATAATATAAATATACTGCCCTATACTCGTAGGACAAAGTACAATGTAAAAAGTACTAAAAACATAATAAAAATAATTAAAACACTTAACAATACTAATGTATACAAACCAATAACATTTCCCAACAAAAGCCCGTAAACGATACCCTGACCCACAAATAAAGATACAAAATCCAAATTAACTTATAACATTTAAAAACACTTTAAACCACGGGTGTCAAACACAAGGCCCGGGGGCCAAATCCGGCCCGCCAGACCTCATCATGTGGCCCGCCGAGCACCCCAGCCAGCGGGACCCAGCAGCGGGACCTTGCTGCTGAAGCGCAGCGCCAACAAACAGCTGGGGCCGGGGGGGGGTTAGAAAGGCGGCTGGAGCAGCGCTGCGTGGAGCGCCCCGAGCCACAGCAGGAGAAGGAGGAGGCAGCTTGCCGGGTCAGCGCCTGGCAGCGCTGCACGGAGAGTCCCGAGCCTCTGCGACGTAGCAGTGCTCTGTAGCACTTTGAATCCTCCTCCTCCTGCCACGGCTCGGCGCCTGGAAACGGCTGCTGCTACTGAAGCACAGACAAAGCACCCAGCAGCGCCGCGTGGAGGAGGATTCAAAGTGCTACAGAGCACTGCTGCGTCCCAGAGGCTCAGGACTCTCCGCACGGCGCTGCTGGGCACCGACCCGGCAAGCCGCCTCCTCCTCTTGCCTCACCTCCTCCTCCTGCCGCGGCTCAGCCTCATGAACGTGAGCTCAGCAGCGGCTCAGCCTCACGAACGTGCAACTCTGAGGCTTTACGCACTTCTCCTAAAACGTACACTCGCTGCCTCATGCTGCACGGGAAATGCTTTTTGCCCCTGGGTCCCTTCGCGCTCTTTTCTGGCGCTGAATCAAGGCGGCGACCCCCCCTTCCCTTTCTTCCTTCCTCTCTCTCGTTCTTATTCTTTCTTTCCCTCTCCTTCCTTCCTTCTTTATCTCTGTCTTCTCTCCCTCTTTCTTTTTCTTTCCTTCTTTATTCCTTCTTTCCTAATCTTCTTTCTCTCACCTCTTTCCTTCCTCTCTCCCTCCAGCTCCCTCTTTTCTTCCTTCCTTCCTTCCTTCCTTCCTTCCTTCCTTCCTTCCTTCCGTCCTTCCCATCTTTCTTCCTCTCCCTCATTCTTATTCTTTCTTTCCCTCTACTTCCTTCTTTCTCCCCTTCCGTCTTCTCTCCCTCTTTCTTTTTCTTTCCTTCTTTATTCCCTTCCTTATTTCCTACTCTTCTTTCTCTCCCCTCTTTCTTTCCTTCCTTCCTTCCTCTCTCCCTCCCACTCCCTCTTTTCTTCCTTCCTCCCTTCCTCCCTCCCCTCCCTCTCCCTCTCCTCAGAAACATAGGATGCTGCTTTATACTTCTGGCCCTTAAACCCTGGAACCAGGAGAGCAGCTCCAGTAAGTCAACCTCAGCCAGTCCCTTTGGTGAAGGGTGGTGGCTCACTGACAGAACATCTGTCCTGCATGCAGAAGGACCCCAGCATCTCCAGGTACTAGTAGCTCTGCAAAGGTCCTGCATGAAACCCTAGCGAGCCTCCACCACCCTGTGCAGTTACCAAAAATCATTTTTCAATAAATTGTACAATAATTGTACATTTGAATATCTACTTGCCATTATTCTGACTATGTTTCTGCTTTCAGAGCTAGTTATTACTTACATTATTACAAAAAATAATAATAATTGAATGCAGTGACAATAATTTATGATAATAAAGAGTGGACACATAGTCCTACAGATACAACCGGCCCTTTGAGGGTGACCAAACTGCTGATGCGGCCCCCGATGAATTTGAGTTTGACACCCCTGCTTTAAACCAACCCCCCCAAATAAAACATCCATCCAAGTTAAAAATTCATTCCTGTTAAAACCAGTTTGTAGCACAAGGGGGTTGGCCCATGCCTTGTTTTACCACTTCAGTGGTGGCACCGCTGGGGCACCCTGCGTCCAGGGCAGGCAGGCTTTATAGAGCTGCCTCAACACACCTAGCTGGCATGCTCCCAGTGCTGCCTGCTTGCCCAGGGTCCTGGTCCCTGCCCTACTTGTTCAGCTGCGGGCAGGTCCTGGTCTGGAAGTCCCACAAGTGACCACAGGTCCAGCAGGTGGGGGAGATAGAGTTCCCAAAATGGGCAACCTTGCTTGTACTCTACCCCAAAGTAAAGAAGATATTTGTTGTTTAGTCGTTTAGTCGTGTCCGACTCTTCGTGACCCCATGGACCATAGCACGCCAGGCACTCCTGTCTTCCACTGCCTCCCGCAGTTTGGTCAAACTCAAAAAACAATAACAGACAAACAACACCCCTGAACCTATTTTCCTGTAATTTGGCAAATCCCAAACCATGAAATCATGGCCTGATTCAAATCTTGTTGTATACACTTTTGACTGGGTAGAATCCTAGAGTTGGAAGAGACCACAAGGGCCATCCAGTCCAACCCCCTGCCAAGCAGGAAACACCATCAAGGCTTTCTTGACATATGGCTGTCAAGCCTCTGCTTAAAGACCTCCAAAGAAGGAGACTCCACCACACTTCTTGGCAGCAAATTCCCCTGCCGAACAGCTCTTACTGTCAGGAAGTTCTTCCTAATGTTGAGGTGGAAGCTTCTTTCTTGTAGTTTGAATCCATTGCTCCGTGTCCGCTTCTCTGGAGCAGCAGAAAACAACCTTTCTCCCTCCTCTATATGACATCCTTTTATATATTTGAACATGGCTATCATATCACCCCTTAACCTTCTATTCTCCAGGCTAAACATACCCAGCTCCCTAAGCCGTTCCTCAAAAGGCATTGTTTCCAGGCCTTTGACCATTTTGGTTACCCTCCTCTGGATACATTCCAGCTTGTCAGTATCCTTCTTGAACTGTGGTGCCCAGAACTGGACACAGTACTCCAGGTGAGGTCTGACCAATATCTGAAGGAATACCTGAATCATAGAATTGTAGAGTTGGAAGGAAGCACAAGGGCAATCCAGTCCAACCCCCTGCAATGCAGGAATGCTTTGCCAAACATGGGGCTTGAACCCATGACCCTGAGATTAAGAGTCTCATGCTTTTCTGACTGAGTTTGATGTCTGTATTGATGTCAGCAGATTTATAGCTCCCTTTTAGGCACCCCTGGGATTTGATGGTGCTCCATTTATGGAACTTACCCCAGAGAGGCCTACTTTTTATCCTTTCCCTGCCAATCAGCTCTATTTTTGTTCTTTGAGCCCTTTTAAAGTTCTGAGCTTTAATTTGTATTTACTGCTTCTTTGTTGTGAACTGTCATCTGTCTCCTGAGAAATCTCTATATGGGACAAGAAGCTACAGTTAGAACTGGATATGGAACAACTGATTGGTTCAAAATTGGGAAAGGAGTACGACAAGGTTGTATATTGTCCCCCTGCTTATTTAACTTATATGCAGAATTCATCATGCGAAAGGCTGGACTAGATGAATCCCAAGCAGGAATTAAGATTGCCGGAAGAAATATCAACAACCTCAGATATGCAGATGACACAACCTTGATGGCAGAAAGCGAGGAGGAATTAAAGAACCTTTTAATGAGGGTGAAAGAGGAGAGCGCAAAATATGGTCTGAAGCTCAACATCAAAAAAACCAAGATCATGGCCACTGGTCCCATCACCTCCTGGCAAATAGAAGGGGAAGAAATGGAGGCAGTGAGAGATTTTACTTTCTTGGGCTCCTTGATCACTGCAGATGGTGACAGCAGTCATGAAATTAAAAGACGCCTTCTTCTTGGGAGAAAAGCAATGACAAACCTAGACAGCATCTTAAAAAGCAGAGACATCACCTTGCCTACAAAGGTCCGTATAGTTAAAGCTATGGTTTTCCCAGTAGTGATGTATGGAAGTGAGAGCTGGACCATAAAGAAGGCTGATCGCCGAAGAATTGATGCTTTTGAATTATGGTGCTGGAGGAGACTCTTGAGAGTCCCATGGACTGCAAGAAGATCAAACCTATCCATTCTGAAGGAAATCAGCCCTGAGTGCTCACTGGAAGGACAGATCGTGAAGCTGAGGCTCCAAAACTTTGGCCACCTCATGAGAAGAGAAGAATCCTTGGAAAAGACCTTGATGTTGGGAAAGATGGAGGGCACTAGGAGAAGGGGACGACAGAGGACGAGATGGTTGGACAGTGTTCTCGAAGCTACGAACATGAGTTTGACCAAACTGCGGGAGGCAGTGGAAGACAGGAGTGCCTGGCGTGCTCTGGTCCATGGGGTCACGAAGAGTCGGACACGACTAAACGACTAAACAACAACAAGTCTTGGGAACAGTGGGCACACATACACTGATGCTGATTTGCTAAATTGTGGGCCCAGAGCTTTGGCTCATATGCTGCTTTCCATAAGTTGCTTGTTTTTTCGCTTCATATCACAGCAATATCTTTTGAAAAGCCAAGAGTCAAATGCTGCATTTTATCAGCTAGTGCTGACCCTGCAGCAGACTCCCTATGAATTCTTTAAATGTTTTGAATTATGATATTGTCAATTTGGGGTGACACATGCTAATATTGATTTAAAAGTTGGGGATCATCAAGTAACCTTTTATTTTAAATCCCCATTTATTAACACCATGGTTTCTATAAATGTTCAAGTTTCTATTTGCACCTGCGGCTTCCTGCTGTACCAGAGGTTGGAAGGGCAAATGTGCTACTTCCTTTTGGAATCCAGCTCAATATTTTTCTCATCCTGACAAAAGTATACAGGAAGGAAGGAAGGATCTGGCTGGGACTAACCCATTAACAAGACTTTCCAACTAGAAGAATATGCATAAATGTCCTACCAAAGCATAAATGCATAAATAAGAATATGCATGAATATGTCCTACCTACTTTTGAGTTTCTGTGAGCCATCTTAACAGTTTTGGAACTCTGAAGTCTACCTGGCAGTGATGAAAGAAAGGATTATTGTCAGCACAGCTATGTGATTTGGAGGTCCCGAGGCTAGCAGATCAGCCCCTGACACGGCATCCTGTGCACGTTTTTATCAATTTCCAGTTCCAGTGGGAACTTGCTTCCTCCTCTCCCTTCTTGTTTGTTGGGATAGTTTAATAATCTCTGCATGCTCACAGATATTTGACCTCTACTTCTGAGACTTGAGTTTCAGTACCCAGCCATATAGATTGAATAAAACAAAGCTTTAAAGCAAGAAAGAAGTTTGTGTTCTTCTAGCTTCCTGTGTTTATATGTTTTGTTTTGGGTGGTGTTAAAGCTGATGTCCAGCTGCTTCCTCTACAAGACTGAATGCCAGGTTGGAACTTTGTCACTAACTGAGCCCCAGATGTAAAACAAAAGAGGTGTGCCATTGTGGAACACAAGGTGCAGAATGCCAAGCCATTGTGCCATGTTCAGCAAAATTGTATTTGTGTGAGATAAATATCTTCCTATTGTGAAGGATGGCATTTTAAAGATGCTTTTTGACTTCATTGGAGCCTCTTCTACAAAAGTCTGCTCTATGGTTCCTTTGCATATATGCAAAGCTTTGCATATAAAGCTTTGCTCCTCAGAACAATGAAGATGTTCCCCCATAGATGGGCAAATTGGATTGTACGAAAACAAGCACAAACTCTCCATGTTACACAAATCCAAGTTTCATTTTTTAGTGTAACGATCCATGTTTCAACCAAAATATTAATAAATTGTGTAAGTTGAGGAATTGTATTTAAAAGCTTAGGTTCTTCTCCTGTATTTGACAATGTCTGCAATGAATACAGGCTTTGCTCCTATGTCTAATGGCAGTGTGGTACACAGTTGGGATGGGAAGTCTGTGGCCCTCCAACTCCTATCAGCCCCAGCCAGCATGACCAGTGGTCAGGGATTATGGGAGTTGTAGTCCAATAGATTCCCCATCCTTGACATGCAAGGATAAAGCAGTTAAAGGATCGGCTAAAAAAACATGACAACACCCTTATTAGTGTCCATCTCTCAAACTATGAATCACACCTACAGATAGCTTTATAAGTGTTTGTGTTGCCTCCCTTAGGACATAGGTTGGTTCCTTCCATCCACTGCAAATTATGTCCTTGGTTAGTAGAACTGACACCCCTTACATCACTCTTCTCTAAAATGCAAATGGCTAGTATAGCATCTCTCCCTGGAGGCAGCAAGATTGATGTGGATCATCTGTTCCACCTAGACCTTCCATTGATCTGCTGGTCTGGGCATTAATGGAAGGCTTATTTCAAAGAATACCTTGGTTGTGCATCCGAAGAGATGCATGCATCATAAACTATAACCTAAGCTGCCTGTCTCTTACATGTGTAATGATATAGCAAAATTTGAACAGTTTGAAAGCAACAAAGTGCATCTTCTTGCAGCATAGAAATAAATCTTCAAAGCCAGCACGGAGGGCAGATACATCAGAATGTGCATGCAAGACACCCCCTTCATCTCTCTCAGGCTTGGGTAGGTGTCATTGCGGTTAGATTGTGCCTGAAATGAACAGAGCAGAAGGCTATCTGTAAATGTCATTGTGGCACTCATATTCTGGCTAACACTTCTTCACAGACTGCAATTGCTGTAGACACATTTTTCTTTAAAAGAATTGCTGTAAAATAGGTGTGAATTGTTTTATTAGCCATTTCCTCTTTTCTTTTTTTGCTGTCATTTTATATCAGAATGTTTCTAAGTAGCCAGAAGGTTGAACTCTGAGTGTGGCTTGAGTACCAGCAGAAATGGCAGTGGCTCTAAGATGACGAGGAATTTAAGGGGGGGGGAGTGTGTTTATCTGACTGTAGAAGCAGGATCCAGATTTGTATTTACGAGCTTGCTGCTCTATTGAGTTTAAATGACTTTTGATTTGGAAATGTATTTCATTTCTAGCAGGGCTGGGGCACAAAGGACGCCTGGACAGTTAAGCGACTGTGGGGTGCGGCGCACATCTCACTTTCAGGCCAAGGAAGCCAGTGTTTGTCCACAGATAGTTTTCCAGGTCATGTGGCCAGCATGACTAAACCGCTACTGGTGCAATGGAATACCACGATGGAAACCAGAGCGCATGTGCTTTCGAACTCACCCCGTTGCAGGGATTCAAACCACCGATCTTCCGATCGGCAAGCCCAAGAGGCTCAGTGGTTTAGACCACAGCGCTACCCACGTCCCTAGCATGGCAATTATGCTGTACAGTCACACACTGTTCAATCTTGTTTCCGTTTTTTTAAAAAATAAATTTTTATTCACTTTTCTTTTTCTATCATTACATACACCTCATATCCATAACATTTATATTACCGTACATTCCCTCTCCCCTCCCCTCCTGGGCTTCCCCCAACTTCCGCTTCTGGTTTGTTTCTCCCTTATTACACACTGCTGTTTCTTAGAAATCCACTGTGTTATTTGTTTGTTTTATACATATTCTTTGTTAATAAAGTTGTGAGTGTTTGTTTAAATCCTGCCATCAAGTCAATAGGTTCCCATTCTCTTTCAAAGTCACTGTTGTCCTTTTCTCAAAGTCTGTCCGTCAATTTTGTCAATTCTGCGTAGTTCATCAGTTTTTCTTGCCATTGTTCTTTACTTGGCATTTCTCCGGTCTTCCAGTTTTGTGCTATCAGAATTCTCACTGCTGTAGTAGCATACACGAATAGCTTCCTATTCTTTTTCTCTAGATCTTGGCCTAAAATACCTAACAAGAAGGCTTCTGGTTGTTTAACAAATGTTATTTTCAACATTTTCTTCAATTCATTATATATCCTTTAGCTGTCTATGGTGTAGCCAACTTTGAAGATGTTCCATTATTTCCTCATATTCTTTCAGTTTTAGTTTTCCCTCTTGTTTAACCAATAGTTCTCTATATGTTGGCCATTCTCCCCCCCCCATGCTTTAAGTGACAATGCTTCAACCAGGGTGTCTTAGGTTCTAATAAGTCTTTATATTTTCCCCACACTTTGAACAATGACCTCCTTATATGATTGTGAAACCCTTTGTGTATTTTTGCTTTTCCATATTATAAGTAAGCATGCCATCCAAACCTGTTGTCATGTCCTTCCAGTTCTGTTATTTCCTCCCTTTCTAGCTTGATCCAATCACAGATCCATATTAGGAATGCAGCTTCATAGTACAATTTTAAGTCCGCCTCTTTCTTTCACATCTGTTTGAATCTTACTTTTTTATCCTTGGCTTTTCCCCATTCCAGACTAATCTTGAAATCTCTCTTTCCATTATTTGAAGCATGCGTTCCCTGTTATTACTGGAATAGTTTGAAAGAAGAATAACATCCTTGGAAGTCTTTATAGTTGCAATTCTTCCCATTAGAGAGAGATTCATCCTATTCCATATTTCCATATTTCTTTTAATTTCGTGCCATATTTTTTCATAATTATCTTTTAAAAGGTTTATATTTTTTGCTGTTATCCATATTCCTTGATACTTTACTTTTTATGTGCTTCTATCCCTACCATCTCAATTATTTCTTTCCTTTCAGCTTCTTTAAGGTTTTCTAATAACACTTTAGTTTTACTTTTGTTTAATTTGAATCCTGCCACTTGACCAAACTCTTGTATTATATTTATTTCCCGTGCTTTCTAACATCTGTACAAAGCTCTTAGGAGCTCTCAACTGGAGGCTCAGGGTGAGGTGTCATCACTACGAAGATGACACTGCAGCTCTGTTCTTCCTTGCCACCTGCATCAGGGGATGCTGTGCACTGCCAAGGAGTGTGGTGGAGTCTCCTTTGGAGGTCTTTAAGCAGAGGCTTGACAGCCATCTGTCAGGAATGCTTTGATGGTGTTTCCTGCTTGGCAGGGGGTTGGATTGGATGGCCCTTGTGGTCTCTTCCAACTCTAAGATTCAAGGATCTTGAGGTAGTGAGAGTCAAGCGACTGCCAATAAACTGAAACTGAATCTCGAGAAGATTAAAATCTTGAGGCTTGGTGGTTCCCAAATCTGGGAAATAGGAAGGTGACTTGCTGAAGATAGGGTCACACTCTCCTTAAAAGACCATGTGCATAGAATTCTCCCATGCTCTGTCACTTGAGGTCCAAGTGGCCTCAGTGAAACAGAGGGCCTCTTTCCAGTTATGGATGTACCATCAGCTACTGCCATTCCTGGATGGGGATAACTTGGCCTCAGTTATCCATGATCTAGTAATATCCTACTTGGGAGATTGGATTGAATTGGGGTTCTGCAGCTTAACAATTGTCCTTAGAAACAAATGTTGCTCGAGTTGCTGGACAGTACTTGGGAAGAAACATTTAAGATTACACTGCAAGTCTGCTTGCCAGATGACAAACTGGTATATTAAAGTAATACTAATGTGAAATATGCTTCTACTGTTTTCTGTTGCAACAGTAATGGAGAACCCAAGGACCACTTCATCTCCCTTGTCACATTTTCCAGAAGATGATGGCTCAAAGGAGAGCAATGATGTTGTTCCATCAGGGTAAGCAACTGCTCCTCTAGTTTTGGCTCATGCATACATAGTCCACTATAGAACCTACAATGGCGATTTGCTGAATATTTTTCTTTTGCTTTGGTTTAAAACACCCACTTCTAAACTCTTATCTTCAGTGACCTATTGATACTTGTTTGGAAAAACACTTAGAATTTCCCTTTGTATGTTGGAGAGGTGGTTTTCATGTGGTGCATATTCTTAAATATCATACCTGAAATAAACTGCTCCCAAAGGGGTGGAGTTGATCAGCTGAGGTAGATTTCCTTAGTATTGGTGATGAGATAAACCTGCATAGTTTTTAAGACGATAGAGCAGGGGTCAGCAACCTTTTTCAGCCGTGGGCTGGTCCACCATCCCTCAGACCATGTGGTGGGCCGGACTATATTTTGAGGGGGGAAATGAACGAATTCCTATGCCCCACAAAAAACCCAGAGATGCATTTTAAATGAAAGGACACATTCTGTTCATGTAAAAACACGCTGATTCCCAGACCATCCGTGGGCCGGATTGAGAAGGTGATTGGGCCGCATCTGGCCCACGGGCCTTAGGTTGCCTACCCTTACGATAGAGTATATGAGCCATGGCCAATGGCCGCTTCCTAAGGGGATGCTTCGCCTTTGAGAATGCCCTTTTTTTGGTAGTCACCTGAAGGTAGAAGCCCTCTTATAAATGCTCCAAGAAATGGGGTAGAGCTAGTGGTTAAAGCTCACTTTCATCCCAAGCTCCAGCATGATGACTGCTTAGTCTTCCTTGGGCTTTAGAACATCATTCTGTTGGAGTACGTGATAACTGGTATAGGCCGTAAGAGAAATTGTTCTAGCAGGTGCAACATGCTGTGTTTTGATTGTCATTCTTTGGCACACGTGTTTCTTTCTAACTACTTTTGATATTTGCAATATCACATAATATCCCAGGGAGTAAAACAGGAAATGCCTTTTCCTAACAATTGTGGGACTATATTGCATGATTACCTATTTCGCCCCCCCCCCCCCAGGCTAAATCATTCAGAAGAATTGTGCACTGGCAGTACCTCCCAGTCTGCCAACAATCCAGATTTTGCAGAGGACCTGCTGCACAGTCAACTGTTGCGAAATGAGTCATCTAATAAAGCTGAAAATAGCGAGCCAAGGCCTGAGGAGGAGGTAAGCAGAAATTAGAAGAAGTCTTCCTCCACCTAAATTCTCTATCCATTCATATCTTTAAAAAATAAAACAAGAGAGTTGATTATTTGGAATTTGATTAGCATTCCTCTCCTCTGTAAACAGATAACACCTGCAGTGAAACAGGTTATGCTGTCATTCCTCATCCTTCCTTGAATGAGTGATTGACAGTATAGAACTACAGCAATCCTAGGAAGCTATTATAAGGATAATTACTGTAAGATTTATTTCTAATGTTCAATTTTTCAACATTCCAGCTGATGAAGAATTGGCGAAACAGGGTCTTTTCCTGGGATTCCTGGGATTTTTTTCACTGGGACTAATTTTTATTTGCCTCACTATCATACTGGAATTGATTCCTTTTGAATTCATCCTATCATCTTCCTCCTGGCGCGAGTTCTTGCAATTTACTGTTTATTTCTGGACTTCACCAAGAACTCCAATTTCTACAGGAATTCTTTGCTACAGCATTTACTTTGTGGCAAGGAGTTCCCATTGCCCAACTTTCCTCAAACTAATGCAGTCATTGACTCTGGGGATATTGTGGCATCCTCCCCATTTTAGGCATAATTTGTGGATCCAGAGGCTTTAGGTGCAGAAGGCTTTTTTCTTTTAGTCCCTCCTCCCCTACTTCCCACAAAGTATTTTTACTCATCTCCTGTAATTTCTTGCCCCATTCTCTTTTTACAGCCAACATGTACTTTACCCCAACCCCCTGTCAACCCCCACTCCAGTTTCTTTCATCCCTCCTTCCTGGTCCTTTTACATTCTCTTCTTATAAGAGATTTATTTTTATTCTCCCTTTGTAATAAATACTAAACTTTTATCTCAGTTTCTAATTACCTTCAACACCTCCTGTGTCCTTTCCCCTCACCCCCACTTCTGTATCCCCTGGCCTCCTTTACTCAGCATGCAAGGAGTTCTTGCCCATCCAAAAGGCTTTGGCATGGCTAGTGGGTGGGGCAGGCAAGTGAGGGGGCACAGGGGCCCACCTGAAAGTGGCTCAGGACCCATGGGCACATCCTAGCCTACTGTTTGAGAAATATTGCTGTGGATTCCCAAACATTTTTAAATTAATTAATTTATTTATAAACTGCAGATGATTCTTTAAAACCGCAGTACATTTTGTACGTACTTTGAGTGTGGCTTATCCCCAAACCTTCTGTTTTATCTCTTCCTAACTTTCATCAGGCCTTTCAACCATATCAGTCTTGGTTTATTTATTTTGAAATTTTTTACTCTTTAAGGTGCCACAATTTTTTTTTTTTTGCTGCAGGAGACCAACATGGCTACCCTGCAGGAAATTTCCGAAAACTTTTTTTGGGTTGTGTGTTTAAATCCACAATAAAATTTTCTACAATTCTTAAGAATTTCTGATTTTGGCTTTACCAGTGAAAGCCGATTCTGCCGAAATTTAACCCTTACACTCTTACCTGATCCTCACCATGCTCCCTTCTCCATTACTTAACAACTTTGCTTGCTCAACACAGCTTACTTTCTGATGTATCTGATCATGCCTGCTAGGCTGACTGTTGAAAAAGAGTACCAGGGATGTTTACTGAAGCTGTGTGTGAATTATAAAAGCATTTGAGGTGCTAATGTAGGTTTCAACCTGGAGCAGGGATCCATGATCCTCCAGATGCTGCTGGACTCCCAAATTCTAACACCCCTGGCCATTGGCTGTGCTGCCTGGGGCTTAAGGGTGATGGGAGTCTGACAACATCTCAGAGGCTACCTGTTGTTGTTCTTCCCTCCAGCTTTAAAGGAACTGATGTCTCACACTGAACTTTCCTCTCTCTGTCTTTGTAGCAAAGAACTAAGAGAGGAGGCTGGTCCAAAGGGCGAAAGAGGAAGAAACCCTTAAGGGATAGCAATGCTCCTAAATCTCCCCTAACAGGTTACGTGCGGTTCATGAATGAGCGGAGGGAGCAACTTCGAGCGAAGAGGCCAGAGGTTCCATTCCCAGAAATCACCAGGATGCTGGGCAATGAGTGGAGTAAACTCCCTCCTGAAGAGAAACGGGTACTATTATATTACTTTCCTTTATTCTGGAATTTGGTGTTTTTTCCAGGTGATAACAGAAAGTCTATTCAGGTAGCTAAAGAGAGATTCTAAAAAAATTACGTGCTCATTTTAGATAGGTAGGGCCTAAATTTTCTCTGCAATGTAACATAGCCCTGTGAGTCTTCAGGAGAGAGGTGGGGCACCCCAGGCCTGGTTAGCTGCCGCTTCGGCTTCCTGGGGAAAGGCAAGCAGGCGGGCTGTGTCCCATGCCGGCGGTGCGCGGCAAGGCTGCGGGGGGGGAGCGCTTCTCTCCCCCACCGCCTAGCCGCACACCTCCAGCATGAGACTGGGCTTCAGAGCGGCGGTTGGCGGAGCGACGGTTGGCGGTTGTCTCTGTGTCCAATCCCTGTGTCCGTGGGGCACATGCGCAGTAACCCAGGGACACACGGAATACTGGACGCAGAGACACTTGCACTTTATTATATAGGATGGGCCCGGAGTGGCTTACAGCAGTTTTTCTAACAGTGCAATCCTACACATGCTGCCTACTCAGAAGCAAATACCTCTGAAGAGCAGTGGGGTTCTTTCCTGGGTAAGTGGGTGTAGGATTGAAGCATTAGTGCTAATAGTTTTGTGCCCGAGGGACTCGCAATCTGAGGAAATGGAATGGTTTGGGGAATAGGAGGCCAAATAAAGAATGCTATTGTAAGCATATACCACATTATTAATAACCTGTCCAAAAAACCACCCCCAAAATGGTGCTTCTTGCATTTGTTCCAAGAGGTGCTGCAGTGTGAACTGAGTGTGGAGCCAGCTCCGTCCCAGGTGAAGCAGTGATAGGGTGTCTGGATCCCTACCCAGGAGGTAGCTGGGTCTTCATTCCCACCATGCCTCGTCCTGTTCGCCCCCTTGGTGTTTGCCCGTCTTGGCCACAGCCTGTAAATGCTTAGAATTGACATCAGCTGTGGCCACACAGTCTCTCTGCATCAAGCAAGAGAACCTAGGGAACCAACAGCGAGAGGTGGGGCACCCCAGGCCTGGTTAGGGAGAAGCTGGGATATAGTCTGTCATCAGAGACCTTGCAATGGAATTGCTGGATGGGGGCGAGGAAGCCAGGATGCCACCACCTCAGCTCTGCCTGTGATGCAGGGTGACCTGGACCCTTGAGAATTGCTCCTGTGCCCAGTTGTGGAGGACTCTCAGCAAGGTGGGAAGGGGAATTTTGGCTGCAGTTACGGGCACACTTATGTTAGGAGTAAGCCCCATTGAAAAGAGTGGAATTTGTGTTCAAGCAAATATGTCTAGGATTTCCCTTTTGGAAGAGGGTAAGTATGAAGGAGTAAACAGGAAGAATAGCAAAGAGCTGACTGAGATAAACCCCTTCTCCCTACATCTATATATATACAGTGGAACCTCGGTTTATGAACACCTCGGTTTACAAATTTTCTGTTTACGAACGCCGCGGACCCATCTGAAACGGATTAATTCACTTTCCATTACTTTCAATGGAAAAGTTCGCTTCAGTTTATGAACAGACTTCCGGAACCAATTACACCCGTGCTTCAGGTTAAGTACGCTTCAGGTTGAGTACTCCATGGACCCGTCTGGAACGGATTAATCCACTTTCCATTACTTTCAATGGGAAAGTTCGCTTCAGTTTATGAACGCTTCAGTTTAAGTACTCCGCGGACCGTCTGGAACAGATTAATCCACTTTCCATTACCTTCAGTGGGAAAGTTCGCTTCAGGTTAAGTACGCTTCAGGTTAAGTACAGACTTCCGGAACCAGTTGTGTTCATTAACCGAGGTACCACTGTATAAATGTTCACACTGTGTGCCCTTCCTCCGTAACTGCTGAACCGAATTGCATCAAATTAGGACACAACATTCCATGCCCATCATGGTGGGATCTGGCATAAATCCCCCCCCAAAAAAACCCCCACACCTTTCATACCTAATGATTAAACGCAAAAAAGTGGCGCCCAAATTAGACATCACCAGCAAAAGCTCTGAAGACTCCAGCAGCACTCAATAGAAAAGCAGCTCTCCGAGGGCGGGGCCAAATTGTTATATCATCAACCACCGTCCAACAACTGCCAAAACAGCCATTCCACACCCAAAGCCCAAGGACGGGCCTTGACCCCGCCACACCCACCCCACAACCCAGGCCCTACCCCAACGTCCCCACCACCCCCGCCAAAGCCACAACGGCCATTCCACCCCCAAAGCCCAAGGACTGAAACCACCAAGACGGCCATTACCAGACAAAGGCAAATAGCCAAACCCAGAGCCACAAGACACCACAGCCACAGGCTGCAACCCCAAAACACACACACACCCCCGCAAACGCTGATACAACAAGCAATGCAACTAGCCCAAACCCTCATCTGCAAAAACCCACAGAGTCAGGCCAGGGCCAAGGAATGGAGGTACAGGGCGGAGGCCTCGGCTCACATTTACAAACTAGCCCAAGCCAAGGCCAACAGACTAGGCCTCGGCTCTACTTTACAGAATATCCCGAGTGGAGCCCTGGGTGGGGGGTGGGGGGAGGAGGGGCCCGAATAGGTCATGGGTTGAGACGGGGTGAAGGGAGTCACAGGGATGACCCAGGGTGGGGGGAGGGGGGACGAAATACCTCATGGGTTGCTACAGGGTGGGAGTAATCACAGGGATGAGACACAACAAGGGGGGGGGGAGAAAAACATAGTCCGGGGGGAACATACCCATTCTCCCCCTTTCCTGGGAAACAAGGAACCTGAGTCAGGCACAGCAACGCATCATGGATCGTCACAGGGATAACCCACAGCAATGCGTGGCAGGGCCAGCTAGTAGTGGCTTTGGAGCAGACCAAAGCCACAATTCTGCTTCAGTGACTACCCACATGCCCATGGAAAGCTCACAAGCATGGCATTTATTTCATAGGATCGCACAATTGAAGAGTTAAAAGGGACCCTAAATGTCATTTAGTCCAACCCCCAGCTATGCAGAAATTTATCTTGTTTCATAAAATTTATACACCGCCCGATTATTAAAAACAACCTCAAAGTGGTTTACATGACTGGAACAGCCACCTGTCATCGTTCCCCAGCAACCAGTATTCTTAGGCATCCTGCCTCTGATTCTGAAAATAGTGTATAGCCATGGTAATTAGCCACTGATTGCTTATTCAAAATGGGGGTGTAGGCTTACATAAAAGCATTATGATATTGGCGTATGTGTATGAGGGGTTACTTCAGGGGCTCCAGCACCAGAATCTCTTGCATTGCATCTTGTATACAGATATGTGCAGTCCCATAAGTAAAACTGCCCATACTCTTCTCATTTACCACCAGTTTCTAGATAAGGCTATGAAGTAGAATAAGAGGAGAGCCTAGAGCAAATTTTAAAATGAATGGAAAAGGAGGGAAGAGAAGCCTTTATGGAAAAGGGCACAATCGTCTCCATGCTGTTTAAGTTCTTCACACATTGACAGCTCCCTTTGAAGTCTTCTGCAACCAAGCTCTGTTCATTTAGCAAATGTGACAGAATGCTCCAGGCAACATTTGATATGATTTCTTTAGAACTATATTCAAGCTCATCACTGTTATGCTAAAACTCTGGATTTGATTCATCCCATACAGATACAAGGGTGATGTGATTTGTGCATATGAAGTTAAACTTGAAATGCAATCTCTTTCTCTTTTCCATTTATAGCCCACCCCATAGCAAGGGTTCAAGGCAGAATTAGAATATCGTCGAAAAGTGCATTTATTTCAGTAACGCAACTTAAAAGGTGAAACTAATCTATGAGATAGATGCATGACATGCAAAGCAAGATATGTCAAGCCTTTATTTGTTGTAATTGTAATTATTTGTTGTTAGGTGGCTCAATTATAAATGGAATGTAATTAATGAAATGAAATAGCAATGTTTTTATTTATTTTTGTATTATTGTAACTATTTGTTTTATTACTGTGGAATTTCCAAAAGAAAGCATTTGTAAAAATTTAAAGAAAAAGAAAAAAGAAAAAGTTGCATTACTGAAATAAATTCACTTTTTGACGATATTCTAATTTTCCGAGTTTTACCTGTAGTTTCCCCCCCCCCTTTCATTTCCTTTTCTTGTATTAAGGATTTTCTTGATTTACAGAAATATGTGCAAAGTCTCTCGTAACATTTTTACAGATCAGGAGAACCTGCACAAGCGACGCTGACAACCCCTTCCCACACATATATTAAGTAAAATAGTTTCACCTGTAGTTGTACTCACATTGGTTTCTCCTGGCTTAACTCTGGCAAGTAAGTGCCACTTCAGATTGAATGGTTTTATGTAATTCAGAAAAGCATACATAAAGTGGACATATCCAGAGGATAGATGCCTTTCTGTGTATCCTTGACTTTGGCATACAGAAGGAGGAAGCCTCAGCTGACCTTAAACTTTGGCTCTCAGTCTCTCCATTCTCACTTGTCCGTTCTGCTTATTCAAAGACTCCAGCAGAGTTGACCTGCCTGGTTGACTTGCTTGGTGCACTGAGGCAGGGGACGAATTATCATAGAATCATAGAGTTGGAAGAGACCACAAGGGCCTTCCAGTCCAACCCCCTGCCAAGCAGGAAACACCATCAAAGCATTCTTGACATATGCCTGTCAAGCTTAAAGACCTCCAAAGAAGGAGACTCCACCACACTCCTTGGTAGCAAATTCCACTGCCGAACAGCTCTTACTGTCAGTAAGTTCTTCTAATGTTTAGGTGGAATCTTGTTTCTTGTAGTTTGAATCCATTGCTCCGTGTCCGCTTCTCTGGAGCAGCAGAAAACAACATTTCTCCCTCCTCTATATGACATCCGTTTATATATTTGAACATGGCTATCATATCACCTCTTAACCTTCTCTTCTCTTCTCTAGGCTAAACATACCCAGCTCCCTAAGCTGTTCCTCATAAGGCATTGTTTCCAGGCCTTTGACCATTTTGGTTGCCCTCTTCTGGACACGTTCCAGCTTGTCAGTATCCTTCTTGAACTGTGGTGCCCAGAACTGGACACAGCACTCCAGGTGAGGTCTGACCAGAGCAGAATACAGTGGTACTATTACTTCCCTTGATCTAGATGCTACACGCCTATTGATGCAGCCCAGAATTGCATTGGCTTTTTAAGCTGCTGCATCACACTGTTGACTCATGTCAAGTTTGTGGTCTACCAAGACTCCTAGATCCTTTTCACATGTACTGCTCTCAAGCCAGGTGTCACCCATCCTGTATTTGTGCCTTTCATTTTTTTTTGCCCAAGTGTAGTACTTTACATTTCTCCTTGTTAAAATTCATCTTGTTTGCTTTGGCCCAGTTGTCTAATCTGTTAAGGTCATTCTGAAGTGTGATCCTGTCCTCTGGGGTATTAGCCACCCCTCCCAATTTGGTGTCATCTGCAGACTTGCTCAGGATGCCCTCAAGCCCATCATCCAAGTCATTGATAAAGATGTTGAATAAGACTGGGCCCAAGACAGAACCCTGTGGCACCCCACTAGTCACTTCTCTCCAGGATGAAGAGGAGCCATTGATGAGCACCCTTTGGGTTCGGTCAGTCAGCCAGTTACAAATCCACTGAATGGTACAATTGTCTAGCCCACATTTTACCAGCTTCTTTACAAGAATATCATGATGCACCTTGTCAAAGGCCTTGCTGAAATCAAAATAGGCTACATCCACAGCGTTCCCTTCATCTACCAGGCTTGTAATTCTGTCAAAAAATGAGATCAGCTTTTCTGACTTTGTCTCTACACGTGCTGGCTATTTGTTTGAATTCCTCTCTGGTGATTTCCCCCTTTTTCCATTTTTGGAACATATCCCTTTTAAATTTTAACTCAGTTAAAAGTTCTTTAGATAGCCACCCTGGCTTCTTTAGGCACCTTCCATGTTTCCGTCTCATTGGTATTGCCTGAAGTTGTGCTTTTAATATCTCCCTTTTAACAAACTCCCAACCATCATGAATTCCCTTCCCTTTTAGTATTACTGTCCATGGGATCTCACCCAGCGTTTCCCTAAGTTTTCTGTTGGCTTTCTTAAAGTCTAGGATTTGAGTCTTAGTATGCTTGGTTGCTCCTTTCCGCTGAATAATAAACTCCAGAAGAGCATGGTCACTCCCACCTAATGATCCTGCCACTTCTACCCCACTAACCAGGTCATCACTATTGGTTAAGACCAGATCTAAAATGGCTGATCCTCTTGTTGCTTCTCCCACTTTCTGGACAATGAAATTGTCTGCAAGGCTAGTGAGGAATCTGTTCGACCTTATGCTCTTGGCTGAGTTTGACATCTAACAAATATCAGGATAGTTGAAATCCCCCATTACTACTATCTCACTTCCTTTTGAATGCTTGGCCATCAGTTCCAGGAAGGCATCATCTGTGTCCTCAGTTTGGCTTGGGGATCTATAGTAAACTCCCTCAATGAGATCACTGTTATTTTTCTCTCCCTTAATTTTGACCCAGATACTCTCAATATGGCTTTGAAGTTTTAAATCCTGGATCTCTTCACAAGTATACACATCCCTGACATATAGCGCTACTCCTCCTCCTTTCCTGTTTGGTCTATTTCTCTGAAATAGATTGCATCCCTCTATTACTACATTCCAATCATGAGACTCATCCCACCAGGTTTCAGTGATGCCTATTATGTCGTATTTAGTTTGCTGTACCAAGAGCTCAAGTTCATCTCGTTTATTTCCCATGCTCTGTGCATTAGTATGCAGACATTGAAGACCATTGATCATTCCCCCATGTCTCTTATTTAAGGATACTTTCCTCCCACCAGTAGGTCTGCATGCTGTTTGCTCCATTTGGTCCTTGACATTTGGATGATCATCTTCATAACTTGATAGACTCCTACCTTCAGGACCACTGTTTCCCTCCCCCACATAAGCCAGTTTAAAGCCCTCCTGATTAGGTGTTTGAGTTTCATGGCAAAAACATTCCTCCCAACCCTTGTGAGGTGCAGCCCATCACTTGTCCATCTTCAAGAAACTGCAGACCGTGATCTAAGAATCCAAACCGTTCCTGTTTGCACCATTTGCAAAGCCAGTTGTTCACTTCCCCTATTTATCCCTCTCTCCCTGGGCCACATTGTTCAACTGGGAGGGCAGATGAGATGACAATTTGTGCATTTAATTGCTTCAACGTCCTGCCCAGAGCCTCATATGATCTGTTCTCTTATTGCAGCTGTTCTCTTATATGATCTGTTCTCTTATTGCAGCGCTACCTTGATGAAGCAGATAGGGATAAGGAACGTTACATGAGGGAGCTGGAGCAGTACCAGAAGACTGAGGCATACAAAGTTTTCAGCAGGAAAGCACAGGACAGGCAGAAAGGCAAATCGCATCGACAAGGTATTGAATTATGGCATAGGAGTCCTTAAAAGTAACTCCTAGAACTGTTGACTAGTCCGTCTATTTTGTTCTCATTTAATGGGCATTGAAAAATGGTTTGCAGCAGATGACGGCCACTCCATTTAACTTGTTCTTGCTTCCTTGCTTTGAGCACAGGATGTACCTGCAATGTGGATGAATGTATTACCGTATTGGCCCAAATACAAGCTGCACTTTCTCCCCAAATTCCAACCATGAAAAATTAAAGTGTGGCTTATGTTTGCGCCCTTACGATATCGCTGCTGAAACAGCTGCCCACGAGGGCCATCGGGTGTGCGGGACAATGGCACCTGTCCTGACCGTGGCTGCCAAGCCTCCCCTGAACTGCCGGAACGAAGGGGGGGGGGCAGCTGGCAAAGCGGACATGGCTCCCTCTCCCCAGAGAGCAGCCTGGGAGTGTGGGGCAATGGCGCGCCGCCCGCCCGCCACTCCCAAGCTTGCCCCCAAGCACAGGTCAGTTGCAGACCGTGGGACTTGCCCTGAAGCCAACACAAGTATTTTAAGCACAACATTTTTTCATGTTTTGAAGGCACAGATATCTCTGTTGTTCAATGTGAATGTAGCCCTAAGGTTATGGCCTGACCATAGGTTGTGAAGCAGTGATGGGTGACCACCACCTCCTCAAGCAGGGTTGGATCAGAAATAAGCCATGCTAGTCCCCATCCCGTCTGGCTTGTTTTTCAGCCAATCTGAATTTGGATTGGAGGCCAGCAGCTGCAGCAGCTTCCCTCCCTTATCTCCCCATAAGCCTCCTTGCCTGCAGGGCCCCTGTTCCTTCAAATACCCCCCTTCCTTCCCAGTTGTTAGACTGGACCCACAGAGCAAATATGCGATTGTTCCCCAACATGAAGAACAACACACACAGGAACATTTAGTAGTGGTTAACTACTTTAATATAGAGAGCTGCAGAGTCCGGCATATTGGGAGCCGGAAGAAAGAGAGTACAATACAGTGTATACATCACGTGAGGAGAAAGAGATAAGAGACTTCCTTTCTCCTGGGAACAGACACAAACACCATACTAGCCTCACTCTTGAGTAGCTCGGCAGTGAGCAACAATATCTCTCTTTTTAAAAATATATTTATTAATTTTATAAAAAGAACAAAAACAATCAGTTTACATTAATAATGTACCCACCAACTCATAAAAACCAACTCATAAAAAAGTACAAAAACAAACAACAGCAAAAATACAAAAAGAACAAAAGAAGAAGGAAAAAAGAAAGAAAGAAAAAAGAATATTACTCTTAACTTTTTCATCACATTGTGGACTTCCTCAGATCTCCCCTCATTGGGTCCCTATTAAAATTAACCTTTAAGCAGTTTCCACATTATTTTAAACCTCTTATTACAATTCTCTCTATACCTTTCAATTCAATATCAATCTATAAACCCACAATTTATATTATTAACATTCAAACAATTAATTTATATCTCTAAAAAAATTTTTTGCAATATCTAATCTTGCTATTATTTCTCCCCTTGGCTTATAATTTTTACCAACAATGATTCACAATTAATAATATTACAACTTCTCTCATAATACCTTTAAACAAACTAAAAACAATTTCATCCCCCCCTCTCCTGGATCTAGATTTCCCAGGTGGCTCAGCGAATTCCGTAATTCATTCCAGTATCGGACCTTTCCAATCAATCTATCCTAAAATCAAGTATTTAAATATTTTAACCCACTCCCACCCTTTCCCGAAATCAGACTTTTTAAAGACAGCTTTGCTGTTTCTTCCCTTTTCCACCTGTTTCCCAACATCCTCCATCTACCTTCCCACTTTCCCAGAGTGTACATTGCCCTCCCTCTCTCACTAGGAGAGCAACAATATCCTCTGGTTCTCCATCGAGGAGCCCTTGGTTCACTTCTAAATCCTGTTCCACATCTCCTACTTGTGGAGCATTCCAATCTTCTTCTTCCTCTTCTTTGCAACACTTAGGTTCTTTATTATTTGTAGCATTGTCTGAAGTTGGTAGTTGCTCTTCTTGTTCCTCTGCATAATCCAATACTGTCTCTTCTCCAAATTCAATATCCAAGCAGTTCCTTTCACTTTCTTCACTTAGTTGTTTATTAGTTTCACGCAGCTGCTTGTTATTCCTGGACTGTTCCTGTTTAATGTCCAAAAGTTCCAAAAGAATCTTTTGCCACAAATCTTGTGATGATGTTGAGTCTAGAGTCATTTTTGCTTTTTCAAATTCCATGGGAGAACATGGAACATTGGGGGGGGGGCTTCCGGTTCATCGCCAGAGCCGTCCGGTGAGGTTTCCCTCGATCTCCGAGGCAGCCTGGCTTTGCGAGGGGGGGAGCCGGGAGAGCGATGCGGCCCCCAAAAGAGCCCCAGATTGAGCGTTCTGGGGACAAAGTGCTCGGTGGAGCTCCAAAAAGCGACTCCCCGGCAAGCTCCATTAGGAGCCCCGGAGAGAGTGGGGTAGTAGTCACGGGAGCCATTTCCGAGCGTCACTGTCACCCTCGCAAAGTGAAGCTTTGTGATGGCGGCAGAGAGTGGTGGATTTTTCCAATTAGAAGATCGGGTTACATTGGGCACCGTGAGTAAAGAGATTCAAAAAGCTTCATTTTACAAGTAAAAGATTCGGTCATGGCAGGAGGCTTTAAAAGGAAATCGGGTTCCTCCATTGTGTGAAACGAGATGCAGCAATTTGACCCCTGGCTGACAGGGTGAAAGGAAACAATCAATTTACCAAGAATTTGACTCTTTAAACTCTCTCCTGGAGCAGGTCAGGGGGAGAGGTGTGAATTGCTTTAAAGTGCCTCTAAATCTTCAAGAAAAAAATCCAAGGAAAGTTCCCCAGGAAGCTGGATCTGGGTGCCTGGAGGGATCAGTGAATGGACTTACAATACTGATTCAATAAAGAGTGGATTATTTTATTGAACTTGGATCTGTTAAATTTAAAGTGAATTTGAAGATGTGTATATGATTATGGACTAAGATTTTGAGTTATAAACACAAGATTTAAAAAGGGAAAAGACTGGACATTAAAATGGCGCTTGAGGTTTGGTAATATGACTCCTGTCATTTCCAGCAGTGAGCAACAATCTCAACACCATCCACCCTTTTTCCTGCCCCACATGCCTAGCTACTACCACTGACACTCTTAATTTGGGGGGAAACAGGAGCAGGGAAGCAGCACCTCCCTCTGGTGCCACATCCAAGAAGCCCACAGGGAAACTATTGAAACGCCCCTTGGGAGAAACTACATTTCCCAGGATTGACTTAGGGACACATTTATTCGGGTATTGTCTTTTTTTCTCCCCCCCCCTTGAATTTTAAAGGTGCGGCTTTTATTCGGGTGCGGCTTATATTCGGGCCAATATGGTACTTATAGTACTTATCTATAACAAAGTGTCTTATGCAACAGATTAACATGGGCACCACTTTGGAAATCATTTTATATGTCCCTTGTACCCCTCCTTCTCCCTGCCATCTCCCAAACCAACTTCTCATGCCCTGTGTGTCTTGCTAGCAGCAGGTATACAGGGGGAGACTGGAATTCCTTAAACTATGCACAAGTACTCCAACTCCCTTTTAAAAGCAAGGGAGGAGAGAGTTTCCCTGACCTGTAGCAGGTAGAATAAATATAAACGGATGAACTCCTATAGACTAATTTTACACTGAAGGTGACAGACAGTTCCAAATCCACAAAAACTCAGGTGCAGCCCCTCTGCTCCTCTTAAAGACAGTCACTTAAAGACTGGCTGCTTCTGGAATCTTTTGTTGGCCCTGACATTGGGTGTCCCAGTTCCCATGATATAGAGGCACAAATGTATGTTTGAATGCATTGCCTCCTCAGGGCAAAACCTGCTGTTTTATTATTAGTATTGTTGTTGTTTAGTCGTTTAGTCGTGTCCGACTCTTCGTGACCCCATGGACCATAGCACGCCAGGTTATTAGTTACTAATATTAGTATTAGTATTAGTTACTAATATTAGTATTAGTATTAGTGTTAGTATTACTACTACTACTACTACTACTACTATTTATTACCTGCTCTCTTCTCCCCAAGGTCCCAGGATGGGCTTCACAATATTTAACCATAATTTATAAAACAAAACTTCGTCATTGCCTATCACAGTGGTGGTCTTTTTTTTTTTTTTAGTTACAAATTACATGGAATGACCATTCTCATAGGGATATATAGTGTAACTAGGAAAGGAATTATGGGATGTGTCTCAAAGTTACTCAAGAAATGGTTTCCCTCTTTCAAAATTCATTTTGTTTCTCTATTTGTTTTGTTTTTTCCAGAAGGAGTACGACAGGCTGCCCATGACCACGAGGTAAATTTGCTCATACAGCCAAGCCTGACTTTTTAATAATACAGTAGTTTAAGTTTGGCCAGGGATGGGGTGTGGGAGAAGTGGGTAACAGGTTTCCTCACACGGGATAACATGATCCAAATGTGAATTGTGTGATGCTTATCAAGGAACAATAAGTGACGCAGGTGGTGCTGTGGTCTAAACCACAGAGCCTAGGGGTTGCCAATCAGAAGGTCGGCGGTTCGAATCCCCGCCACGGGGTGAGCTCCTGTTGTTTGGTCCCAGCTCCTGCCCACCTAGCAGTTCGAAAGCACCTCAAAGTGCAAGTAGATAAATAGATACCGCTACAGCGGGAAGGTAAATGGCGTTTCCGTGCGCTGCTCTGGTTCGCCAGAAGCAGCTTAGTCATGCTGGCCACATGACCTGGAAGCTGTACACCGGCTCCCTCGGCCAGTAAAACGAGATGAGCGTCGCAACCCCAGAGTCGGTCACAACTGGACTTAACAATTAGGGGTCCCTTTACCTTTACCTTTTATCAGGGAACAAAGGGAAATAAAACCATTATCTCGGCATACATGATTTCTTTGTTTCCTTGGCTTTAGTGCTTTTTCTGGAATGCTGTTCTTATCACAGTACTCTTATCAACAAGCTAGGTAGGCTGTTTTCTATCCCAAGCTGCTCTTGTATGCAGCCTCCCAAAGCCAAATTGCTCCATTTCATTGGCCTATGTAAGTAAACCTCTCAACCAATTTCAGCAGCCTGAGTTCACTTCTAGAGGAGATGTTAATAAGGTGTAGCTTTTTTATGCATACATAAAATTAAATTAAAAATCCAGTTCCTATTGCTCTTAAAGGTGTTGTCCCAGGCAAGCACTTGGATGGTTTAGGGCAGGCTGACAATTTTCAGTCACCTGTTTTGTAATGGGTAGGTAGGTGGCTTGAAAGAGCACTGGTGTTTATTTTAAAAAAATTATCTGACTGGGAGTAATATAAAATCGGAAATGATAATGAAAATTTTAAGATAGACTTTGCTGATATTTTCTGTGTTTGTTACTCCTCCCTGCCCACTCCACCCCACCTCCCACTTATTTCTCTGCTAGTGTCATCAGGTTTGGGATAATTTGTGGAACCTGAACACTGAAATAGTTCAGTGAATTATTTTCCAGACTGACACTTGGTACAAACGTCCCTTTGTCTCATTTTAGGGATAATGAAAGAAGCAATTGGTTTTGTGTTTCTCTTCTAATTTATGATAAATGGCACTAAGCCTGAACAAATTAGTCCTTTGCAATGAAGTGGTAATCAAATCCGTATGATTTTAATCCCAGGAGTGCGCCTTAGAGTGGTTTAAGTACACAGGAGCCCCCGAGAGGATCCTTTACATGCTGGGGTAATGCACTCGGTAGGGGAAGAGTGCTGATGGTTTTCATTACCACTCTTCCGTTAAGTAGAATTTTTCTGCCTTTTAGAGACTAAGCAATTTTGCTTAATTGCTTAAATGCTTGGGGGTTGGGAGATTGTACTTGGAGAATCTCTACCCTGGGGACAGCAATTATTATGGCCAGAGTGTCTTCTTCCATCAGCCTCCAGTCTGAAGGAGGAGTCATTTGTGATTCATTCCCAAGGTTTAGTGCCAGATTTCCTTGGGAGTTCCTCAGGGCTGACTTTCATCATATTGCTCCTTTAGGCTAATACTCATTTTGCATCCTCCTTCTTAGTGTCATTTCTGCAGCGTGTTGAGAGGCTGATGCTATTTTATTATGGTGTTTTGTTTTTTGCTATCAGTCTGTTTGAATTATTTAAATGGATATAATCATGCACAGTGATGTGTTGTTGACATGTTGATATATTAGGTTGCTTTTGTCATGCTATACCATGAATTGCTTTGAGCGTAATATATCCAGAAAAGCAGTATACAAAGGCTGCAATCAGATGTCCCAATACACAATGGGAATGAGGATAGGTGAGTCTAGGGCTCACAACCATCACCCACTTCCCTCTTCTATTGCAGCATGACTTTTGATGACAGTTTCAGATAACCATAGCTTAGTATTACATTGAAACCATAAACTATGGTCTATAGTAGCTTATTAACTCAGTAGTTTGAAATGGAGTTGATTCAAACCATAGATAAGGTTAGTCACGGTTTGTTGGATTTGGCAGAAACAGCAAGTTGTGGTTAAGCAGGGAGGCAGTGAGACCTGTGGTTCCCAATATATTGTTGGACTTGCAGCTGCCATCAGTCCCAGCCATCATGGCCAGTGGTCAGCGTTGGTGGGAGTTATAGTCCTGCCACACCTGAAGGGCTACAGTTTGCCGTGTTGAATCTAGTGGTCCATATGACTGTGACCTAGTGGCCCCTCCCAAAGGGTTGTCCTTTCCCCTGCTCCAGTATTGAATCCAAGTGGGGAAAAGAGGCTGTAAAATTGTGGTTGGGACCTTCCCGATTTGCGGGGAAACGCTGTCCCCTGTGCACTCAATGAGGGTTTCCCCAAGTATCCTCTTGAATGCTGATGAGCATATGAAACTGCCTTGTGCAGTTGCTATGTACAGTTAACACACAAAGATTTTTTGATTATTATTTTTAAGAGCTTCTTGCTGCTCAAAATGTCTGGATTTGGCAGATGGCGGGAGTGATACCGGAAACATTTTTGACATCCTGTTGCTTCCTCCTGATTTCCTTTTCTCCTTCTCCCCCTCATATGTCTGCCTGTGTCTGCATTCCCAACTGCCTTTATACTACATAAGGAGTGCCAGCTTTCTTTATTAGAAGATACGGCAGCTGTCTTGGAGTTTGCTCAGGCAAACACACAAAGAGTTTTCTGAAGTTCCATCGAGCCGTTGTCTATCATGGCTGTCTGCCAAATGGCTCTCCGTTAACTCTGCCAAGCCCCCTTTTATGAGGCATGCACTGATGTGAAGTAGTGAGCTTTAACTGCCAGAATTCCCTTGTAGGCTCTTAACCACTTAGCTTTCTTGCTTGGCCCCAAATCATGTTTGACACGTCATTTAAAGCCTATGGTTTTCACCATGGTGTTGGTGAAAACAGGAGAGAGGCATTTTCTACTTGGTATATGTGGGCAAGGTAATGATCTACCCTGTTTCTCCAAAAATAAGATGTAGCCATAAAATAAGCCGTAGCAGAATTTTGTAAGCATTCAAGGAATATAAGCCATACCCCGAAAATAAGACATAGTAATAGGCACAGCAGCAATGCAGGCTGCTGAAGAATGCGGCAGGAGAAGAAGGAAAAAAATAAGACATCCCCTGAAAATAAGCCACATGTGTGTGTTTTTTTAAAGGAAAAATAAATATAAGACGGTGTCTTATTTTTGGAGAAACACGGTAGTTAACCATATCCCCAGTCTCTGCAAAAAGCAGAGCTAATAGCGGCTTCAATGGACAGTTTGGTTTGGGAAGAAATGTGGCAGGTGTAAAATGTACACTCTGCTCCAATTAAATGGGAAGCCTTGATGCTGTAGATTTAGCTGAGAGAAAAGCACATTAAGATATTTGATCACCATTCTGCTACATTATGGTTGCTTTGGCTTCTAGGCTCCCATTTTTTTGTTGCCTGCCAATGATGAACTGACACAGAGGATGTTACCATGAGTAAATACAAGAGCTTTCATTGGAAGAAGGGCCTCTGATGCAGAGAATTGCCTCACTCAGGAGCCAGATGTATGGAGGAACGTGACTCATAGAAGTAGAAGGCCCAGGGATCGCTCTGAGGGTTTAGAACTACACAATCGATTTGAAGTGCTCTCCCTTAACATGGAAGATGAAGAACAGACTCCATTTGAAGATCTCTCCCTCATCACAGTTGATCAGAAATATGAAGACGAGCAGCAAAGTCAGTCCTCCGGGAATATGCAGGTGACCTTGGAAGGGGACAGCACATGGAAGAATCCCGACCAAGCCCATGAAGAGGCGTGTAGTGGTGATAGGGGATTCCCTACTGAGGGGTACAGAAGCAGTGATCTGTGGGCCTGATAAGACGTCTTGAGAGGTGTGCTGTCTGCCCGGGGCCAAGATCCAAGATGTAACAGAACAGCTGCAAGGAATCATAAAACCCACTGCCAAATACCCCTTCCTTTTGGTCCATGTGGGAACCAATGACACTGCAAGCCATAGCCTTCAGAAGATCAAAAGTGATTATGAGGCTCTCGGCAGGAAGTTGAAGCAATTGAATGCACAAATTGTCATCTCATCTGTCCTCCCAATTGAACGATGTGGCCCAGGGAGAGAAGGAAAAATAGGGGAAATTAACAACTGGCTTCGCAAATGGTGCAAGCAGGAACTGTTTGGATTCTTAGATCAGGGTCTGCAGTTTTTTGAAGATGGACAAGTGATGGGCTGCACCTCACAAGGGTTGGGAGGAATGTTTTTGCCATGAAACTCAAACACCTAAAAAGGAGGGCTTTAAACTGACTTATGTGGGGGAGGGAGACAGTGGTCCTGAAGGTAGGAGTCTACCAAGTTATGAAGATGATCATCCAAATGTCAAGGACCAAATGGAGCAAACAGCACGCAGACCTAGTGGTGGGAGGAAAATATCCTTAAATAAGAGACACGGGGGAATGATCAATGGTCTTCAATGTCTGTATACTAATGCACAGAGCAGGGGAAATTAAGATGAACTTGAGCTCTTGGTACAGCAAACTAAATACGACATAATAGGCATCACTGAAACCTGGTGGGATGAGTCTCATGATTGGAATGTAGAAATAGAGGGATACAATCTATTTTAGAGAAATAGACCAAACAGGAAAGGAGGAGGAGTAGCGCTATATGTCAGGGATATGTATACTTGTGAAGAGATCCAGGATTTAAAACTTCAAAGCCATATTGAGAGTATCTGGGTCAAAATTAAGGGAGAGAAAAATAACAGTGATCTCATTGAGGGAGTTTACTATAGATCCCCAAGCCAAACTTAGGACACAGATGATGCCTTCCTGGAACAGATGACCAAGCATTCAAAAGGAAGTGAGATGGTAGTAATGGGGGATTTCAACTATCTTGATATTTGATGGATGTCAAACTCAGCCAAGAGCATAAGGTCGAACAGATTCCTGACATCAATACTAGGAAAGGTTCTAGAGCAGATCATTAAGCAAACGGTCTGTGAGCACCTAGAAAGGAACGCTGTGATCTCTGAAAGTCAGCATGGGTTTCTGAAAAATAGGTCATGTCAGACTAATCTGATCTCATTTTTTGACAGAATTATGAGCCTGGTAGATGAAGGGAATGCTGTAGATATAGCCTATCTTGATTTCAACAAGGCCTTTGACAAGGTGCCCCATGATATTCTTGTAAAGAAGCTGGTAAAATGCAGGCTAGACAATGCTACCATTCAGTGGATTTGTAACTGGCTGACTGACCGAACCCAAAGGGTGCTCATCAATGGCTCCTCTTCATCCTGGAGAGAAGTGACTAGTGGGGTGCCACAGAGTTCTGTCTTGGGCCCAGTCTCATTCAACATCTTTATCAATGACTTGGATGATGGGCTTGAGGGCATCCTGATCAAGTTTGCAGATGACACCAAATTGGGAGAGGTAGCTAATACCCCAGAGGACAGGATGACACTTCAAAATGACCTTAACAGATTAGACAACTGGGCCAAAGCAAACAAGATGAATTTTAACAGGGAGAAATGTAAAGTACTACACTTGGGCAAAAAAAAATGAAAGGCACAAATACAGGATGGGTGACACCTGGCTTGAGAGCAGTACATGTGAAAAGGATCTAGGAGTCTTGGTAGACCACAAACTTGGCATGAGTCAGCAGTGTGATGCAGCAGCTAAAAAAGCCAATGCAATTCTGGGCTGCATCAATAGGAGTATAGCATCTAGATCAAGGAAAGTAATAGTACCTGGTCAGACCTCACCTGGAATACTGTGTGCAGTTCTGGGCACCACAGTTCAAGAAGGATACTGACAAGCTGGAACGTGTCCAGAGGAGGGCAACCAAAATGGTCAAAGGCCTGGAAACGATGCCTTATGAGGAACGGCTTAGGGAGCTGGGTATGTTTAACCTGGAGAAGAGAAGGTTAAGGGGTGATATGATAGCCATGTTCAAATATATAAAAGGATGTCATATAGAGGAGGGTGAAAGGTTGTTTTCTGCTGCTCCAGAGAAGCGGACACGGAGCAATGGATTCAAGCTACAAGAAACAAGATTCCACCTAAACATTAGGAAGAACTTCCTGACAGTAAGAGCTGTTCAACAGTGGAATTTGCTACCAAGGAGTGTAGTGGAGTCTCCTTCTTTGGAGGTCTTTAAGTGGAGGCTTGACAGCCATCTGTCAGGAATGCTTTGATGGTGTTTCCTGCTTGGCAGGGGGTTGGACTGGATGGCCCTTCTGGTCTCTTCCAACTCTGATTCTATGACTCCTCTTACTGGCTTGCATTCTTCTCACGCATGCACTTAACCAGATTGCATCTAGACTCAGCTGGGACAATAAAGCCTTCTTAGTAGCTCTTGCCAGCATTTAATTCTAAGCAGCACTTTGGAGCCAATCTTTTGGTTTGCTCTTCACCTGCCAGAGATGTGATTTAGCAGCAAATGCCCTCCCCTCGTGGCGCCGTTCGACTGAGCCTATGGGTTACAGTGGCATAAGGAAATCTGGCTGATTCTTATCCTTAAGTAACTTTCATCAAGTGAACATGGGAAATGTGGAGTAGGAAATGCGTCAAGAGTGAGTGCTGTGCGATCCTAAGTTCTGTATCATTTGCATGCCCCTATTAATATCCACAACTGAAAATGGTCCCTTTAGTGCTTCGCTTGGTGGAGATGAGCAGCGCAATCCTAAGCATGTTCACTTTGAAGCACCCCCATTTTGTGAAATGGGACTTATTCCTGGGTACAGCTTCAACTTTTCAGCTGAGTGTTAGCCTCTGAGGCCCTTAGTAGACAAAACGAAGAAACCACTGCAAAAATGCCCATTGCCTTCACTTAATGTCAGCTGCAAAAAAGCCATTCCTTGTTCCTCTAGGGAAGCTTTAAGGTTTTTGAAGCTCCATACAATAGCTGATTTCACTAGGAAATTCACTTGAATCCATGGTTTTTTCCTGTTCCTTAAGACTGCAAACTGAGGCATTGTCTCTTATTAGAGATCTTAGTATCTCATCCCATCCAGAGAATGTCCTAAAACCTGTTAAGGGAGAGGTGCTTTTTGAAATCCCCACGTGCTATTATCTTCAGCATATCTGTCTGTTGTTATGCTGAGAAATCATCAAGATGAATGTAATATTCTTGTCTGTATGCAGAAGGAAGCTGATACAAAGGAGAGGTCTGTTTTTGATATTCCAATATTCACGGAGGAGTTCCTGAACCACAGTAAAGGTGAGCAGAATGCAAGACATGTGTCCCCATTCCACCCACCCAATACCTGGCAGAGTTGAGCAAACGGTATTTTACACATTGCTGTGTTTTATTTTGTGACAACATTATGTGCATCTACTCAAGTAAGTCCCCTTGAGTTTATTGGGGCTTTCTCCCATGTTAAGTGCATATAGAATTTCAGCCTTAGTCACTTTGAGGCGGGGCTGTTGTGTGTGGGGGGGGGGGGAGGAATACAAGTATTTTAATTAAAGAAGCAAATTTTCATGAATTCTAAAATTGGTTAGCTACCATTCAGTTTCAAGACTGGAAAAAAGACTTCTTTTCTATTAACCCTCCCTTGGGCTCAAGGTGTAGAGTTTGTTCTGATTTTTTGTATGTCCCAGTCCTGTTCAAAAAGAGATCACCCCTTTGTTCCCATACTAGACTTACTGCTTCTTATACTGGATAAGCCAGTCTTCGGGGCCCTTTTCACCCCCATCTTCTCCTCCAGGAAAGCAGCTGTGAACTCCTGGTGCTAACCAAAATCTGCAGCGAGAGAGTTTCCCCTTGGATTGTGCAGCCAAGGCTTAGAATGTCATTCCATTTGATGCAGTGCCAGCAGACACTTGTACTAGCAAGATCTGGAGATATTCCCTGGGCAGCCTATCCTTTTAGTTATATCAAGGTGAAATTGATTTTCAGAGAATGGGAAGCATTTTATTAATCAAGCAGATGATAGGGGCTTTTCTTCTGAAGTTCAGCGGCAAAGAGGATTTGAGTTATCTGTGCTCTTTGTCAAAAGAGATCTCTAAAGTCCCTTGGCATATGCCTGTTGGAACAGTGGCTGTGGCTGACTTCCTTCACGATCAAATACATTCCAGGTCTTGATTTTCTCCCCCCTTTCCCTCGCCCCCTTCAGTTTAATCCTTATATACCTGCTTGTTGTTTATTTCGCTTCCTTTATTGGATATTACCAAATATTCTCCATATCCAACTGTTGGACAAAAGGGCTTGCTTATGATCTCCCCTCCCCTTGTCATCTGTTTTTCCGGTGGGGGGTTGACAGCACGGGAAGCCGAGCTGCGCCAGCTGCGCAAGTCCAACATGGAGTTTGAGGAGAGGAATGCTGCCCTGCAGAAGCACGTGGAGAGCATGCGCACAGCGGTGGAGAAGCTGGAAGTGGATGTGGTGCAGGAGCGCAGCCGCAACACAGTCCTGCAGCAGCACCTGGAGACCTTGCGGCAGGCCCTCAGCAGCAGCTTTGCTGGAGTCCCACTGCCAGGTGAAAACCCTTTCCAGAGGGGAGGGAGTTGGTAGCCCTTGCTTTGTTTGCTTCAGGGATTGCATGCTAGGGAGCTTTAGGGTGTTCTAAATGTGGAGCGCTGCCCCTGCTCTCGTGTGTTATAGTGTCAGCATGTGTGTGAGAGAGAAAGTTTGAATTTTGAATTAGTTGTGCCATTCTGTTGCCTATGAGTACTTCAGAAGAGAATAATAATAATAATTTATTATTTATACCCCGCCCATCTGGCTGGGTTTCCCCATCCACTCTGGGCAGCTTCCAACAGAAAAACAAAACACAGTAATCTATTAAACATTAAAAGCCTCCCTAAACAGGGCTGCCTTCAGATGTCTTCTAAAAGTTTGTAGTTGTTTTTCTCTTTGACATCTGATGGGAGGGCGTTCCACAGGGCGTGCACCACTACCGAGAAGGCCCTCTGCCTAGTTCCCTGCAACTTGGCTTCTTGCAACGAGGGAACCGCCACAGGGCCCTCGGCGCTGGACCTCAGTGTCCGGGTAGAACAATGGGGGTGGAGACGCTCCTTCAGGTATACTGCATCGAGGCCATTTAGGGCTTTAAAGGTCAGCACCAACACTTTGAATTGTGCCCGGAAACGTACTGGGAGCCAATGTAGGTCTTTCAGGACTGGTGTTATATGGTCTTGGTGGCTGCTCCCAGTCACCAGTCTAGCTGCTGCATTCTGGATTAGTTGTAGTTTCTGAGTCACCTTCAAAGGTAGCCCCACATAGAGCGCATTGCAGTAGTCCAAGCGAGAGATAACTAGAGCATGCACCACTCTGGCAATACAGTCCACAGGCAGGTACGGTTTTCGCCTGCATACCAGATGGAGCTGGTAAACAGCTGCCCTGGACACAGAATTGACCTGCGCCTCCATGGAGAGCTGTGAGTCCAGAATGACTCCCAGGCTGTGCACCTGGTCCTTCAGGGGCACAGTTACCCCATTCAGGACCAGGGGGTCCTCCACACCTGCCCGCCTCCTGTCCCCCACAAACAGTACTTCTGTCTTGTCAGGATTCAACCTCAGAGAGGCCTTCACTCTATGCCAGCTGAATGGAGGTGCCTGTTGGTCCTTGAAGTGATAGGAATGCAGCATAGCTGGGGCAGTTGCCTTCATTCAGGCTGGGGGCTGCATATAAAAGGGGGATTTGACAAAGCACAAAAAGTGAGATGTGACCTTTTTCCTTTTTTATTTTTAAGGACAAATTTGGGGAGGCCTCAGAGACCCACAAAAACCTTTTGGCATCCCTAATACCACATCAAGGGAGCCATGGGAGCAGTCAGTAATCATTTTAAAACTTTTTTTTTTAATGAAAACGTCTGAGAAGTGACAGGTGGGAGGCACAGAAATCTCTTGTGGTGTTCTGATTTGGCTTGTTGGCCATGGCTTAGTCCCTCCTATGATACAGTGTATTGAAGCAGTCCCTTTTGTCCTACTGTTGGCCAAACGCTGTATCCATGCAAGCGAACTGTCTTCATCCCATGTGCTTTGCGCTGACAGAGCATTTGAGAATTCAAGTCCCGCCTGCAATTTGGCATAAGAGTGGAGCTTCCGTGCCTGCTGTAGCTACTGCAGTTAACACACTGTTTCCTTTTTCCTTTTTCTCATCTACACCTTGCAGGAAGTGGAGAGATCCCCACAATGGACACCATTGATTCATACATGAATCGGCTGCACAACATCATCCTGGCAAACCCGCAGGATAATGAGAATCTTATAGCCATCGTCCGAGAAGTTGTAAACCGCCTCGAACGCTAGTGCCTGGGTGAGCTGCTGCCTTGCCAGGACTCTTAAGACTGAAGTGAAATGCCGCTGGCTTCTGAAATGGCTGGCTTCCAAGTTAAATTTCAGATCCCATAGACTTTGATGTCAGCATTCTGTATTTGGTGAAATCAAAGTCCAATAGTAGTTTAGTTATCCAGCACAAATGCCTCATTCACCACACTCACTGTTTCTGATATTCTGATATCTTACATTTTTCACAGTTACACTTCCACATACAGTGGTGCCTCGCTAGACTAATTAAATTTGTTCCACGGGTCAATTCGTGTAACGAATTTTTCGTCTAGCGAGTCGCGGTTTCTCATAGGAATGCATTGAAACTTAATGTGTTCCTATGGGCTCCGAGGGACTGGCGGCGGAGGCACTTGCTCTCTTGGCTTGGGGAAGGCAGGCAGGCAGGCGCTTGCTCTCTTGCCTGCCTACCTTCCCTGAGCCAAGAGAGCAAGTGCTGCTGCCACCGCCAGTCCCCTTGGCTTGGGGAAGGCAGCCAGCGAAAAGCCCTGCTTTTTCCCGCTCACCTCAGCGGCGGCGCTAAGATAGCCGATCCCAGGTCGGGGCGAGCGGGAGAAAGCGGCGCTTTTTGCCGGCTGCCTTCCCCAAGCCAAGGGGAAGGCAGCCAGCGAAAAGTCGTTCCCCGGAGCCTCTCAGCTGATCTTCCTTTGCCTTCTTCCCTTGCTACAGCTGGTTCCCCTTTCACTAGACAAGGGGGTTTTGCAAATAGGTTTTGTGATCGGAGGTTTTTATGGCCACGCTTCGCAAGACAAAGTGGTGGCCATAGAAAACCTCGTCGTCTTGCGAGGCAACCTCCGATCGCAAAACCTATTCGTATAGCGAAAAAATTGTCTAACAGGGCATTCGTCTAGCGAGGCACCACTGTACAAGGGCATATTTAATAGGGTTGCTAAAGAGACAAATCAAGTATCCCCGCCATAGTATATTTCCTGTTAGCAGTGTTTATCAGCTCTTGTATGCAGCTGTACTTTAAGAAAAGAAGAAGCACTAGCTTGACCTTTTTGTTTTAAACCTGCAAGGCTAAGTTCCTGAGCCGTTATTCTGAATTGCCAGCATGAAACCAAATGGCATTTTAATTCAGTGGATTCTGAGCGGAGGTCCATCTGTGCCCTGGGAAGCCAGAGGTCCTCAACCTTTCTGGTCCTTGACCTTTTGTGATAATTGCGTAGCACAGTTAATTGCGTGATTCCCATTTCAGCTTAGCTTAAGTAAAAAGACCATTGCCCTTCCCTCAAGCAGCCAGATGGAACAGACGAGCATTCCAAATCATGTCTGCTCCCTGCAGGATTTAGAAGCAGCACTTTTGCCACTGTTTTATGAAAAGGAACAGCTTGCGGACACAAGTCTGGGATTTTTCTGCTGCTCATCAGCCTTCTTGTTTTAAGAGGGCATTTTCTGTTAGGATGCCTGTAAGCTGGAAAGGAGAGGCTTGGGGAATTGACAGGTGGGAGGCTGTTTGTCTGCGACAGAATGTGGCAGTCAGTGAAGAGGTCTCTCTTTAGGCCGATATGGAAGGGCACCTCAGGCCCAGAGCCAGATGCTTCCCATTCAACACACCTTGCAGCAGAGTCTGACTTGAAACTTCAAATGTTAAGACAGCTAGCTGTATGCAGTTGTATCTGCTGTTGTGAGTGACCCCAGGAGAGTTATCAACATTATTTGTGGCATCAAAATGGAAATGTGTTCTGCTTCTGGAGGAAAATGCATTCAAATTTGAATCACTTGAAGCAACAGCCACACACACACACACACACACACACAAGCCACCATGCTTCTCCTCCTTCCTCACTGTTCCAGTTAAAAAGGTATGTTCTCACTCCCTAAAAACAACATAGATAAGGCAATTAAAATGTTAATTTCAGACTGAGTTAGTTATACAAATATGAATACTTAACTGCTGTTGATGTTCCAAGCACGGTTTGTAATTGGCAAAATATTCATCGAACGTGAGAACGTCCCTTTTAATCTCAGGTGTTTGGGATTATCACTGAAAATACAACCCAGGACTGAGCCCACCGTTTCCAGAGACAAGTCTTAGTGTGAGCCTGACATATACAAACTTTTTCTAAATCTTGTCATCATTGTCCCCTTTGTTTTATTTGCAGTTTCTTAGGCCCTGGATGTTTTTCTTAAAGGGATGAAACAAATGTGAGGAAGGAGGGACATGCTGAGAATAAGCCGAAGACACTCTAGTTCTTGCTTACTGGATGAGCATCTTCTGTGAGGACCCAGGAGCAGCCCAAGAGAAGAGGACATCCCCTCTAGCTTGCACTGCTGTGTGCCATTTCCTGTTATTTATCACCTGGCTCTGGGCACACTCTGGACTAGAAGAGGCCATGATGATGCTTCCTTCTCTGTCAGGTCAAAGTTGTCTGTCTTTGGTAATACAAAGCTCTGGAATTTCTGGTGCCCATGCTCTGACAGAGTCTCTCCTGCCCCACCGGCGCAGTCCCACCCTGTTTCCCTGCACCTTAGTTGCATGAACTGACTCTGTGCTCTGCTTGCCATCAAAGCCTCTCTTCCATCTGGTGAAAATGTCTGCAGACGTGTGTTAATTGTTTAAAAAAACACCTCTGTGATAATCCAGTAAAAAAAGAAAAGAAAAAGGACCATCAGCTTTCTTTTTTCTCCTGGCATTGTAAGTTCAAAACCTTCTTGTTGGATTAAAACCTTCTTTGTAGTTTGTTACCTAGTTTGATGTTACATGGTAGTCTTGTGATTCAAATATCTCTTCTGAGCAACAGGAAATGAGCATGAAGGAGAAATTACATGCCCCTCTCCTTCTGGTAATGTGTGGCCATCCCAAAGAAATAAACTATGTAAACAGGTCTCTTGCTATGGATTTTTACAGAGCTCTAGGAAAAACGAAATTAAATAAAATTGGGATCTGGAGGCTACCATAAAGCAGGCATGGATAACCTCCGACCCACAGACTAAATTAGTCTTAGCAGGGCTCATAATTTGCCCTGCAGAGGCATTTTCTCTGCCATATGCCAGACATCCTACACTGATCAGCGCTGACTGAAAGCCCTACTTTGCGGCAGGATCTTCCTTTGTAGCAAACCCCTAGTTGCCCCTCTGAAGAGCCGCAGTACATACTTCAGCCAGTGGTAGAGGAGAGTGAATTATGCGGGTCGCCCTAACCTAGAACCTCACTGTGTTCCATTGAGTCAGCACACATTTATCTCTCTACAAATGTGAAATGCTGCAGAGTCAAGCAAGAACACGAGTACCGTATTTTTCGTTCCATAAGACGCACTTTTTTCCTCCTAAAAAGTAAGAGGAAATGTCTGTGTGTCTTATGGAGCGAGTGCGTGGTCCCTGGAGCCAAATTGCCCAGGGGCTAAAGGCAGATCGTGCTTTTTAAAAGAAAAAGAAAGAAAGAGCTAAAGGCTAACAGGAAGGGAAGGGAAAGGCACCCACTCAGCAGCTGATTGCAAGATAGGTGAGGGAGTTAAGGGAGCTAGCACCCTTCCCGGCCCCTTGCCTAGGCCTCAGTTGTTGTCTGCAGAGGGAGACATGTGACTGGCTGATTTGATTATCTGTCTGGAAACTGTAGAAATGCAGAGAAGCTAGAGAAGCTGCAGAACTGTGAGTTGAACCCCATAAAAACAGTATTTTTTCCCCTTTGCAAGGGAACTCAGCAACTTTGAGCTGATCCTAAAAAATGGAGCTTTCCCCCTTTGCAAAAAAGATGCACAACTCTGAGCTGACCCCCACCCCAAAACGGGGCTTTTCCCATTTGCAAAAAAATGCTGCACAGCTTTGAGCTGATCCTAAAACAATATATGGAGCTTTCCCCCTTTGCAAGCAATAGGAGTATAGCATCTACATCAGGCATCCCCAAACTTTGGCCCTCCAGATGTTTTGGACTACAATTCCCATCTTCCCCGACCACTGGTCCTGTTAGCTAGGGAGTTGTAGGCCAAGACATCTGGAGGGCTGCAGTTTGGGGATGCCTGATCTAGATCAGGGGTCAGTGAACTTTTTCAGCAGGGGGCCGGTCCACTGTCCCTCAGACCTTGTGGGGGCCAGACTATATTTTGAAAAAAAATATGAACGAATTCCTATACCCCACAAATAACCCAGAGATGCATTTTAAATGAAAGGACACATTCCACTCATGTAAAACACCAGGCAGGCCCCACAAGTAACCCAGAGGTGCATTTTAAATAAAAGGACACATTCTACTCATGTAAAAACATGCTGATTCCTGGACCGTCCGCGGGCTGGATTTAGAAGGCAGTTGGGTGCATCCGGCCCCTGGGCCTTAGTTTGGGGATGCCGGATCTAGATCAAGGGAAGTAATAGTACCACTGTATTCCGCTCTGGTCAGACCTCACCTGGAATACTGTGTCCAGTTCTGGGCACCACAGTTCAAGAAGGATACTGACAAGCTGGAACGTGTCCAGAAGAGGGCAACCAAAATGGTCAAAGGCCTGGAAACGATGCCTTATGAGGAACGGTTTAGGGAGCTGGGCATGTTTAGCCTGGAGAAGAGAAGGTTAAGGGGTGATATGATAGCCATGTTCAAATATATTAAAGGATGCCATATAGAGGAGGGTGAAAGGTTGTTTTCTGCTGCTCCAGAGAAGCGGACATGGAGCAATGGATTCTAGTGGTTTCCCCAAACAGTGGTGTAACATCACAAAAGTGTACTGTTGGCATATGTTTAACTCTGATAAAAATATTGCCTTTTGAATGTTTATCTGAGTTTCGTGTAAACCTGGTACCTCCTGACATCCGTCTGACCTTGTGGCTTCAGCAGAAGGGCTGCTATGATGCTACTGATCGCAACTGTACAGTCTGAGTTGATACCCCTTGTTCACACAGCAGCTGTATCGTCATGCACCGACTGTGTGCAAAGGACAAAGAGTGCAGGAACAGTGGCAGCCCCTCCCAGAGTCCCTAGCAACTGTGCAGCTACACACAGATTGCAACACAACGCAGGACAATTCTCCTGGCAGCAATGTGTGGAAAACTCCCATTGACAGGAAGCAACCAATGGCAGCAGTGTTAGAAACGCTTGACCCATTCCTTCCTCGCTTCCTCTAGAGAAGGAAGGAAGGCCTTGCTCTTATATGAGGGAGCTGGCAGGCAGAATAAAAGTCCTGTTTCTAAGAGGCGTGTCCAAGTTTTCCATTGGGTTGTAACACCTTTCAAATTGTATTTTGAGCACAATTTGCATCTCTGAGCATTTGAATAGAGATAACTTTTGTGATGGAAATGTCCTGACAGAAGTGAACCCGTAAAACAGGATCATACTAAAAGAGGAAAGGTCAAAACAAGTAATTGCTCCCCAGATGCAACAGTACAGCGGGAAGGTGGAAAATTGCAGAGGAACATTTGAGGGGTGCTGCTGCTGACACTTTCAGCCCTATGGTTTAGTAAGGTAAAGGGTAAAGGGACCCCTGACCATTAGATCCAGTTGTGACCGACTCTGGGGTTGCAGTGCTCATCTCGCATTATTGGTCAGGGGAGCTGGTGTACAGCTTCCAGGTCATGCGGCCAGCATGACAAAGCCACTTCTGGCGAACCACAGCAGCGCACGGAAACGCCATTTACCTTCCCACCAGAGCGGCACCTATTTATCTACTTGCACTTTGAGGTGCTTTCGAACTGCTAGGTTGGCAGAAGCTGGGACCGAGCAACGGGAACTCAGCCCGTCATGGGGATTCGAACCGCTGACGTTCTCATCGGCAAGCCCTAGGCTCTGTGGTTTAACACACAGCACCACCCGCTGGTTTAGTAGAGGGGGATGGTTTAATTTATTTATTTATTCCCTCCCCATCTGGTTGGGTTTCCCCAACCACTTTGGGCGTTTTCAACAGAACATTAGAAATGGAATAAAACTTCAAATATCCCTTTACTCAGAGAATAGCTGATCTATGAAATTTGCCTCCAGAGGATGTGATGGTGATTCAAAGGTGGTTAGAGAAGTTTGTGGAGGAAAGGTCTATCAAGATCTCCTAATCCTTAAGGCTGTGTGCTGGATGCAGGATCAGAGGCCTGCCAGTTGCTGAGCAACAAGAGCAGCAGAGGGCTGTTGCTGTGAGGTCCTGCCGGCAGGCTGCCTCTGAGGTCCCTGATTGGCCATTCTGAGGAAAAGGAGGCTGGACTAGATAAGTCTTTGCTCTTCAAGTTTCCTGCAGAAGTGTTTTTTGTAATTTAATTTCTAAGATTGGTTTGAAAGTGAGTCAATGTGCTCTTGTAACATTTGCTTCTTTAAACCTGCTTAATGCTAAATCTGTTCTGATTTAGATTTCAACTGTGTTTTAATGAGTGACTTTTTACTAGTGTTGCCTTCTGTTGTTGAAAGATGCCGTCAAGTTCACATTCATCATCCGTGCTCGTTCCTAGACGCTCCAAATTGGTAATACACTCATTTCCTTTACTGTGTTTTGAATAGCATGTTGCCAGTTTGAGAGTTCAATGTGCTTTTGTGTTTTTGTTTTTTTTAAATGGCAACAATGAATTTTCAGTTGCAATCTGAACTATGAATTCATTTGTGGTGGTGATTGTGAGGGTTGTTAGAGGCAAGGAAGGGGAGACGGGCTTTTGTGAAAAATCTTATGAGTCATTGTGGTCAAGGACCAGAGCCTCAGATGATCTTCTGGGGGGACCTGAAAAGATCAGGTTGAAGCTTTGGGGAAGGACCCATCCCTGGGTCCCCAGAAAGAGCTCCCATCAGCCAAACTAGGGAGGGACAGAACAGCCTGTTTCTAGTTCATCTCAATTTCTCATGTTCATCTCTACAGTGGTACCTCACAAGACAAAATTAATTTGTTTCATGAGTCGTTTCATGTTGCGATAATTTCATCTTGTGAAGGGTGGTTTCTAGAAGAACTGCGCCTTCTAGAATCACACATGGGTCAGAATGTAATTACTCTTCAGGTTTTGCACTTCTCTGAATCTTACAAGAGTAATTATGTTCCGACTCGTGTGATTCCAGGACAAGGGAGGCAGTAGCTCTGAAGCAGCCTCTCCACCCCAGAGGCAGGGGCCGGGTTTGCAGTTCAGCCAGAGTTGCTAGCCTTGCTTCCATCATGCAGCAGACGGGGGGGGACTTCTGCCATTGTCATAACGAGGAAAAGCAAAACACGAGGGACCAAAATATCTCTGCAAGTTCCTTCCCTCCTTCTTGGCAGCTGCTGTAAAATCATTTAGGAATCACTGCTTATACAAGGTCACAGCCCCTTCCGCTTCTGCAGGCAGTTTCCCTTCTGTAACTCATGTGGGATTGGGGTGGGGGGGTACCTTTGAGTTTAGCTGCATCCTCTAGACCAGGGGTAGGCAACCTAAGGCCCGTGGGCCAGATGCGGCTCAATCGCCTTCTCAATCCGGCCCACGGACCGCCCGGGAATCAGTGGTTTTTTACATGAGTAGAGTGTGCCCTGCTATTTAAAATGCATTTCTGGGTTATTTGTGGGGCATAAGAATTCATTCATTTCCCCCCAAAAAATATAGTCTGGCCCACAACATGGTCTGAGGGACTGTGGACCGGCCCACGACTGAAAAAGGTTGCTGACCCCTGCTCTAGACCCTGGAACGAACACATCCAAGCTCAGTGGGAGCCTCAGTATAAAGACCTATCTTTCCCTCCACCCCAGATCTACTCTGCTGTCTCTTAGCAAAAGGTAGGCAATCCATCCTTCCCTTCCTCTTTCTGTACATTTTTATCCTCTTATAAATGCCTTTGGATTTCCGGACTGGGTGCCTTTTTGATTTGCAAAAGACTTGCCACTTGGAAGCATCCATTTCACAAGGGAGCTTCCTCTGTTGGGATTTCCCTCACTGGAATCCCCCAACCAAGGTGGTTACTAACAACAAGAAACATGGTAGCTGCATTGCATGGGGGTGGACCAGATGACCCTTGGGAGCCCTTCCTACCCCTAAAGTTCTATGATTCTATGCAGTGTAGCAATAAAAGTTGCCATTTAATAAAAGTAAGAAGCCTAACCATAGAGCCTTAGATAACTGTGCCACTGTGGCAAAGGGGACATCCCCAGTCCCCTCCTCGCCACATCTTCTGCGACTGAGGACTAGGCAACTGGTGCCCAGATTTTAATCCGAGTGTGTAGGTGTCAATGGTCAGCCCTGCCCAGTCCTTAAAGCTGAAGTCTCTTCAGATGGGGAACAGATCTTCACATTGCCAGTAACCCTGAGGGTGTTGGACCCAGACACCCCTGCCTCGAGACCCGAGTTCCTGGCATGTGGTGCTGCATGGGGCAGAGGGCAGTGAGCTGAATCACTCATTCTGAGATGTGCATGAACATGGGTCCTTTGTGAGGACTAGGGCAGAATGAGGGAGAGTGATATGCTCCTAAATGCCTGGAAGTGCTTACATCTGTGCTAACAGAGGCAGAGTTAGGGGAGCCTAACTGGGTCACTTGTATTGGGTGTTGAGCTTCAGGGGCGCTCCAACTCTGCTTTGGAATGCAGCACAAGAGGCGGCAGGGCACCACGTGTTGGTGTTGCACCGGACGCCACTGGAATTTGAGACCCCCAGGTCCACCCCTGGGGCTAATGCAATCGCCTATATGCTTTGGGGGTTAATATCTCAGGCAGCAAGAGTTTGAAAATGCCACAGAAAAATCTGTGTAATCTCTCTCTTTTTCTCCCCACCCCCAAATCTAGCTCTGCCAGAATTTTCTCTCTCTTCTCTCTTTTTAAAGTGGAAAGGCAGAAGTTTGTACTTAATATGGGCCATAATCTTTCCAAGGCAAACAAAAACGGGAGTTTTGGAATGAAAGTTCTTTCAATGTTCCAAGTAGGCATTCTATCCATTGGTGGGAGTTGGTTTCACTCAGAATGGAGCTCACTTAAGAGGGTGGCCTTTAGGGTCGGTTCACTGTTTATTCACTGTGTGAGGCCCACGATTCATCGTGTGAGGGCTAAGTGATCCAGTGATGGTGATGTGGAAGGAAAACTACCTACAGTTCAAACGCCACTGAGATCTTTCCTACCACTTCAAATACAAAGCTTGTCATGGTGATTATTCAGACACGGTCCTGGCCTGAAGTATTGTGCATCATTTTATTGTTTTATTTTGTTATATATTAAATTTGTCTACTGCCCTTCATCCACAGATCTCAAAATCACACATACACAATTCAGTTGTGATTTGGCTGCTACCCTGTCACCTGGTTATTTTGGATCTTAAATTGGGGCTGTGTGCATGCAAGGGGCCTCTCGTTTTGTGACACAACATCAGTTGCTTGCCTTGTGAGTCCCCACTCCCCACCCCGCTTCAGTCATTGGGATAACCAGTTAGATTACTGTAATACACTCTGCGCAGGGAATCCTAGAATTGTAGAGTGGGAAGGGGCCACGGGGGTCATCCAGTCCAACCCCCTGCAATGCAGGAATCTGTTGCCCAACATTGGGCAGTCTGGACATTTTAAAGTAGTTCAAAATGGGGCAGTCAGCCCAATACTGCATCTATCCACCTAAGCTAGCATCAGTTATTTAATAAAACTTATATACCCTTTGATCATTGTTGTTGTTGTTTAGTCGTTTAGTCGTGTCCGACTCTTCGTGACCCCATGGACCATAGCACGCCAGGCACTCCTGTCTTGCACTGCCTCCCGCAGTTTGGGCAAACTCATGTTCGTAGCTTCAAGAACACTGTCCAGCCATCTCGTCCTCTGTCATCCCCTTCTCCTACATCCCCTTCTCCAACATCAGGGTCTTTTCCAGGGAGTCTTCTCTTCTCATGAGGTGGCCAAAGTATTGGAGCCTCAGCTTCAGGATCTGTCCTTCCAGTGAGCACTCAGGGCTGATTTCCTTCAGAATGGAGAGGTTTGATCTTCTTGCAGTCCATGGGACTCTCAAGCACCATAATTCAAAAGCATCAATTCTTCGGCAATCAGCCTTCTTTACGGTCCAGCTCTTTTCTAATGGTCACCCTTTGATCATTAGAAAACCTCAAAATGTTTTACAAAGAGAATAAAGCAATTATCAGTCAAAGCAACTCTTTAAAAACATTCAAAAGATAAAATAAGCAATAAACTTAAAATATACACCAACATTCTTTGTGTCTAGGTAGGCTCACCTAAACAAGAATGTTCTTAGCAGGCGCTGGAAGGAATACAGTCAATGCGCCTGCCTAATGTCTGAACGTGTTGCAATCTGAATTCTGTGGAATTCACCTTTTAATGCTGGCATTTCACACTTGAGCTGCATGCTTATTTTTATGGTTATAAGTTGTTTTAAAATGCTGTTAATAATATTGTTTGTAATGCTGCAGCCTTATATCATCATCATCATCATCATCATTAAATTTACACTAAAATAAAAAAGCAACAGTAATACGATTAAAATGGTATAGTACCTGGCACAGCACATTAAAACTGCCAAGACCACCAGCAATGTCCCTGTGGTTCATGGAGATATTAGTGGGGCGTTTGGGAACATTGACAGAGTCAGGGGCCAAAAGGTTTTGCAGATTGACAGGAGAGCGTGTTTGATATCAGCTGACCCTTGAGTTGCACACTCAGGTGGGAACAATGCAGCTCCCTTGTTTCCCCCCTGCTAGAATGTCCCCAGGAAGGATGAGGCCCGATCACATCCTGTTGCTGTTTTCGGAACCCCATTTCCAAGAGGTGTTGCAAACAGCAGCAGCTGTGCCTAGTACCACTCCAAGCATCTATCACCTGCCCAAGGGAAAAAAAGGGAGGGGGAGAATTAAAATAGAGCTTTTGAATCACCACCTTGAATGCAAATAATTTGTGCTGAATTTTAAAACACGCATATGCAAATGGAACGGTATATATCCCACCGCTCTTAGGAAATCCATCTCATTGAACTCTACAAGATGTAATATCTAAGTTAAATACGTAGCCCTGTGCTCTGATGGCAGCGTTCTTGCTGACTGCTGCCTCTGGTGGAATAGTAATGCACTAGCCAATAAGTGGCCCTCCAAGGTTTTCCATTTGGACCTCTGGGTTCTCCCCATCCCCATCCCCGGTCCGGTATTGTATCATCTTTGAACTCTGATAATTGCCTGGATGGAGGATGGAACAGGGTGAGTGAATAAACTAGCCTACTGCACAAATGTGAATTTTGCACCCGTTGCTTTATCCACTTTTGCCTCTGCTCCCCCCCCCAATATGTAGGCCTTGGGTAGTTTGCCCAGAATAAGAATGTGGCCCTTGGACTGAGGAAGATGCCGCCCCCTGCTCCCACTGCTTGGGTTGGTTTCCCCCTTTTTTGCCTTGGTGTGGCCCTCCTCTGCCAGTGAACCTGAAAGGCCTCCCCAGCAGTGCTCTCGGGAGCACTGGGCAGCCATCCCAAGCTGTCCCTTCCGGGTCCCACAATGGGTTAGAGGAATTGTGGGGAGGTTAAAGGCGAGCTGGATCCAGCTGCCAGGCACCTGCTCAGAGCGCTGGAGATTCTTCTTTTTATGGAGTCAGGTCAGGTATCAGCAGTGGGCCCAGCAAGGGTGGGGGGGCCTTGGCAGCTGCCCAATAATACCCAGTGCTAAGGCTGGCTCTGGTGGACAGCAAAGAGTGTCATAGAGTTGTTGAGTTGGTGGGGACCCTGGCAGATGGTCATCCAACTCCAGTGCAGGAGCGTTCACCACCTCCTGAGATTCTCCATTCCCTGTCAAGCAGCTCTTTCCCTCCTGACCTTTAGTTGGAATCTCCTTTCTTGTCATTTGAATCCATGGATTTGGGTCCTCCCTTCCAGAGCAGGAGAAAACAAGCTTGCGCCACCTTCCATGTGACTGACAGTCCTTCAGATATTTGGCCACTCTATCTCCTCTCAGGCTTCTCTTTCCCAGGCTAAACATTCCCAGCTCCTTCAACCATTCTGCTTAGACTTGGTTTCCAGGCCCTTTGATCATCTTGGTTGCCCTCCGCTGCCCACCTCCCAGCTTGCCTGGCATAACTAGTGCTTTAGTCCTGGATACACGTGAGGAAATCTTAAGGCTTGAGTTTCAGGAATTGCCTTCCAGGCCCCCGCCCCCACTTTTCTCGATGCAATTCAACCGCTGTGCTAGCTCTGCTGATCCAGCCACCGGAAGTTCGCCGTGTTTCCTGTGTAGTACATGAAACCTCTGCTCCTTTTTCTTCCCCAGAGGGGAAAGGGGGCATTTTTCTCAGATTGAGAATGGAGAAGGGATGCAGGAAGAGTGCATCCAGAGTGCAAAGGCAGTCAGCGAGGGGACATAGCCTTGGAAGGCAGGGGGTGGGGTGGGGAGAATCTGACTGCTTTGCTGGGCTTCCAGCCTGTTTTTGCAAGAGCAGGGGGGAAAGAAGCTTGCTGGTTCAGCACAAAATGTGACCCACATGCTCTCAGGCACAGCCAGACAGTTATCCATTGTTCTTGGCATGTGTGTTTGCCTAGATGAGGACAATGGATAGGATCAGTGGTATGGAGCAGGAGAGAAGGTTGTGTCCACCACCAGAGGCCATGGATACCAACTCCTAGGGGCCAAGGTCCTTCCCCCAATATTTGAGCTCCCCTCCCAAGTTGAAGGGCATGGCCATTTAAGTGGTGTGTGTGCGCTTACCATGTCTTGGGATCGATTATGCAGGATGGGGCCCCCATCATCCTGACGTCCACCTCATCAAGTACAGAGAGCAGCAGTGGTTCTGAAGCAGCCAGAGGGGGAGAGAAATCAGAGTGAGGAACAATGGGAAAGCTCGGGGGCAGAGAGGTGCAGACAGGGCTCAGGGATGTTGCAGAGCCAGGTCACCAACCGCTCAGGAGGAAACTGAAAGGGCATCGCTCCTTCCGGTGCAAGAAGTAAGGAGAGCGCCAAGACGCAGGTCAAGGGGGAGGCGTTTTGGGGTGCCCCGACTACTTTGCTGGCATAGGAACAGACGTACGCCATTGCCAGATTCTGATTAGGGATGAGAGGTCATGTTTTAAGCTGTCTCTACACTGTAAATAAGTAGCACAATAAACATCTTTGAAGACAATCTGGACTCAAGTGGAGTTACTCTAGAGTAGCCACAACGACCCTCTGACACTTATATTACCATCATTTTATTCAAGTTGGCACTCCTGCCAAGGATGGATCTGCTATAAAACTAATGAAGCTTAAGCTCCAGGGCCCCTAATCCCAGAAGGATCCCAAAAAGTGACTTTAGTCCACATTGCTTTTTTTAAAAAGGGCCTAGTAGGCCCAATATGAGTCATATGACTCAAATAGATTGATTTTTCAATAACCTCAAAGTCTGGAAGTCAGCAGTGCAGATGTTCCAAAGAGAAACAACCTCACTGAAGAAGAAAACCATGGTTACCCAGACCATGGGTTGTGAAGGGGCCCCCATGACAGCTAAAGATTCAGGGCCCCAAAATGCAGGTCCACCAATGCCTAGCCCTGAGCGTTTGCTTGGGAAGAGAGGATTGCACTCTGCAACACTCTGTAAAACAGTCTTGGCCAACCTGGTGCCCTCTGGTCGCTTGGAACTACAACTCCCATCAGCCCCAGCCAGTTGTAGTCTAAAGCATGTGGATGACACGGTTGGGTAGAAGGAAGGGAGAGTGACAGTAGGTGGCACCAGAGTAATGCCAGGCTTCCCCCCAAACATCCTGGGAACGGTATTTTGCATTATTTCTGTGACCGTGCTAACGAAAGAGACCTCCATCTGCTCCTGCAGGCTCTGCTTATTTTTTTGTTGTGTTTTATTTTGGCTGATTTCTCTCTCTCTCTCTCTCTCTGCCCCACCTTCAAACAAAGATAGACTGTTAAAAGGGTGTCTTGGCAAGCAGCAGAAAAGATTTTGAGCTGGAGGCAGCCCTCAAAGTTCCTTTTTCTTTGTTTGCTGATGGACTGGAAGAGTTTCCAGAGGAAGCTTTGTTTACTCCATGTGTGTATATATCTGGGCTGAGCCCTGTACATTTCACACATTCCAAGAGTGCTTTTTGGGTGGGGGTGGGGGGAGAAATGTAACAAATGCAAAGGCGAGGTTTGTGCTGTGTGCCGGATCCAAAGGATTTCACAACAATGTGGCAAATGCATATTTCCAGATGTCTGGAATCGAGAGAGCTGGTCCCAGCAGGGAGAGACAGTGCCCTCTGATGGCAACACTTGGCTTTGCAGCTGCTTGAAACTGAGATGGAAGACACATTTTTTTCCCTTTTCCTTTTTGCAATACCGGGGAGAGCAAGTAATTGCAATCCATCAGACGCCAGAGCTTCTCTGTTCCCCAGGACGCAAACCAGCCCACAGCTTATGCCTTTCCTTCCTTCTTAGATGGCAACTCTATTCAAAGACCACCTGGAGCTTTCAGAGCCAATCAAGATGCTGGGATTTTGCTACAACAGTCCAAAAGTGGCACATTGAGCAAAAGTGTCTTTGTGAGAGCTGATATCTTGCCAGGAATGGAAACTCAGCTGTGAAAATACTTCCTATGAATGAGGAGTCAGTGCCCACCCACCCCCCATCATTTGCACATAATAAAAGGGATGTTCTTCCTGCATGCAAAGACAGGATCTGGTAGATTGACCGAACGTGACCAAGAGTGGGCCAAACAGTAAAGAAGGCAGTTTGTGCATATGCTGTAGAGGAAAGTGAGGAGGAGATGAGGCTCATCAACTTGGGAAGGGAGGCCATCTAGAAGAAGAAAAGGCTCAGGAGCAAGAGGAGTCCCTAAAGTAATTGGATGGTGTCTTGTACGCCTCCTTCCTGCAACTCTTGCAGCCAACCTGGTGCCCAGCATCTTGTTCTGCTTTCCTTTGGACCCCACCAGTGAGGCCGAGAGGGGGATTTTGTCGTCTGGGCAGCCCAGGACTTCCAGACACACTGCCCAGGCTTGAGCCCTGGGGAGGTCACTTTGGTGCTGCTAACACAGAGGTTTGACTTCACCCCCAGAGACATACTCCATGATCTCTTGGGACAGACAGATGCCAACAACACTATTCAGCCATCTTGACATTTGTAACTTGGCATTTCAAAAGATCAAAGATCAAAATCTTTATTGCGTTAGCATACAGCCATAGCAAAATAAAACAATACAAAAATGCCAGAGACAAGCAACAAAGCATAATTCAAGGTGATATTGCTGGCGTGGTAGCATTTAAATTACCCTAAGACAATGATGCAAACGTTTAGGTGCCAGCGCCAAAAATCTAATATGTGGATATATGTGAAGCATAAAATAGCCCAAAATAGGCTCGACTCATTGAGTTAAAAAAAACTTGGCATTTATTATGTCAACACCCTCCTGACCAGTTGTTCAAGTGGTGAGTCAGGACTAGGGATGGGTGAATATCTCAGTTTTGGTTTCTCTCCACTTCTCATTTCTCAACAGTCTTGAGTTCAGATCTCCACATTTCCAGATGAGTTTGCAATTTCTTTTCTTTTCTTTCTCATGAAGATTCATCAGCAATTCTACGTGAATCTTCCGTAATACAGTATACACATTTTTAAAGATTTATTCTGGAGTACTATTTTATGGGGGGGGGCAGGTTTGCCCAGCAGGGTGTGGCCTAGAAAGTCATGGGGGAGGTGGAACTGTCTCACAGAATAGTAATAATCTCATGGGCTCTTGCAATAAGAAAGTGGGGCTGAGGCATTTAAAAGGCCTTGCCCAGGGATTGGGGACTATTTTGCTATTGAGCTCTCCCCCCACCCATTTACCCTTGAATGGGCCAGAAATGTTTTTTTCCCTCTCAACCTCAGTTGGCCCTCAGTTGGAGGTTTTTTTGGCTCCCTCAGTGAAATACTTTGCTGTGTTAGGCATTGAGGAACGTGTTGTTATTATTCTTGGTGGAAATTCTTGGCACTGGGCAGGAACACCATAGTATAGGGGGCTTCCCTAAGGGTCCTGAGGGGAGGATTGGATAAGGGACACCCTAAGCTTAGGGTGGAGTCTTGGCCTGGATGGAATCTTTCATCCTGGTAACCCAGTGAGATCCTGGGTGCTTGGCTTTCACTGCATCTGGGTTCAACACTGGGTGACTGCCATAGAGAGGTTTTGGCGTGCTTCCTGTTAGGAGAGCTTGCAGCTTGGGTGAGTTAGATTGAAACAATCACTTACAGTTTCTGGAGTTCAAAGGCTTGCTGTAGTTGCAAGACTCTTGTGTTGAGCTGGGAGTTGGATTGGATAACAACCTCAAAGGCCCCTTCCAGTTCTACAATGAAATAAGAAAAGGTTAAAAGTGAATGCCATCTTGCATGCTGGCTTCAGAGGTGGATTGCAGATCAGAAATGAATGAAGAAGCTCTTTAAGATCTGCAGATCTTTGCTGTCTTTTACAAATCCAGAAACAATATGTAATTAATGACCTTTTAAAACACTATTTTGACATTTACATTATTTCAATGTAAAGGAAGTCATGTATGTTATTTAAATTATGTAAAGGTAAAGGGACCCCTGACCATTAGGTCCAGTCGTGACCGACTCTGGGGTTGCAGCGCTCATCTTGCATTATTGGCCGAGGGAGCCAGCGTACAGCTTCCAGGTCATGTGGCCAGCATGACAAAGCCGCTTCTGGCGAACCAGAGCAGCACATGGAAACGCCGTTTACCTTCCCGCCGTTTACCTTCCCATTTATCTACTTGCATTTTGACGTGCTTTGGAACTGCTAGGTTGGCAGGAGCTGGGACCAAGCAACGGGAGCTCACCCCGTCACAGGGATTTGAACCGCCGACCTTCTGATCAGCAAGCCCTAGGCTCAGTGGTTTAACCACAGCGCCACCTATTTATGTAGCTTAACTTAAATAGTGGACAGGATGAATAATGTAGAATTTGACAAAACCTGAACTGCAGTAGAATGGAAATGACGCTGGTTGTGATGCATTGAGGTCCAAGTGGGAATCTCTGCCTTCTTATGTCCTTGGTTGTATGACACACACAACCTCTGTTTTCCCAATCTTCATCGTGACTCCCTGCCTTCCCACAACTGCTGCCTGAGGCAGCCATCTCACTCGGCCTAACAGTAGGGCCCATGCTGTGGTTGCCTAATTTTCCATCTACAGTTGATGCAATGATAAAAAGATCTTTGAAAGCAATCTGTGTACTGAAAATTTCAGTAAGGATTGTGACTAGCAGTAAATTGAGGAAATATCATTCCTCTGCAAGCTGTAATAGCATTGCAGTTGAGGGGAAGGCTATGCTCACCAGAATTCTCTCCCCTGCCTCTTGAGTTTCCTTGAAATTGTTTCCTCCCAAGCCCTCAGCCTGTTCTTTCAGCTCTTCTGCATTCAGAAAGCAATTTTAGGATCTAGTGTAAGAGCTTTTCAGATTTTTTTTAAAGGGGGGGGAGAGAAAGGCTTCTGTCTGCCAGCAATGCTTTCCTTTCATCAAGCTTTCATGCCGCATTCCCCAAGCTGTTTTTTCAAACTCAAGGGAGTCTAAGGAGCAACCTGGAGTTTCTGTGGAGTGGCCCCTTTCTGAAACTGAAGTGAAGTGAGGACAGGGTAGGGAAACTGGTGTGCAGGCCTTGTGTTTATGCCTTCCTGGAACCTTTTACATTTACTTATTTCTTAGATTTTTATTTCAGGCCAATGGAATAAAGCGGTGTTTTTCTAGGTAGAATATCAGCAGCAAAACTAAACATCCTACCCAAACTCCTCTTTTTGTTTCAAACCATACCAATTATAAGAAAAATGGACTCGATAGATAACTGGCAAAAGGAAAATTCAAAATTCATATGGTCAGGGAAACGACCTCAAATAAAACATAAAGTGCTGATCGATACCAAAGAAAGAGAAGGGTTCGGACTTAAAGACATATTACAAAGCTGCAAGCTTGTCCTGGTTAAAGTAATTGTTTCTCCTAAATAACATAGAACTATTGGATTTAGAAGGGCATGACACTCGATTTGGGTGGCATGCGCATAGCTTCCAAGTCTCCCGTATTCACCGGGAAAACCCCGATTTTAAAACTGACTCCCGCCCTCCTCCCGTATGGCGAAATACCCCGTATTTGCCTGTATTTGCTGATGTCAGAGACAGGCAGCAGCAGAAGCAGGGAGAGGTGCCTCTCCGTGCCTCCCTCGGCGAATCCAGGCATGCCTGGGCAAGCTGCATGGCTCTGGGCTGGCCGGAGGGAGACTCTTATTGTGAAGCGGGGTGGCCGCTCCCCTCTCTTGCTTATTACAGCCTCAGGGCGGGCGGAGGAGGGCGGGAGGCTTTAGCTCCGCTGTTTGCAGAGTGAGGTGAGGGAGGAAACAGATTGAGCTTGTCGGCGCTTTGAGGTAAAAAAATAAATGATTTACTGTACTGCAAATGATTTATGAGTGGGCTGCTCCTCTCTACAGCCCCCTCTTAGCATAGCTCCTCTCTCTTAAACAAAAAACTAGCCCCAACATTCGCTGAAGAAGGCATTCTCTCTAAAGCTGCTGCATACTGACAAATTAATCCGCTTGCAGCTCGCTCCTTTCCCGGCGGGGAAAGAGGCAGTTCCCTACCAGAGGCTGCAAGCGGTGGGGGTCAGACGCCTGTGTGGCGCTTTGTTTTCCTTTGCTTTGCCTCTCTCCCCTCTCTCTCTCAGCCAAAAGGGAAAGGGGAGAGAGAAGGCAGTATTCGCATTAATTTATGCAGTTCGCTGCATAGACACTGATAAAGGAATCCTCGCTTTACACAGCCTGATCCTGGCTGGACCCCCCCCCCCTTTCTGGCAAGGGATGAGGTCATTCTCCGTCCTGCAACTTTGGGAAAGAGATTGCAGGAGGACGCGCTTCCCTTACAGGCATGGGCACTCTCTCTCTCTCTGCCTCTCTCTCTCTCTCTCTCTCTCTCACACACACACCCCTCCCCAGCGGCTGGCCGGTTCACTTCCATCTGGCAAGTTGTGAAAATTATTACGATAAATGGCCTCAAAAGTTTTGCTTTTTAATATATCTTTTTAGCAGCACCTCCTCCTGTGCCCAGCCATATAAAAGAAGGAGCTGTGAGCTCAAATACAATTTGCACCCCAAGTACAATAGATTTGCCTGGGGGCAGGGATTCAATTTGCATCTTGCAAATCCGTGACATTCTTTGCTTTCAAATAAACAAAAGGTGCCTTTTGCAAGCCACTCTCTTGAGCTGGTTTAGGTAGCCAAAGCTTGCCAAATTATAGCAAACTGTTATTGTCCTTTCTTACTGCAATTGCTCCTCTGTTCCTGGTTTATGCTTTCTGGGCTGTAGCTCAGTATAGCCATAGCTGCCCTGCATTGCCTCAGGTTCAGTTGCAGGCATGCCCAGGTAGAGTCAGAAACTCTGGAAAGCGGCTGCCAGTCAGTGTAGACAATACTAAACAAGATTGACCAGTGGACTTAGTATAAGACAACTCCCTCCCATAAACAAGCAGCTAAGCAGTTTACATTAAATAATAGGATGAATGGTTGACTCAGTGGATCATGTACCTGTGAGTACCATATTTGTAGTTTATCAGGTAACATGGCAGAGGACATTGTGTGCCCCCCCCCTGGACCCCATTAATTGACAGCATGTACACTGAACAAAACTGACAGGCTACATTGCTGAAGGTTGGGTCTCTTGAGAGCATACCTGTCAGAGGGCCTGATGTGGCTACTCTAGAGTAACGACTCCAGCATGGTCTTTTTAGGCTTTTATTAAGTGCTGATTATTTACAGTGTTCAGAGCGGTTAATATACATCCTTAAGGTGAGGTGTCAGAACCTCCGAATGGCAATTGGCGCGTTTTCCTCCAGCATAGAAGCTTTGGGAGACCCAACCTCTTCCCCCTACGTTTGCGTCGCAATTCCGGAGTTGGGGGAATTGGCCTTCCCCCCCTGCTCCCATCTTCCTGTCCCACCTGGGGCATGGGCTCCGCAACCTTGCCTGAGCCTCGGACACTACTTCCTGACTCTCCGCTGGAGGCAGAGCTCTCCTTGCTCTCTCCAGCGCTTGGGGATGGGCTGGAACTTAAGATGGGAGGGACTTCCCTGTATCGCTTGTCCCTCACAATACCTATTGCCATGGCAGAGAATCACATTATGGGTGGGTGGGTGGATAATCAATATGATCCGGGGATTGAAGCAATTCCCCTATGAGGAAATGTTCCAAAATCTGGGGCATTTTAATTTTTAGGAAAAAGGTAAGTAATTGTGGGTGGGAATGAAGAGATTTTTTCCCCCTTCTCGTAATAGAGTACTAGAACCAGGGAATATCCAATAAAGTGGATGTGAAATTCAATCTATTTTAGTATTTTAATTTTTTTTACGTTTTAAAGTTTTGAACCCCCCCCCTTAATTTTCTTGTTTTATCCTTTTGTAAACTGCTTTGAGGTTGTTGCTGTTGTTATTTTACAATCGATTGTAGTAAATTAAAATAAAATAAACCTGAAGGCTAGAGGGTGGTTTCGCAGGGCACATACCAAACTTTCTGTGGGATGCCCCCCCCCCGAGCCCTTTCCAATGACTGCCACAGAGAAGCCCGTTTATTTATTTCTTGGAGTATTTTAATCACAGTATCACAGAACAGGACGGTTGGAAGGGAACCCCCAAGGGTCCTCTAGACCAACCCCCTCCAGTGCAGGAATCACAGCACAAGCATCTAAATCGGGCAGCGCCAGCACCGATCCCTTATTTTTCTACCTGGAACTTGGCAGCTATGGGCATGCGTATTTAAACTATGGGAAGACTAAGGCCCATAAAGGTTTTACTAACCATATAGTACGATACTCCCTATTCAAGGTATGGGGAAAATACAAACGGTTTTTAGAACCCAAGACACCAAGATGGTTATCCTCCTTAGAAGCAATCACTGTTAAAAAAAAAGAATATGAAAGGGAGTTGGACAACTTACAACAACATATTAACGGAAGTTGACGGCCAAATAAGAATTAAAAAATATGAAGAGGTGAGAAATTATTTTTCAACCTGGTTGGAATACTATAAAATTCACGACATGTTCAAAGAAGATAAAAAAATAGGATTTGAAAAACAACCATCAAAATTGGAAACGGAACTAATAAATAATAAAACAAAAATAATATCAAAAATGTACAGGCTCCTCCTAGAATTTGAGGTGATGGAGGAAACGGTGAAAGTAAATATGATAAGATGGGCGCAAGACATTGGACGCCCTATAATGATGGCCAGTTGGGAACACCTGTGGAAAATATATAACAGAGAGAATATGCTAAAAATACAACATCGATGGTACCTAACCCCCTCCAGACTCGCAAAGATATACAAAAATTTAGCAAATACGTGCTGGAGGTGCGGGGGGAATAATGGTGATTTATACCACATGGGGTGGACTTGTGGGAAGATCAAAATATTTTGGGGTCTAATCTATGATGAAATAAAAAAAATTAGGAATAACATTCCCAAAAAACCCAGAGGTGTTCTTATTAAGTATAGTTGGAAAAGAAATACCTAATTCAAGAAAAGAAATATTTCTGTACGCAACAGCTGCGGCAAGGCTATTGATTGCTAAAGGATGGAAGGAAACGGAGGTCCCTACAGTAACGGAGTGGCAAGGGAAAGTGCAAGAATTGGCAGAAATGGCTTATTTAACAAATAATTTGAGGGGCAAATCAAAACAAAAATTTGCAGAAAATTGGGAAAGGTATAAAATATATGTTCAAAAGTACAGCAAAGGTGCACTGCCTATGTTAATATTCGACTGAATTTGAAGAATATTGGGAAAAGATAAGATCTAGAATTGAAGTTTGGTACATTAGGAGGTAAGAAGGTATTAGAAAATTGCTACAGAGATTTATACTGTGTTATGTACATTCATCTTTAATACAAAAACATACATCAGGAAGTCCGTTAGGTGAATTAAAAATAAGTATAGAGGACATTGAATAGCTCTCTTCCTTCCCCTACTCTCACTGTAGAGGAAAAAGTAAAAGAAAAAACGACTCAGACATTTAGATACAGTAAAAATATATTGTTTATTGCATTCAAATTATTGTTTAGTACATTTGTTATTGTTGTTTTAAAACATTTGGTTTAAATAGTATCAAAGGTGGAAAAAGTGAGAAAGGAAAAGAAGGGGGTTGGGGAAGGGGAAGTTATAAGTTTAATGTATTTTATAAGTTGACTTTGTATCTCGGCTGGAAAGTTTTTGTATTCATATGTATTGGAAAAATAAAATAAAATAAATAAAAGGGGGAGGGGAGGAATAAAGCAGTGTTAATATGCAGACCCCCAAGGGGATTCTCCCCTATGTGATGGATGGGTGATCTAAACCTAACAGGAGGGCTTATGTGGATGCAAGAGGCAAAGAGAACTTGAAGAATATATCCCTAAAAGGATGGGGAGGAGGAGGAGGAAGAGGAAGTAGTTCTGTTCCTTCGCCCCCCCCCCCCAAAGGAGCCCATGGCTTGCAAACAAGAAAAATGTAATAACATGACCATGAAAATAAATTGCAAGCATATTTAAAACAATTAAAATCATTGGAAAACATGAAGGATATCTAAAAACTGCCTCATACCCTCAGCGAGTAATAATTTCAAGGCTGACACCCAGCTCAATGGGAATGCTTCTTTTTAAAAACCCACCTGAATGTTAAGAATACCAGCAAGAGGGAAACTGGACTTCCAGATGTTGGACTACAGCTCCCTCATCCCTGTTCGTTGGCCATGCAGGCTGGGCTGGCGGGAGTGTCAGGAGATTCAGTTCCACCTTAAGGCTTAGGCATGTTGCTGCTGATATATATCACATGTCTAGGCATTTCCGTTTGTACTTTCAGTTCTGTTCTGTACTGTTTGATCTGATGGAAGAGAGAAAGCATCGTTCGCTCTCTCTTCATGCTGTAATATAGCTGTAAATAAACCACTTAAAAATGCCTCTCTGCTGCCTTATCGTCTCCGCTGAAACTGCGTGGGCATCTCTGCCGATTGCGTGCTCAGGTTGCTGAGACCCTGAGTCGCCTTTCAAGCTGGGAATCACAGTGACCGAGGAGAAGAGGGAGCTGCTGGCTGGACCTCCCAATGGTGATATCCCAACAGGGAGCTGGAGGCCTCAAAAACCACCAGGGTCATGGGAGCCCTACCCTTGGAGAATGCTGAACTAGGATTGGGAAGTCACAGATTCAAATCCCCTGAAGCACTCAAGGGGGCAGTTGGGCCAAGGAATCCATTCATGTCTATATAAGTAAAGGTTTGGCCCACATTTCTGCTCAGACACTGGCCTGTTTTGCACATCATGCTAAGCCTAATAATAAAAAGGTAAAGGTAAAGGGACCCCTGACCATTAGGTCCAGTCGTGACCGACTCTGGGGTTGCGCGCTCATCTCGCATTATTGGCCGAGGGAGCCGGCGTATAGCTTCCAGGTCATGTGGTCAGCATGACAAAGCCGCTTCTGGCAAACCAGAGCAGCACATGGAAACGCCGTTTACCTTCCCGCTGTAGCGGTTCCTAATAATAATAACTATAATCGTTTATTACTTGCACCCCACCCATCTGCCTGGGTTGCCTCAGCTACTTGGGCGGCTAACCGTAGCTTAGCGTGAACCCATGAGTTTGCGGGCTCCTGAGTTGCAGTTGCTTTGATCCTTGATCATGTTGCTGCTGTGCTGGGTAAAAGGATGGTGAGGCTTAGCCTATTGTTTAGACAGGAGGACTTAGCTCTCCCAGACAAACCATCAGACGAAAACCATGCAAGAAACCTTGATTACAGCTTGAGGTGAGGGGAGAGAGCTGAATCATGAGTTCAGACAACATGCTATAAGCCAAGCCATGGCTTTGCTTGGCTCAGCATGGAACAGCAGCAGAATGGGAAGACAGAAGCAAAGCAACCACAAAATCTTTTCCCAGAGTTTGCATGCTTGCACGTTCACACTAAACCATGGTTTGGCAGGATACATGAAAAAGGCCATTATCTAGTTTGGCCCCAGAGGGAGCAAGGGATTAACTCAAGGGCAATTTTGTTTTTATTTGGTGCATCATTTCTATGGATTAACAAGGACATTTTATTCTATTGAGCCATTTTAAAATAATAGACTACTGCATCCATTGTATTAATTTTAAATGCGGTTGCTTTTGACAAACCTTTGTGTCATCTTGTTTTGCTGGTTTCTCCTTTGGATATCTTTTTTAAAAAGCTGTTATTAGCAAACCAACAGAGATTAAAATTTAGTCACTACAGACTGAAATGGGTGGAATCAAGACAAAACACCCGGGGGGGGAATGTAACTCAAATTATTCTCCCTTCTATGAAATGAATAAAAAGGAAAGGGGGGGAACCCCAAAGAAATCCCTCAACTTCCCTGTAGCAATGCTTCCTCCTCTCTCTGGGACCAATTTCTATGTGAGGCAAAAAGTCCCGAGGCAAACCTACACTGAGCCGAGATCTTTATCTGTGCAGGAAATAGGGAAATAAGTTTACTGATAAGAGGGAAAGACAATAAATAACTTTGCCAGTTCCCTGGAGGGCCTGTGGCAGCTGCCAAAGGTGTGCACACGGCAGAAATAGATCTGCTGCTTAAGCGTATTTCAAATGAGACCCATCCTTCCCTTCCCTCTCCTTAGACATAAACATCAACACCCCCCCCAAAAAAACTGTGGGGTGGGAGACTTGCGGTTCGAGGACCCGCCCCCCGCAATAAATAAAGACACAGTGACACGTGGTATTAAGGTTGATGGGTAGGTAGGAGGAGGAGTTACGCTAAGACCAGACCATGTCATTACCAAGGAGGCAGGTTTAGTTGTCGTCTGAGGACTATCCCTGCCTCCGGGTCTGGTCCTGACCGGATGGATACTGGAATCAGCAAGGGATACCCACATGACCTGAAGGTGCTGCTGTGCAATGCCAGGTCAATGATTCATAAGACCACTGCCATCCATGACTTGATCGTGGATGGAGGACTTGACCTGGCATGTGTAACAGAGACCTGGTTGGATGAAGCAGATGAAGCCTGTTTTAGCTGCTGCTTGTCCACCAGGTTTCTCTTACACACAGCAACCCAGGCCTTGTGGGCGGGGAGGGGGGTTGCAGTGATTTTTAGGAAGTCATTAGTTTGCACCAGGCATCCTATTGGGAAGACCCAGTTCTCTGAGTGCATGTTCTGGAAGTTGGGCAATAGGGGCAGTACAGGATTCCTTTTGGTGTACCGACCTCCCTGCTGCACCAAGGATTCCCTGCCTGAGCTGCTTCAGGTTATGATGGATGTTCTCCTGGAGACACCTAGTTTGGTTGTCCTAGCGGATTTTAACATCCATGCTGATGCGACCTTACAAGGGGCCGCTCAGGACTTCGTGGAAAGCATGGCCTCCATGGGATTGTCCCTGAATAGGTTTGGCCCAACTCATAGTCACGGACCTGCCATACACCTAGTGTTTACCTCTATGAATGTGGGTGATCTGACACTAAGTAAAAGTGAAACAAAAGAAGTGCCATGGTCAGATCACTTCCTGGTGCAACTGGACTTCTCCACAACCCTTCCCCTCTGCAGGGAGGTGGGACTCCCTGGTCCTGAATGGGTAACTGTGCCCCTGAAGGACTAGGTGCGCAGCCTGGGAGTTATTTTGGACTCACATCTGTCCATGGAGGCGCAGGTCAATTCTGTGTCCAGGACAGCTGTCTATCAGCTCCATCTGGTACGCAGGCTGAGACCCTACCTGCCTGCAGACTGTCTCTCCAGAGTGGTGCATGCTCTGGTTATCTCCCGCTTGGACTATTGCAATGCGCTCTATGTGGGGCTACCTTTGAAGGTGACTCAAACTAAAACTAATCCAGAATGCAGCAGCTAGACTGATGACTGGGAGTGGCTGCCGAAACCATATAACACCGGTCCTGAAAGACCTACATTGGCTCCCAGTACGTTTCCAAGCACAATTCAAAGTGTTGGTGCTGACCTTTGAAGCCCCAAATGGCCTTGGTCCAGTATACCTGAAGGAGCGTCTCCACCCCCATCATTCAGCCCGGACACTGAGGTCCAGCTCTGAGGGCCTTCTTGGTAGTGGCACCTGCACTGTGAAACACCCTCCCATCAGATGTTCCCCTGTTTAGGGAATTTTTTAATGTTTGAAGTTTTATTCTGTTTTTAATGTTCTGTTGAAAGCCGCCCAGAGTGGCTGGGGAAACCCAGCCAGATGGGCAGGATAGACATAAAATTTATTTATTTATTTAGGCATTCTGCAACACTGCAAGGCCTTTTTCATCTTCCCACTTGAACCAGTGAAACTGATAGAGATATAGCTATAGATCACCAAAGGGGCAACATGTGCAGAGAGAGAGAGAGCCAGCAAGTGATCAGCACTATTGCATTGAATGAGGGTGTGACCTGGCTTGTCACGTGGAGCGTTTTGTCGAAAGGGGAACAGGTGAGGACCAGGCTACTTAAGCTGCCTCTGCCCTACACTCGTCCCTCTTCTTCCCTTTGGTGCCCAACCTACCAGCCCTTTGCAGCCTGGGCTCTGCTAGTTGCCCCTTTCTGGAACTTGAGTAAGAATTTGGGTGGGGGTGGTGGGCCTGCTGACTGGCCCTGGGTCTCCCCTTTTTCATTTGCTTCACACTGTTGGTGTTGTTTGCACGACTGCCGTGCTGTTTTCGAATTTGGCTTTATTGGCATTGCATCTGGGCAGGTGAGGGGATTTAATAAATGCTTGTGTAAACATCCTGTGTGTTTATCAAGCAGATCCCAGAATATAGGTGGGGGCTGCCTTTCACTTGGTGCATCCCTGGTTGAGCAGGCCTAGCCTAGGGACAGGGTGATTCTGCTCTTCCAGTGGTGCTCAGCACTGGGCCACTGTGGAGGGAGAAGGAGCCTCTGCCTTTCCCAAATGCTCCGGCTGCCGTTCTGCAGAAATATTGGGCAAAGCTCTGATGGCGGCTTTTGATCACAGAGGAAGATGTGCTATGCGCACCATCCTTTTTTAGATGCTGCAGAGGTACCATTATTCAGGGCCAGGGCCAGCTGATGGAGGAGGAGGACCCACAGGTCCACTCCATCCTGCCTGCTTTCAGCAGAAGCTGCAAGGAAGGCTCTTTGCTCAGGCAATGATAGCTGTGCCTGCCTCACACTTTTCAGGGCAGAAACAGCGTGACCCATGAGCTAAGGGGCCAGCCAGTGTCCAGTGGCAAAGACTGAAGGGGAAGTCAGGAGGACCAACTCCATGGATAAAGCAACAAGCCAAAATCAGGACTGAAGAGGCCTAGGCTAGACCAACAAGGAGAAAGGAGCAAAGAGTAGACCAGAAGTCCATTGGTGGTTTTTTTGGTTTTGTTTTGGTAATCTGGTTAAAGAATAAGAGGACTGTTCTGGTAAGTCTTTCCCAAAGTTTCCCACTTCCTTTAGCATAGAAAGAGACCACATGTTTAGCAAGTTAAAAACAGTTTACTTCCAAGGACAGATTCATGTGCTTTTCTATACAGCAGCAAGAAAAGACAGACAGTATAGCCTAGTTTCAAAAGTGATAAGAGTTTCTAAATTATTTGTATAGAAACACAAAGATGGCTTGCTAAAGCCACACGGCCTAGGAGCATCCAGCTAAGACATCCTTACTAGGGTTCATATGGTAGAAGGAAGGTGGAAAGTGGGAGAAAAAAGAGTTTGGTAGCTCTTCCACCCAAGGTGAGGGATTGTGACCTAGCTAAGACTGGCAGGACAGCTTACAGCTTACACTCTGGTCAGACCCCACCTGGAGTACTGTGTCCAGTTCTGGGCACCACAGTTCAAGAAGGATATTGACAAACTGGAACGTGTCCAGAGGAGGGCAACCAAAATGGTCAAAGGCCTGGAAACAATGCCTTATGAGGAACGGCTTAGGGAGCTGGGTATGTTTAGCCTGGAGAAGAGAAGGTTAAGGGGTGATATGATAGCCATGTTCAAATATATAAAAGGATGTCATATAGAAGAGGTTACAGGTAGGTAGCCGTGTTGGTCTGGATCGAAGTAAAATAAAAAAATTCCTTCAGTAGCACCTTAAAGACCAACTAAGTTTTTATTTTGGTATGAGCTTTCGTGTGCATGCACACTTCTTCAGATACCAAGATACTTCAGATACTTCTTCTTTGTGTATCTGAAGAAGTGTGCATGCACACGAAAGCTCATACCAAAATAAAAACTTAGTTGGTCTTTAAGGTGCTACTGAAGGAATTTTTTTATTTATATAGAAGAGGGTGAAAGGTTGTTTTCTGCTGCTCCAGAGAAGCGGACACGGAGCAACGGATTCAAACTACAAGAAAGAAGATTCCACCTAAACGTTAGGAAGAACTTCCTGACAGTAAGAGCTGTTCGACAGTGGAATTTGCTACCAAGGAGTGTGGTGGAGTCTCCTTCTTTGGAGGTCTTTAAGCAGAGGCTTGACAGGCATATGTCAAGAATGCTTTGATGGTGTTTCCTGCTTGGCAGGGGGTTGGACTGGATGACCCTTGTGGTCTCTTCCAACTCTATGATTCTATGATTCTACTATGGTCTTAACCCCTTCATGCATTAATTCGAGTTAAGCATGTTGGTCATATGAGGCTGGGTATATCCCACAAAGTCAGGGATGAAGAACAAGCCAAGAGGAAGGACCAAAGAACAACCAGTGATACAGGAGAGATCTCAAGAAGCCTTTGTTGCTCCAGCAAAGCTCAGCTGGACCAGGAAGTCCTCTTATGCACTATTTCCTGCCCGGGAGCATCCAATGGCCTGCCTGAGTGGGTGGAGCCAGCCCAGGTCCTGAAGGTAGTTGACTAAGGAGTCTGCCACTGCAGTTCAGTGATTCATCACACCAAGGGCTGCACATGAATGAATCCACCATCTCCAACAGTGAACTAGGAGGATGGGAAGTAAGCAAATAAACATCTACACCAGGCTCTTCTGACCAGAAGAGTGCTTAGAATGAGAAACACAAAACAGAAAACGTGTCAAGAAGAGAGAACAAAAACTCACATTAAAAATACTATCAAAGATAGAAATCCAAAAGCAGCATAAAGAAGGGGAGGGGGAATGGTTGGTTGTCCAGCCCCCTGAGCAAGAGGGTGTCTCCTGGAAAGGTTTCATTGCAGCTCCCACCTGCAATATCTCCCTGAAATGCAACTCCCAAGCAGATGTGTGCAAATGTCACCTTGGTTTGCTTTGAGTCATTCTTACCAGAGACGGATACATTGTCCACAGAGAGAAACCCCCTTCCCACACAGACCCTTATTTTGAGGCAGTCATTCTCACTTTATAGCCATCAAATTGACCAAGTTGCTTCAATACTGGAGAAAGTTGTAACATAAATTTTGTTTCTAAGATACATGATGCACATCCCCGATGGAAATGAGCAGCAGGATAAAGTAGATCTTGTTCCCTAATCCACTTGGACAATAGGAATAGAGACACAGTGAGAAAAGGCAGAGCATCTGCCACTAATAACAACAACTGAGTTTTGCTTGTGTTGTGTCCCAGGCATGACCTTGACAATCCTGACTGCCTTATCAAAATCCTGTTCCATGTTCATCCAGGATGTTTCCATTCTACAGTAATGTAGTTTTCAAAATGATTATTGTGGCATGGGCACTTTTAGATGAACTCATTGGATTGAAGTTACATTGCAGCGTGGGTTGTGCTGCATTTCTCATGTAGAACCAGTGAATCCATTCCAGGTATATATGTGGAAAATACAGTTAATTTTTTTTTTGGGGGGGGGATATTCTTTTTTAAAATTTTTTTTTAGCTATGGGTTGTATCCAAGTAAACTCTACTCAGAGTGGACCCATTGAAATTAATGGACCTCTGCTAGTTGTGTCTTTTTAATTCCAGTGAGTCTGCTCCGAGTATGATTAATAATGCATACAACCCTATATTCTACTCCTACATTTCTGGAAGTAAACACTACAGAACCAATGCTGCAATGTGACCTTGATTAAATTTCCCTGCATAATTAAGATACATGTACAACAGTGAAAGCTGAACCCTGTCCCCAAGTTACAGTGATTTCTCAGTGGCCAAAATACAGATGCACAACCATAGAATCAAGTTTCAGCATTGATACTATCCCACTTCATTTGCTGCAAGGCTCTGCTGTGGAGGGAGGAAACGATCCCAGTTGCCTATCAATACAAGCAAGTCCAAAGCAACTAGAAACCTCTCTGGCTTTGCTGTTTTTCTCCCATCTCTGAAATGAAGTGGCTTTTCTTGCTTATCTCTGTCTAGAAAGATTCCCTTAAAAACAAAAGTGGAAACCCTTACCAATTTTTTGAGGTGCACCCTGGAGCATAGAATTCTAAATATAAAGTGGTCTTGTGAAGTTTCAGCTTATGAATATTCACTTGTTGAATTTGCATTTTGTTTTTCATCTCCACCAGCTATTAGAACACTGCTTGTTGCAGGCTGAGAACACCCTTCCCAGCTGTCTGATCAAACTTTAAAATAGATGGGTGGCTAGATTTGGAGCAAAGCAGCCCCTCATTGTTTCCTGATGTGGACGCCCATCTTTTGGGAATTTTCCCAGGAGACAGCTTCAAAGACAGCCCAGCAAGGGTGGCAAATAGAATCCCACAGCCAGGAAACAAAATGGGAGACTTTTCAGAGTTTCTTTCCGCCTCAATTCTTCCAGAGCTGAATCCCACCTTGGGATTCCCCTTTTAATTTGCAGACTTTAATCCAGGTCAAAAGCTAATGTGGTTAGAGCAGCCTATCCCTGACCGTTTGGCTCCCAGGTGTTCTTGGACTTAACTGTGGTTAAGGCAGCCTTCCTAGGAATTCTTAGTAAGGCTCACTGGCATGTAGAAGGCAGTGGTAGAGACAGGCAATGTGATTAGTATTAAATTTACTAGTCATGTTGTTTTTCCCCACAGGCAACTCAAAGCAACTTATAAAAAGAAAAAGAAAATACATATATTTTAAAACCATCTCACCCACACTAAAAGGCCCTGGATCAGTAGAAGCCAAAGGCCTGGTTAAAAATTAATGTTTTTGCCTGGCGCACAAAAATATCGTATATTAGAAGATAACATGATTATGATAAACTACAAAATACCTGATTTTCTGTTGCTAACTGGGAAAAGATTACTCAAACTGAATGAAACATGATTCCATCAATGGCAGGAGGGTCTTTGATGTCAAGTTGATTCTGGGTGGTGGGCTCTCTTCTCTCTAATATCCTGCCTTGTCGGTTTCTTTTGCAGTTCCCTGACCCAACATCACGTGGCAGTTAATGGAAGAGAACTGACGCACTTGCTTCAGAAAGGATTTTGAGACAGTGGAGTCTAATTAAAGTGATACTTTCCTTTGAATAAATCACAACCCTCAACAGGGAGAGTAAATTTCTTTTGCATGTGAGGAAAACAGACTCATTTGTTGATCCCCTTCAGATGGAGAAGGAAGATGGAATGATCCCTCTGGGCTTGTTATAGCCAGCCAAACAGAGGAACTCCTAAAAGCTATGGATTGTATTCAGTTTCACTTGGCGAAGGAGCACTGAACTTGATAGTCCTAACTTAGACACGTCTACTAGTTTCAACGGGTAAGGTTTACACTGACTACGACGCTGTATTTGTTCTCTTGTGTTATTGTACAACAAAGAGAATATATTTATCAAACCCAAATCTGCTTGGGCTGCCATGCAGCTCATAGCGACCCACCATCATTCTACACTAGGTGAGAGCAGCTGGCTACCCCGTGAAAAAGAACTTTTTTACAACCTTACCTAAGGGCTGCATTTCCTCAAAGCAAGTGAGAGGAGGACCAACAGATGCTGCTCATCCCTCTGTTACATGCCACAGCTTTCTACACACAGACTCAGATCCCAAGCATTGCCACTGCCCAAGGACACAGTCTAGTTGGCCAAAGCACGGGAGGAGGGTGTGCCTTACATGTGGCCTCATCAGAGTCCCAAGGGTCTGGAGGACCCAAGCCAGGCAGGGTCAGAACCTCCTCAGACCACCAGGGTCAGTGAAAGGACTTCACGAGGAAATGGCCCTTGCCTTGTCACACAGCCGACCATTACAAGTGTCACGGTCCAGTCGGCGGGTGTCAGGACCAGAGGCAAGATGGTGGTGAAGAAGCAGGGTCGAGGAGCAAGGCAGAGGCGAAGGTCCACGGGACACAAAGCAAGGCAAAGGCGAAGCAAGGGTCCAAGGAGCAAGGAGCAAGGCGAAGGGTCCAGGAACAAGAAGCAAGGCGAAGGTCCACGGGGCAAGAGCAAGGCGAAGGCGAAGCAAGGGTCCAAGGAGCAAGGAGCAAGGCGGAGGATCCAGGAACAAGAAGCAAGGCGGCAGCAAGGCAAGGGTCCAAGGAGCAGGAGGCCAGATGCAACCAGGCAGGGATAGCGTTGCTGTGGCAAAGAGCTGAAGGGAAATGCTGGGCTTTTATCCCTCCCAGCTCCTGCCACCAGGTGCAGTGAGATCTCAAGTGGCCTCACCTGGGTGACTACTCCTTGCCTCTCCAACACAAGCTGAGGACTTCACCTGTGTGGCCGCGCCTTGCTTCTCCAGCACAAGCTGAGGCATGCCCCAGTTCTGCAAAGCACTACAGGCCCCAGAGCCTGACTCCTGCCCATACTCCTGACAACAAGCCTAACAAATTTGTATGCTGAACCAGCAACATCCCTAATGTGGGGAGGGACTTGCTCCAGCGTCTACAGGCACATGTGGGCTCATTTGCAACAGCAGCGGGCCAGTTAATCATAGTTTATGAAGCAACCTTGAGCTGGCTGGATCTCTGCCGACGCTCTTATCTGTCATGTTCCTTTCTGACTCATAGTGCTTTTCTACATTAGTGAGTGAAATGAAGCTCCTGCAGCAATAAACAGAAAGATCACATACCTGCTTTGAAGTTGCCATTTTAAATAACCTCCCAGGGCTGTGCTAATGCAGAGAGGAGAGAGGAAGCCTCCCCCCCCCACCTCCAGACTTGCATTTCCAATCAGGCAATGAAAATGAAAAAGGCTCCCACAGCGAGAGCCATGACGACGCTTTTCAAGCCAATGCACCCGGTGATGAATGACGCTTGGTTAGAAATCTCTTCCCGAGTCAGCGTCTCGTCATTCACAAAGCACAGTTTATTAACCTATAAACACAGTGTAAGCGTGGCAATAGTTATTTTAATTTGTAATTTACAAGACCCCTTGGAGGAGGCTTGCTGGCTGGATTGTCTCTATTCAGTTACCCTGTGTAAGGATCTTCTCTGTCCACTAGGGGAGGGGGATGTTCAATTTTTAAAATAACTTTCTAAAATTATAGTTTAAAGTTGGATTTTTGGGGCAGTGTTTTAAGGTAATCTTTCAAAATAGTAGTTTTAAAAAAAGGAAGTACAAATACCTGAATATATTTGTATCTTCTGAACAAACAGCATTTACTATACATTGTGGAAAGTGGTTTGTCTGCTCTCTATATGTTCGGACACCTCTTGAGATATCATTGCCAAACTCTGCATGAAGGCTCCTGAGAAGCGGGTCAAGGTCATCATCAAAGGTGTGGACACCAGGCACCATTTTGATTCAACATGGCAAACAAAAATGACTTCACCATTGTTTTTGGCCTAGGTTTGGTTACCTCTCAAAACTTCATGGCCAAACTGGGCACAAGGGTTTCCAAGCTGGGGGTAGCAGTCTTCATTGATGTTCAGATACCAGGCACTATTTTTGAATCAAGATTGCAGACCAAAATGTGACTTGAGTGTGAAATCATCTGATTTTTGGCATCACAGGTCAAAACTCACAAATTATATGATCCATGTAAAAATCACAATATTTATTGCTTTCTTAAATTTCTCAGACAGTGCTGAGTACTCCCTGCTAGTTTAATTACGCTTTCAAATAAGAGTTGGACCATTTTTTTTGTTTTTTTTTGAAGTTGGACATTGATTTTTAAAAAACAAATCTCATTTCTTTTATTATGGAGTTTGGTGAATCAGGGGAATGCTGTGGACATAGTGTATCTTGATTTCAGTAAGGCTTTTGAGAAAGTCCCCCATAAATATTATCGCAGGGAAGCTGATAAATGTGGGTTGAATGAGGTAACTGTAAGGTGGATTTGTAGTTGGTTGACTGACGGAACCCAATACTCATGAATGGTTCCTCGTCATCTTGGAAAAAAGTGACAAGTGGGGTGACAAAGGGTTGTGACCTGGGCCTGTTGTTGTTCAACATCTTTATAAATGACTTGGATGAAAGAATTGAGGGGATGCTAAACCAATTTGCAGATGACAGCAAACTGGGGCTGGTAGCTAAGGTAGTTTAGGGAAGCTTTTAATGTTTGATGGATTTTTGTATTTTAGAATTTCTGTTCTTTTGGAAGCCGCCCAGAGTGGCTGGGGGAACCCGGCCAGATGGGCGGGGTATAAATAATAAATTATTATTATTATTATTATTATAGCTAATGCTGCAGAAGACAGAATCAGAATTTGAAATGACCTTAACAGATTGGAGAACTGGGTGCAAGCTAACAAAATGAATTTCAGTATGGACAAATGTCAGGTTCTGCTGTGTCCTGTGGGTGCAAGAGGGGGCCAATGCCACTGAAGATTGTAGGGAATGCCATGCCTGGGCTTACAAGGCAGTTCCCTGTGCAGTTTCTTTGGTTTTTACATGGTGAAACCATCTCATAGCTCGCTTTCTCCATGGGCCTGTTTGCTCTCCTCTTTGACCCGCATGACTGTGAGTCCACATTATAGGAATCAGGAGGAGATATCCCCCTCTGACTTTGCTGGAAGGGAAAAAAATGTGTGAGAGCCATTAAGAAGTGAAGGGGGAACCTTTGTAGGCCCTGCACAGATGTGAACAGAAGGCCTGAATTGTACATTACCTGCAAGTGTGTGTAACAGTCGCCTGATGGCCCAATTAGATCAGGAAAAGCCACATCTCCTGGGGTTGATGGGAGCAGACAAGGGTAAGTGGCAGTACCTAACCTGCACCAAATTGTCTCCAAAGCAGCTTTGCAGAGGGTTGGCTTTTTAAAATAAAATGTGCACAAATCCACTTTTCACACATTGGAGGCACTACAGGTGTGAAAGTGGCTCGGAGGCAGGCAGGGTCAGGGCTCAGGGCACTGCGGCCATTGTGAAAGTAGAAAGAAATGTAGAGGAGGATCAATGTGACTTGCTAGATTGTTGTCTCCAAGCATTGTAGTTCAGAGGAATGAGCAGAGGTTGAGAGGGTCATGCAAATTTGTGCACTGCTGTCCTGTGCTCATATCATCTGATTTTGTTCCTCTCCAGCACTTCATAGTTCCCATAGTCAGAGGGTGGGGAGGGGTATTACTCAGAAGGGTGGTGGGAATGGGTGATTGGCTCCAATCACCCATTCCTACCACCCTTCTGAGTATACATAAGGGTCTGGTGACTTCTGTCTCATTGTATCTGAAGAAGTGTGCATGCACACGAAAGCTCATACCTATGACAAACTTAGTTGGTCTCTAAGGTGCTACTGGAAGGATTTTGTCTTTACTGTTTTAGGCAGCAATGATCCTGAATCCCTGTTGCTTCCCATGGAGGCATCTGGTTGGCCCCTGTGAGAACAGGATGCTGGACTAGGCAGGTCACTGGACTGATTCTGCAGCCGGCTCTTCTCAGTTTCTGACACTCTTTCCTCACAGCTCCTGCGTGTTTCAGTTACCCAACTCAATCCACAGAGGCGGAAACATCATTTTACTGCCAGCTTCCTTGCTTAAATAAAAGATCCTTCTATTTTGGAAGCTGAGGTGAGGAGAAAAAGAAGATGTCTGGCAAATGGAAATTCAATTGGTTTAATATGGGAACTATTTTACTGCCGACTTAAGTGGCGCCTCTTATTAAGAACCTGATGGGATTTCTAAACAGGGAGAGCATCTCCCTTGATGAGGGCGATCTCCAATCATACACCAACATTGCTCTTGGCATATTTATGACGCCTATGAAATCTCCCATCTGGTATATATTTAAAATAAAATTGAAGATTTATCACCTTCCCTTCACTGGTGTGCTGGACTTTCTCCCTTCCAAGAGAAGTGACAGAGATTATTGCATCAGCAGGCTGTCAGCTGAGGTTAGGCCGAGGGGTGATTTTCAGCACTTTCCCATGTTAGAGATTTCCAGAATTAGGGATGGGGCAGGCAAAATTGCAGACTGAGAAGCCATAAGCGTGTTTCTTGAATGATATGCCTCCCCTGGTCTTGATGATAGCTCTCTCTGCCTCCAGTTTTGGAGACAGCAATGCTTCTGAATAGCAGTTGTTGGGAACCACAGGAGGGGAGGGGGCTCTTGGGGTCTGGTCCTGCCTTGCAGGTTTTTACGGAGGCATCAGGCTGGGCATTGTGAGAAAGGAAGCTGGACTCGATGGGCTAGTGGCCTGATTCCGCAGGCCCTTCCCACCTTCGTACATTATTGTGTTTCCTGCACTGTTTGGGATGGGGGAAGACATACACACTTCACTTTCTCTTCTGGAAGAGGATCCTATTCATTGAAGCACCAGAGAGGGATGCGGCATGTTCATCAGACAAAGAAGTCCCATCAATATATGAAAATGATTGACATAAACAGAACATTGCATGCGCTCATGAATCCTACGGATGGGCAGAGCAAGTAGGAATGAGCAATAGCAGGGACATCCATTGCTCTGCTTGCCACTGGAATGTGGCCCCTGTAAGCTTATCCAATAGGGCATGTGGCCCTCAGAATGGAAAATGTTCTCCACCCGTTTATTATATCTCATGTGCCTTGCTGCTTGTTCTTCAATCCCAATGGAACGGCAAAAAAGTATTCTATCCCCACATACCTGCAGTGCTTTTCAGAAGGCAAGGCTGCATGCAGCAACTTCAAAATAATTTGTCTGACCATCGGGGGACGCAGATCATTCACGCGCAAAGATGTTTCGCCTCAGCAGCTCAGAACTTTGTTCTGGCATCATTAGGCTCTGATGGCACCAGCTGTTTGCAGCTTTTTCTCGGCCTGGCCTGTTAATGGTGACTGAAAACCTTTTAATATTCACAGCACTTTTAATATTTAATATTGCTGCCGTTATAGGCAATTTTTAAAATGCTAAGTGTGCTTAAAATTAATTTTTTTAAAATTAAGTAAGAAAATGGCCCTCTTTGAGGTTCTGCAGAGTTTGTCCCTGGAATAAATTATGCAGTTTGAACTGTATCTCTCCCTTTTTTATTTTGCTTCTGAGATTGAGGTTATTAAGGAATTTGAGGAAGGAGGAATTTCAGAAAATGCAATAATAAACTACAGGATCCCTCCCTCCCACTCGGCAGGCTTGTCCCATGATCACCACCAGCGACTGAGATGCTTCCAACGGCTCCACCCCACCAGGCTCGCTTATGTCGGGGGGGGGGGGGATCCTGTGGGATTCCAGTTCCCGTCAGCCTCTGCCAGCATGGCCAAGGGGGAGGTGTGATGGGAGATGTGATCCAGCGACATCTGGGCGGCCAAAGGGTCCCCATCCTTGATATGAAACCATTAATTCGAGTCTAATTCTGCTGCCTCTGAAAAGGATACATACCGGTAGTTACTGTGATGGGAAGGATAACCTTTTGTCCAGGAAAGAGATGGATGCTTGATGTCCCTCAGAAAGGGGCACCAATCTTTTGTGCGGTTTGTGGAAATCAACAACTTGGGAAAACCAGACCTGTCTCAGCTCAGGTGATGCTCATTCACTGAAACCAGGAGCGTCTAAATTCAGGTAGATAGCCGTGTTGGTCTGATGCAGTTGAAATAAAAAAATAATTTAAAAAATTGTCCAGTAGCACCTTGTTGTTGTTGTTGTTGTTGTTGTTTAGTCATTTAGTCGTGTCCGACTCTTCATGACCCCTTCGTAGCACCTTCGTAGCACCTTAGAGACGAACTAAGTTTGTTCTTGGTATAAGCTTTTGTGTGCATGCACACTTTTTCAGATACACTGAAACAGAAGTCACCAGAACGTACTAACCCAGGCATCTGCAACCTCCAGCCCATGGGCCGCATGCGGCCCACAGAGGCCGTTTATCCGGCCCACAAGCCGCTCGGTCACTGAGCAGCCCACTCAGCAAGTCCCCGCGCCGTGCTGTGCTAAACTGGTGTAGCGCAGTGCGGGGACTCGTCGAGTGGTGCCGAAAATGGCATCTGTGCACGTGCAGAAGCGATTTCCAGCTTCTGGGCATGGGCAGCGCGGCAACGGAAATAGCTTCTGTGCAAGTCTGATACATGTCCGGCCCACGGACCAGCGTCAGTGGGAATGATCCGGCCCATGGCCGGAAAACATTGCTGACGCCTGTACTATCCCTTGCTTTTTCCTGTAGGGCTAATTGCAGTCATTAACAGTCATCAACAGGTTTACCATACCCATTGAGTCAATCACCCATCTCCTTCTACCCTCCTGAGAAAAACCTCACCCCACCCTCCCACTATATATAAGGGTCTGGTGACTTGTGTTTCAGTGTATCTGAAGAAGTGTGCATGCACATGAAAGCTCATACCAAGAACAAACTTAGTTGGTCTCTAAGGTGCTACTGGACAATTTATTATTATTATTTTATATATTCAGGAGCGTCTAAGTGCAGCTTTCTGGGTGATGTTGGACTCCAGTTCCCATCAACCACAGCCAGCGTGGCCAATGGTCAGGGATGATGGGAGCTGAAGTCCAGTGATATCTGCAGGGCCACAGGTTCCCCACCTTTGACCTCTGTATCCTTGCCAGCTCCATGACCAGAGGTGTACTGGCCCAGACTTTTGGGGGAAGGAGTGATCAAAGTGTAGGACCCTATTGCCAGCAGCCAAGAGCCACCCAATCAGCATGAAAGGGCAACTTTTGCGCCACTGGAAATAAGTCTTCTCATCCTTGGTGGTGACTAAAGCCAATCAGAGTGGAAGGAGGTCAGACAACCCCTGAGGATGGACTCCTAGGGTCACTCTGCACAGGGGTGTAGGAAGGGTGTGTGTGGGCTCTCCCCCTTCCCTGGCTCACTGTAGGCCTGAAGGGGGTGACATTCGGTGCCCCCCTGCTGGGATTGGCCCCTGGGGAGGATTGCGCAACCACGATCATCCCCATGGGCGGATCGCCCCACCCCCGGGTGCACAGCATGTGTGCTGCTCCATGTGCTGCAGCTTCCAGCTCCACCCCCGACTCTGTGGAAGGTGCATGGGAAGAACATTGCAGAGGAGTTTTTGTGCATGCACCAAAGTGAAGCATTTAGGAAGAAGGTGCTTCAGTTTCAAGAGAATAATGAGCAAGGTCTGTTATGTATGATGGAACTTCAAGGGAAATACAATGTAAGTCACTCTTCACTGAAGATTTACAGTATATATGACCCTTCATCAAAAGATCTCCTCCTCATCCTGGAGAGTAGTGACTAGTGGGGTGCCACAGGGTTCAGTCTTGGGCCCAGTCTTATTCAACATCTTTATCAATGACTTGGATGATGGGCTTGAGGGCATCCTGAGCAAGTTTGCAGCCGACACCAAATTGGGAGGGGTGGCTAATACCCCAGAGGACAGGATCACACTTCAAAATGACCTAAACAGATTAGACAACTGGGCCAAAGCAAACAAGATGAATTTTAACAAGGATAAATGTAAAGGATGGGTGACACCTGGCTTGAGAGCAGTACATGTGAAAAGGATCTAGGAGTCTTAGTAGACCACAAACTTGACATGAGTCAACAGTGTGATGCAGCACCTAAAAAAGCCAATGCAATTCTGGGCTGCATCAATAGGAGTATAGCATCTAGATCAGTGTTTCTCAACAAGTGTGCCTCCAGATGTTTTGGGACTACAACTCCCATCATCCCTAGCTAGCAAGACCAGTGGTCAGGAATGATGGGAGTTGTAGTCCCAAAACATCTGGAGGCACACTGGTTGAGAAACACTGTTCTAGATCAAGGGAAGTAATAGTACCACTGTATTCTGCTCTGGTCAGACCTCACCTGGAGTACTGTGTCCAGTTCTGGGCACCACAATTCAAGAAGGATACTGACAAGCTGGAACGAGGGCAACCAAAATGGTCAAAGGCCTGGAAACAATGCCTTATGAGGAACGACTTAGGGAGCTGGGTATGTTTAGCCTGGAGAAGAGAAGGTTAAGGGGTGATATGATAGCCATGTTCAAATATATAAAAGGATGTCATATAGAGGAGGGAGAAAGGTTGTTTTCTGCTGCTCCAGAGAAGCGGACATGGAGCAATGGATTCAAACTACAAGAAAGAAGATTCCACCTAAACATTAGGAAGAACTTCCTGACAGTAAGAGCTGTTCAGCAGTGGAATTTGCTACCAAGGAGTGTGGTGGAGTCTCCTTCTTTGGAGGTCTTTAAGCAGAGGCTTGACAGGCATATGTCAAGAATGCGTAGATGGTGTTTCCTGCTCGGCAGAAGGTTGGACTGGATGGCCCTTGTGGTCTCTTCCAACTCTATGATTCTATGATTCTATCTCAGGGCAGTTCACAAGCAGAGGTTGGATGGCTTTAATTGTGATTCCTGCATTGCAGGGGGTTGGACTAGATGACCCTTAGGGTTTCTTCCAACTCCATGATTTGATGATTTATTGCCTCCCTAGCCTGCCTCTGTTAACACCGACATCATTCTGCCACAGAGTAGTGGCAGCGAAAAGCTATAAAAATGCTCCAGCCATAAATTTGTGGCTGAAGGTTGGAGTTTGGGAATCAGAGATCAGTTTGGATCTGGCAAAGCAAACAGATTTGTTTTGACCCAGAGAGGGAGAAAACAACAGTCACATTCAGTGTTAAACTTGAGAGGCTTCTAGTGGTTGCCTGGAGGAAGAGCATTTAACTAGCACTGATAAAGGTAAAGGTAAAGAAGGGAGCCCTGACCATTAGGTCCAGTCGTGACTGACTCTGGGGTTGCGGCACTCATTTTATTTTGCGGCACTCATTTTATTCATTGTATTTTATTTTTCTGTTGAAAGCTGCCCAGAGTGGCTGGGGAAACCCAGCCAGGTGGGTGGGTATAAGTAATATATGATGATGATGATGATGATGATGATGATGATGTTGGCACTTGCGTATTGGTACTGGACGCTGTGTCCAAATTTGAACGCAATCGGTCAAGCGGTTTCCGAGAAAAGTGGAAAGTCCTAAACATGGACCCTTTACATATATATATATATATATATGCTTTTTATTAGTTTTCTTACTTAACAAACAAAGACACACAAGAAATTAACCAAAATAATAAAATAATGACAAAAACAAAAAACATACATACGTCCATAACTCCATAAGTTCTTACAAAATAACTTATTCCACCATGTTCTTAATTCCCAGTCCCAATAGACTTCAGTCTTCCTCAAAGCGGGTCTGTCTTATCTATTTGTTAAACTGCTTCTTTAATCATTTCACCATTTCTTCTGTTATCAGAATACTATACTTATAATCCAAATTGTAGTTTGTGAAAATAATCAAAGCATGTCCAGGTTTAAGATTTATAAATTTCCCACTCCTTTTTGAACTTTTGGTTTGGCTGTCTCCAAATTGTCTTCGTCATTTTTGCCAGTTCGAGATATTCAAATAATTTATCCTGCCATTCCTCATTTGTTGGTACTAATTCTCCTTTCCAATTTCTGACAATTAATATTAATATGCTGTTGTATCATATACAAATATTTTCTTTTTTTCATTTGGAATATCTGGGTCTAAAATGCCCAAGAGGAAAGCTTCTGGTTTCTTTATGAAAGTTTGCTTAAACATTATTTTTCAATTCCTCATACAGTGTATAATATCCCCAAAATTCTTATTTTTATTTTTTTCGCAACCCCACCACATATGAAGCAGTGTCCCTTCTGCCCGTTTAGACCTCCAGCAAGTATTAGATCTCGTTCTTTACATTTTGGATAGTTTGCTGGGAGTTATATACCACCTGTAGAACATCTCCAAAAGATTTTCCTTTATTCCATAATCTTTTCCATGCCGATAGTTGGATATTTTTACCAAAATCATTCGACCACTTAATCACTACTTCTTTCACCTCCCATTCTAAAAGAAGCTTGTACATTGTACATTCTAGATATTACTCTTTTCTTATTTTGTATTAATTCTTTGTCTACCCCTAGATTCTGCCCCCTGAGGCCACTGCCTCAGTCCGACTCCTGGGCAGGCAGATAAGAGCAACCAGCACCATGTGAAGAAGTAAGTTCCCAGGAGAAGTTGCACTGAAGTTACCTGAATGCTTGTTAGGAGTGAAATTGGTGCGGAAGTGATGTCACTCGGACAATTCAAACATCAGGCAGCACTTAAGAGGAGTCTGTAAGATTAACTTTGTGGGTTTGCGGATGGCAGATTTCATGTACTGTGTGGAATGGAGCTGCCAAACGGAAGAGAGCATTTTAAAGACCACACGGTACAGGCTTGCAGCTGCTGAGCCATCCTGAATGGTGCTGTTACTGTTACGAGGAATTATAATCTTTTAGTGGGATCATTATGCTGCATGAATAGAACCCCATACAGCAATTTCCCTCAGCCATATGTGTCCATTCAAAGAACCAGAAATCCCTTCCAAACAAAGATTTTTATAACAAAAAAATTGAGAAAAATAAATGCATTCCACTGTCCATGTGACAAAACAATGCTTTCCCTCTTATCCAACAGATACAGAGAGAAAGGCATTTCTCTGTCAACTGCACAGTGGAAAATAAATGGAGTAATTTAAATAAAAATGGGCCATGTCTCCTTGCCAATATGTTTGACACGGCAGCTGTGAGGAAGTTGTCTGTTTTGAACAATATACAGGGACAGAAGCACATTAGCTGTTCTTCGGATGCTTCAGGACTGGCAGGGCTTCTTGACAGGGTTTGGTTTATGTCAACTTTGTCCTACAAATCTAAATCGCAGTGTCTCTAAAATTTACCTCCTTTCCAGAGGATTGGAAAATACTTCATATAATGCTGCTCTTAAAAACGTGGTTTGAGGGAGCCAGGAAATTATTGGCCAGTTAGCATAATATCTGTTCTTGGTAAGTAGGTGGCAAGCATTATTGCAAGTGTAGCATTGCCAGGTGCCCAGAAGAGCAAGCCTTGCTGAGGCAGAATCACCAGCTCTTCGGCAAAAGTAGTCCTCTGAGAGGGTCAATAAATAGGATGGATCTTAATAAATGTCCTCACCAAAGGCCTCTTGAGTAAATATAGCATTTATGGAGAAAGAAGACATGTCCTCTGATGGACTGGCAACAGAAGGAGAGCATAGGTGGTCAATGCCGGGGGCTCCAGACATTGCTGGATCGCATCACTTGAGTTCAGTTAAATTGTTAGTCCTGATTTTCTTCTCTTTCTCTGTCTTCTTGCATAGGTAGACGGGAAGACTTTGGTGCTGACATTCAGCCACCTCTGTGCTGAAAATGCTAACCCTAACCCTAACCCCTGCAAGTGTCTGTATGTTTTGGAGCTGGAGTAGCATTCTTGGAATGAGTGAGATTCACTGAGCCTCTTGGGCTTTCCAATCCAGGGCCGGCTCTAGGTAGACCCCCGGTGGCACGGTGTGCCAGGGAGCCGGGCCGGTAGGCAGGGCGCCGCGCAGCAAAGCCGCTCGGAAACCATGCTGCGCCCTGCGAGGGCGGGGGTGCCGGAGCAATCTCCGCCCCTCAGCGCCAGGGCGGCCGACCTGCTCGAGACTGCCCTGTTCCAATCAGAAGGTCAGCAGTTTGAATCCACACTACCAGATGAGCTCCTGTTGCTCTGTCCCAGCTCCTGCCAACCTGGCAGTTTGAAAGCATACCAGTGCAAGTAGATAATAGGTACTGCTGTGGCCGGAAGGTAAACCGTGTTTCTGTGCACTCTGGTTTCCACCACAGTATCCCATTGCACCAGAAGCAGTTTAGTCATGCTGGCCACATGACCCAGAAAGATGTCTGTGGACAAATGCCGGCTCCCTCGGCCTGAAAGCAAGATGAACGCCGCAACCCCATAGTCGGATTCAACTGGACTTAACCGCCCAGGTGTCCTTTCTTCTTTTATTTGCTGTACCTTTTACCCTAAAGGGACTGTTTTCACTCGAGGGGAGGGGGTATTTTATGACCGCTAGGTGTTGACCCTACGGGGCGTGGTAATCCAGTCAGGGAAAAAGGGAGGCAGACTATGTTTAGGGAACCTTTTCCAGCCCCTTCCCCTTTTCGGGGTGAGCAGAGTGGATTCTAAAAAGGGCTGCACATTGTACCATGGAGCATTTCAGCTCAAGGTTCCAGCCACTCTGTTCCACCACCACCCCAAATAGTCAATTCAGTACAGTATTCAATTTCCACTGAGTATGCTAAGTTCTCATTGGGCTATTTGGGGTGAGGGGAGTGTTCTCCTCTGAGAGATTTTTCATTTCATTTCATTTCATTATTTTCAAACCTTGCAGTTTTTCCCAGGCTTGCTGAGCCCCTCTTCTTGCACAGGGATGGTGCTGTTTTGCCTACAAAATGACCAGTGCTGAAAGAATGGAGATCTCTGTTTATGTGATTTAGGGCATGTCCCCAGGCCAGGGTAGTCAACATCATGACCCCAAGATGTCGTTGGACTCCAACTCCCAACAGCCCCAGTCACCATGGTCAGTGGATAGGGATGGTGGAAGTTTTAGTCCAACAATATACAGAGAGCAGCCCCTTTACAGCCTCTGCCCTATGTGTAAGGGCTGAGGGAATGGGGGTAAATCCAGGGGTCTGGGTGCCTTTGTTTATTTAAAACAGGAATGGGAGGATCAGCTCAGGGGACACATGCAACCCACCACACCTCTCCCCAGGCCTCAAACCTCACTGCCATAGGCATAGCTGGGGGAGGGGGCAGCTGTCCCCTAAATCAAGTACTGTAAATCAATGAAAAACAATGAAATCAATGACAATACAAATGAAAAACTAACGGAGGTTATGCCCCCCCCCAACTTGAAGCCTGCCCCCTAACATAAATCCTGGCTACACCCATGCTCACTGGCCCTGCTTTGTGCCCTCAAGTGCATTTGCCAGGCTGGAATGTGAGACTGAAGAGAGATCATGCTTCTTGCTTTCCTGGATGAAGGGGTGTGTGTGTGTGTAGCTGGATTGTAGCCAGTGCCGGATTTACGTATCAGCTAAACAAGCTATAGCTTAGGGTCCCACTCTCTTGGAGGCCCCAAAGAAATTTAAAGGAAAAAAACACCTGGATGTACATTTCCAAAATATAAGATAAAAAAAATGAACAAAATAAAACCAACATACAGCAACAGTGTTTTGCGTTGTGTGGGCTCCGATTTGTTATGTGCAAATGGCTTTAGATAACCATTAGTTCCATAAATTACCATATATTCAACACAAAAACAGCGACAATTTGTTGTTGACAAAGGACAGCTGGACACATAAAGGGCCCCATTACCTCCAGTAGCTTAGGTAAATCCGGCCCTGATTGTAGCCTAATGCACAGAGTCCCACCTGCTGCTCCACGCAGTTTTTGCCTCTAACTCAACTCAACCCTGGCATGTGGCCCTCAGAAGGTTATTACAAGTGAATGCGGTCCTTGGGCTCAAAAAAGGTCCCCCACCCCTGATTTAACTGGGTCCTCCTACCTGCCTTTCAAACACAAGGTCTCCAAGGCAGCTCAGAACAATTTAAAATGAACAACATGGAATGAAATTGCAACCGTAAAATATAATTACAAGCAGCTCAAGCCTGAAGCAACAGTAGCATGATCCCAAATAGCAGAAGGAAAACAAAGAGATGATTCAATGGCCCAAATTCCCAACTATAGCAAAACAGCCATGTAGAAAACACACCAAAAGAAACATGCAAGAGGAACCAGCAGGAGCTAGGGAAACAGTTTCATGTGTGTTGATAGAAGGGCTTTTTCCCTAGAAAAAGAAGTGCCACAACTTACCAAAGGTACTGAGTTACGGCTAAAAAAGCTTCCAATTTACTTATTCACACTGCACATAGCTGAACTATGGAACTCCCTTCCACAGGAGCTAGTGGTGACCACCAACTTGGAAGGCTTTAAAAGAGGACCGGACAGATTCACAGTGGAGGAGAAGGCTTTCAATGGCAACTAATCAGGATAAATCTGTCTAGTGGTGGAGCAAGCCTATTGGGCACCTGGGATGGGACGCATGCCCTGTGCCCAGGGGCAGGGCCAGGCACCCATGGGGTGGGGCAAGCTGGGGGAGGACACTCTGCAGGGCCTCCAAGGAGTCTGCCTGCCTCCTCCTCCTCCTCCTCCACCTCCTCCTCCTCCTCCCACCTCCAAGGAGTCAGCCTGCAGCTGAGGGGGAGGCGGTGGGCAGACTGTTTGCGGCAGAGTGGAGCCTGCAGGTGCCCAGGAGAGACGTGTGGCTTGGGCATGCTGCAGGCCTTGCGGTGAGTGCCACCCAGCATTTTGTCACCCCCCTCAGTGGTGACACCCAGGGCAACTCGCCCCTACCACACACCCTTCCTCTGCCCCTGACTTCTGTAATGATGCTTCTGAATCCTAGTTGCTGGAAACATGGGAGGAGAGAGGGCTCTAGTGCTCAGATCCTCCTTTCTAGCAATTTTCTTACACTTGCAATTGCCGGTAGCATCCCCCCCGGTTAAATATAGCAATTTTTAAAATGTATATTTATCTATTAAGGGTTCCCCTCCCAAACTAGGTACAACAAAATAAATAGATACAGAAGCATGCAAAGGAACACAAATGAAACACAAAAAATGTTTCTTCCACAAATGGAAGAAAAAGAAAAGTTGATGTTCCCAGAAAGCAGTTATTTCATGTAAAAGGTGAGTTCAGGTAAGTGCATCAATTAGACAAGACCTGGCGACTATTTTAAGCAACGAGAATGGCATGAAACTCTCCAAATAATAAATTAATAAGTAAAAGCTGAGCAAGTTAATTGGCCATGGAGGATTGGGACCATGGTACGTGGAGAAGATGCCAAAATGGAAACCTGCTTCAACTAAGTGCACTCTAGATGTTGTGAACTACAATTCTTATCAGCCCCAGCCAGTGTAGCCAATGATCAGCAGTGATAGGAGCTGACATCCAACAACATTTGCAGGGCCCCATCACAGGAAAGGCTGAGCCAGAGGAATGCCTCCTCAGGAGCAAGAGGCCTACTCCTGAGCATGGCAATTTTGCTACTCACGACATGACTTATTTTTGATAAACACATGCTGGGTTTTCACCTGCGGAATTATTTGTTCTAGAACCTTTTCAGGTATTAACATCAAGCTCACTGGTTGGTAGTTACCTGGGTCTTCTCCTCCCTCTTTTGAAGATTGGAGCAACATTTGGCCGCCTCCAGTCTGCAGAGACCTCACCTGTTCTCCAAGAATTCTCAAATATTATAGACAGAGGCTCTGAGATTATATCTGCAAGCTCCTTTAGTTCCCTGTTCTACGTCTTCTCCAGTCTATGTCATGCTCCAGGGAATCAGGCCCCCTTCAGTCAGAATGAGGGTCCAAGAGCGCCAAGGAGGATGAGGGGTGCATGCAAGAAAGCACCTGCCCCAAGGGAAGACTCTGGAAGACACCATCCAGGTGGACACCTCACTGTAAGAGGAACCCCTGGAGCTTGCCAAGCCATCATGCCTGCAACCTAAGGACACTCTGCCCTTCTTGGATTCCACAGACACATCTTCCAACCCATAGCAGAGTTGGAGGCTTCCCATACTGCTGGATTTTTAAATTACTTATTATTATTATTTATTCATTTTCTATTCTTACACATAACAAAAAACAAACAAAGCATTACAATACAACAACAAAACCGACAACAACCACATAAAATTACAAAACAAAAAGAAAATTTTCTATTCTCAAATCAACTTTTCTAAACATTTTAGGTGGTAGGGTGACTTCCTCAAATCCCCCCAATCTGAGTTCCATTGTATATAAAAGGTAAAGGGACCCCTGACCATTAGGTCCAGTCGTGACCGACTCTGGGGTTGCAGCACTCATCTCGCGTTATTGGTTGAGGGAGCGGGTGTACAGCTTCCAGGTCATGTGGACAGCATGACAAAGCCGCTTCTGGAGAACCAGAGCAGCACATGGAAACACCGTTTACCTTCCTGCTGTAGTGGTACCTATTTATCTACTTGCACTTTGACGTGCTTTCGAACTGCTAGGTTGGCAGGAGCTGGGACTGAACAGTGCCACCAGCGTCCCTCCATTGTATATAATCCTTAGTAATTTTCTAAAACTCATAATTTTAACCATATTTTATACCTTAACGTTACAATAACTTTTTCTCATTAATTTCTTAATTCCATTTCCATTAATTCCATTAATTCCCATTACAGCCTATAACAACTTCCAAATATATTTCAAAATTTCAAATATTGCAATATTTTTAAAAATATATTTTAAATTTATTCCAAGCTTCTTCCACCGACTCTTCTCCCTGGTCACGCAGTCTCCCCGTCAGTTTGGCAAGTTCCATAAAGTCAATCATCTTCATTTGCCAATCTTCCACTGTTGGTAATTCTTGTGTCTTCCAATTCTTTGCTATTAATATTCTTGCTACTGTTGTGGCATACAGAAAAAGTAACATCTTTTTGGGGAATTTCTTCCCCAACTATACCAAGTAAAAAGGTTTCTGGTTTCTTAATAAACATGTTATTCAACGCCTTTTTCAATTCATTATAAATCTTTCCCCAGAAGTCTTTTTCTTTGGGGCAAGTCCACCACATATGGTAAAAGGTTCCTTCCGCATTTTTACATTTCCAGCATTTATTATCATGTGTATGGTAAATTTTTGCTAACTTAACCGGTGTTAAATACTATGTATACATCATTTTCATCATATTTTCTCTCAAAATATTTCATGCTGTAAACTTAATGCCCTTTTCTCACATCTTCTCCCAATCCTCCAACATAATATTATGCCCCATATCCTTTGCCCAATCAATCATTACAGATTTCACCTGTTTATCTTTCGTGTGCCACTCCAGCAATAATTTATACATCTTGGAAAGATTGTTTGTTTTGGTCTCTAACAATTCTGTTTCCAATTTGGATTTTTCTGATTGAAAACTTGCATTTTTCTTATCCATTTTAAATATATTCAAAATATATCTTTAAATCTGGCAAGGAGAAACCCCCCCTCGCTTTCAAATCCATTAATAATTTAAACTTAATTCTGGGCTTTCCCCCCTGCCAGATGAATTTAGACAACACCTTTTGCCATTCCTTAAAACAATTCAGCTTTTCTATAATAGGAAGTGCTTGAAATAAAAACAAAATTCTTGGCAATACGTTCATCTTTACAAATTTGGCCCATCAAAGATAACTTCAAACTTGTCCATATGTCCAGATCTCTCTTAATTTCATTCCACAGCTTCTTATAATTGTCTTTATACAATTGCAAATTTTTTACAGTCATATTCACACCCAGATACTTCACCTTTTTTTTTTACAAACATCAAACCAGTGGTTTCCTGTAATCTATTTTTTCTTCTAATGTCAAATTCCCTCCCAAAACTTTGTTTTTACTCCCATTCAATTTTAAACCTGCAACTTGACTGAACTCTTGTATTAACTCCAGTGCTTTAATTGCACTGGTCTCTGGATCTTGTAACATCAACACTAAATCATCAGCGGAGGCTTTTTAACTTATACTGTTTGGATCCCACCACAATCCCTTTAACTTCTTCCTCTTTCCTTATCATATTCAGCAAAACTTTCAGGCCTATAATAAAGAACAGGGGGGGAAGTGGGCATCCTTGCCTAGTTCCCTTTTCAATTCTAATTTCCTCTGATACCATGTTATTAAATATAATTTTTGCTTTTTGCTCAAAATAAATTGCATTAATACCATTCATAAAATTTTGCCCAACCTCCATACAATCTAAATTTTTCTTCATAAAACTCCAAGATACATTATCAAAGGCCTTCTCCACATCAATAAACATTAACATAGCTTTAGAATTCTTTTTTACTTCTAATCTTTCCAACACATCTATTACATTCCTGATATTATCCTTCATATGTCTTCCAGGTAAAAAACCTGCCTGATCATGATGAATATGCTCACTCAGGACATTCTTCAATCTCATGGCCATAATATTTGCAAAAATGTTGTAATCCACATTCAAAAGGGAAAATTGGGCTGTAATTCTTTAATTCAGCCCTGTCTGAATCTGTCTTGGGTATCAGTGTGATGAAACCCTCTTTCCAGGTCTCAGGTGTTTTGTCCCCCCTCAGTATCTTATTGCAGACATCCATCAATGGTTGAATCAACCAATCTTTAAGTACTTTATAATATTTTGCTGTCAATACACCAGGTCATGGTGCCTTGCCAATTTGCATTTGGTTAATTGTCATTTCTATTTCTGTCTCAAAATCAGGTCATTCAGTAGAATCCTCTTTTCTGCTAGAATTTTCTGCAGTCCATTTTTGTCCAAAAACTGTTCTAATTTATCTTTATCCTCTTTCTCTCTCTTGTATAGTTGTTTATAATACTTCTGAAAACATTTCCTTATCTCTGTAGGGTTCTCAATATTTTCCCCATCCATTACAATATTGGTGATTGTACTTTGCTTCTCCCTTCTTTAATTGCCAGGCCAATAATTTTCCACATTTATTTGCCAATTCAAAAGTCATTTGCTTCATCATTTTAATTTTCCATTTAATTTCTTGGGTGATTATTTGTGAAAACTGTGATTGTAGAATCTTGATTTCCTTTTGAATCTGTTGATTTTTGGGATTGTTTCTCATTTTTTTCTCTTTACTGTTTATTTGTGACAGAATATTTTCCTTTTTCTCATTCTGTACACTTTCCCTAATTGCATTCTGTTGAATTAGGAATCCTCTCATCACTACTTTACTTTTGTCCCAAATTTGGTTATTCATGGTAACCAAATGTCCAAAATCCTTGTTTATTTGGAGAAGTTGATCGCTCAAAGTCCACCGGATCTTGAAGCTTTGCGCACTGAAGGAAGTGTGGGGACCCATAGCACCCATGTCTGCCACCCTGCTCGCTCTTGGGGCTCTTATTAGAGCTTACCAGGGAGTAGGGGAGACGCCGAAGGGTGCCCGCCGGGTCACCAGGTCTTCAAAATGCCCGATTTGAGGTTTTCTTGGGGTTCCGCTGCGCTCTTGCGGTACCTCCCACCTTCAAAGCTCTGGAGTTTCTCAGAGCAAGAAATCTCGAGTGCGAATGGCAGGGCGATCAACCGGAAGTCCCATACTGCTGGATTGAGCAAGAGCAGCAAAATTGATCAGTGTTTCACGGGTAACATGCAACATGCGTGATGTTTGAAAGATGTTTGCTAGAGAGATGATTCCTTTGTGTGTGTATCTTCAAATACAGTGGCACCTCTACTTACGAATGTTTCTACTTACGAATGGAGCTCCGTCCGCCATCTTGGATGTGGTTTGGATAGGATTTTTTTCTACTTACGAATTTTTAGATAGGGTTGCTTCTACTTACGAATTTTTTCTCCCAATGCATTCCTATAGGATTCGACTTACATTTTTTTTTCGACTTATGAATGTGCGTTCGGAACGCATTAAATTCGTAAGTAGAGGTACCACTGTATATAACAATGCCTTTCCACCCAAGAACAAAGTATCTCAAAAAATCAGTTTATTACAAGAAAGAAAACTGTGCAAATCCAAATACACAGTAACTGATGTGAATTCATCTTTACTGAGATGTGTTGGTCAGCACTTATAATTAATGCAATCATATGTGCTTGATTTTAAAAATAAGAACACAGTCTAATCTAACAAAGCAAAGCAGTTGAATTATGACACTCCTACAAAATGAAGGAAGATTGCACCTCTCCTTTGCCAGAAGGGGCTCCTGCAGCATTAATGATGCCATCTTCATGTGCAGCAGTCAAAAGAACCAGCGGCTGAGGCTAAGACCACTGTGCTGAGAGTTTCCTTAAGGGACCCATGAGCCTTGCAATAGGGTTAGGCTCTGGATTAGGATCACAAGGAGCGGGGGAAAGGCTACAAATTCCTCCAGGCTTCCTGGTTTTCTTGTTTTGCTAAGACAGTCCTTACAGACTCACATACAGGGTAGGGTGAAGGGCGAGTGTATACCTGCTGACTTTGCCTGACAAAGAATTTTCTTCCAGTATTTGTTCTCCTTGTCAATGATCATGGCAGCCAGACTTGCCTTTTCTGTTGGTCTAGGCACTACACTAGGTGATATTATTTTAATTGACTAGCATAACAGAACTGTAGAGTTGGAGGTGACCTAGGGGTCATCTCGTTCAGCAATGCAGAAAATCTCAACTAAAGCATCCATGAGGGATGCCCATCCAACCTCTGCTTAACAGCCTCCAGTGAAAGAAAACCCACCACTTTCCACGGTAGTCTGTTCCATTGTCAAACAACCCTTATCACCAGAAAGGTCTTCCTGATGTTTAGTTGGATCTCCTTTCTTCTTAGTTGGATCCATTCGTTCAGGCATAGCTGCCAAGTTATCCCTTTTTTAAAGGGATTTTCCCTTATGCTGAATAGGCTTCCTCGCGAGAAAAGGGAAAACTTGGCAGCTATGCGTTCAGGTCTCCTGGAGCAGCAGGAATCACACCCCCTATGTTCCATGTGAAAGTTCTTCAGATATTTGAAGGTGGCTTTATCAGCCCAGAATAACTGCCCCCTCCCCCAATCCAACACACTCTGCCTCTGTTCATGTCATTCAGTGAAGGAAAGGTGGATCTTTCAGATTTCCCCCCCATTTCAAGCTGCAAAAAAATCCCACAAGTTTCAGTGTTTAAAAATGCAAAGAGACTCATGTCCAGCCCACTGTTACCAGGAGTTAGATGTAGAGCAGAAAGAAAGAGCCTGCTGTCTGCTTCCTGCTAAAATGCCTTTTGATCCATTACAATCCAGATGGCTAATCTGGTTTCAAGATGGAAAATGTGTACGGATCTGTCCTTAGGAATACCAAGTCAGTATAAATCAAATAAACTGGGCTCTTGTTGCCTACTGCAAGGCTATAAAAGCCTGTCATCTATTAGAAACGGTTGGGCTCTGCTACCCAAGGCTTTGGAGAAATATTCTTGCGTTTATTCTGTAGCATTTATCTCTGTGTCTGTAGAAGTGTGCATGCACACGAAAGCTCATACCAAAATAAAAACTTAGTTGGTCTTTAAGGTGCTACTGAAGGAATTTTTTTATTTTGTTCCAAGTGGTTTGGCATCAGGAAATGCATTCTTCTTCAGAGTTCAATGCTGGTGTGGAAGCATCTTATCAAGAGGATGTTTTCTGGGACACTGAAGACACCCACCAATAGAATTCCCATTTATCTACTATTTATCTACTTGCACTTTGCCATGCTTTCGAACTGCTGGGTTGGCAGGAGCTGGGACAGAGCAATAGGAGCTCACGCTGTCATGGGGATTCGAACCACCAGCCTTCCAATAGGCAAACCCAAGAGGCTCAGTGGTTTAGACCAGTGTTTCTCAACCTTTTTTGGGCCACGGCACACTTGTTCTATGAAAAAAAATCCCGCGGCACACTAACTCTGTGCCGCCCTATATTTAGTTTAGTTTGGAGGGGAGACGTAAAGCATGCCACTGAAGAACTGCTGCGCGGTAGCCAGGCGGACCCACCAGGCGCAGAGCCTGCGGAGCGAGCGGGGACATGTTAGACGGCACGCACAGACCCCAGGCGGGCAGACACGGGCGCGCAGCTGCCGCCACCTCCCTCCCAGCCGCCCCAGGCAGCCGCCGCCGCTCTGGCCCGGCGAAGGGAAGCCCTGCGCAGCCTTCCCCGTCTGCCTCCTCCTCCCCCTCCTCCGGCTGGATGCCAACTTGTACACTTACTGACGTGCGGCGACAAGAAGGGCGATTTGCATTGCATTGTCGCCTCGCGTCGTGACCCGGCCGGCTTCCTTTCCGGCGGGTCAGCGACGTGACAATGCAAATCGCCCTTCTCATCGCGGCATACCAGCCAGCGTCTCGCGGCACAGTAGTGTGCCGCGGAACACCGGTTGAGGAACGCTGGTTTAGACCACAGAGCCACCTGAGTCCCTACTACCTGCTTCCTACTACTACTACTACTACTTTATTAGAAAAATTTTATCCATAGAGAATTAAAGTGATAAAGAAAAAGAGAAATAAAGGGTGTGGAAAAGAAAAGTGCAGACGGTACTGTGTAATACAATTATTATGTAGAGGTCAGAGGAAGAAACAGCTGATTGAGCCCCCACACCACTCTGGTTCATACCAGCTGGAGGGGTGCAGGGGCTTCTTTAAACTGCTCAGCTGGGGGGGGGCAGGAACTCTCTCCCACCCTCACCCAGTTGAGTGAGCCCCCACATCCCTCTGGCTGACGTGAGCCAGAGTAGCATGGAGGCTTCCTTAAATAGTTCAACTGGGAGGTGGGAAGCCTCCTGCCCTCCAGCTGAGCAAGCCCCCATACTGTTCTGGCTTGCACCAGTTGGAGGAGCGTAAGGGATTCCTCAAAGGTTCAGGCAGGCAGGCAGAGCCCAAGAGAGTGCTTGCCCTGAACCTTCTCAGGCTCTGTCCTCATGCCTGCTTCTGCCTTTGCCCAGGTGGGCAGGCTGCCTCTTCCGGTCAATGACTGGGAGTGACTGAATGGGAGGAATTGCTAACTGATGTATCACAATGTATTGCCAGCTGGAAAAGTCTGAAATTGGTATCACAATCTGAAGACCATACCAATCTCCTCCTCTGCTCCCAGTGCTTCCCCCCCTGCATAACTGTGGGGATGGAGGGACCACATTCCCCTCCCCTCATGACCTGCTCAGTTGCTTCTCCCCAGAAACCTCCCCTTCCGCAGCATTGCGTTCTGACGCTTCCGCCCCCTCCTGTGGCTGCTCTGAGCTGTCCGCACCCCTCTCCTCCTGCACCATCTCGCTGGGTTCTTCCCTGTCTGAGAGCCCTGGCACCACCTGGCTGGGCTCTCTGTTGACAGTGTGTGGTTAATTTGACTTGGCTAGTTGACGTGTTTTGCTCTATGGCAGAGCCAGGATGGAGCCAGGAAGGGTCTCCCTTGCAGTGATGCAGGCTGTGACAGGCATGGAACAGTTGTCACATTGATCCAGTGCAGAGCCAGGGTGGCATTGACCCAGAAGGCAGCAGGCGGGGGCCAAATGTGTTTTCCTCCTTTCCCTCCCTCCCTCCCTTTCTCTTCCTCCCCCCTTACCCCATCAATCCACTTTGGGTCCCCTTGGTCACCATTGGATTCTTTTTTAATGCGCTGCCATTAATCAGTTCTGTAGCTCAGGTGACATTTTTAGTGTTGTGTATATAAAGGAAGCCATCAGTGGAAATTCCCTGTTATTTCTCTATAAATAAGGAAAGCAGGGTTCCAGTGGATCCCTTCCCCATCCTGCTTCCCTTCCCTGTCTTCAATTGTGTGGCAATGCTGGTGGGGACACCCTTCTGGCTGAAGTCAAGCTCTAAAAACTGAGTAAGTTGTATCCAGCATTACCCATAGAGCAGCCTCATCCAAATGGATGAAAATGACAAACTTCATAATTTTTGATGGATCCACTCTGAGGAGAACCCAGTATTATTCTCTTGGGGGGGGGGGACGCTGGCTGGCTTTTAAAAACAACAACCTACATTCTCCCACCGTTTTTTAAAATAAATCCATTCTCCTTAATTTTTTAGCGAGACCTTTCTTCTTTTACAGCATGGTGGTGTCCATTGTGACTGGTGGGGTGGGAGGCCAAACAGTGGGCAGAGCCAGGGCCAAGGGACAGGCAGTGCCAGAGCCAATGATGCCCAGAGGCAGCTAATTATAGTTTTATCCCCATCTTCCTCCTCCATGCTGAGTTCTATGGGGAGGAGACCTTAGCATAAAGGCATTGACAGACAGTGCCACTCCCAGGGCAGGTGGAAGTGGGGTTAAAGATTGGTAGGGCTTTGACAAGTGTGTGATGGAGGCAGGGGAACTGGAGGCTGAGCCAGGAGAGGGACCAGCAGTTTGTGGGGTTGGGTGCAGTGGCAGAGCTAGTCTCTTGGGCACCCGGAGTGGCGCACATGCCGTGCACCCAGGGGCGAGTCCGCCCCCCACTGCCTCCCTTCCTACGTCCCTGGTTTTGTGCCACCCATGAGGAGCCAGGAGGAGAGGGAAGGGGCTGAGCACTCAGAGACTGAGGAAGGGGCACAGGACATGTTGGAAGTGGAGGAAGACTATGTTCAGATGAGGGGTGGGCTAGTCGAATCCTCACTGCCCCCTGCCCCACTGTCTTAGGTTGCATGTGCACACTGTCCTGAGCCCAGGGTGGGTGGGGGAAATGGTTCCACGGTTGCCTCACCTGCTTCACCAGGTATGAACCTGGGGAAATGAAGGCTAGCTACCTTACGAGCTGTCATGGGCGTAGCTAGGATTTATGGGCGGGGGGCAGAACCTCAGTTAAATATTTTTATTGATTGGGGGAGCAGCTGGCCCCTCCCACCTTCGGCTACGCCCATGCGAGGGCGTGAAGGGCCAGATGAAGAGATCCAGAAGACTGCATTTCTCCTCTGGGCCTGAGGTCCCCAAACCGATATGGATAGACCTTTCGCAGGGAAGAACATCCAGCCCTGCAGGTGGAATGTCCAGCCATAACCCAAACACATTCTTTACGGTCAAGAGATCACAGTGAATCCTTACCTACAGTCATAGTCTGAATTATTGCCCCCACCCCCTGCAGGCCTGGCCTTCTGAAGCTCCTTGCTTGCATCTTAGGAACAGGGCCGGTTCATCCTAGCTGAATGCATCACATTCAGTTTTGGAAGCCAGGATCAATTCTGTGTATGCAGGTAGTTTCCATAGAAATACAATGGAGAGGGGGATTCTGTGGCCCCCAGAGCCTCTTCTGCGGGGCTTTTCTCTTTTGTGCATGAAGTTATTTTCTGACCCAATTCTTCTTGAGCCACCTTTCCCTCATGCATTGCATTGTGTTGCCTTTCCTGCTGTTGCCATGGAAACCCCATCCACAGCCATCCCTTGTCCTACTGTAACTAAGAGTGACACTAGCCCTTTGTTTCCCTTGGGGAATGGCATACGGACTCAATTTGGGCCTTTTCGCAAGCCTAGTTGGGCCACATAATTCCTTCCAATTTTTTTCACCTTTTAAAGACCTGAATAAAGCATTATGAAAAGAGAAAGGGGGGGGGGAGGCAACAAAATGAATTAACAACCTGCTATTCCACCCGTTCTTTTGTATTGAAATCCTCAGCAGCCATAACATGCTCCTGAGGTGTGTGGCTGTTTCATTCAGGTAGGGTCATGGAATTGATTTGAGAGAACAATGAGAGAAAATGGAATTAAGATATGCTGGGATTGTGAAATAAAACGTTTGGCTACCTTTCTGAGCATAACCTCTTGGAGTTTCTCATAGATTCATTTTAGACCTTTCTAAGCAGGCACTAAAAAGTGCTTAATAGTTTTAGGAGAAGACGCTCTCTCTCAGCGTTAAATGAGATGGCTTTCCATCATTTTGTTAAAAAACAAACAAACCTGAGTTCCTCACTCTCAGGATGTCCTTCCCCCACCACATCTTAGCATTTTTACAAGACAACAAGAATCTTAATATTTGAAATTCCAGCACAAGTAAAAATTAAATTACCCCCTCTAAGAAAAGCTTTCAAGAAACTAAACATAATTGGAATGGTCTTCCTCAAGAGGTTGTGAATTCTCCTTCCTTGGAAGATTTTAAGCAGAGGTTGGATGGCCTTCTGTCAACTCTATGATTCCAATTTTTGTGAAAAGTTTTAGTTCTCAAACTTTGCACAGAAATTATATTGATTTGTGTTTTATTTCCCCGCTCATTCTTATTTGCAATTGTAACAGAAAAAGAACAGTAATAAAAAGAATATACTTCGAAGAGAGTTGGGACTGATAAAGTACTTCTTCACATAGTACATTGACTCCCCCTGCCCCCAGGAAGCAGTGATTGCCACCAATTTCGATGCCTTCAGGATTAGACAAATTCATGGAGGATAAGAGTTATCCAAAGTTACTAGTCATAGTACTAGTCGTGAAGTTTCCGTGTACTGCTCTGGTTCGCCAGAAGCGGCTTAGTCATGCTGGCCACATGACCTGGAAGCTGTACTCCGGCTCCCTCGGCCAATAAAGCAAGATGAGCGCCGCAACCCTAGAGTCGGTCACAACTGGACCTAATGGTCAGGGGTCCCTTTACCTTTACTAGTCATGGTGACTCTGCTCTGCCTCCACAGTTGGAGACAGCAGTGCTTCTGAAAACAAATTGCTGGAAACCCCAGGAGGGGAGATTCACTCTTGCGCTCAGGTCCTGCTTAAGGGTTTCCCACAGCAATCTGGTTGGCCACTGTGAGAACGGGATGCTGGACTTTATGGGCATAGCTGTCAAGTTTTCGCTTTTCTCATGAGGAAGCCTATTCATCATAAGGGAATTTCCCTTAAAAAAAGGGAGAACTTGACAGCTATGTTTATGGGCCATTGGCCTGATCCAGAAGGCTATTCCTATGTTATAATGACTAAAATGAATGACTCCACTGCCAGCTGAGATTGTTTTTGTTGGCATCCGCCTGTCTCAGGAGATAATGGAGAAGTGTGCATTTCGGGGTGAGGTCAAGCTGTCATAAAGTTGCAGTGCCTGTTGTGGGCATAGAGACCAACAATGGAGAGACATGTTTTGTTGCAGCTGGGGCAGATGAAGAGATCTAGTTTTGCTGCTGCAGATGCACCATGATGCTTCTCTCTGCGCTCCTCCCAGTGGTCATTCCTCCTCTGGTCACTGCTATGGATACATGACTTGACTGCCTGTCTCCAGGCACTGTGGTTGTCTGCAAGGGATTCCCACATGACAGGGTTGATGTTGCCAGCCTTCATGTCACATTAGCAGACATCTTTGTAGCACAGAGTTGGTCTGCCAATTGGCCTGGTGCCAGAAGCCAGCACCCAATGGATTCTTGGGGATCCTGCTATCTTCCATTTTGTGACCATGACCAAGCCAGTGTAGAGACACTGAGACAGGAGTGTGGACTTAGGAGAGCACATCTTTGTTTGGAATTCTGTGCTACCATGTGATACCCAAAATCCTGATGCAGCACATGTGGAAGTCATTGAGGCATCACTCCTGGTGGTTGTAAGTTGCCCACCACTCACTTCCATGAAACAGTGTGCTCAACATGCAAGCCTGGGAAATCTTCATCTCATTCTCCCAGACCCTTTTGGAGAGGCGAGCCATTGCCAATAGCTGCGTTGTCAACACTCTTGTCCAACTCGGTGTCAGTGGAGAGATTGCTGCTTATGTCTACCACCTGAAGTGTGTGGTCACCAATGCTGATGATGTCCTGACCCAATATGTTAGTATTCGTCAGGCTGATGGAAATGCTGAATTCTCTGCTGGTTTGGGGACAATGGTAAATGACTCTCTGTGGTGTCTGTAAACAATTTCTCTTGGATAAGGGTCCACCACACTTTTGTCTTGCCATGGAGACGTGCCAGGTAGAACATCCCCCTGTTGCTCCTTGTAGGGATGTATACACTATTCCGTGGTTGAAGCCTCTACAGGGGCTTCATTGAGGCTCCCAGCTTGTGTGTGTGAATGCAAAAGCACATGGGGTTTGCCAAACTGGATCTTTAACCCGGGTTAAATAAATTCTAGTTTTGCCCTTGAGTTAGCTAGCTTTTCTAATTCGAACAGAACAGAACTTAGCCTGCACTCCCCAAGACTCTGCATACTTTGACTTCGCTTTAAGGACAGGCATGCTTTTCTTCCAGACTCTCCACTTCTAGTGAGGGTTTATGGCAAAATTGTCATGCTCACATTTCTGTAGGCCTTTTAGACTAGTTAGGGAATCTTGAATCAATGTGTGTATGCTACCTGCTTGGACTGTAACTTAGCTGTCTGAAACAGCATTGCTATATATTCTGTCACTAATATTTTGTATAATAAACCAAGCTTTCTTTGTTTCTTTGTGGGAGAGCTTCTTGTGGGCATAAGGTTAACACACATCCACAACAAGCACAGGCCATAACTCCAGCTAAAGATCCTAACCTCTCAGCAGTGTGTATATGAACAGACTTGAGTGCTGGCTGCAGGTACACACTTGTAACACCATCCCTGAGAATTAACACCAACCAATGCACACCCACCCACACCTATATATATCAGAGAAGCCCAGAAGCAACGTGTTGTCTTTATGAGTTCAAGTCACCGATTAAGTCGTCCTTCAGTAGCAAAGCAACTATCTTTGCAAGGACCATCCTACAGTGCACCCAAAGAGTAAAATCCAAATTAATTCTAGACAGACAGACACACAAATACCTTTTTAAACTTGTAGTTGTCAGCAGCCCTGGCTGAATGTTGTCTTCTGAGTGGAATCGTTTTATTCTCAAGTAAGCACACTTTAAAGTATTTTGATGATAGAGAATTTGAGTCAGGGTTGTCTATGAAGGTAGATCAAGGTCCTCTGAAACTATCTGTCTTATGTCCTTATCTGAAAGTGATTCTTGTCCAGAGCAGCAGCTGCAGGTAATCCAATCTGACAGGAAGTTATGGTTCTATACTGAGAGTATCTTGCTGAACAGAGTTAACCGTCGCCCAACTGCAATGATTCCAAGATTTCTTTCCTGAAGCATTTCTGAAGAAGGGGAAATATTGAGTTTCTCTGTCAGCTAAATGATACAGATAAAATTGAGCAAGCGTTCTTTATTTGATCTGAACATTAGGCTAGAAAACAAAAAGAACACTTGTAAATGTTGCTAGGCATTTATACTGGTGTGTGGGTGTGGGGGCAACTAGAGTGGCCATTGAGCCATTCCAGCACTGATGGCTAATTATCCATGTTTGACACCATAGATATAGTCCATTTTTTTCTATACCACATTTTCCAAATATTTTGGCTAAAATCTGTTTACAAAAAGCTCCAACAGCCTAAGTAAGATCACCATGGTTCCAACAGTTAAACAATTACCATTTACTTTTTAAAAAAAATCACAGAAAATTAAGTCAGTCTTCTTTATGATGGTCCCACCATTCTGGAGTGCCTAATCTCAAACCTTTAAAAGAACAAAGAAAAAACAGCAACCCTTTTATTATTAAGCCTGTAAAAGGACAACAACACTAGTTAATCATAATATGTTAACACTAATCATACTAAATAAAATCAGAAACCGTCACTAGAATGGTCGTCTAGTCCGACCCCTGCAATGCATAAAATCTCAACTACACATTCATGAGAGATGCCCATCTAAACTCTGTTTAACAGCCTCCAGTGAGAGAGAGTCCCCCATGTTCCAAGGGAGTCTATTTCACTATAAAATGCCTATTACCATCATAAAGTTCTTTCTGATGTTTAGTTGGAATCTCCTTTCTTGCAGCTTGAATCCGTTGGTTCAACCCTTCAGAGCAGGAGAAAACAAGCTTGCTCCATCCTCCTTAAATTGCGGTGCCCCGAATTGGACACAGTATTCCAGGTGTGGTCGGACCAAGGCAGAATAGAGTGGGACTATTCCTTCCCTTGATCGGGATGATAGCATCATTTTTTGCTGCTGCATCACTCTGTTGACTCACGTAAGCTGGTGGTCTGCTAAGACCCCTGGGTCCTTTGTGGGGTGGTTTGTTTTTTTTTCAAAAAATAGTGAATCCTCATGACAATTGATCATTATTTTAGTGCTTTTTCTCTCAATATACACTTTTCTTTATGTTATTTTCATTAATATAGTAATTTTTAATGCACACTTCACCTATATATCCATTAATTGGCTGAAGAACCACATTTAAAAATTCAGAGGCATGCACATTTCAAGGGATGGCTGTTTTTAGTTCTCATTGTTTTGGAAAGTGTGAATTATTTTGGATGGTCTTTAACTGTGAACTTCTGTACCGTAACTCAAAACCTGCCAGGTCAGAGTTTGCTTGTGGGCCACTAGTTGCCTGTCCCTATATAATAAAAAGGTAAAGGTAAAGGGGCCCCTGACCATCAGGTCCAGTCGTGTCCGACTCTGGGGTTGCGGCGCTCATCTCGCTCTATAGGCCAAGGGAGCCGGCGTTTGTCCGCAGACAGCTTTCGGGTCATGTGGCCAGCATGACAAAGCTGCTTCTGGCGAACCAGAGCAGCGCACGGAAACGCAGTTTACCTTCCCGTCGGAGCGGTCCCTATTTATCTACTTGCACTTTGATGTGCTTTCGAACTGCTAGGTGGGCAGGAGCTGGGACCGAGCAACGGGAGCTCACCTCATTGCAGGGATTCGAACCGCCGACCTTCTGATCAGCAAGCCCTAGACTCTGTGGTTTAACCCACAGCGCCACCTGGGTCCCCTCCCTATACAATAACAATGCACCAAATGAGCATTTGGCTCTTGCAAAGGACAGCCAGGATTGAAATGCAATGAACAAAGATATTTGGCAGGATTTCTAGATGGAAAGGCTGGGAAGGCAGTGTTGGTAAAAAGTGTTATTTTTGTACTGATAGGAACAAAGGTGTGATTTATATGAGAGCTTGCTTTGCATTTCTCGTGAAAGAGATGAGATATAAAATTGCTACACCAAAATATTGCGAGGTGTTATGGGGACCATCTCCTTTAATGGCGTCTTGGCCAGCTTTGCCCAGTGATGATTTTATTATTCATTTGCTTGTTTTACATTGTAAACTTTATAGCTGCTTTTATGTTTTAATTTGTACATTGTATGTTGTTGGTTGTATGGCAAGACTATAATTTGCTTTCCTATTTTGCTTGTTTGTTCCTTATCAGTGGTAACAAGCAAATAAATGATTCCAACAGAGTGAGTGAAACATAATCGGGGGGGGGGAGGGGAGGGGATGACACTCCAATCAATCTGCAATTAACCCAGAATAGAAGCAAGAGCAGAGGGCCACAGAGGCCAAATCACAGATAGCCAACACAGTGTCCATCAGCCGTTATCCAATTCCAGCTTCCCTGGTCAGAATGGCCAATGTTTAGGAGTGGTGGGGGTTGTTGTCCAGCAGTATCTGGAGGGCATGGCATTGTCTAACCCTGGACTGGACATTATACAAGGGGGTGGGAATCATAAGCACATCTTCTTTGGCGATGACTCGTAGCCGAGTAAGATTGTCTTCCATAAACACGATTTTAACAATGGGTCCGTAAGTGACTGTGGAGGCCAATTCTGGATTCACACGTCCTTCCACAGTGGGGACATTGGTTTCCAGGCGGGAGTTGATCACGGTGTGGATTTGCCAAGCGTGCCTTCCTCTTAGCATCTTTCTCCCTTGTGTCCTGAGATCAAGGTTCTTCAAAGCCCATGACACCTTTGGTAAAGGCTGTTCTCCAACTGGAGCGCTCACAGGCCAGTGTTTCCCAATTGTCAGTGTTTATACTACATTTTTTAAAGATTTGCCTTGAGACAGTCTTTAAACCTCTTTTGTTGACCACCAGCATTACGTTTTCCATTTTTAAGTTCAGAATAGAGTAGTTGCTTTGGAAGACGATGATCAGGCATCCGCACAACATGACCAGTCCAACGAAGTTGATGTTGAAGAATCATTGCTTCAACACTGGTGATCTTTGCTTCTTCCAGTACACTGATATTAGTTCGCGTGTCTTCCCAATTGATGTGTAAAAATTTTCGGCGACACCATTGATGGAATCTTTTGAGGAGTTGGAGATGGCGTTTATAAGTGGTCCATGTTTCACAAGCATATAATAAGGTTGGTAGTACAATAGCTTTGTAAACAAGCACTTCGGTTTCCCTGCTGCGAATATCCCGGTCCTCAAACACTCTGCACTTCAATTGGGAGAAAGCCACACTCGCAGAGCTCAGGCGATGCTGGATTTTGGCATCAATGTTGGCCCTTGTGGAAAGGTAACTGCCTAGGTAGGAGAAGTGATCAACATTTTCCAACGTTACACCACTGAGTTGGATTTGTGGCGCTGCAGAGGGGTTATTTTGTACTTGTTGGTGCAGCACTTTGGTTTTTTGGATGTTGAGTGATAGGCCAAGCTTTTCGTAAGCTTCTGCAAAGATATTTAGGATGGTTTCGAGGTCATCCTCTGAGCGTGAGCACACTACGTTGTCATCAGCATACTGAAACTCTGTGACGGAAGTTACAGCAACAAACTTTTTGCTTTCAGCCTGCTCATATTGAAGAGCTTTCCATCTGTTCGATATCTGATTTCTACTCCAGTGGAGAATTTCCCGTCGACAAAGTGTAGGATCATGGCAATGAAAATAATGAATTGAGTAGGGGCAATAACACAACCCTATTTAACACCTGATCCCACTGTGAATGGTTCACTTTGAGAGCCATTGTTATCTGCTATTGTTGCTGTCATATTATCATGGAGGAGCCGAATGATGTTTACAAATTTATCTGGGCAGCCAACTTTCAGAAGGACAGTCCACAGGGTATTACGATTTACAGTGTCAAAAGCCTTAGTCAGGTCAATAAACGCCATATACAGGGGTTGGTTTTGCTCTCTGCATTTTTCTTGAAGCTGTCGAGTGGTGAAAATCATGTCCACTGTCCCCCTAGAAGGCCGAAAACCATTTTGGGATTCAGGAAGGATCACCTTGGATATTGTTACCAGACAGTTTGCTAAGATCCTTGCAAGAAGGATCAAGGCTGAACCTTCATTCTGGGCACAGATCCAGATATGCCCCATTGGCCCTCCCTTGCTGATGGTACTTGATCAGATCTTCTTCATCAATGCACCAGGAATGTTAAAATATTGACTGTGAAACATTCTCTCTGCCACAACTTATCACTTTGCACTAGTAATTATGCTGTTGTCAGAATCCAGTGGTAGCCACCCTCAGTCCCATTCAGTCATGATCAAAGATGTAGCAAACAAATGGAGTTTATGTCTGGAATTTTTCCACTCAGAAATTATTATTTTTTTTACAGTATTGCCTACATATGGAGATGACTCACACTGGTGACACCGGGCTTACTAGCAGTACTAGCAGTCTTGGTGGACCACAAGCTTAACATGAGTCAACAGTGTGATGTAGCAGCTATAAAAGCTAATGCTATTCTAGGTTGCATCAACAGAGGTTTAGTGTCCAGATCCAGGGAAGTAATATTTCCAGAAGAATATTGACAAACTGAAACATGTGCAAAGGAGGGCAACCAATATGATCCAGGGTATGGAAACCAAGCCTTATGAGGAACGGTTGAAGGAGATGGGTATGTTTAGTCTGGAATAATATAACCATTGAGTTGTAGTGTTGGAAGGGACCATCTAGTCCAACCCCCTGCAATGCAGGAATCTCAGCTAAGGCATTCGCGATGGCCATCCAACCTCTGCTTATAAACCTCCAAGGAAGGGGAGTCAACAACCTCCTGTGGGAAACCATTCCACTGCAAACTACTTTCGTTGTCAGAAAGTTCTTCCTGATGTTTAGTTGGAATCTGCTTTCTTGTAACTTGAAGCCATTGGTTCAAGTCATGCCCTTCAGAGCAGGAGAAAACAAGCTTGTTCCCTTTTCCACGTGACAGCCCTTGTGATATTATTGGAAAATAAGAAAAATATTGGAGAAAGCTGTGTATTGAAACTTGCTTAACCTAAATCATATATCCCAGTTTACAGCGGCCCTTTAAAGTACGCTTCACACAGAGTATACGCAGTCAGAAGTCGACCTGGCTAAGAAAACACCACCAAGAGCGTAGGGTATTATCTCCCTTATATGAAACCCCTTACTAGCTGCACACTTGTAAAAGTATGCAGATGAAAATACAAACGGTTGGGTTTCTTTAACTGAAAAACAAACTGACTCTAAAGAGACTTTAAACTAATGATAAATGCTTTCTCTCTTAGCAAGTTTACCCACATTCCATCCTTCAAACCATTCCAAACCTCCCACAAACTCCCACATAACTCCCATTAAACTACTTGAGAATTAACAGCAAACTAGCATTATAACTAAGCAACTCTCATACTAAGAGTCAACTAAGGAATCTCTTAAACTGAGAACAACTGAGAGAGTGATCTACTACGAGATGAACTGAAAGATCTAAGAGATACAGAAGGCTTTCTGGCAGAGCCTTATATACAAGAAGCAGAGCCCACGCCTGTGAGCAATTAACAGAAATCACCTGCACCTGTTTCTCTTAAACAGACAGTATTTACATTAGACCGGCTCTAAAGTAACTTGACTATTCAAAAAATCCAACAGATATTTATTTATCATATCCCAGTCTCCTCTTTTCTTTTGCACTGAGGAAAAATAGTGCATCAACTCAACACATCTTCTGCAAAATTGCTACTGCAAGGCAGTAGGTAAGCAGGTTTGATCCTCAGATTTTGCATGCCACGGGGCTCCAAATATGCACATCAGATGAAATGTGAAATGAAGGGTTGAGCTTGAATGCTTACCACATACTAATTTTTCTAAGTGAGAAATTACAGTGGGTGCCATATAATGACCACGAAAACTTTTGGAAGAAGTGAAAGAATCTCTCTTCCACAAAATGTTGACTGAGTTAATGACAGATGAAACTGATAGACTATGCAGAAATGTGAAACTGATGGGGAAGATCAGAAACCAAGAAGACCAAGTATTTGTTAGAGATTAGAGTAAATTTGTAGTTTATTTTTTTAAAAAACAACCCACTGTAAACAGTTAAAATCATTGGTAGCATTGTAATGACATTTGTAATGCCTCTTGGTCTTGCTGACCAGAAGGTCAGCAGTTCAAATCCCCGTGATGGGGTGAGCTCCCATTGCTCTGTCCCAGCTTCTGCCAACCTAGCAGTTTGAAAGCACGCCAGTGCAAGTAGATAAATAGGTACTGCTGTGGCAGGAAGGTAAATGGCATCTCCGTGCACTCTGGCACTCGTCACGGTCCTCCGTTCGCCAGTAGCAGTTTAGTCCTGCTGACCACATGACCGAGAAAGCTGTCTGTGGACAAACACCGGCTCCCTCGGCTTGAAAGCGAGATGAGCGCCGCAACCCCATCGTCGCCTTTGACTGGACTTAACTGTCCTGGGGTCCTTTAACTTTACATAATACTGTAGTTGGAAAAAGTATAAGATGCAAAATTTTTTTTTTAATTTAAGAACCCATGGGAGGGCGGGGAGGAAGTCGGAAGGTTCAGAGAATCTTGTAATTGGATATATGAATTAGGGATAATATGTGTAAAAATGTGAAAAACTATTTTTATTTTTATTTTACAAAATGTTGACTGAGTTATTGCAGGCATGAAGATATAGCAAAAAGGAGGCCAGGAGAAAGACTCCCCCAGCCCAATTTCCCATTTAGTATTTTTTAAAAAACAGGAATTGGGAACCTATGGCCCTAGAGGTACTTAGACTCCTCCTGTCAACCCCAGCTAGCTCAGCTAATGTCAGGGCTGATGGAAGTTAAAGCCCCCAAACATCTGGAGGGCCCAAGATTCCCCTTCCCCGTTTCAATGGAATATCTCTTTCAGATGCAGAGAATCAGAGAATCCTAGAACTGCAGAGCTGGAAGAGAACCCAAGGGTCATCTAGCCCAACCCCACAATGCAGAAATCACAACTAAGTAATCCCTGGCAGGTGGCCATCAACCTCTGCCTAAAATCCCCCCTTTCTTTCCAAATTAGGCTGCTGAAACAAAAATACATGTACATAGGGGTTGGGAACTAAAATAAAGCCCCTCCCAAATCTTGCCTCCTGGTTCAACATCCTGGTTTTGACCTCACTGAGTGGGAGGCAGCACACAGGACAGAGGTCAAAACCAGCCAAGCCTATGGATTATGCAGGTACATGGTAGCCATTTATGATTGATGTCAAAAGACAAAACTTAAGACCTGCAAAATATTATTTTAACTGGATTTGATTGTATTACAGGATCTATTCTTGCATGCTGCATTGTGCTTCCATGGAATCATGGTATCATTCACTCTGCATTTTTTTAAAAGTTCTGTTTAATGGAGCCTGATTCTGACAACACTTGACACCTTAGACCAGGAGTGGGGATCATTGGCGTAGCCAGGATTTTTGTTGGGGGGGGGAGGCCTTCTGTTAGGAGGGGCAGAACCTCAGTTTGCTATATATTTTTATTCATTTTAATTGACTGAGGCGGTGCAGCTTCCTTGCCTTGCCCCCACTTGACTACGCCCATGGTGGGGCCCCCAAGCTCCTCCAGATGATGCTGGACAGTAACTCCCATCAATCCCTGGCCATCAGTCAAATTGTGCAGCACCTGGAGGACCATAAATTCTCAGTCAATGCCTTACTCTCTTAGAGCAGAGTTAGAAACAGGAATGCCTTGGCTCATGGGCATAGCCAGGATTTTGTTGGGGGGGGGCAGAATCTCAGATTTGTGGTGATTTGTATTTTGATTGATTTGGGGGGGGCAGGTGTCCCCTGCCCCCCGCTACACTCATGCCTTGGCTAGCCAGACAAGTTTACCTCTTTCTGGTGGCAATCATTCTGTGTGTTTATTGCTGTGGGCAATGGTGAGTGGAGCATCCTGGAGATGGAGGTTGCTTTGAGTGAGGTGCGAAATGGAGACCCCACATTCCTGAAGTCTGGTAGGTTCTAGGATCAAGGACATTTGTGCAGTGAGCATCCCAAACCTCCTCTGGTGTTGGCATGTTTCTTCCTTGTGGTCCACCAAGGCTGCTTCTGTGGGTGGGCTTCTGATAGTTGCAATCTTGATCTGAACACAGGAAGATATATTGTACCAAATCAAACGATTGTTCCATCTAATTCGAATTGTCTACACCAGTGGTTCCCAACAGGTGGTCCGCGGACCCCCAGGGGTCCGCGAGCTATGCCAGAGGGGTCCGCAAGATGCTATTAGAATAAAATATATATTAAATATATTTCGTATGATAACAGATTTTTTGTTTTGGCCGCTTCCTGCATGAGCAGAGTCTAGCGCAAAACTAGAATTAGATAGAGGCAGTAGTTCTGCTGTATGCCGTTAGGTGGCGCTTTACAAACACTACTGTTTTGCAAAGAGGCAGCGCACGCATTCTACTAACGCTCACCTCCCCAAGATGCTTTGCATGCGTCGGCTTCATTTGTGCGCTACTGCGCAGGTACCCTGTCTTCTCCATTCCCCTCCCTCCTCCCTGGCGCGCGCTTTGCAAAACAGTAGTGTTTGTAAACAAAGCGTTGTTTCTCGCGGAAGCTACAGTTCACGTAGTTAAAAATGGACCGTTGGTTAAAAAGTGGTTCGTTAAAACGACAAAGGCCTACAGATGAAGAGGAAGATAATGCATTTGATGTTCAAGCAAGTACGGTAAGTCAGTGACTCTCGAACCGATCTTGTCAGTGTCCATTGAACCTAAATCGTAACTGTAAAAAAAAGCATAAATATAAAATATAACAAGACTCTTAATTTGACTCTCACTTTTTAATTGTAGGATTAGGAATTAATGGGGGTCCTTGTCACAATAGTGGCTCGATGAGGGGTCCTCGAGAAAATTTTGTTGGGAACCCCTGGTCTACACAGACTGGGGTGCCTCTCCCAGCCCTACCTGGAGAGACACAAGTCTGAACTTGTAACCTTTGGCATGCAGTGCAGATGCTCTAACACTGAGCTACAGCCCTTCCCCAAAGGTCGTGTTGTTTCATCCCTTGCAAATGCCATGCTTAATTCAGGCTGTTCAGCTGTCAGGTCACCACAGAGCATTTCTTTTATTACTCTTTAAAATACCACCACCAAATTCCTCCTCCTGCTCCCCTTCTCCTCCTACCCCATGTCCTGTGCCTAGTCAGTTGCTGCTGGTGCCTGGGATGTCCTAATCAAAAGGGTGAGACAGTTCTGAACATAGCTGTCAAGTTTTCCCTTTTCTCGTGAGGAAGCCTATTCAGCATAAGGGGATTTCCCTTTAAAAAAGGGAGAACTTGATAGCTATGGTTCTGAAGTGCTCAATAAGTGTGGGAGGAAGGGCTTTGTGATGCCGCCAGAGTCCTTTAAAGTGATGACTAGTGAAAGTCATTGGAAATGGTGTCTGAGAGATACCTCATTCTTACCTCGGCTCCATCTACATGAAGCATAATAAATTGGCAGGTTGTCCGTCTGTTCGTTCGTTCATTTGATGGGCTGACAGGAAATAAAGTAATATGCCTCCTTCCTCCTTCCCCTCTTTCATTGCCTGCTGCCACCTGACAGCTTGCATTTGAGTGAGTGAAGGCTCTGACGGGTAACTGATGCCTTCAGGGAACAGGCTACAGCTGTCGCTTTGCTTTCTAAGCAGTGGGTGAGTATTAAAAAGACAAACTCCCCCTGGCCTGGGAGATGTGTGTGTGTGTGTGTGTGTAGTGTAATTCTCCCTCTCCCTTAGCCCACTCCTCAACATGCACAAACCCACTCAAAAAGTATAAAATAAAAGAAGAATTTTCCAGCACAGAATTAGTTGGTGGTTGCTGCAAAGATGGATGGGCTGGGAAAACGGCAGATAAGTGTTTTGCTAAATAGAGCGGGCTGGTGCTGCATAGATTTAGACTGAGGCATGCAAGCTGGTTCCTGCTAGCTCTCCTTTCCTGGTGAGCTTGGCTACTTTTTTCTTTCTTTCTTTCTTTCTTTCTTTCTTTCTTTCTTTCTTTCTTTCTTTCTTTGCTTGGGGATGTTCCCTTTTTCTACAAACCAATATTTGAAGTCATAGCACAATCTCTCTCTCTCTCTCTCTCTCTCTCTCTCTCTCTCTCTCTCTCTCACACACACACACACACACACACACACACAAACTCCCCAGGTTGCAATGTTTAGTAGATTAATTGGCCAGATGCATCAATTCAAAATATTTTCTTTGATAAAGAATTGCTCCCAATTAAGCAGGGAATAGATTTTTTGGGGAAATAAATACTTATTTTTGTATACAAGTACTTATAACAAAGTGGCTGTCCAAAGCAAAATGGCTGTCCAACGAGGCCTTACAAATAGAAGGGGAGAGAAGGCAAGCAAAATGCGAGGGAGATAGTGAAAGATAGTGGAAATTGAATGCAGATTTCAAAAAAATAGAGACAAGGGGGCCTTCTTAAATGAGCAATGCAAAGAAATAGAGGAAAACAACAGAATGGGAAAAACCAGAGATCTGTTCAAGAAAATTGGATATATGAAAGGAACATTTCGTACAAAGATTACCATAATAAAGGACAAAAGTGGTAAGGACCTAACAGAAGCAGAAGACATCAATAAGACATCAAGTTGCATCCTCTATCTTTCAGACTGAGGGAATCCTTCTCCTAAGACCATGTCTTATTTAACACATGAAATTTTGTGCACATTAATTTGATAGCTTAATCAGCTAAAATTCATATGACATGATGATCTGGAAAGTGTAACTGGGTTGGGTTGCAGCCTGAGAAATATATCCAGCTACACATCAAAATCAAGAAAAGCATGGCTTCTGAGATTATAGGTTGAGGCAGTGTGGTGTAGTGGTTGGAGTGCTGGACTGGGACCTGGAAGAACAGGGTTCAAATTCCCACTTAACCATGAAGCCCACAGGGTGACCTTGGGCCAGTCACTGTTTTTTATCCTACCCTACCTCACAGGAATGTTGTGAGGATAAAATGGAAACGGGGGGGGGGAGTGTGTGTACCAGCTTGAGCTCCTTGGAGAAAAGGAGAGAATCAATCAAAATGAGATTATAAGTGCGAGGATGGAGCAAAGCATGAGCAAAAAGTAAATGTATGTGCAGAATTTAAGCAGATAGCCAGGATGACCCAAAGCATTTCCTTTAGAGTGGCCAACTTGTAGCCCTCCAGTTGTTGTTGGAGTCCCAGTCAGCATAGCCAAAGGTCAGGGAGGATGCGAATAGGAGTCCAGCACATCTGGAGGACCACAGGCTCCCCATCATGCAATATAACTTGGCCTTTCATCCCAATGCCCTATGCAGCTGTTCCCTTCTTAATTCCAGGAGCACATGAAAGGTCACAGGTTAGCCACCCCTGCACTAGCTCCTGTATGTGGAGTTGTGAATGTTGTGGGGATAAGCATTGCGTAAATCTTTGTGGGTTTTAAAATTTTGCTTCCTTGGAATTGCAACATATGCACTAGTCCTAAATATGGTGCTAATGTGCTAATCCCATCATTCTAGACCCCCGAAAGTGACATTGTGAAACTGGTGTACTCTCCTGTGATTGGATCATGTAAGAACCACCCTGGGTTCCAAAGACACCTCCAGTCTAGCATTCTCTTCTCAAAGTGGCCAACCAGATTCCTCTAGGATGCCCACAAGAGCACTGTCCCGCTTGTGAAACCCAGCGAGTTTCAAAGTGAACGTAATATAGCCATCATGACTAGTAGCCATTGGTATGACTTTACCAACTAGCCATACTTATGACCTGAATTTTGGATTGTCAAGTTGCTCCTCCAAGTTTTGGAAAGAATTTTATTGAGGCCACTTATTGCTTTGGTATCTCCTTAAACCAAGACCACAAGGTTGGACTCTGGATGCATCTTCTAAAGAGCTAGAAATAGCATGAGCCCTACAGGTATGGAAGGCGGAAGATCTAATATATTCCTTTCCGAAGATGCACAGCAGCTTTTCCACATTTAAGAAAATGGGAAAGAGGAGGAACAGAGCCTTTGTGACAGATTGCTTTCATTGCTATGTATCTAGGAGGCCTTCCTCCTTATCTGAGGATAGGGTATCTGAGCTGTTTGATATTGAAAGAGTTTAGCTTCTAATCTCTGCAAGGCAAGCTTTTTGTAGCCAGGGCTGACGTTCCCCCATCTCTCCTCCCCCTCCCTTTCATTCCCTTCTTTTCGGTCTGGGAAATGACGCATAACACATGGGGGGGGGGGGGGGAAACAGAACAATGAAATAGAAAGGACTGAGTAGCCCAGGATGAGAGACTGTTATTTTCCTGCAGCTTTCAAATCCTTATACTTAGCTGAGAGATCAGAAGCACACAGCCAAAGAGAAAGAAAAGGTGTGAGGGACCTGGCATCCATATTCCTGCTGCATGTTGGGGAATGGCAAGACACCTTAGGAGGACTGAGTCTAGGTATGTTTTGGATCTTCAGCAGAGCCTTAGATCCATTCCCTTCTGGGATTTCCCCTACATCTGCCACAGTAAGTAGGAGGGGGAATGCTCTCTTTACATTAAGCAAGCACAGAGAATGTCAAAAGAGTTAGACCTGACATCTGATGATATCTTCTGCTTTTAAAACATCAGTACACAATGGGCATCAAAAATGGTCCCAAAACAGACCATTTCCAAAATGGAAAGTCTGTTCTAGCTTATATTTGCATTACCATGTATATGCTCCATGGCACTTTCTCAGAATACTCCCAATTTTCATGCCCCTGTCTCTGATCTATCATGGTCCCTATTTTGCCCCCCACCTAGGAGTACCAACTTGAACAAAATATTGGGGGGGGGAGCTAAGCCCCACCCTATATAACCAATCACATGACATGGTGCACACACACCATTTGAATGGCAATGCCCATCAACTTGGGGAGGGTGCTCAACTATTTTATTGTAGGTATTGAAGACCTCGTGGCCCCTTGGAGTTTGTTCCTATATCCCCACCTCTAAAAAAATATTTGGAGTTGCCATACAACAGTTTTGTAGCGTGGGTCAATACAGTTCATCTTCTTCAGCATTCAGTTCCTTTCCTGGAATCTCTGGAAACTGTTTTGAAAGTGGGAAGTAGATTGCTCTTGCCTCTAGTGCACACCCTTCTGTGCAGGAACACTAAGTAATCATGCAATATACAGTCTAGAGTTCCATGTATTGTTGTAGATATATAGAGATAGGAGATAAATTGGCCAAATATTAGCCATCAGTCAAAATGGGCACAACAGAAGGAACAGAACAGAAGGAAGGTGGAGTAGAAGCTTTTGCAATGCCTTATACCAAGTTAAACCATTGGTCCATCTGGCACAGTCTTGTCCACATGGGGATGAGGACCCTGTGGCCCTCCAGTTTTGTAGGGCTCCAACTCCCATCAGCCAATCAGCATGGCCAGTGCTCAGGGATGATGTGTATTGTAGCAGAGGCATAGCTGGGGGCGGGGGCAGCACTTAACATGGGGCCTGCAGTGCGCCCAAGCCACACGTCTCTCCTGTGAGTGACAAGGTGGCTTGGGCGCCTGCAGGCTCTGCACTACCCGAAACGGCATTGTGGGGCTTGCGCCTGCCCGCCATAGCTGCCAAGTTCCAGCCTGAGAAATAAGGGACTGGACCGGAAGTAGCAGACCGGAAGTAGTGCTGCCGCCATTTTGGAACTGGGCGGAGCATGCTCAGAAGCTACTTTTGATGCTGCTCTGCTCTGTTCCAAAATGGCCGCCGCACCAGAAGTCACGCTGCAGCCATTTTGGAACTGGGCAAAGCAGCATCAAAAATCGCTTCTGAGCATGCTCCGCTCAGTGCCAAAATGGCCGCCGTGCCAGAATTAACTGGGAAAAAACAAAAAAATCCATTTTTTCGGCTGGGTACAGCTGGAAAAACGGGGTTTTCCCAGGGAATACGGGAGACTTGGCAGCTATGCTGCCCGCTGCCTCCCCCTCAGCTCCCCTACAGTGGCTCTGTGGAGGCTCTGTGCAGCGCGCCCTGCCCCGTGGGCATCTTGCCCATGAGCACAGGGTGCACGTGCCAGTCTGGTCACACAAGCAGCTGGCTATACTGATGTATTGTAGTCTAAAAAAGCAAACTTCCTATAGCAATATAAAAAAACTCCTTCCAGTAGCACCTTAGAGACAACTAAGTTTGTCATTGGTATGTGCTTTCGTGTGCATGCACACTTCTTCAGATACCTGAAATACATGTTTTCAATCAGAGAAATCTAAATTGGAAACGGAATTGTTAGATACAAAAAAAAAATCTCTCTAGGATGCATAATTTATTGTTGAAATGGCATACGAAAGATGAACAAGTTAAATCAGTAATGACTGGGTAGGCTAAAGATGTGGGGCACAACATCATGTTGGAAGACTGGGAGAAGATATGGGAAAAAGGAGTTAAGTTTACAGTATGTAATGTCTTGAGAGAAAATATGATGAAAATGATGTATACAGTAGATGGTATTTAACACCTTTTAAAACACCTATATTTAACACCTGATATTTTAGCTAAGATTTATCATACATATGTTCTTGAAGCTACGAACATGAGTTTGACCAAACTGCGGGAGGCAGTGGAAGACAGGAGTGCCTGGCGTGCTCTGGTCCAGGGGTCACGAAGAGTCGGACACGACTAAACAACTAAACAACAACAACATGATAATAATTGCTGGAAATGTAAATAAAAAGAAGGAACCTTTTTATCATATTTGGTGGAGATGCCCCGAGGGGAAATATTTATAATGAGTTGAAAACGGTGTTGACAAATACCTTTATTAAGAAACCAGAGGCCTTTTTGCTTGGAATAGTAGGGGAGGGGAGGAGATATCCAAAAAAGATGTTAGATTCTTTTTGTATGCCAAAGCAGCCACAAGATTACTACTTGCCAAGAATTGGGAAATTCAAGAAATCCCAACTATAGAAGAATGGCAAATGAAGATGATGGATTTATGGAACTTGCTGAACTGACTGGACGACTCCACGATCAGAGCGAAGAGATGGTGGAAGAAGTTGGAAGAAATTTAAAGTTCATTTGAAAAAATATTGTAATATTTGAAATTTATATTTAAAAAAATGGAAGTAGATTTAGGTTTTCGGTGTAGAAGTAGGAATTTTGTTTTAGTGTATAAGTATGTTAAGCTTAGGAAAATAAGGTAAATTTTTAATGAGATGATATTTATTGGGTTTATATTAATTTTAGAAATTAGGGAACTGCTAAAGATGAGTTAAAATGAAGTCAAGGAAGTCACCCAAAGAGATAATAAGATTATAGGTAATGGAAATTTTTTATAAGTATTTTGTGTTTTTGTAGGTTTTTGTATTGTATTGTATTGTATTGTATTGTATTGTTTATACAGTGGTACCTCGACTTACGAAGGCGATCTGTTCCGCGGCGCTCTTCGTAAGTAAAAACCTTCGGATGTTGAAGCGTCCATTTTGCGCATGCGTGAAGCGCGATTTTGCACTTTGCACATGTGCAGACCATGCACGCCGCTTCTGCACAGGAGCAGAACGTGTGTGTGGCGAAAATACTTCCGGGTTTGCCGTCTTCGTAAGTTGAAACCTTCGGCAGTCGAGGCATTCGGATGTCGAGGTACCACTGTATTGTGTTAGGTGTGTATTTGTGTGTTCATAATTTTGTTTGAAAATGAATAAAAAAATTCAAAAAAAGATAAAGTTTTTTTTAAAAAAATTGTTTTGATTATGGCAGACCAACACAGGTACCTACCTGTAACTATTCCTATTGAGAGCCAGTGTGGTGTAGGGATTAAGAGAGGTAGACTCTGGGGAACCGGGTTCGCATCTCTGCTCCTCCACATGCAGCTGCTGGGTGACCTTGGGCTAGTCACACTTCTTTGAAGTCTCTCAGCCTCACTCACCTCACAGAGTGTTTGTTGTGGGGGAGGAAGGGAAAGGAGAATGTTAGCCGCTTTGAGACTCCTTCGGGTAGTGATAAAGCGGGATATCAAATCCAAACTCTTCTTCTTCTATAGCAGTGGTTCCCAACAGGTGGTCCGCGGACCCCCAGAGGTCCGCGAGCTATGCCAGAGGGGTCCGCAAGATGCTATTAGAATAAAAAATATATTAAATATATTTCATATGATAACAGATTTTTTGTTTTGGCCGCTTCCTGCATGAGCAGAGTCTAGCACAAAACTAGAATTAGATAGAGGCAGTAGTTCTGCTGTATGCCGTTTACAAACACTACTGTTTTGCAAAGAGGCAGCGCGCTCATTCTACTAACGCTCACCTCCCCAAGATGCTTTGCGCATGTCGGCTTCATTTGTGCGCTACTGCGCAAGTACCCTGTCTTCTCCATTCCCCTCCCTCCTCCCTGGCGTGAGCTGCCTCTTTGCAAAACAGTAGTGTTTGTAAACAAAGCGTTGTTTTTCGCGGAAGCTACAGTTCGCGTAGTTAAAAATGGACCGTTGTTTAAAAAGTGGTTCATCTCATTAAGAACTGAAAATTAAAACTAACTGTATACTGATGGAGTACTCTGTTGTAACTGCAAAAAACATATAAATATAAAATATAAAAAGACTCTTAATTTGGCTCTCACTTTTTAATTTTAGGATTAGGAATTAACGGGGGTCCTTGTCACAATGAGGGGTCCTCGAGAAAATTTTGTTGGGAACCCCTGTTCTATAGCAATGTAAAAGTGCAAACATGCGAGCAAGACCACAACAAAATCTAGTGTGGGTGTTCTTGCAAGGCAGAGGAATAGCAAACAAGAAATGCAGCCCAAGAGCAAGGGCAAGAGTTCCAAGACTACATGGGAACTGCAACAAGTTTACCCACCTGTCAGGGCTTCAGGGTGCTTGGCACGAGTAAGAGGCTCCAAACTCCGTGACTGGTTTTTACAGAGTTTTGTTATATACATATGTACAAGACAGAGCTTAAAAAAGTCCATGCCAGAACAGCGTTTACCCTCTCCGCTTGCCCATTGGTTTGTGGGTGCCTCACAGTAGCGAAGCTTACTTCCACATGCAACAGCTCCATCAATTTACGCCAGAAATGGGAAGTAAATTGACTTCCTCCATCGGAGATGATATGTGAAGGCATCCCATAAAGCTTAAACACGTGTTCTACAAACAGCTTGGTGGTCTCCTCTGCTCAATGTGTTCCCCCTTTTAAGCCGAAAGGCATCACGAGATACTCAAAACTACCCGGAGCTGTGAACATTGTGGTCTTCCACTCGCCGCCTTCTTTGATTCAGATCAGGTTGTAAGCCCCCTGTAATTCCAGTTTAGTGAAAATTTTGCCCTTTCTCACCCTCTCCAGCAGGTCATCAATGCGGGACAGAGGGTACGCTGTGGGCTTGGTGAGGGCATTCAGGGTCCTATCGCATACAAGACGTTTTTTGTTGCGTCCCCTTCTTATCTATAAAGAACATGGGACTTCCTTCTCCCTGGCTGCTCTGCTCTTTGTAAGGCACTGGGAAGTGTGGAGAGGAAGCAGCTACTTCTGATCATACTGTGATCATCAAGTCAGCCTGGGCACAGCATGGAGTATACAAGAGCCCCCAGATGTGGCTAACATTTATCCTTGCTGCCTCCTTTCACAGTATCTGAAAGGGTCTGTGAAAGTGGTTTGTGGAGGGGGGGGGAGCAACTATTTGCTCAGCCCTAGAAACAGCCGGCCTTGGATACAGAGGCAGGCAAAAGACCAGACTATTCCAAGGAAAGGCAAGAAATGTTTCTATCAATCATTCATTGAGCTGGGCTTGGCTCTTCAGTTCTCCCAGGTGTGGGGTGAATGTTGATGCCCTGATCACTCTTGTTGAAATGCAAGAAACCCCCCCACAGTCACTGCATCTCCTCAAAGATGCTTTTGCTGCTCATGGCATCCATGGCGACCGTGGGCTGAGCTGGGAGGAGAAGTCTTATTGGTTCCACTATTAAGGGAGCCTCAAGGTCTGCATTGCTATTCAGAAAGAAGCCAAGCCGAGATGGTGCAAGTGACTGCCTAGGTGAGGCTGTGGGCATGGCAGAGTTTCCACAGGCTTCTGCTCAATGGGAGGAGGAGAGGATGCTGACACACTTTCTCTTTCATGCCCCCTGCTCTCTGTGTTTGAAATTCCACATAAGCACAGACTGCTGCTGGTGGAGACCACACTGAATTTATTTTATTTCTTTAAGCTAGCGAAGAAATTGCCTCTCCCCCTAAATCCCACCTTGTTCCCTTAGATCTGTTGATGGTGCCATGTGTCCCTGCTGTGACTCAATTCCAGGCTTTCTAGCTTTGTGGTACCAGCTCACTGGAATTATCTTCCTTTAGAAGGTATGCAGTGCAAGCCCCAATACTGTCATGCTTTTGAAGTTGGTTGACAAATAACAATTTAATAATAATAATAATAATAATAATAATAATAATAATAATCCACCCATCTGACTGGGTTGCCCTAGCCACTCAGGGCAGCTTCCAGCATATACAAAAACATAATCAAACATTAAACATTGAAAATTTCCCTATACAGGGTTGCCTTCAGATGTCTTCTAAAGGTTGTAAACTTTTCCCTTCTAAGCCTTTCCAAATTGGTCTGTTTTATGTTTTTGAGGGCCCCCCCATTCTTCCTGGTTTTTATGTTTTAATAATCTTTTATGATCAGCAGTGCATAGTTAAATTCCTTCAGTAGCACCTTAAAGACAAACTAAGTTTTTATTTTGTTATGAGCTTTCGTGTGCATGCACACTTGCTCAGATACTCTTGAAACAGAAGCGTCAGACCCATATGTATACACAGAGTACATAAGGGTCTGACGCTTCTGTTTCAAGAGTATCCGAGGAAGTGTGCATGCACACGAAAGCTCATACCAAAATAAAAACTTAGTTGGTCTTTAAGGTGCTACTGAAGGATTTTTTTTTATTTTTGCTTCGACTCAGACCAACACGGCTACCTACCTGTAACTAGTGCATAGTTAAGTTATGGAACTCACCCCATGTGATGGCTACCAACTTGGATGACTTTAAAAGAGAATTAGACAAATTCACAGACTATCAATGGCTACTAGCCATTATGGCTGTGGCCTCTCCAGTTGGAGGAAGCAATGTTTCTGAATACCAGTTGCTGGAAACCACATGAGGGGAGAACACTCTTGTGCTCAAATCCTGCTTGCTGGTGGGCACTTTGAGAACAGGATGCTGGACTAGATGAGAAATTGACCTGATCCAGCAGACTATTCTTATGTTATTTCTATGTTTTGCTTACTATTCCTGCTCAGGTGCTCTCTGAATCCTGAAACACAAACAAGTAAGTTGTATTGCACACTTTCTGTCTCAAGAGAGACACTTGAGGTGGCTTAGATTATTCAACAAGACACAGACCCCATTTGAAAAATGCCCCCCACTCCTCTCAGCAACATAGGTCAGGAATTATGGGAGCAACATTTGCAGGGCCGTAGATTTCCCCATCCTTGCACTTTCCAGGTATTGTTGGACTACAACTTAAATCATCCCTGATCGTTTGCCTTGCTGGCTGGGCTTGATGGGAAATGGAGTCCAGCAGCATCTGAAGGGTCACAAGACTCTACAATTCTATGATTCTAAGATTCCTGCTCCTGATTCATACCCTCAGTTGGTTCTTGGCCAGTGCTGAAACAACATGTCTAGCCTAATCTAAAATCATTTGCCCCCCATGAGCTGTGCTGACCACTTGCTGCCTCAACTTGCCTCTGTTAGCTGACAATGAAAACTGAAAAGTGAACAGTTCCAGTCATATCTTAAAATCCTGATGCATGCAACAAGCTGAAGCAGGAAACAGAGGAGGAGGGGTGGAATTGGTGGAACTTTCAATTAAAAGTTCAGGAGAATAAAATTGTCTTGGCTTGTTGTCGGTCCCAAATGAGTGTCTTGTGGGAGAGCAAACATATCATGCAATTGAATTATGCATTTTGTCAAAAAGTATTGAAAGGCTCCATAGGAAATAGGTAGGATGGAAATTTGTGGCCTAGAATTGTAGAAATGTAGAGTTGCAAGAGTCATTTAGTCCAACTTCCTGTAATGCAAGAATCATAGCCAGCAGAGGAGTGTTGGCTAGCACCTCCCAAGGCAGATGCACAGGGTGCGCTCCTGAGGAGGGCAGAGTGCTGAGGGAGTCTGCTGTCCCCTGGGTTAAGCCTGACTTGGGGGTGGACTTGCTGCAACCAGTGATCTGCAGCTGAGGAGAGTGGGGGGCAGTGCCGCTGACTCTCCTCTCTCCCCACCTGGGTCACGCTTGACCTGGGAATGCAGCTGTGACTGGCAGTGTTGGGCTGATTCAGCCTCTGAAGAGGGAGCCTTTCGTGGAAGGTCTGGTCGCACTTCCTCAAAAATGTGCCCAGGGCCATGGCCCTTCCATGCTACGCCACTGATCATAGCTAAAGAAACTCTGGCAGATGGCCATACAAGCTTTGCTTTAAAAACCTGTTTTAAAAACCACTGACACTCAATACGTTAGTCCTTCATTGCCTCTTAAGGTTACGTTGGTAAGAGCGTCCACTTCTGATGCAAAATAGCAATTTCCTCTTTTATAATTAGCTGATCACTAAAGGCTTTTGCTTCCAGCATCTGTCACCGTTGGGACTCTAGTTGCCTTTTCATTTCAGCATGTTTCTTGGTAATCAACATTCCCCGTAGGTAGGATGCACTCTGCACACAGATCTCTTCCCATCTCCCATCTCCCATTCTCTCAATCACACACATGCTGTGCTCCACCTTCAAAAACATTTTATTGCTAAACATAGTCCTACATTTTTTCCCATAGCTGCCCCCCCATCTGCCCCAAAGCAACAACTATGAACACCAAAAAAGTAGCAAAAACCCTAACCAGTTAGGAGGGGAAACTGCAAGCCTTAGAGCAAGCAAATTAATGTGAGTGCTAGAGATGGAGTCCTTGTCTCCATGATGGAAATTGAGCTATCACATCTGACAGGCATCAGTTTGCATAAGAGGAAGATCAGCTTCAAAAGCAAAGCTGCTGCAGGGAGCAGCACACCCCCCCTCCAAAAACATGGCTGGATGGTCACGCAGCAGGTCCTTCAGTTGGTCACAGTTAGGGCGATGTGAGAGCCAGTATGGCACAGTGGTTACAGCCTGGGTGACCCAGGTTCAAATTCCCTCTCAGCCATGAAGCTTAGTGGGTGACTTTGGGCTAGTTGCCTTCTACCTGCCTAAACTACCTCATTAGGAATGTTGTGAGGATAAAATGGGGAGGGGGGGCCCTTGAGCTTCTTGGGACAAAAAGGAAGGGGTACAAATGTAATAATAAACAAAGGAATTAATATGGGGAACCCACCAGTCATGGGATAAGAGAAGAGATCCTCTTGTGGACCAGGCATTGAATAAGGCAAGAGAAGGACTAAATGGACATTTCTCTGAATGGAAAGATGTAGAAAGTGGAGTCTGTCAAGGACCTGCATTTGGACTTGTGCTTCTTCACTTCTTCATAAGGGATCTAGAGTTAGCAGTGAGCTGTGAGGCGGCTGCTGATGGTACTAAATTGTTCAGGGTCATTAAAATAGATTGTGAAGAGGTTTCTCTATTTATATAGGTATATATAAAACCTGCTGAACTTCTTGCCTTATCTTAAGTATAAAGATACCTGAGTGAGGGTAGGAGGAATGGCCCAAAACATTGTTATTCACCCTCCACCTAAGCGCCATGCCAGCTGCTTAGTACAGTTCAAGATCAGAAAGCTAAAAGGGTTTAGCGGAGGTAGTCAGAGAAAGATTGACCTGGTGACAGAGACGAAGTTAATGTTGGGTTCCTTTGGCTGGTTTGCTTGTCTCCCTTCCCTTTCATGGTGCAGGCTACAGCCTGTGACATGACCCTTCCCCTTTATTATTCATGGTTGACTTTCATAACTCCATATCCAGCCTCCTGTGCACTCAACATCAAACCTCCTGCGCTCACCCATTAGAAGAACGTTAACCCATGTGATTACAAAATTAAATTGTGCTCATGTCCCAGAATAGGCCGATGTTGGGCTCAAAGCAAGTTCAGTGATAACAAAATTATCAAGGAGACCCACAGCCTCTGGATAATTGCTCATGTCAGAAGGAGTTGGTTGCCTGGAATTGTCAATTTAGCATCTGACTCTCTGGAAGGTCTGTCCTTTTCATAGGAGGCAAAACAACACCAAAGAAAAAATAGTGATTGCACTCATATTTTTATCTCTCCCCTGCCTCCTCCAAGCCCTTTGCTAGAAAGAAAGCAGAGACAATAGAAAATTACAGACATTTTGCTGCAAATTGTTTGCACATATATATCTTCACTGAATTTTGTTGTTTAGTCGTTTAGTCTTGTCCGACTCTTCGTGACCCCATGGACCAGAGCAAGCCAGGCACTCCTGTCTTGAACTGCCTCCCACAGTTTGGTCAGACTCATGTTCATAGCTTCAGGAACATTGTCCAACCATCTCGTCCTCTGTCGTCCCCTTCTCCTTGTGCCCTCCATCTTTCCCAACATCAGGGTCTTTTCCAGGGAGTCTTCTCTTCTCAGGAGGTGGCCAGAGTATTGGAGCCTCAGCTTCAGGATCTGTCCTTCCAGTGAGCACTCGGGGCTGATTTCCTTCAGAATGGATAGGTTTGATCTTATTGCAGTCCATGGGACTCTCAAGAGTCTCCTCCAGCACCAGAATTCAAAACCGCCTTCACTAGTTCTGATTTAAAAGAAAGGTAGAGCTGGGTATCATCCGCATATTGATGAACACCCAGCCCAAACCCCCTGATGAGCTCTCTCAGCGGATTCATATAAATGTTAATAAGCATGGGGGAGAGGATGGAACCCTGAGGCACCCCACAAGTGAGAACCCAGGGGTCTAAACACTCATCCCTCAACACCACTTTCTGGACATAGCCCAGGAGGAAGGAGCGGAACCACTGTATGACAGTGCCCCCAGCTCCCAGCTCCTCTAGATGGAATCAGCTGAAAGACCATCAATGTGGGATAAAACATCCCCTACCACTCTCTGGAAACCATTTGGATCCATTAAGTGTGTGTGTGTGGGGAGACAGACCATCCGAATCCGTCCCACCTCCCTGCAGAGGGGAATGTTCGCAGAGAAGTCCACTTGCAGCAGTCAGTTGAATCTCAGTAAAATATTGACTCAATGAGAAGAGGTGACCAGCTATATAGATTGCCTCTCTTCCCTGAACAGGCAGACGAGAACGGGGGTGGGGTGGGGGAGACAGGGAGTGTTTTCTTTTTAAATGAAACACATAATTTTAGTTTTGGCCTCCTGTTCCTGTAAATGAAATCCAGGTTACAATGATCCTTTGCCCTAAATATGTTACTGAACGAAACTTGCATCAGCTCCAGCAAGGTGGTCCAATGGTCAGGTTTCCCACACTCGGTGGAGACAGTAGATCAGGATCCACAGGCAGGCCTCTGGGTGATGGTGATTGGTAAAGCTGTAGGAGAGCCCATAGGTGCTTGAAAGAGCCAGGGGATCAGCACAAATTTGCATAAATTTTACATATTCTAATTTTTATATATTGACCAGGGGATGGGCAACCTCAGGCCTGGACAATACAGGGACTCAGCTACATTGGAAAACTAACAACAACAACAACAACAACAACAACAACAATTTATTTATACTCCGCCCATCTGGCTGGGCCTCCCCAGCTTCCCTAAACAGGGCTGCCTTCAGATGTCTTCTAAAAGTCTGGTAGCTGTTTTTCTCTTTGACATCTGGTGGGAGGGCGTTCCACAGGGCGGGCGCCACTACCGAGAAGGCCCTCTGCCTGGTTCCCTGCAATTTGGCTTCTTGCAACGAGGGAACCGCCAGAAGGCCCTCAGCACTGGACCTCAGTGTCTGGGCAGAACGATGGGGGTGTTTCAAACCAGTGTTTGAAATGCGTTATAAGCATCCAGAACCAGATTGTGCTGTACAGCACAAAACTTTTCTGTGCAATTTTACGTAGCATTCTTTTATTAAAACAATTTATTTTCTGACTAATTTATAACGTTTCCCCCCTGTGTGTAGATCCATCCCAGTTGTCTCTATCTGGCCCTCAGGACTTTTCCCAGACCACAACCCACACCAGCCGCACTTTGCACCTCCTTAAGAGTTTTTGCCTAGCTGAAATGTGCCCTTTAATTCTGATAATACTTGCTTGGGTGGAGGGAGGGGTGAGTGTGTATGCATATTAATAAAGTAACAAAAGCTGAAATGTAATAGTTGCACTCACATTTGCCAGAAGGGAATGTGGTTCTGGGACTGAAAAATATAAATGCAAATTCAGGTGTCTGGACAAATAAACTTGGTGGGCAACTGCATTTTTCAAGGAAATTAGCAGCCCTGAAAGGAAGATAGTGGTTGTTTACATTAAATTTAAAAGGGTGGTGCAATGACTTCCAGGCAGGTTTCCAAGCCTGGGTAAGAATTAATGAGTCTCTGGCAGTTTTTTAATGGTTTCATTCATTCACAATACAATCAGAGCGTAGCTACAGCCTCCATAGGTATCAGTTGGTCACTCTGAGAAATCTTTTGTGTCACAACAGGAAAAACGCCAACGTCCCGCCTTTCCCCTTTTGCACTTCTGTTGCAATCTGGCTTTTCAGCTCTTCAGACTTGAGCAGAGGGAGGGGGGAAATCTACACTGTCCGAGGCAGGGGCGTATGAAGGGGGTGCGGTGTGACAAAATGGCGGGCGGCACTTGTCACCGCGGGACCTGCAGCATGCCCGCGGGCTCCACACTGTCCGCCTGCTGCCTACCCCCCAACTGTAGGGCGGCTGAGGCATTGCTGTGCGCTACATCCCTATGGGCGCCCCATCTCATCCCTATGTGCAGCTCCCATAGGGATGGCACGGCACGGGGTGTGCGATGTCCATAGGGACAGGGTGTGCCGTGATGCCCATAGGGACTAGGATGGGACATGCGACAGTGCCCATAGAGACGGCATGGGATGGCATGGGACGGGGCACATAGGGACTAGGACAGGGCATGGGATGCTGTGCCCCACCCCTATGGGCACCTCACCCCACCCCTGGGCATGCTGCTCCAGGTGCCCAAGAGCCTTCTTCCACCACTGGTCCAAGGATGAGCGCTCAGTCCTCTGCCTATCTGATTGCTGCTTAGTAACCCCTCCAGTGCTGTCTATCTCTTCCCCTCCCTCGTCTTGTGACCTTTCTATGTCTCCTCTAACTAACTGGGTGAACTCTTGGAGAAGGGGGGCCGGACCCACTTCCTCCTGCTCTAATTGCAGGCTGTCATATTCAGAGTCAGACCTTGTTTCTCTTCCATCTCCTTTGTTACTTGGCTTGGCTATGCTCCTGACAGGTGCGAAGGGGCAAAATATCTGCAGCTCAGCAGAAAGGACCAGGGCCCCGCCCTCCCCTGCCAAAGCCCCGCCCTCCCCACCAATTTCATCATGGAAATAAAAGAAGCTTGTGGCAACCAGGAACGGTTCTGAGCACCACTCAGTTCTGGTACTCATGCAGATTCCTAAGCTCAGATTTCCTTTTCTCTTTAGCACCAGGTTGATTGGTGAATCTCAGACTTTTAAATTTTTAGTTTATTTAAAAAAATTCTAGACAGCCTTTCCATGCAATGTCTGTTCAAGGTGGCTTCAACAAAATACTGTGTACAGAAAGAGTAATGAGTAATATTCTTACGGGGTAGACAGACAGGAGCCACATTTTGTTTTGTTACAGATATAGGATCACAATATCAAGAAGGAGGAGAACCATGGACTTGTGAAGATAAAGGTGGTATATAAAAATCATAAATAAATAAATAAAATACAGCAAAAAGAAAAAAACAGCAGAAAAATCTTTGGATTTTAAGACATTCTGAGGACCTCATGGTATGTTACATTAAATGTGTAGTGTTGATGGTGGTTTTTTAAAAAAGTAGATATGGGGAGGCAATTTACAGTAGGACTAAAGTGCTTGGGGAAGGGAAGTTTCATCTTTTTTACCACAATCATGGAAGGAGACAGGCAGCCTGTCAGAGGGGCCTGATGTGGCTACTCTAGAGTAACGACTCCAGCATAGTCTTTTTAGGCTTTTATTAAGTGCTGATTATTTACAGTGGTCAGAACGATCTATATACATGCTTAAGGTGAGGTGTCAGAACCTCCGAATGGCGATTGGCGCGTTTTCTTCCAGCAAAGAAGCTTTGGGAGACCCAACCTCTTCCCCCTACGTTTGCGCCGCAATTCCGGAGTTGGGGGGATTGGCCTTCCCCCCCTGCTCCCATCTTCCTGTCCCACCTGGGGCATGGGCTCCGCAACCTTGCCTGAGCCTCGGACACCACTTCCTGACTCTCCGCTGGAGGCAGAGCTCTCCTTGCTCTCTCCAGCGCTTGGGGATGGGCTGGAACTTAAGATGGGAGGGACTTCCCTGTATCCCTTGTCCCTCACATCCACCCCCCTCCCAGGCTCCTCTCCTCCCCTCCCTAGGGGCTCTCCGCTTGCTGGGGACGAGTGAAACCCCAAGAAGTCCGTGGTGTCAGAGCCTGTGGGTGTAAAAATTTCCCCCCAATCCGGCGATCTTTCCCCCTCCCCCTGAGAAGACGGGAATCCCAAAAAGTCTGTGGCGTCAGAGCTGGTGGGAGTAAAAATGTTCTGCCAGTCTTCTCCTGCCTCTGACGTAGTCGACCTCGGTGAAACCCACACCTCTTCTTCCGTATCCTCAAATTCCGCTTCCCATCTCCATGGAGAGCTGCTGCCTGCGATCCCTTCCTCCCGCCCCTCCCCCTCTCCCTCCCTTTCCATGTGCCAGGGCTTGGGCCTGTGGGGGAAAAGGGCGTGGAACTCTTCCACTAAAAATTCCTCTTGTACTTCCGTGGCAGGTATCCACTCATTGTGGGACGGCGGAGTGTCCTCCCATGCCATGAGGTACTCAGCCCTCTCACCCCTCTCCTTGAATCTAAAATCTCAGTTGCCTCATTGAGTCGTCGGGCGTCTCCCCTTTCCCCCCTCCCTCTGGAGGCTGATCGCTGTCCCTGAACCTGGTACTTTCTCTGTACGGCGACAGCAGCGATCTATGAAACACTGGGTGCACCCTCATGTCCTCAGGCAGTGCCAGCCTGAAGGCTACCGGATTGACCTGTTGCGTGACCGTGAAGGGGCCCAGCCTCCTGGGCGACAATTTCTTGCATCGCCCTCTGGTGGGAAGGCCTTCAGAGGACAACCAAACCCTGTCCCCCACCCTGATGACCTCCCCCGGTCGCCTGTGGCGGTCTGCCCCCTTCTTGTACGCTTCCTTGGCCCTCTCCAAGTGCTCCCGGAGTTGTTGGTGCACCGTCTCCAGTTCCGCTGCCCAGTCCTCTGCCTGTGGGCCCTCCTCCTCCCCTTCCCTCTCTGGGAAAGATCTGAGGTCGCGCCCGTAGTTGGCCTTAAAGGGCGACACCCCTGTGGAGACGTGCACCGCATTGTTGTAGGCAAATTCTGCCAGTGGCAGGCGATCCACCCAGTCCGTTTGCCTCTGGCTGACGTAGCATCTCAGGTACTGCTGCAGAATGGCGTTGACCCTCTCCGCCTGTCCATTGGTCTGCGGGTGCCGGGCGGTCGACAAGCTGACCTCCACCTGCAGGAGGTTCATGAGCCGCCGCCAGAACCTGGAAACAAATTGGCGGCCTCGATCCGAAATAACCCTTAAGGGTAATCCATGCAGTCTGAATATGTGGTCAACAAACAGTTTGGCTGTCTCTTCTGCCGAGACTGCCCTGGCACACGGTATAAAGTGGCACATTTTGGACATAAGGTCCACCACCACCAACACTGCTGTCTTGCCCCTGGACGAAGACAGGTCTGTGATGAAGTCCATGGACACTACTTCCCACGGCCTGTGCGGTGTGGCTAATGGCTCCAGCAACCCTGCTGGTGCTGCTCTGACTACCTTTGCTCGCTGGCAGGTGTCACAGCCCCTTACATAGTCTCGGACATCCTCCCGCACCCCTCGCGCTTCCTCCTGAGCGGCATGTAATTGCTGCTGGGCCTGCGCTGTCAGGTTCCGTATCTCCTGCTTCGCCGCTTCGGCCTCCAGCCTCCAACGCTCAGCCTCTTGCGCGCTCATCGCGGCACTCCAAAGTAGCCAAAAAAAGATTCGGAGGTTGCTGTCAGAGGGGCCTGATGTGGCTACTCTAGAGTAACGACTCCAGCATAGTCTTTTTAGGCTTTTATTAAGTGCTGATTATTTACAGTGGTCAGAACGATCTATATACATGCTTAAGGTGAGGTGTCAGAACCTCCGAATGGCGATTGGCGCGTTTTCTTCCAGCAAAGAAGCTTTGGGAGACCCAACCTCTTCCCCCTACATTTGCGTCGCAATTCCGGAGTTGGGGGGATTGGCCTTCCCCCCGTGCTCCCATCTTCCTGTCCCACCTGGGGCATGGGCTCCGCAACCTTGCCTGAGCCTCGGACACCACTTCCTGACTCTCCGCTGGAGGCAGAGCTCTCCCTACTCTCTCCAGCGCTTGGGGATGGGCTGGAACTTAAGATGGGAGGGACTTCCCTGTATCCCTTGTCCCTCACACAGCCCTACCCTGAACTGAGAGGACCTCAAGCGCCTCCTGCCCTGCAGTGATCCCTTAAGGCAGAAGGAGGGCATTTGCTGCTGGGGACCCTGTGAGCACGAGGAAGAGAGGGAGGGAACAGGGCCAGGACCAGGCGAGCACCTGGTGGACATGCTGTATCGGCAGGGCCATCTTAAGCATATCTGGCACCCTGGCGCGAAGATCCCTCTGGCGCCCCCCCGTTTCCCAGTGCGGCTGTCTGGTAGGCACCACCCAGCCTTGCCTTAGAGCCGGCCCTGTGTTTCGGGGAGAAGCAGGTGCCAGCACCAGGGAGCTGCTGGGGAAGGAGCAGTTGTGAGCAACATGGTGTTGTGAACAAGAGAGCTGCTTGCCTGCTTGTCTGTGTGTGAATGTGAGCAGCCAAGGCGAGAGGGGGGGCTGGCTGGCGTGCAGCCCCTTCCCTTGATGAGAGGCTCCTTCACAGTTGCTGCCCTACTGGAGCTCTGAGCTGAGCAGAGGAGGCTTGTGAGGGCCTCCACAGGGCAGCAGCAGTGCACATAGGGACCATGGCCATCAACTTTGGGGTGTCCAGCCTCCTCAAACACTTTGGGGGGGGCGCTGAAGGCCACTAGAAGTCAGCGCCTATGCGTCTGTGTGGATAATACTGATCTAGAAAGCCCAGTGGTCTGAATCTGGCAGCTTCCTATGTTCCTTTACTATAGTCTGTTAACTGGCATGTGAGAAAATGTTGCATTAATTATGAGAATAAATGAGAGCAAGAAAAGACATCTGCCTTGTGGGTTATAAAACTGAAAGAAACAAACGACCTTGCATCTCTTCCCGTTCCTGCTCTGAATGCAATTTCTGTCTCAAAGAGACTTTTAAAGCCATGCCATGACTCTCCTATCTTCTGATATTCAGGGTTCTACAAAAATGTACCAGTTCTCTGCTGCAACAATCTTCTTCCCAATAGGTCTGCTGTTTTCCTGATGACTCACACTCACACAATGTTAGTGTTTCCAGATCAGACTGCAAGGGAGTTCATTTATGAATGATCTGCCTTTTGGGGGAGTATTTTAAAAACCGTTCCTTCGTTTTTCCTTATGAATTAACTTGCATCTTGGAAAGTTCCCATCTGTTTGGCAGCCCATCGTAGGACCTCCAGGGGGAGCTGCAGAGCTAACTAAGTGGTGCTTTAGGCATGCACATAATCTGTAGGCGAGAGGATAAACGGAAGAGGCTGCTGAGCTAAAGACAAAGCTCAGTGTGAATCCAGACTTACTAGGGTTGTGTTTATTCTGTGCTAACTCTCTGCCTGAGCAAGCCAATTTCTGTGCCAAGAAAAGCAGGAGTTTGTGGCCTGCATAAACTATGGAAATAGAACAGGTTTGCATAATTTCTCATAATTTGCATAGATTTATTCTATGTTCTGTTTTTGTTTTTTTTAAATAAAAGCTTCCCACCCCTTTTTTGTATAATTTATTTTGGTTTTGCTGGTCAAAGGGGATGAGCTATTCAAGGCACAAACCCTTGTCTTGCTGCTCTTAGAGTTTTATTATTATTATTTATTAAACTTCTATACCACCCGTCATCCAAGGACCACAGGGCAGTTTACAATATAAAAACACCTGTCATAGTAACAAACAAAAAGCACCAGACTCTGGACTGGCTCTGCCCACCAGGCTGGCCATCCGTGTTTTCTGCATGGGAAGGAGTGTAAGAAGGCTTCTTGCTTTGAGCTCAGCTGTGCTTTGTGTTTCTAGGATTGCTCTTTGGGCCCAGCTCCATTTTGATCTCAGATCCTGGTCTTGACTCCCAGCTCATGACTTAGGCTGCATGCACACCATACATTTGAAACACAGCCGTCAGCAGTCATGGCTTTGCCCAAAGAATTTTGAGAGCTGTAGTTTGTTAAGGGTGCTGAAAGTTGTTAGGACACCCTCTATTCTTCTTCCAGCACGTCGATTCCCAGAGTGGTTCAACAATCAAAGCCTCTTCCCAGGGAACTGTGATGGTAGCTAGCTTGCTTAAGAGCTATGGGGCAGACATGTCCCCCCCGCCTCCAAACTACTCCCTGTCTTCAGGATCCACTGCCCGAGATGGCCAGGTCGCTCTTCCTAAGGCAGGGAGGGGTGTGGACCCTGGACTCCAACTTGCATCAGCTTTGGCTGGCATTGCCAATAGTCAGGGATGATGGGAGTTGTAGTCCAGCAACATCCAGCAGGCCACAGGCTAACCATCCTGGGTCTAGATCCTGGTGACCCAGGACAACGGCTGCCTGTCAGTCTAGAGCAGAGATAGAGAACCCGTGACCCTCAGACGATGTTGCCATCCAGCCCATATCAGCCCCAGCTGGCATGACCCATAGTAAGGGATGACTGTGATCAAGGATGGAGCAACAGTAGGGCTGGATCTCTGATGGAGACTACTTGGGTGACTGCCTTGATATTCTGTCTGCAGTTGCCATGGACTGGAAGCGTTCCTTTCCTGAGCTGGGCTGGACTTTAGACTTGCCTCCTTCCAGATATTTGATGCTGCAATCCACCATTTTAATCCCCTAGAATGCAAGGAGTGGACACTGTGTTGCAATGCAGTGTTTTTCTGAGGCATTCTAAAGAGTAACAAACAATGTGCCTACCAGTCCCGCTTCCCAAACGATTGTTATATAAGGAAACATCACTATATGCATCACATGTTCAGATATCCAAACAGCTGGACCTGCATATAGTACTGAGCCTCGGGCTTGCTGATCAGAAGGTTGGCAGTTCGAATCCTTGCAACGGAGTGAGCTCCCGTTGCTCTGTCCCAGCTCCTGTCAGCCTAGCAGTTCAAATGCACGCCAGTGAAAGTAGATAAATAGGTACTGCTGGGAAGCTAAACGGCGTTTCTGTGCACTCTGAATTCTGTCATGGTGTCCCGTTGTGCCAGAAGCGGTTTAGTCCTGCTGGCCACATGGCCCGGAAAAGCTGTCTGCGGACAAATGCCGGCTCCTTCAGCCTGAAGCAAGATGAGTGTCACACCCCATAGTTGCCTTTGACTGGATTTAACCATCCAGAGGTCCTTCACCTTTTTTTTTTTACTTTACTGGAAACAAGTAGCCTTATACAAGTAGCAATGAAAGTAATAATTGTGTCCGTGTTGCTTTTCCTCCTTCCCTTTTGTGCTGTGTCTTGCCTGATGGCAATAATTTCTTTATCATTCACTGATTGGGTGCCCCCCCCAGCAAAACAGCAGGATCCAAATATATGCAATTAATAAATACAAATAAAGTAGCATTATGAGAGTTGAAAAGGTTGAAGAAAGTGTCATGTTTGCTTTTAAAAAGTCATTTGCAAAGAGTTAACGTATGCATCAGTGTCAAGTCTCATGGGTGAGTCAAGTAGTTCTGTGGCTGCAAATGGGGTGGCAGGATATATAGCATGGGACGTGACAAGGATAGTAGTTGGCAACTGTTACCAGGGAGAAAGCTGCTCCAATAACCCAGGTTTTGCATTTTGTGTGTGAATGCTATTCCCAAGTGACTTAGCCCTTCTCATTTTCACAAGTGAAGCACGAAGAACATCCATTTATGTTCCTTTAATCAAGACACCACTCAAGTGAGGAGCCATTTCCCCCATAACACATTGATAGAGTAGGATCAGAAAAAGGATGTATAAAAAGAATCAATTTTGCTTTTAAGACTAACTAAAATGAATTTACGGCAAAAACAGGAGGCTTTTGAGGGTGATGATCACCTACTTCATCAGATGTTAGCATGGAATTGTGGCAACTCAGAAAAATTAGTTGAAGGAATGTTTAGGCTCAATCTTGCAAGAGACAGTTTCTTAAATGATGAAACATACCTTGGAAAGATTCAGCACAGAACACCAGAAACCTTTCTCTTAGCTTTAAGAATGTGAGAAGAAACCATAATTCCTATCTACATTTTAAAACAAATCCCTGTTTAGCCTCCTTTTCCTCCATCCTTCCCTACAATTGATCTTTCAAGGGTTGGCTACTTTGGGGTCTCTGATGGAGTGTTCACTCAGACTCTCTGTTTCAAGCATTGGATTTATGTCCATTTATTATTTTCCTCAAACACAGCTCTGTCTACACAGTGCTTACTGCTAATGGGCATAAGGAAAAAGAATGCACATCTGTTAAAATGAGTATTGCTAGAATTAGTCACAGTCTCCCCCATTTCTTTTTCACTTTGTATCACCAGTATCAAAGGTCAAGGTGAAGATCACAGTTTCATGATTCCACTAAATGCCACCACTATGTTCTGAATGACTGTGTTTAGGGAGCATTTGAGTTGCATCCTAGAAATTCCACACCAAAGATCTCCACAATCATGATATGGAGTTTGGAGGTGCATAAGAAGTGAGAGCAGACGAACTAAGCCAAGGCCTGGAGTATAGCATGCAAGAGAGACACATCGTAGTCTAGCCTTCACCAACCTGGTGACCTCCAGATATTATGGGATTTCAAATCCCATCAGCCCTACCCAGTATGACAATGTTGCTTGGGGCTGATGGGAGTTGTAGTCAAATAACAGGTAGGACACCAGGGTTAACGAAAAGGCTGCCCTGGTCTTTTCACCAGACCTGAGCCAACCAATCATAGCAGCTGGTAATATTATGGACAGTGGCATTGTAGAAATTAATATTTCCTGGCTCATCTCTCCCATTGGCTTCACACTCTGGTTAAAACATGGCAGACATCTCTGACTGCCAAACCCCCGTGGCCAGATTGGTTACTAGCTGTGGCTTCTGATTATTTTAGAGGTTAGTTCCTTACTATAAATGAGTGTTTCTTTTATGCAATAATTAGGCTCTGTTGCTGCTGTTGCCATGGGTGTAGCTAGCTGCTCTGGCACCCGGAGGGGTGGGGCAGGGCGGGGGGAGCTGCCCATGGGGGTGCCACAGCAATCCGTGCATGGGGGTGCCATGGCTATCTGTCCAGGGGGCCGGAGCAGTGAGCTGCCCATGGAGTCCGCCTGGCGGATGCAAGCCCCACGCTGCCATTTCAGGCAGCACGGGGGAGTGAGCCACGGCATCACTCCCAGGAGAGTTGCGTGGCTCAGGCGCACTGCAAGTCAGGCCCTGCGGTAAGTGCAACCCCCCTGTGGTGTGCCATTTTGTCACCCCCCTCAAGGATGACACCCGGGGCAGACCGCACCCCCCGCAATGCCCCTGGCTGTTGTGCCCCATGATTCTAACTGGTAATGAGGTGTCTTGTTAATATGGGCCAAGAGCAGTTCAGCTGCAACATCAAGAGGCTATTGGGTTCCTACTGGAAATGTAGCGAAAACCATCTCCCAAGGCAGCCAGCAGACTTGCCATGCACTAGCAAGTGTTTGCTTGGAAGGGCAAGATAAGGTCCAGCTGGTGTACTGTTGTCCTTGCCTAATATAATTTTGCACCACAATTTCCTCTAATGTAGTGCATTTTTATATGTTATATTCAACAACCTATGCATTATCATCCCCACTTATTTGCACACCTGGGCCAAGCAGGATCACCCTTTGTTAGCATTGGCTAATGTGAAGGGGAAGCAATCCGGCTTAGTGCTGGGTTCCTAAAGTGCTGCTAAATGACACCAAAGGACCATCTACCTGAATCCGAAGAGGTGTTGAAAGATGCTTTCCACCATTAGACTTAATATGCTCTATTCCTGGACTGATTCCAACTCAGATTCTAAAGAATATCCAGCAAGGGATGGATAAATCAATTTGTTCCTGGTTTGTGTCAATTTCACATTTGTTTATTCATTAGTCCATTCAGTCTCCATTCTGCATTAATTTTCATTGCCATACAAAAATTAATAGTATTTAAATGCACACTTCAAAGCATGCATTCAAAAACATATCATACTAAAAGACCTACTGTACTCTTTTAAAAATGCATCTTGGTGATAAATAAATAAATAAATAACCCAAAAACAGTATCACAAAATTCAGAGAAATCTGAAGATCAATTTTGTTCCAATCTGTCTTTTCATCCTGGAGCTACTAGTTTCATCAGTTCACCTAAAAATGTGAACGAAGCTAAATTCTCCTCTGTCCCTGTATCCATCTTTGGGGCCAACTGTGGTTGAGAGGGATGGCTGTGAGAATTCATTTCAATCAGGCTAATAGCAGAGTTTCAATGAGCCCAATCTCCCCTTTACATATTTCTAACATGTTCATAACTTCTTTTTGCTTCTGAGGTTGTAGGGAAAACCATAGAGGTCTATTACATGCCCGGAAGTATCTCTTCCAAGCAGAGAGAAGTCTATTTCCCATTTCTGCATAGGGTGGCCTTGTCTTCCTAGAAAATGTGTAATAAATCTCTTCACTTTTACATACTCAAGACATGATTTCTAAAGAATATAATGGCATTTCTCCCCCACTCCCCAACATAATAGACCCAGGGAATGTTTCATATCAGCCTTGTAAAATAACAGGCTGACAGTGACTCTGTAACAGTAAGTGTCATTAAAGGAGCATGGATGAAAGCCACAGTACAGAAAGCAGGGCACTTCAGCTGTGTTTGTTAAATTAATTGGATGTTGGGAGGAAATGACATCTAAACATTATTGGGGGGGAGAGTAGAGGCACAATTGCTGGAATATAATAGCTGAACAGTTGAGCAATAAAGAAAATCACTGTGCAGTTTTGATAGTTTCTTAGTTAAATCTGTGTCAGGGGTGAGAAAAGGTGCTTGCTGGTGCCAATGGGGACTGGCAGGGAGGAAAGCCAGGAGTCCAACAGCAGGTGGTGCTAGAGCCAATGAGAGGCAGAGTCACTAAGTCTAGGGCTCTCGGTTACAGCCCTGGAAGCTCTGGACATGCAGGGGTCTCTGAACTTGCTGACCCCCCCTTCTCCACAATTAAATCACACAGTGTGCATTTTGGCAACCGAGCAGGTTCCAGTGCCATTTCTGGAAGACTTCAAGATCCTGGGAACAGTTATTGCTCCTAGTCAGGGGTACCATCACAGCACACACCAGATGCTGTTGAACTCTGACTCCAATCATCCTCCCTGACCATTGGCCATGCTGGCTGGGGGCTGATGGGAATTAGAGTAAGGTTACCAGACGTCCCCGTTTCCCGGGGACAGTCCCCAGATTTACAAATCAGTTCCCTGACAAAATCCATCTTTTTAGTAGGAAGTTGAAAAGTGTCCCTGGATTCACTGAAAAAAATCTGGTCACCTTAAGTTAGAGTCCAACAAAAACTGGAGGGCTTCCAAAAAGACATAAGTAGAACCTGCTGAATCAGGCCAGTGGCCCATCTAGTCCAGTATTCTGTTCTCGCAGTGGCCAACCAGATACCTTTGGGAAACCTGCATGCAGGATTTGAACACTGTTGTTTCCAGGAACTGTGGAAGCAGAGCATTGCCATCCTGGCTTTGTTGTTGTTTAGTCGTTTAGTCGTGTCCGACTCTTCGTGACCCCATGGACCATAGCACGCCAGGCACTCCTGTCTTCCACTGCCTCCCGCAGTTTGGTCAAACTCATGTTGGTGGCTTCGAGAACACTGTCCAGCCATCTCGTCCTCTGTCATCCCCTTCTCCTAGTGCCCCCAATCTTTCCCAACATCAGGGTCTTTTCCAAGGATTCTTCTCTTCCCATGAGGTGGCCAAAGTTTTGGAGCCTCAGCTTCACAATCTGTCCTTCCAGTGAGCACTCAGGGCTGATTTCCTTAAGAATGGATAGGTTTGATCTTCTAGCAGTCCATGGGACTCTCAAGAGTCTCCTCCAGCACCATAATTCAAAAGCATCAATTCTTCGGCGATCAGCCTTCTTTATGGTCCAGCTCTCACTTCCATACATCACTACTGGGAAAACCATAGCTTTAACTATACGGACCTTTGTCGGCAAGGTGACGTCTCTTCTTTTTACGATGCTGTCTAGGTTTGTCATTGCTTTTCTCCCAAGAAGCAGGCCTTTTAATTTTGTGACTGCTGTCACCATCTGCAGTGAACATGGAACCCAAGAAAGTAAAATCTCTCACTGCCTCCATTTCTTCCCCTTCTATTTGCCAGGAGGTGATGGGACCAGTGGCCATGATCTTAGTTTTTTTGATGTTGAGCTTCAGACCATATTTTGCACTCTCCTCTTTCACCCTCATTAAAAGGTTCTTTAATTCCTCCTCACTTTCCGCCATCAAGGTTGTGTCCTCAGCGTATCTGAGGTTGTTGATATTTCTTCCGGCAATCTTAATTCCGGCTTGGGATTCATCCAGCCCAGCCTTTCGCATGATGAATTCTGCATATAAGTTAAATAAGCAGGGAGACAATTCACAGCCTTGTCGTATTCCTTTCCCAATTTTGAACCAATCAGTTATTCCATGTCCAGTTCTAACTGTAGCTTCTTGTCCCACATAGAGATTTCTCAGGAGACAGATGAGGTGATCAGGCACTCCCATTTCTTTAAGAGCTTGCCATAGTTTGCTGTGGTCGACACAGTCAAATGCTTTTGCGTAGTCAATGAAGCAGAAGCAGATGTTTTTCTGGAACTCTCTAGCTTTTGCCATAATCCAGCGCATGTTTGCAATTTGGTCTCTGGTTCCTCTGCTCCTTCGAAATCCAGCTTGCACTTCTGGGAGTTCTTGGTCCACATACTGCCTAAGCCTGCCTTGTCGAATTTTAAGCATAACCCTGCTAGCGTGTGAAATGAGCGCAATAGTGCAGTAGTTGGAGCATTCTTTGGCACTGCCCTTCTTTGGGATTGGGATGTAGACTGATCTTCTCCAATCCTCTGGCCACTGCTGAGTTTTCCAAACTTGCTGGCATATTCAGTGTAGCACCTTAACAGCATCATCTTTTAAAATTTTAAATAGTTCAGCTGGACCTCATGGACCTCATCCTAGCCGTCATGGATACAAGCAAACTTGAAACCATGCAGTTGGGTGAAATATCAGAAAACCCAAAGGGGAGCCTTGTTCTGCTCAGAAGGTTAAAGGAAAATCAAAAGTAGTTGACTTGTTAGGGGGCAGCTCTTGCTGCCAAGTCACAGTGTAGCAAAAAAGGAACATACTGTATATTAGGGCTGAATAAAATCATTATGGTCAGTGTTTGCAGGGAGAATTCCATGCTCTGCAAAGCACTTTCCCACGGCTTGCAGAAGAGCAAACTAACCAAAAGTCACTAAACACACAATTTTACTGGTGCAGAGTCCAGATGCTACAGAACAATTTAGGGGAAAGGTAGGCAGATTGCAGGCTTATTGGGGGGGGATCACTAGAGCCCCAATCTCTACCAACCAAATCCTAGCGCAAAAGACAGAATTAAAGAACACTGAGCCCAGGAATTTGCTTTTGAGTACCAGAAGTACTCAAACGCCACAGCGGGTGGCGCTGTGGGTTAAACCACAGAGCCTAGGGCTTGCCAATCAGAAGGTCGGCGGTTCGAATCCCCACGATGGGATGAGCTCCTGTTGTTCGGTCCCAGCTCCTGCCAACCTAGCAGTTTGAAAGCACATCAAAGTGCAAGTAGATAAATTGGTACTGCTCCGGTGGGAAGATAAATGGCGTTTCCGTGTGCTGCTCTGGTTTGCCAGAAACGGCTTTGTCATGCTGGCCACATGACCTGGAAGCTGTACTCCGGCTCCCTTGGTCAATAACGTAAGATGAGCGCTGCAACCCCAGAGTCGGTCACGACTGGACCTAATGGTCAGGGGTCCCTTTACCTTTACCAGAAGTGAGCAGCGATCATACAAAAATCCATGCCTGGTTACTGTTCAGTATAATTTAGGAACATGAGAGTTGCCATCATTTTCTTGCTCTTCTGACTCAACAGGGAGTCAGAAATCCTCTCTGATCTATTGCAAATCATGCAGAGATCTGCCAGTAGATCCTGATCTACCCTTCTGCACACCCTTGCCTTAAGGAACAGCAGACCAGAGAGGAAAAGTTATCTGACACACTTCATAAATGGATGCCAGAAATGGCCTGGTTGGAGAGAAATGGCTCCCCAAATTTCAGTGTCAGCTCTTCAATCTCATCAGACTAGATTCACACACACCCCACGCACACACATGCAAAAGCTGGAGAGGAGATGGAGCATTAGAGTAGCTCCATTTACTTTAGAAAAAGCACCTCCCACCAATCAAAAACTCAGTGATCTACCACCCTCCGAAGTCGTTTAAGTTTGTGAAATAAATAAATAAATAAATGGATAAATGGATCTTTATTTCACAGATACAGTAGTTATTTTTGGATATCACCATGAAAGATCCAAATAGTTACTTGATGGACAAGTAACTATTTACACACACCTGAGGAGCCAGCTTCTCTCTCTCTCTCTCTCTCTCTCTCTCTCTCTCTCTCTCTCTCTCTCTCTCTCTCTCTCTCTCTCTCCTCCTTCCCTTCCAAGTAGCTTCCTTCATTGCTCCGTGATTCTCCTTCCTGCCTCTGCCTCTCTCTCTCTCACACACGGCATTCTCACTCTCTCCCTGAACCTCAGTCTTTCTCCATCTGCAGCTTTTTACCGGGGGGGGGGGTGACGTTTGGTGCTATGCTGCTGCTTTGCCAATCGCTGCAGGTTTGGGAGGCACGGGCAGGGGCCCCCTCAGGATGGCACCCCCCTACATGATGCTGCCCGGGATGGTTCGCTCCCCCCGCCTTCCTATCGTGACGGCACTGATCCTATTTCCCACATGCTCAATAATCCCAAAGACAAGTTTGTCATCTGCCAGGGGTTGTCGCTGACGGCAGTCTGGCAACGCTGGTGCTGAGGGAATTCTCTAGCAAAGGGCCTTTGGAAAACAAGCCTCCTCTGTCCTTGTGCTCCACAGCTTTCCATCCTCTTCAGCAGCTGCTATGCAAGGCACACCAGAGGAGGTGTGTTTGCTTGGAAAGTGGCAGAAACTGGGATGTGATCACCTGAGCCCTTCAGCTGTTCTTGTGACACAGGCAGGGACCCTGAGGCTCCCAGCTGCCCCTCCTTCAGCTCCATCTCCCCAGCTGGGCTACAGCAGATCTAACAAGGCCCTAGGGTGCAGAAAACGGGGATTAGAACATAGAGAGCTCAGGCAAAGCTCTCTAGAGCCTTGTAGCTTTTGCTTTTTGCCCCCCCCCCCATTTTCACCCTGCCCACTTTATTACCATGCTGCTGAGTGATTTTGCTCAGGGGAGCAGCGGCTGAAGACACATCTCTCAGTAGTGCTGCCTCGATGCTTCCTGCTGTTGCCAAGGCTCCAAGAGGGGATGTGCATTTGCACATGCTCATGTCAGGCTCTTTGCAATAATGATATTTTTTGCATTGGTGATAACTTTTATTACTGTTCCTTTCCCAGCCTAGGAATAATGCAGGCAACCCTGCTGAATAGGTAGAAGATTCCTCCCGCACCCACACATAGCTTCATCTTGCTCTTAATTACTTCCCCACAGCTGAGAAAATTCAAAGCAGCCTTTCCAGAACCAAAAGGAGAGAGCCCTGAAGACAAAGACTGAAATCCTAAACCCACTGACTTGGGCATGAGCCTCACAGTGGAGCTTACATCCAAGCAAAGATGCATAGGCTTGTGGTGTTAAGGTGTGTGTGTGTGTGTGTGTGTGTGTGTGTGTGTGTGTGTGTGTGTGGCCTTACAAGGTTTGCAAAGGAGCCAGCCCTGATAATTTGAATCTTAAAAAGAGATTTATATATTCATTGCATTAATAACCGACCTGCTTCTCTAAGGAGCTTAACGTGGCATACTAGGTTCTTCTCCCCCCTCATTTAATCCCCACAACAGCCCTGTGAGGTAGGTTAGACTGAGAGGCAGTGATTGGCCCAGGTCACCCAGTGAGCTCCACGGCTGTGTGGGGATTCAAACCCTGGTCTCTCAGGCCGTAGTCCAACACTCTAACCACAATACCATACTGGCTCACTTGAGATAGACTCAGAGCTAGGGATGGACAAATCATTTCTCCTTTTCCCTATATTAAATTCAGTTCTCCACATTTCCTCATCACTTTGTGATTTTTTTTAAAAAGAAGACTGCTTGAAAACTCGTCAGCATTTTAGTGTGAATCTCTCCCAATATAGACATTTTTGTACGCACTTTTGCCTAATATACATAATTTTGCAACACAATTTCCTCTAAGGCCGTGCATTTTTTTTGTATGTTATGTTCAATAACATATGCATTATTGCACCTGCTTGTTTGCACACCTGGATCAAGCAGGATCACTCCTCCTTAACTTATGAAGGGGGAAGAGATCCTGCTTAATGCTGGCTTCCAAAAGTGCTGTTTGAAGTACTGGGGAGGGAGGATACTTCCAAGAGTGCTTTTGAGAAGCTCTTTTAGGCAGCACTTTAAGGGCTGTTTGAAGCAGCCCATGTGCTTCTCCTGTGAGCAGATGTGTGGCAGTAGGGAAGCTGCTGCCTCCTCCCCACTTACAGAAGAAGCATGAAAGCTGCTTCGAACAGCACTTTTTGAGTAGCATTTAATCTCTGCTAACAGCTGATGTGTTGATATTAAATCCCATTCCCTTGGCTATGTGATCCTGTTCCCTACTGGCAACCAGACATACTATCAAGGAAGAATTACACCCAGTCCTCCTGCCCATACCCTGACATCATCAATGTTGTCAGCTGATGGCCATGGGGGCATGGTCTGGGGAACCCCACATTGGACCCCCCGGAGCAATAGTAGCTTGATCAAAATGCATGCAGCACATTGGCTCCAGCTCCCCAATACTGCTCTCCCTGGCTGTGCAGTGCTGTGGCCTGGGGGCACCATTCACAACTGGCCAGGAGTAGGTGTGGTTACAGAATCATAGAGTTGGAAGGTACCCCCAAGGGTCATCTAGTCCAACCCACTTCAATGCAGGAATCTCAGCTAAAGTGAACCTCTGCTTATAAACCACCAAGGAAGGAGAGTTCACAAGCTTTGGACACCATCAGTATAAGAAGGCATCTTCGTGGAATTAGTTGAATTGGACAATTTTTTCCTGCCTTCTCTCTGTACTAGAGGATGCAGGTAGTAATGGTGAGTGACATTTAAATAGATGAATTGTTGTTGTTTAGTCATTTAGTCATGTCCGACTCTTCATGACCCCATGGACCAGAGCACACCAGGCACTCCTGTCTTCCACTGCCTCCCACAGTTTGGTCAGACTCATGTTAGTAGCTTTGAGAACACTGTCCAACCATCTCGTCCTCTGTCGTCCCCTTCTCCTAGCGCCCTCCATCTTTCCCAACATCAGGGTCTTTTCCAGGGAGTCTTCTCTTCTCATGAGGTGACCAAAGTATTGGAGCCTCAGCTTCAGGATCAGTCCTTCCAGTGAGCACTCGGGGCTCATTTTCTTCAGAATGGATAGGTTTGATCTTCTTGCATCGATTCATTGGCGACCAGCCTTCTTTATGGTCCAGCTCTCACTTCCATACATCACTACTGGGAAAACCATAGCTTTAACTATATGGACATTTGTCGGCAAGGTGACGTCTCTTCTTTTTACGATGCTGTCTAGGTTTGTCATTGCTTTTCTCCCAAGAAGCAGGCCTTTTAATTTTGTTAGGATAGGTTTGATCTTCTTGCAGTCATAGAATCATAGAGTTGGAAGAGACCACAAAGGCCATCCAGTCCAACCCCCTGCCAAGCAGGAAACACCAACAAAGCATTTTTGACATATGCCTGTCAAGCCTCTGCTTAAAGACCTCCAAAGAAGGAGACTCCACCACACTCCTTGGCAGCAAATTCCATAGGACTCTCAAGAGTCTCCTCCAGCACCATAATTCAAAAGCATCAATTCTTCGGTGATCAGCCTTCTTTATGGTCCAGCTCTCACTTCCATACATCACTACTGGGAAAACCATAGCTTTAACTATACAGACCTTTGTCGGCATAGATGAATAGGTTATTCTTTGGGCAGGGAGGTGCAAGAAAAGTTGGTGGAAGAGAATCATAGAGTTGGAAGAGACCACAAGGGCCATCCAGGAAACACCATCAAAACATTCCTAACATATGGCCGTCAAGCCTCCAAAGAAGGAGACTCCACCACACTCCTTGGCAGCAAATTCCACTGACGAACAGCTATTACTGTCAGGAAGTTCTTCCTAATGTTTAGGTGGAATTTTCTTTCTTGTAGTTTGAATCCGTTGCTCCGTGTCCGCTTCTCTGGAGCAGCAGAAAACAACCTTTCTCCCTCCTCTATATGACATCCTTTTATATATTTGAACATGGTTATCATATCACCCCTTAACCTTCTCTTCTCCAGGCTAAACATACCCAGCTCCCTAAGCCGTTCCTCATAAGGCATCGTTTCCAGGCCTTTGACCATTTTGGTAGCCCTCTTCTGGACACGTTCCAGCTTATCAGTATCCTTCTTGAACTGTGGTGCCCAGAACTGGACACAGTACTCCAGGTGAGGTCTGACCAGAGCAGAATACAGTGGTACTATTACTTCCCTTGATCTAGATGCTATACTCCTATTGATGCAGCCCAGAATTGCATTGGCTTTTTTAGCTGCTGCATCACACTGTTCCTTCACCCTTTCCAGGTTTCCCTTTAGCATTTGGTGTAGCGCTACCATTTCTTGTACAAATTCTTCCGCAGCTGGCACTTTGAGTACCCCCTCCCTCCTTCCTGGAAAGGCTCTGGGGTGCAGCCCATAATTTGCCATAAAAGGCATCACCCTGGTGGAGGCGTGTACTACATTGTTGTAGGCAAACTCTGACAGCGCCAGCTTCTCCATCCAATCAGTTTGTCCCTGATTAACATAGCACCTCAGGTACTGCTGCAGAACTGCATTAACCCTTTTCGCTTGGCTGTTGGTTTGAGGATGCCGGGCAGTAGAAAAACTCACTTCCACGTGCAACAGCTCCATCAATTTGCGCCAAAAATGGGAAGTAAATTGATTTTCTCTGTCTGAGATTCCACATGAAGACATCCCATGCAGTCTGAAAATGTGCTCTACAAACAACTTGGCTGTCTCCTCTGCTGAAATAGCCTTGGTGCAAGCCACAAAATGAGCCATTTTAGTGAGGAGATCCACTATGACTAAAACTGCTGTTTTTCTATGTGAGGTGGGCAGTCCATGATGAAATCAATGGACACCCCCTCCCATGGCCTGTTTGGGGTTTGCAGTGGTTCTAACAACCCTGCCGGTGCTGCCCTCTCGCCCTTGGCCCTCTGACAAACCCCACAACCTCTCACATACCATTCTACATCTTCCTTGACCTTGGGCAAGACCTTGGCCAGAATTCCTTCGTAACCAGGTGCATGGTCTTGTGCTTCCCAAACTGCCCCCCCAGTTGGGCTGTCATGCATCTGTTTCAGAATCTTGGCCCTTAACCTCTCCCCAGGGATGTACAGCACCCCCTGTACAACAACCCCCCTTTTCTTCAAAACCCCTGTTGCAATCCTCCCCCTTTTGCAAAGCGGACAGTTTCCTGCTGGTGAAGTCATCCACTCGGGTCAGCGTCAACAGCTCTGAGTCTCGAAGTAGCGTGGCTTTGCTGACCCACTGCTCCGGCCGGAATATCTCTCTCGCCTTGGGCGGACCTTCCTGTTCCAGGTACTCCAGTTTCCTGGACAAGGCGTCAGCTCTCATGTTCTGCTCCCCCAGGATGTACTGGATCTTAAAGTTGAAGCCAGAGAAGAATTCCACCCATCAGATTTGCCTCTGGTTCAGAACTCTGGCTGTGTGCCAGGTTTCTGTGGTCAGTGCAAACCTGGATCTGCTGTAGCGCCCCCACTAGGAAGTGCTTCCTCTGTTTAAAAGAGGCGTGGATCACAAGCACTTCCTTATTGTACATTGTGTAGTTCTGCTCTGCTTTGTTGAGCTTCCTTGAAAAGAAGGCATAGGGTCGCCAGTCACCCCCCGCCCCCTGCTGCAACAAGACTGCACCCACTGCACAGTCAGAGGCATCAGTCTCACCCCCCCATGGGCTTTCTGGGGTTATGTGCGCTAGCTGCTCCTATGACGCAAACACCTGCTTCAGCCTTTCAAATGCCTGCTGTGCTTCCGCTGTCCAGTGGAACGCCTTCTTGCCCCTCAGGCAATCCGTTATGGGTGCAGTTAGCTGCGCAAAGTTCTTGATAAACTTCCTGTAGAAATTGGAGAAACCGATGAATCTTTGGATGTCCTTCTTGGTTTTAGGACTCTGCCAGTCCAGTACCACCTGCACCTTGCTGTTGTCCATGGCAATTCCCTTGCCAGACAGGTGGTACCCCAGAAACTCCACCTCTTTAGCGTGGAATTTGCATTTCTCCAGCTTGGCATATAACTGGTGCTCATGTAGCTTCTGTTCCACATGCTCCTTCTCATTTTGGGAACAAATGAGTATGTCATCCAAAAAAACCAAAGAAAGTTCTTGTACAGCAGTTGCCCCAACACGTGATGCATAAAGGCTTGGAAACAATGAGAGCTGGACTGTAAGCCAAAGGGCATCACGAGATATTCAAAGCTGCCCAGATGCGTGTACATTGTGGTTTTCCATTCGTCACCTTCTCTGATCCTAATCAGATTATACACTCCACGTAAATCCAGGTTTGTAAAACTTTTGCCTTTCCGCACCCTCTCTAGCAGGTCATCAATGCGAGGCAGAGGGTACGCTGTGGGCTTGGTAAGGGCATTGGCGACCCTGAAATCCTCCACAAGGCAGTGCTGTTTTGTCTCCCGCTTGTCCACAAAGAACACTGGGGAACCCCCACCACCACCACTGCTTTTGACTCCCTGATGAACCCTCTTTGCAGGTTCTTGTCAATGAACTCCCGCAGCACCTCCATTTCCACGTCTAACATGAGTACAACTTCCCTGCAGGTAGCTTGGCCCCTGGGACCAAGTCGATTGCACAATCATAAGGACAATGAGGGGGTAGCCTGTCAGCTTCACGCTCGCTGAACACCTCCCTGTACGCAGAGTAGACGTGTGGAATGCACTCCTCCTCCTCCTGTGCTGTGGCCACGGCCACAGTCACGTCTTTAGTGGGTGGTCGCTCCTGTCCAAAGCAATGTCCCACACAGTGCGCTGATGCAAATGTGACAGAGCGTTGATGCCAAGAGATGACTGGGTTGTGTTCCACCAGCCAACTCATGCCCAGAATAATTGCTGGCCCTGACAAGTCCATTATGTGGAAGGCAATGGTTTCTGTATGCCTTCCCACCTTCATTCTCATGGGTGGCGTTTGATGGGAAACAGCACCTCCCAGGAGAGATCTCCTGTCTATGGTCATGACTTGCAATGGGAAATCTAGGGGCAAAAGGTGCAGTTGATGCTCTAGGGCAAGGTTACGGTCGGAAAAATTTGCCGACGCCCCCGAATCTATCAACGCCATCACGTCAATGGGGTGCCTGTTGGGGAGTTCTAGGGCTACCCTAACGACAATAGCCGCTTCCGCTTCAGTGGGTTGGGGCACATTCACTGGCTGCTTGCCTGGCTGCTGCCCCCTGCTTGCAGGCAGGCTTCCTCGTTTCCCTGAACCATGGTCTCCTCCCCCTTGTTCTCCTGGGTTGTGGCCCCCACCATTCCTTGCCGCTCCCTGCGAAGCGGACACGTTTTAGTGAGTGGTCCCCCTGATTGCACAAAAAGCATTTCCTGGCATCCTTTCCGCCTTTGGCTTCTGCTTTCTTGTGCGCGCCAAGATTTGAAAGTCCTTTCATGCTTGCGCTCCCGATTTCTATTGGTTTTTCTCCTGCCGCTCTCTGCATTCCACTGGCCCCTCCCTCCAGGAATGTGAGGAATGCGACTCACTGGCCAGTGGAACGGGCACGTTTCCCCTCTCTCCCGTGCTTCCTGGCGGACCCCAATGGCTAGAGCAGTGTGCTCATCCATGGATGTCACCTTCCCTGCTCTGGACAACTCATCCTTCACCTCAGCATTCAGTCCATTCTTAAACAGGGCTACCGTCTGCCCCACGTTCAAGTCCCAGCCCAGCCTGTGTACCAGCATGGAAAACCTCAACCAGAACTGACGCACTGTCTTGTTCCCCTGCTCAGGTTGAGCAACTGCTGGGACGTAACCTCCTCTTCCACATTGGACTAAAGCATAGTGTCCATCCCCTCTGAATATTGCGCCAAATTTTTGAGGGCTGGATTTTGTGCATGCAATTAGCGGTACCACCCACTCCCGGGCAGCCCCCTCCAGGTGGGAAATGGTAAACGCGACCCTGTCTGCGTCTGACACAAAGTCCCCTTCTTGCAGCTCTAGGGCATAAGTCACCTCCGTTTTAAACCCATAATACTGCTGAGGGTCCCCTCTGAACTTACTCAGGATAGGAGGCACCTTTCTCGCTGTGCGAGCAGCCCGTTCTGCCTCCTCACGTATCCTAGCCTCATCCAGCTGTGCTGTGAGTTGTGCCACCTGAGCTCTCAGAAGCTCATTTTGAATCCAGAGTTCTTGCAACGTTGGTCCACCACCAGCTCCTCCCTGGGCACCTCCATGGTCACAAAAACAAAACAAAAAAGAGCCGCAAAAAAGCATAAATAATAATAGCAAAAACAGACAGACCTCAGTGTAATACTCAACTCCAAAGTGTGGCAGTCAAAATGGAGCATGTTCAGCTTCCAAGAAAAGTTAGCAAACCAAAACACTTACTTCGGTTTGCAGTGTTTGGGTTCCCAGTTGTTTGAGTACCAAGGTGTTTGAGAACCAAGGTACCACTGTACAAAAAGGCATTATATTAGGTAAAACCAGTTTGCAAAAATGTTTTTGTGTTTGTTGAAATTGCATGGGAAAATGTTGGGAGAATTTTTTCTCTAAAATCAGGATGAATTTTCGTGAGAATTTGTTTGTGTTTATATTGAAAACTGATGTGGTGAACTGAACTTAAAAAGGGGGTGGCTGGGGGGGGGGCACAGATGAAAATGAGGAAAACTGAAACTGGCTGAAACTTGGGCCCAGTGCTTTTTTTCCTGGGGTAAGCAGTAATGGCACTTTTTTTCCCTAGAAGAAAAGCACTGCTTAGGCTTATCATGCCCCTGGATAAGGGCAGGCCTTGGCCAAACTGAGAACAGCTTCCCACATTGCTTTGGTTTCCTTTGCAGATGTTTTTGTAATGAATGTGACCCTAGTTCAATCTATTTCATATGTTCGGGTTCCTGGGCCCATCTGCAAAGAAGCGGGGCTCTGGAAACCTGCAGGGAGGCTGGCTTGTAAAGGAGAAGGCAACGTGACACCATTTGTTATGGTAAAGATCTCTTCTGCAGCAGCCTGCACCAGGATGAGGAGGAAGGCTCTGGAGGATTCCTTGTTAATAGCTCTCCTCTTATGCTCTGCCTGGCACCAAATTTGGCACCAAATTGATCGCTGCCAAGGAAGCATTGAATGGGGTGGCAGCCACTGCAGAAGCATGATTGTCCTCAGGGTGGGTGCTAATTAATGCACTTTCAGATCTCCAGCCTCTGTGCACCCAGCCCTGTACCCCAAGAAGCACCTGCCTGCGGCAGCTCTCATTAATCTGACATGATGCAAGGCTTCCTGTGCTGTTGCCTCTCCACTTTTCAAGTTGTAAAAATTATCATACCAAATAAAACACTCCATTTCCTTGGAGCATGGCAGATGGAGCTGCTGAACAAGGCTCCTTCTGGGATTCCCTCCCCCCTTTCCTTTTAAAAGGTGGTGTCAGTATAGCAGTGAGTTTGAGAAAGGCTGTCCAGAAAGAGCTTTGTTGGATCTGACCTTTGGATCTGACCTTTGTTGGATCTGACCTAATTGGGCATCCTATATCTTTCAGTGACCAAGCAGATGGCTCTGGGAAGCTCCAAGTAGGTCCTGTGTGGAGCAGCCCCAGTGCTGCCCAAGGCATTGGACAGTCAAGATCCTCCACCCCCTGGCAAATTAGCCTGAGTTAAGCACTGGATATGGTACAGTGTCCTGTAATAGACCTGTGAGATGGAGGCTAACTTAGGGGATACAAAATAAAAAAATTCCGTCCAGTAGCACCTTAGCTTTCGTGCGCATGCACACTTCTTCAGATACACTGAAACAGAAGTCACTTATATACAGTGGTGCCTCGACTTATGAATTTAATCTGTTCTGAAGGCACCTTCGTAGGTTGAAAAATTCGTAAGTTGAAAAACGCCATTGGAAACGCGATTTCCCATAGGAATGCATTGGAAACGGAAAAATTCGTAAGAATCCAAGTTCCCCTGGATTCTTTGGGGAAGCTACGACTGTTCAAAGTAATGTCATAGCACTTTAGTATATAGTGCAGATGGGCCCATGTTCTGGATGCAAACCGATATAAAAAATGTAATTAGCAGTATCTTAACAACTCTCAACACCCTTAATAGATTACAACTCCCAGAATTCTTTGGGAGAAAACTGTGGGATGTAATCCATTGGTAGTGGACACAGGCAGGGGGACATCCAGTCAGTGTAACATCCTCTTCCACTGGTCTGGAGCATCTTCCCCCTGCATGTGACCTCGGAGATGTGCCTGGCTCTGGCTGACTCCACAAAAGAGCCGAGTCATGCAGTCATTTTCTCAGTCTCTTCTTGTCATCTTGATTCTTGTCTTCACTTGCAGTTTTATCTTGTCTTGTCTTGCTCTCTCTTGCTGCCATGCTGCTCTCCTGCAGCCATTTTGTTGTCCTAATGTAATTTTTGCTGTCTGCTGGCTCTCAGCCAGCAGCACACGAGTTCAGTCTCCATATAAAATGAACTCAGACTCATAATTTGAAATAATTTGCAAAGGAAATTAACCCCATCGAGTTTAGTGAGGCTTATTCCCAGGAAAATACATGCCAGAATGTAGGGAAAATGATGGAACTTACTTCCAAGTAAACATGCACTGCTAAGCAGTTTCCTTCCACCCCAACTTGGGGATGAGTATATTGAGTAGCTAGTAGACTGAATAGACAATAAGGAAACATTTTCATCTGCCAAATTATACAAAAGCATTAGAAGAAGGTCATTTTGCAAATCTTTAAAGTGATTCCATTCTCCTATACTTCTTTAAAGCATCTCGAGAGTATCTGAAACATGGGGAAGCCATACTTCACTGTTAGAACATCTGTTTTGATTTGCATGCAGCAGCTTTCAGGTGTCCCAAGTTTAAAGGCCCAGATCACAGGTGACATGGCAAGAGACCCAGGAGAGCTGCCTATGCCTATTGACATTCTGTCAATAAAAATTGGGACATAGGCTTCTGTCTCCTTCCGAAAGCTGCTGCCACTGCAGGAGCTGCTTTCCCCACCCTCGTCCGCAGGTGGTGCGAAATCAGGGCAGGGCGCCTTGGGACGAAGACAGAGCCCAGGGCACCTTCAAAGGACATGTGTCTGCCCCACTTAAAACAGGGCACTCAGAAGGTATGGAGCTGCTGCCAGTCAGAGTAGGCAAGATTGGGCTGGATAGACGAATAGTGTGACCTGTTCTAAAGCAACACAGGAGATTTCACTCTCTCATCCTAGCCAAACAGGTTGAAAGGCAGAGACCTATCATGCATGCAGTTTGAAATGCATTTTGATGAGGCCAGCCCTGGGGAGGATAAAGTTACTGTAATCCAGCACAGGCAATTATTCTGGACCCTGAAATCACAGCAAGAGAGACTGAAATTAAATTGCTTTTGACCCAGTTAGCTGTGGGAGTAGAGTCCAATAGCAAGTTGTGGGCTGGAGAGGAAACCTGACTATCATTTGCTGATACAGGGTCAGGGCCCAGATATCCTTTCTGATGCCATGAGGGTGTCTGTGGATGAAGGAAGCAAAAGCTGTTTCAACAAGGACTGGACGTGAAAGAGGACTTTTGAGCTTCTGCTTCCAGTTTGCCTCCTTCACTTGAGTATCAAAGACATGTGAACAGTCTGTGAATCAGCCAGCCTTAGCTTCACTGTTCCTCTAAATACCAGCAACAAGCTCTGAGCCAGGAACTCAGTCAAGGACTAGAAGATGCCAACTCAGTGTTCTGGTTGCTGCTAGTCATGACATCAACACAGGTCAGGCCCCCAAGCAGGTAGGCTTCAGGATCCACAGGGCAGTAAGAGTAATCCAGAGAAGGCACAGAATGAATTTCATATTCTGCAGCTACCAGGATTGGGCTCTGGGAAACAGATAGAGGTGAGCCAGAGAATGGAATCTAGGAGCCTTGGGGTAAGTCAGATCCCAACTTCTAGTTTGTCCCCTGGTCATAAGAGTCACTAAAAATACAGGACCACGTTGGCATTCAGGAAAACCTTGGCTGCAAAAGAAAGCCTTGCTATACCTTTTCCTGCCCTAGAGGATCCAGTTGCTAGCCTTGAAAGGTGGAGTCAGTCCAGGGGCAGGAAGGTTCTTCAGCAGCGGTAGGCAACCTAAGGCCCGTGGGCCGGATGCGGCCCAATCACCTTCTCAATCCGGCCTACGGACAGTCTGGAAATCAGTGTGTTTTTACATGAGTAGAATGTGTGCTTTTACAGTCATACCTCGGTTAAAGTACGCTTCAGTTTGAGTACTTTCAGTTTAAGTACTCCACGGACCCGTCTGGAACGGATTAATCCACTTTCCATTACTTTCAATGGGAAAGTTCACTTCAGGTTAAGTACGCTTCAGGTTAAGTACAGACTTCCAGAACCAATTAGACTCATACTTTGGGTTAAGTACGCTTCAGGTTGAGTACTCCGTGGACCCGTCCGGAATGGATTCATCCACTTTCCATTGCTTTCAATGGGAAAGTTTGCTTCAGGTTAAGTACGTTTCAGGTTAAGTCCTTATTCTGGAACCAATTGTGTACTTAAACCGAGGTACCACTGTATTTTAAATCCATCTCTGGGTTATTTGTGGGGTATAGGAATTCGTTCACCCCCCCCAAAATATAGTCCAGCCCACCGCATGGTCTGAGGGATGGTGGACCGGCCCACAGCTGAAAAATGTTGCTGACCCCTGTTCTTCAGAGAGAAGCTGCCACGTGAAGTTCAAAAGTTTGACACTTAGGGGTGCTGCAAACACACAGGCAGATAATGGACCTCTGGATAAGCAAGAGCTCATACTCCAGAGGTCAGAACTGAGGACCAGAGACAAAGAGCATCATCCCAGATAAGGAGGTGAGGAAATGTCAGATTTTGAAAGGCTGCAGTACAGACAAAGGGAACAAGAGCTTAGCCAGGCAGGGATATTTCTTCTTCCTCATGAGTCCATTGAGAACTGCTTCTGTGGCTAAGGCTTTATGGGGCCTGGATGGACAGCAGTGGGCTTTTGGGATCAGCTGGTGGAGTGCTCATGTGTGTGATGATGTTGGAAGCTGCAACAGAGGTGGCTCCTCCCTTGAGTAACAGAACCCAAGTTCACAGTGTATATTTAAACTGTGGAACTCGCTGCCACAAGAAGTTGTAGCGGCCACCAGCTTGAATAGCTTTAAAGGGCAATTTGACAAATTCGTGAAAGATGAAGCTATTGATGGCTACTTGTCATGATGTCTGTGTATTGCTTCCCACGATCCTAGGAAGTATGCCTCCAAATCCTGGCTACTGGGAAGCACAAATGGAGTGAGGGCTGTTTGCACTCATGTCCAGCTTGGGGGCTTCCCAGAAGCATCTGGCTAGGCTGTTATGAAGCCGGATGAAATATACTCGGAGTCGAGAGTGAATTTCATGCTCTTTATTCAGCTCGTAATCATCAAGGAGAAGAAGAGAAGAATGCCCTTTCCTCAAAACCATCTGCTTATCTACATTATTTACACAATGGGCTTTGCGTGATTGGCTACTTCATGGCTACACCTGTGGGCCAATCAGTTTGTGGATTGACTTCTGCCAGCCACCTGATTGGCTGCTCCTGCAGGCCAATCAGGTTGCGGATTCACTTCCACCTGGAGTTGGATTGGGTGGCTCCTGCGGACCAATCAGACTGCTGATTCTAGATCCTATTGTTCTATGATTCAGCTCAGTACATAACACCGGACTAGGTGGCTGTTACTCGGAACCAGCAGGGCCTTTGCTAGGCTCTTAATCTGACAGGCTTGCAGTGCTGATCACCGTGTGCTGGTAATGCAAAGGCTTAAGACGTTAGTGCAGAGGTGGTTGGACTCCAACTCACATCAGCCCCAGCCAGCATGATCAATGGTAAGAGGTGATGGGAGTTGTAGTCCAGCAGCATCCCCATCACTGTACTAGAGATTGGCTGTTAGCCTCCCCTTCGCTCAAGTCCTGCTTCTTCACTCTTTGCAGGCCGGCTTCCCCAATCATCTCCCAGCACCGCCAGTTCTTTCCTTAACAGGTTGTGCCGGCCCCAGGCAAATGCTACCCTCTGCGTTCAATTAGCAGCCAAAACCTTGGAGAGCAGGAGGTAATATAAATATTTTCCCAAGCAGTAATAGGACCATTTTTTGTGCCACTGATGTTGTAATATTGATTTGACACCCAGGTGTCAGAAACAGCTGGATTGCAACTTGGATTCTTTCTTTTTTTCCAGCAGGCAGGAGATGGCAAAAGATTTCCCTTTGGCTTTTTCTAGTGCTTTCTCCTCACATGTCATGTTTCACCCTGACAGGGACATTTATAAACCACCAGTCTGCTTTGTGTTATTAAAGGATGGATTCTTCATAGATGCAATTAATTATTCACCTGCCTCCAGACCAGCTTTTGCAGCATTTAAACAGCAGTGTGGGGAGAAAAAAACATGGGAAACCCACATCAACAAATCTGCTTCACCCTGCTGTGAACATTTCTAACATCCACATAGTTATTGATGCATGATGCCATCTCTTTTATGTAAATGGCTCTTCCTCTTCAGCTGAACTGAAGGAAGGAACTCCACAGATTCCAACAGATTTACAATGCAATGCATGATATCACTTCTTGTTGGGATGGTCAGATCAGGATAAAGGTGGGAGAAGCTGGAGGAATTGGAGTCTGATGATCCCAGGGAGGGTCACAGCAGGTTGGGACAGGATGTATTTGGGTCTCATGAGACTTCAGCACTGTCTGGAAGGGACACCACAGGTAATGAGTCGGCTCCAGTGGACTCCAGGAAGAGTTTTTGTTTGCTTGCCCAGTCCAAAGATATGCCCACCCTGCTCCATTAAAACTGCTGTTTACTCAAGTCTTGAATCTGCTGTGCCTTTGAGCTGTGCTCTGCTTATGTACCATACTGACACATATTCCAAGTTTCAGTTCTTCACCCACTGAGAGCCAGCACACTTGTTTGGCACAGAGATGTGCCCCAGTCATGCGCTCAGTTGATTGGAGAAAGGTATTGTGTTGCTCCCCCCGTCCCCATTCAACATCTAGAAACAAAGTGTCCTAGCAATGTGACTCTTACTTCAACACTGGTGATGGGGCAGCCCCCCCCACCATGCCTGAGGGCATCTGTCTGCCTTAGGGTGCACAGGGTAGGCCACATGACACACACAGGGCAGTCTGAGGGGAAAGGCAGGAATGCTTCCAAGCTTAGACATGCAGCCCAAAACTCTGCTGCGTATCACTGCTGGGTCACCCCCCCCCAATTTGCTACTGTGGGTAAAAGCAGACAGCTGGCCAGCAGGATCCAAGCACAGCATCAGCCTTTGTGGTAGCAGCAGTGGCTGCAGCCCAGCCACAGGGGTCCCTGGTGGGGTCCCCTGGCCCTGGCAGTTACCCGAGTATGTTGCAAATATATTCAATATGTTGCAGTGTGTATGTTGCAAGAGTATCTTCAAATATCTGAAGGGCTGTCAAATGGAAGATGGAGCAGGCTTGTTTTCTCCTGCTTCAGAGTGGAGGACCCAAACCAATAGATTCACACTTCAAGAAAGGAGATTCTGACATAACATTAGGAAGAATTTTCTGGCAGTAAGAGATGTTTGACAGTGGAACAGACTACCTTGGAAGGTGGTAGACTCATTCATTGTAGGTTTTTTTTTTAGCAGAGCTTGCATGACCATGTTTCATGGCTGCATTAGTTGTGATTCTTGCAGGGTAGGGAGCTGGTCTAGATGGCACTTGGGGTCCCTTCCAACCCTACAGTTCTATGAGTCTATGAAACTGGTGCTGGATCCCAATGTATCATCTATGCAAACAACCCAACTTTTACAGTACTCCTCTCTTGCCCCTCACTTAAAGAAACATACTGAGTTTAAGAAGGGACTCAGAATAGCCTTATTCCATTTGATTGTACTATTGCCATGTCCCTGGAATACCCCAGGAGAATGAGGAGGTGGAAAACTGCAAGATGAGATTACAAAACATTATGCCAGTCAAATTATGGAAATTGATGAGATTTCAGCTACTGGTGACAGGAGGGGTGAGAGCAACAGGCAGGAGATACGGCAATTAGTGTTTGTAGAGAGTTGACCAACCAAGATCTTCTCAACTCAGGCCCAAAACAAATAGTGTCTTTGCCTGCAATTTTATGAGTATATATTCACAATAGATAATTAAATGAGTAAATTAAATGAATTTGAACATGCAGAATATATGAAAATATTTAAGAAAGAAGGGGAAGGAAGTCAATTTTGAAATGTTAAATGGATTGTAAAATTAATGAAATGTATAAATTTGAAAAGTATAAATAAAAAACTAAAAAAGCAGCTTAGAGATCCAAAAACAAAACAAAACAAAAGAAATGGTGTCAGATTTATCCATTAACTCCAGCTCTGCTCTCACTCTGTATCCACCCTCTAAACATCTTTTGTTTGAGTACAGTGACCTGGCAGATAGAGAAGGACACCCTGGGAGATTCTGCCTGAATTGCTCCACTTGACTCCAAGGAACTTGTGCAGCCAGCCTGTGAAAGGACCATAAGGGTAATTGATCCCACAGCAAAAGTTCAACAAGGCTCAATGGGGGTGGGGGTGGGGTGGGGACAAGTCAGTCTCAGCCATTTCATCCATCATCAAAATAAACTCTTCTGCTGGTGGCTCAGAACAGGATTGCTTCCAGCGCTGCATCTTGTTCTGGTCACCAAACTCTAAGAAGGATATAGAAAAGCTGAAATGGGTTCAGAGGAGGGCAGCAGAGAGGGTAAGTTGAACAGGAAATGAGTTCGATGAGGAAAGGTTGAAGGAAGAACTGGCTGTGTTTAGCCCTGAGAAGAGAGGATTGTGGAGGTGAAGAACAGAGAGGCGGCATTTCTGGAATACCCAAACCGTGTCCCAGTAGGGATGGGTGAAGCTGTTGATTTTGTTAGGATATTCCGTTCCACCTCAAGGGCAGATGTGGGACTGTTGCGTGTCACATGTCTGTAACACACACCAGCATTGTGTGCTGGGAACTTCCATTTGTGTATAGCTTTTTGTTTTGCTTGGACACGAAGGAGATCGGACATGTTTTCCTCTTGTCCTCACTTGCTTAATAAACTGCTTGTAAATATGCCGCCACAGTCTCTCTCTATGGCTACGCCTGCTGCATAGTGGAATCTGCTGTAACAGAGCATGCCTAGGCACCTGATGTCTGGGTCGCTGATTGCTGCACCAAGGACAGAGATCGGCCAGCAGGGCTGGAGCCAACTGGGGGCCTGCCTGTTGCCCCCGATTCCTTGGTCGCATGCCAACAGATTTTGGTCTTTCTCTGTTTTCTGGTCTGAAGTTCAGCTCTCGATATCTCCACATCAGTTTGCATTTTAAAAAAGAAAGTCATCATGAGGATTAATCAGCATCTTAGTTTGAATTTCTTTCAGCATACAATTTTTTGTATGCTGTTTTCCCTAAATACAGTTCTACATGGAGATTTGTGGGACCTGCAGGGACAACTCCACTTTCTGAGACTCCACTCCACTATTTGATCTTGACTTCTTTGTGTTTATTGCTTTCTCTGATGAAATGTATTGATAGACTATGTGAACAATGGAGTCTCATATCAACTTTGAAATTGAGAAGTCAGATCTGTCTTGCTCTGTCTCTAAAAGGTTTTGCCCCTCCTTGGCAACTTTCCATGCTAAATTTGTATTGAGCACAGCAGCTTGTGTAGAGATTAGTTCTGCAGCAATTATTAAAATGAAAATGATGATTGTGTTGACTTTTAAGTGCCTGCCTATAGTTAGCAAATTATGAAAGACCAATTTCTGTACACAAAAGACTGTCAGGAAGAAAATTTCCTGGATGCACCAAACATAGCTGCCAAGTTTTCACTTTTCTCGCGAGGAAGCCTATTCAGCATAAGGGAAAATCCCTGTAAAAAAGGGATAACTTGGCAGCTATGGCACCAAACACCCATTGAAATGTGGCTGGGTATAATAACAGCTCCTAAAATATGAAAATAATTGCTAACATTTCCACTGAGTTTTAATCACCCATCATGCATGGTTCTACTTAAGGAAACAGAGAAAAGAACCTCTCCGTGTTTTCAGGCCTGCTTAAGGGCCTCTCTGTACACAAACCACTTCCCTTTAGTTCTCATTTTCTGTGTGCTTTACAACCTTAATTATTTAGACTGTTATCCTGAGAGCACATCCTGGTTTAATTTCATGTTATGTAAAGTCTCTTGCTGTTCTATGGGCATTTAGAAGAAATCCTAACAATAAATAAACATTTCAGTATCCTGTGATGATCTTCAAGTTTCTCAGTTCCCAAAGGCAGAGGTTTTCAACCTTTCTGAGTCCACGGCTCCCTTGACCAACTACATGCTTTCTGTGGCTCCCTGGTGGGGAAACACATCCTGAGCCTCATAAGCCCAGTTATGTCCCCCCCCCCTTGCCTGCAGGGCTGGCAGCCCCTCATCCCTTTTTGAACACCTTCCCTTGTGGAGTGTTTCCTCAGCTTCCTCTCCCCTCTCCTCTCCTTGGGAGTCCTCTGGGTAGTCGCTGCAGCTGCCCTTGGTCCCTGAGGCCCCCCCCTGCCCCAAAGAGAGGTGCCTTCTCATGCCACCCCGCAGGGGCCTTGGAAGAGGATGCCCCCAGTGTTAGCGGCCTGACAGTACAGTAAGTGCCACGCTTTAAACATTTGGGGGGGAAAGAGGTTCTAGTGCTGCGTACACCTGAGCACCCCCAGAAAAAAGCACTGATCATCCCATCATCTCCAGCCAGTATGACCAGTTGCTAGGGGTAATGGGAACTGGAGTTTAAGACACCCACAAGACACCACATTGACTATCACCATGTCAGAGAATGAGAGCAAAACTCCCTAGACTGCTCCAACATGACAGAACATTTCTTTGCAATCCATACTACTGTTCCTCAGGCTTTAGAAGAACCAGAAGAGGCATATTGTTCCACTACTCATGCCTTTTTAATTGTATTTTTAATTTTAGATTATCATAGATGTGAGGGACAGGGGATATCGCGAAGTCCCTCCCCTCCTGAGTTCAAGCCAATCACCGAGCACAGGGGAAAGCAGAGAGAGTTCCGATTCCAGTGGGGAAGCAGGAAGTCGTGTCCGAGGCTCAGGCAAGGTAGAGGAGCCAGGGTCCCAGGTGGGACAGGAAGGGGCGAATAAGGGGGGGAGACCCATCCCCCCAACGCCAGAACTACGCAGAAAGAGGAGGGGAAAGAGGATGGGTCTGCCAAAGCTTTTGTGTTGGAGAAAGACGCGCCAAAAGCCATTAGGAGGTTCTGAAACCGACTGATCACATCACTCCGTGTAAATAGCAATGACTTCAGCACTGTAAATACGCAGCACCAATAAAAGAATAAAATGCAGAGCTGTGTAGCATCGTTACTCTGAAGTAGTCCACTCCGGCCACTGTGACAGCAACCTCCTAATCCTTTTTGGGCTACTTTGGAGTTGCCGGGATGAGCGTGTCAGAGGCGGAGAGATGGCGGCAGATCGCGGAGCAAGCCCAGCAAGAACTGCAGCAGCTGTCGCTGCAGGCGCAGGGGGAATTGAAGGCAGCTAAAGAAGAGACTAAGAAGGTCCAGGACGACAGGCTACAACTTGCGGAACAGGTGAGAGCGCTACAGGAAAGAGAGCAGGAATTAAGGGCGGTGGCGGTAGACCTCCAAAACAAGCTGGATGCAGAGAAAAACAAGGCGGGAGGGGCACCCCAAGTCCAAGTGCTGCCAGGAAGGAGAGCCGGGACGCTAGTAAGCAAGTTCAATGGAGACCCGAGGGAATATCAGGGCTTTGAGACTGAGATTGTGTATGCTCTTGAGCTGCACCACGCTGAGTTCCCTGATGATGAGCACAGGGTAGCGTTTATTGTGGAGCACCTTACCGGGGCAGCCAGGGAGTGGCTAAGACCGTTAATCGCAACAAAGAATCCTTGCATGAAGAATGTCAAACTATTTCTAGAAGGTTTGAAAACGATGTATTCGTCCGATAGTCATATGGACCAGACTAAGGAGGAACTTCATAATTTACGCCAAGGAAATATGACAGTTCGCGCGTATTGGGCGAAATTCACCATGCTGGTGCACAGATTGGGGTGGGAACTAGAGTCACCCCCAATGCAAGCGGCGTTCTACTTGGGGTTGCATGAGGAGGTGAAGGATGAGCTCTCGAGAGGTCCAAAGCCCAGTAATATGGATTAGCTGAGCAAAGCGGCTCTGGCGGTGGGGGTGAGACAGGAATCCCGGTGGAGCGACAAGCAAGCAACGCGCGCAAAGCGGGCTTGGTTCCCACGGTCGCAGGAGAAGCCACTCCCCCAACAACCCTTTCAAGCCACGCCTGGGGCCAGTCAGGACCAGGAACCCATGCAGATTGATAGCGCGCGCGCGGGGGCTTTTCAAACCCCAGCGGCGCCAAGACGCAAGGAGGGAAGGGGTGGGAATTGCTTTCTCTGCAACTCCCCCCAGCATCTCGTCAGAGACTGCCCACATCGCAGGGAGTGGCAAGGAAAGGCGGGAACGGTTGTGCCCTCCCCCACTGACGCAGCACCACAGCAGGGAAACGGGAAAGCCTGGCTGCAGGAGACAAGGGGCAGCAGCCAGGCACAGTCAGCAGACAACAGCCCCAGCCCACCCACCCGCACAGAGAGGAGCAGAGCCAGCCCACCCCTCCCAGAGCAGGAGTGGTTCTAGAAGTGACGCTCACGCTCCCAAATGGCTATCCCCTGACGGTCCTCGCCCTAATTGACAGTGGTGCCTCAGCCAACTTCTTCTCGAGAAACTTTGCAGAAGAGCACCAGATCCAGCTTCTGCAGCTGGATTTTCCCCTGCACGTGGCAACCATTGACGGCAGAGAGCTGCTGGGAGGGGCCATCACTCATCAAACCCCCCCCATGAGAATGACGGTGGGAAGGCACTCAGAGACACTGGCATTCAACGTCACAACCATCTCAGACCCCCCCATCGTCTTGGGCATGAGCTGGCTGGCGCGCCACGACCCCTCCATCAGTTGGCACCAGAGATGCATCACTTTTGGATCGGACTTTTGCCTGGAACATTGCATGCAGCACCAACCAGGGGAGGGGCCTCCCATAGCCACGGTGGCCACCATGCACATCAAAGGGGGTGAGGCGATACCCAAGCCGTACTGGGACCTGCAGGAGGTCTTCAGCGAAGCGGAGTCCGACCACCTACCCCCACACAGGCCTTTTGACTGCCAGATCAACCTGGTGCCAGGGGCAACTATACCCCCAGCCAAGCTGTACGCCATGTCAGACCAGGAACTGGAGGATCTGCGCGCTTTCATCGACAAGAACCTCAAGCGGGGGTTCATCAGAGAAAGCAAGGCAGCAGGGGGCAGCCCAGTCTTCTGGGTGGACAAGAAAGACACGCAACAGCGCCGTCTTGTGGTGGATTTTAGACGGCTGAATTCAGTAACAGAGCCAGTGGCTTTCCCCATGCCCAGAGTGGATGATCTCCTGACAGCGGCACGCAGGGGCAAGATTTTCACCAAGCTAGACCTGAGGGGGGCGTACAACTTGATCAGGATCCGGGAAGGCGATGAATGGAAAACCACGATGTTCACGCCTCTGGGCTCTTTTGAATATCTGGTGATGCCCTTCGGGTTGCAAGGGGGCTCAGCATGCTTCCAGGCCTTCATGCACCACGTCCTGGGGTCCCTCCTCTTCAGGAAATGCTTGCTTATCTATTCCGATGACCCAGTGCAGCATGTGAAAGATGTCAGGGAGGTGTTGCAGCGCCTGAAGGAGAACCACCTGTATGTGAAGCTGGAGAAGTGCAAGTTTCACACCAAGGAGGTGGACTTCCTGGGCTACAAGCTGTCAGACAAGGGGCTGGCGATGGACAAGGACAAGGTGCAGGCCATCCTGGACTGGCACAGCCCCAGGACGCGCAAAGATGCCCAACGCCTACTAGGCTTCGCCAACTTCTACAGGAAGTTCATCAAGAACTTCTCTCGCGTTACGGCTCCCATCACTGACTGCCTGAGAGGCAAGCAGAAGTTCAGGTGGACACCAGAGGCGCAAGCAGCGTTTGAAAGCCTCAAGAGGGTGTTCGCCTCAGACCAGAACCTGTTCCACGTGGTTCAGGACGCGCCCCTACGCGTGGAGACAGATGCTTCTGATAAAGCTGTGGGCGCCATTTTGTTGCAACTGGATGCCAACAGAGAGTGGAGACCCTGTGCCTTCTTCTCCAGGAAGTTGACCCAGCCAGAGCGAAACTACACGGTGTTTGATCGGGAACTTCTTGCGATCCACGCTGCGTTCCAGCACTGGAGACACTTCCTGGTGGGCGCCAAGCACCCCATCCAGGTGTGCACAGACCACAAGAACCTGGAGTTCTGGAGAACTGCCCGGGTGCTCCACCAGCGGCAGATACGGTGGGCAGAGTTCTTCTCGAACTTCAACTTCTCCATACACTACATCCCGGGAGAGCAGAATGTCAGGGCAGATGCCCTCTCCCGCAAGCCAGAGTACATGGAGGAGGAGGCGCCACCGGCACCCAGGCACATTTTCCCCCCGTCAGCATGGTCCTGCGGAGCAGCAGTGGTGAGCGAGGCGGAACTCACAGCACTGACGGCAGCGGATGAATTTGCCAACCGCATCTTCAGAGAACTGAGAAGGGGGGGGGAGCAGGCAAAAGACTTTGCAGAACGCAGGGGGCTGCTTTTCTACAAGGGTGCACTGTACCTGCCCACCCCCCAGCTTAGACGTACGGTCCTCAAGCAGATGCACGACAACCCAACGGCGGGTCATTTTGGGAGGGACAAAACCGCTCACCTAGTCATGAGACACTTCTGGTGGCCAGGGGTGCGGGAGGATGTGAGGGATTATGTAAGGGGCTGTGACACCTGCCAGCGGGCAAAGGTGGTCAGAGCGCCACCAGCAGGTTTGCTGGAGCCCTTAGCCACACCGCACAGGCCGTGGGAAGTAGTGTCCATGGACTTCATCACAGACCTGCCGTCGTCCAGGGGCAAGACCGCAGTGTTGGTGGTGGTGGACCTCATGTCCAAAATGTGCCACTTTATACCGTGTGCCAGGGCGGTCTCTGCAGAAGAGACAGCCAAACTGTTTGTGGATCACGTATTCAGACTGCATGGATTACCTTTAAGGGTTATTTCGGATCGTGGCCGCCAATTTGTTTCCAGGTTCTGGCGGCGGCTCATGAACCTCCTGCAGGTGGAGGTCAGCTTGTCGACGGCTAGACACCCGCAGACCAATGGACAGGCGGAGAGGGTCAACGCCATTCTGCAGCAGTACCTGAGATGCTACGTCAGCCAGCGGCAAACGGACTGGGTGGATCGCCTGCCACTGGCAGAATTTGCCTACAACAATGCGGTGCACGTCTCCACAGGGGTGTCGCCCTTTAAGGCCAATTACGGGCGTGACCTCAGATCTTTCCCAGAGAGGGAGGGGGAGGAGGAGGAGGAGGGCCCACAGGCTGAGGATTGGGCAGAGGAACTGGAGACGGTGCACCAGCAGCTCAGAGAACACTTGGAGAGAGCCAAGGAAGCGTACAAGAAGGGGGCAGATCGCCACAGGCGACCGGGGGAGGTCATTAGGGTGGGGGACAAAGTTTGGTTGTCCTCGGAGGGCCTTCCCATCAGAGGGCGATGCAAAAAGCTGGCGCCCAGAAGGTTGGGCCCCTTCACGGTCACGCAACAGGTCAACCCGGTGGCATACAGGCTGGCACTGCCAGAGGACATGAGGGTGCACCCTGTGTTTCATAGATCGCTGCTGTCGCCGTACAGGGAAAGCAGCAGGCTCCGAGACAGCGAACAAACCCCCTGAGGGAGGGGGGGAGAGGGAAGGCAGGGAGCAACTCAATGAGGCCACGGCCATCCTGGATTCAAGGTGGGGGGTGGGGGGACTGGAGTACCTCATGGCATGGGAGGATGCTCCACCGTCCCAGAATGAATGGGTCCCAGCCACTCAGATACAGGAGGAATTCCTGGTAGAAGAATTTCACGCCCTCTTTCCCCATAGACCCAAGCCCTGGCACATGGAAAGGGAGGGGGAGGGGGAGGAAGCACGGGAGAGCAGTTCACCATGGCGCTGGGAAGCGGAGTTTGAGGAACCAGAGGATGAGGTATGGGTGTCACCGAGATCCACCCAGTCAGAGGAAGGAGCAGATTGGCAGAACATTTTTACCCCCACCAGCTCTGACGCCACGGACTTTTTGGGATTCCCATCCTCCCAGGCGGAAGGGGGGGGCTTGCAGGACTGGGGGGAGGTGTTCACACCAACGGGCTCGGAAAGCACTGAGTTCTTAGGCTTCCAGTCGTCACCGACACCTGGGGGGGACCTGGGGAGGGGTGAAGGAGAGCTTGGGAGGGGGGTGGATGTGAGGGACAGGGGATATCGCGAAGTCCCTCCCCTCCTGAGTTCAAGCCAATCACCGAGCACAGGGGAAAGCAGAGAGAGTTCCGATTCCAGTGGGGAAGTCGTGTCCGAGGCTCAGGCAAGGTAGAGGAGCCAGGGTCCCAGGTGGGACAGGAAGGGGCGAATAAGGGGGGGAGACCCATCCCCCCAACGCCAGAACTACGCAGAAAGAGGAGGGGAAAGAGGATGGGTCTGCCAAAGCTTTTGTGTTGGAGAAAGACGCGCCAAAAGCCATTAGGAGGTTCTGAAACCGACTGATCACATCACTCCGTGTAAATAGCAATGACTTCAGCACTGTAAATACGCAGCACCAATAAAAGAATAAAATGCAGAGCTGCGTAGCGTCGTTACTCTGAAGTAGTCCACTCCGGCCACTGTGACAATAGAGTTTCCTCAGTGCTATTTTTCTAGAAAAAGAGGTGCCGGAACTCACCATGGATGCCTCCCTTGTTCTCTTAGAATGGCAATGGCGCCCACCTGAGAGAGGCCAGAACTGAGGTCCAGTGAGTTGCAGCTGGGAAAAAAGCCCAGAGTTTCCAGTAGAAATGCTATATCTGGTTTGGCTGCTTTCAAATGAGGTGCAAGCCAAGCCTGTTTGTGAGCAGATCCCAACCCTTTTATGTTTAATGTTGAAACTTTTAAATCGGAGCGCGTCATCACCAGTTAAAATTCATATGAGATCTTTGGATCTTTTTTGTTGTGCTATTGATGCCCAAGCATGGAGTGAGAGAAAGAATGGAATGTACTTGCAGGATACATGGAAGGCATCCGTTGAAAGGGCTTGAAATGAGCACAGAGTTGAGGCTTGGTAGAAGTAAAGGTCTAGATCAGCAACCCAAGAGCAGAAGCGCCAGAGCCAGGTCCAGGCAGATTCCAAGAGGCTACAGTCTGGAGGGGGGCAGAGCAGGGTTAAGTAAAACATACCAAGTGATGGGTGGCTCAGACTGAAGAAACAAACTTCTGGCAAGAGTTCTTATGGATGAGTTACAGAAAATTACTAAGATGGTCTTTCTTGTTGGCATACGTCTGTCTTGAGAGACAGTGGAGTGTGCATCTGGGGTGAAGTCAAACTGCTGCAAGTGAGCTCCCCAGGGTGCAAACCTGGGCAGGCTGTATGGAGATGCTGGGCTGCCCAGAACACAAGACCCCTGTCTTGGCCTCACTGGTTTGGTCCAAAGGAAAGCAGAGCAAGACGTAGGGCACCAGCTTGGCTGTTGGAGTTGCTGGAGGCATACAAGGAGGCATACAAGACTCCATCCAACCGTCTTAGAGAAGACTGACAGGTGATATGAGAGCTGTTTTCAAATATGTGAAGGGTGTCACATGGAAGATGGAGCAAACTTGTTTTCTGCTGCTCCAGAGGTCAGGACTCTAACCAACAGGTGGAAATGACAAAAAAAGAGATTCCAACTAAACATTAGAAAGACCTTTCTGATGGTAAGAGCTGTTTGACAGTGGAATGGACTCCCATGGGAAGTGGTTTGTAAACAGATCTTGGATGGTCATCTGTCAGGGATGCTTTAGCTGAGATTCCTGTGTTACAGGGGGTGGACTAGATGAGCCTTGGGGTCCCTTCCAACTCTACAGTTCTATGATTCTATTGCCTGAGCCTAGTATTCCTTCTCCGATCATAATGCAAGTGATGCTCCGAAACAGCACAGCTTGGACTTCTGATCTACCGCCATTGCTGACCAGTGGAAGAATCTCGAGCTCCGAGATTCTCTAGCCCTGTGAGGGAGGGGGGAGCAGTGAGAGCACTGCGGACCCCCGAAAGAGCTCCAGATTGAGCGTTCTGGAGATGTGGGGGCTCAGCAGCACCTTTTTCTGTCTCATCTGCTCCCCGGTGAGCCCTATTAAGGGAGCTGAGAGTGAGCGGAGTGGAGACGTGGTGTCTTGAGTTAATCTGCTACCTTCGCAACGTGAAGCTCCAAGCCGGCAGCCTGTGGAGTGGTGGATTTTTCCAGATTCAAAGGATTTGAAAACATTGGACACCGTGAGTAAAGGAAAAGGCTTTTAAAAATTTTAATTGAAAAGATTTGGACACAGGAGGAGATCAAAAAAGGAAGTTGATTTCCCCCATTGAGCGAATTGAGACGCAGTTAACTTGCCCGAAGCCGGGAAGCTGACAGGAAGTTTTTAATTACCAAAAATCAGACTTAAAACTTTCCCCCTAAGGCAGGGAAAGGGGAGAAAGGTTGAACTTCGCAAAATCCCTGTAAAGGTTCTTTAATTTGGTCTGGGGAAAGTCCCCCTGGAAGCTGGAGTCGGGACCCTCGAGGGATCAGCGAGCCGCCATTATGACATCACAATAGGATGGAATTAGTTTATCTCTTTGAGGCTGAAAACTGTCAACATTGAAGAGAGCGTAAAATATAAGGTTGTGAATAAGAAGTTTGACAGATGCTCTTTTCATAAATGGATATATGAGTTTTAAGATATGAAGAAGAATTGAAAATGAGAGTTGGCAACCAGATCGGGCATAATTTCTGTTTCTGAAGTTTAGAAATACGAACTGCGCCATTTCCTGCTGTAATCTGTAATCTGCGCTGTTCCCACGAAATTGGAGACGACCAGGATGTCAGTAGACACAACATCATCTGACTTTATTGACTTTGAAAAGGAACTTTTGGAATTGCTTTTGGATTTTAAAAGTGAACTGAGTCAAAATGCAATACAGATTGACAAAATAAAACAGAGCTGTGCGGAAAGCGAAAAAGGACTAATCCCAACAAACTATGAAGAGAAGCAAGATGAACAATCATCAGCCATGGACAATGTAATTGAATTTAAAGATGATGAAGAAGCTGCATCGAACATTGTTCCCTCAGTGAGGGGGGGGGGACAGGACTCATGGTTGATTCAAAGAGCCTTCAAAGAAGAACCAGCATGAAATAATGCCCTCCCAGTGAGAGAGGGAGGACAGGATCCATGCTGGGGCCAGAACTTAAGGGGAACAAAAATTGAGACAGGGCTGAAAAGTGGAAATGTAGTTGGATGGTATTGTGCAACAGCTAGGAAATTGGGGACAGCAAACACTGCAAGGTTTTTAGCGGGGGCAATTAGAAAAAGATCTATTTTGATGTAAACCTCAAAAAATTATTTTGTATAGTTAAATTTAAGGAAAAGACCTTAAAGACCTCTATCTTCAGTACATTTTATTTTATTTTATTGCTATGGCTAGTGGCTGATGCAAATAAAGATTCTTCTGATTTGATCTGATCCCTAGGTTTCATTGGCCCCTGCTGTCCAATTCCCTTATGTGTCTTCCCAGTATACTGTATCCTTAGTTTTCGAGCGTCTCGGAAGCTGGATGATTTGGAACTTGAATGCCAAAAACCTGGAAGTGAATGCTTCTGTTTTTGAATGTGCCTCACAAGTCGAATGGCTTCCGAGGGGCATTCCTCCATTTTTCTCAATGGAATTTGCTGACAGCCCATTGCGCCTCAGTTGTCGAACGTTTCGGAAGTCGAATGGTCTTCTGGTATGGATTACGGCCCATGAATTGGGGAACAACTGAGATATTGAGCGATGTCTTGGGCGATGATCCCTTTCTGCTCTTTAACAGATACAATTTGCACAACTGCTTCTCCTTATTTGGCTGTTCTGGAGATTCAGCCTTCAATGGAAGATAAGATTGTGCAAATAGGAGACCCCCTTTTTGCCAGCAGAGGGATTGTGGAATTAATATCTGACAATGATGTGTGCCAGAGGTTTAGGCCAACAAGCTGAACCCAGGCTGTTAGCACACAGATGCTAATTTCTTTTACTGCAAACCTTTCAGTGGGTTTTGACAAAAGATTGCTTCCCTCCACTTCAGCCCCTCTCTCCATCCCTGCAATTGATGACAGGCTACCTTGGTGAAATGGGTCTCTTCACCTTCTAGTGCATTTTTGTGATTTATTTTCTCTCTAACACACATACACACACACCTGCTACAAATGCTTGGTTGGCTTTTAAAAATATTATTATTGCTGCTGCTACTCTCTCTATACAGACATACACTTTTTAAAAATGCATTGTCAGGAATCGCTTTTGCAAAGACAGCCTGTTCCATGTTACCATTTCCAAATGGATCTTGCAACAGGGGACTGAGGCCAAGAACCATTTAAAATGCTCTGTGAGGCTCTGCCCAAAGAGTAACTGGAATCTGCCATGTGATTATGTGGAAGGTCTCACATAATGAATAATAATAATAATATGCTGCCCCTCTGACTGTGTTGCCCCAGTAACTTTGGGTGGCTCCTAACAGAATATTTAAAACACAATAAAACATTAAAAAGTAAAAGCTTCCCTAAACAGGGCTGCCTTCAGATGTCTTTTAAAAGTCAGATAGTTGTTTATTTCCTTGACATCTGATGGGAGGGCGTTCCACAGGGTGGGCACCACTACTGAGAGGGCCCTCTGCCTGCTTCCCTGTAACCTCGCTTCTCACAGAGAGGGAACCGCCAGAAGGCCCTCGGAGCTGGACCTCAGTGTCCTGGCTGAATGGTGGAGACGCTTCTTTAGGTATGCTGGGCCGAGGCCGTTTAGGACTTGAAATACAGTATACTCGGAGTCCTGTAGTGACTTCGTGTTCTTTATTGCAGCTTGTAAAACAGTGAATGAAATGCCCCCCAAACATGCGTGCCCCGCTGCCAGCTGCACTAATTATCTGTTCTGCTGCACTTTGATCTGCACCATTTTATTGTAAAATTATTTGTAAAATACTTCAAAGTGGCTTCAGTGCTCACTTGTTTTGGTTTTGGTGGGGGCAATACTTTAAAAACAACAACAATAAAACAAGGGGGCGGTGGGGGGGGGGACGACGACACACACTGACAACCAAAAATAATACGAATTCAGTATAAGGAGCTTTAAATTGTAAAGCCAAACAGTCACGAATTAGGAGTAAATAGAATGACTATAGTTCTAAGGTTATAAATGGGGTGTAAAAGCACAGCTTATGTTGAACAATAAAGGAAGGAAAAGAAGAGAAAAACGTAGTGCCTGTTTACAGATACTGCCAAAAAATTGTATTTTGAAAGGATTTGCCACCCATGTGACTGCATTAATTAATACAGTAATAACCTCCAAAAAGAGGGAAAATCAGAAAGGTTAGGATCCTCCCATAGCTGCTTGAATATTATTACATGTGAATTTCTCTGAGATAGCAATGAATATGACTTTCTTGAACTAGTAACCTAGTGTCATTGCAGCCCTGAACAATTACTATTTAAGCAGCTAAAGTTAAAGTTAAAGGGGCCCCTGACCATCAGGTCCCGTTGTGTCCGACTCTGGGGTTGCGGCGCTCATCTCGCTCTATAGGCCAAGGGAGCCAGCGTTTGTCCGCAGACAGCTTCCGGGTCATATGGCGAGCATGACAAAGCTGCTTCTGGCGAACCAGAGCAGCACATGGAAACGCAGTTTACCTTCCCGCCGGAGCGGTCCCTATTTATCTACTTGCACTTTGACGTGCTTTTGAACTGCTAGGTGGGCAGGAGCTGGGACTGAGCAACGGGAACTCACCCCGTTGCGGGGATTCAAACCACCGACCTTCTGATCAGCAAGCCCTAGATTCTGTGGTTTAACCCACAGCGCCACCTGGGTCCCGATTTAAGCAGCTACCAGGAGATAAATAATTGTTTACATATAAGAGCCACATTACCTTTAAAAAAGTGAAGAAACATTGTTTAGGATCTGTCACAGTGGCCGGAGTGGGCTACTTCAGAGTGACGACTCTACACAGCTCTGCATTTTATCTTTTTATTGGTGCTGCGTATTTACAGTGCTAAAGGCAGTGCTATTTACAGAGACACATCTTATCCGCTTGAATCAGAACCTCCGAATGGCGTTTGGCGCGTTTTTCTCCAACATAACAACTTGGGGAGACCCATCCTCTTCCCCCTACGTTTTCTGCGCAATTCCGGAGTTGGGGGGACAGGTCTGCCCCCCTTGCTTCCCCCTTCCTGTCCCACCTGGGACACTGGCTCCGCTACCCTGTCTGAGCCTCGGACCCCACTTCCTGCTTCCCCACTTGAGACGGAACTCTCCCTGCTTTCCCCTGCACTCGGGGATGGGCTGGAACTCAGGAGGGGAGGGACTTCGCGATATCCCCTGTCCCTCACAGGATCCAATATCACATTTTTACCCAAAAGCATACTGATTTCTGTAATCACCTGTTTGCAAAATTTATGAACTTCAGCACAATTCTACCACATAAAACCCATGCCTCCTGCAGCCCCATCTGCCCAAGGGAGGATCCTGATTTTGTGCTCATTGCTGAAGAGCAAAGATAGGATGAACAACCCAGAAATACCAAGTCATTCACACGTTCCATTCAACATGTATACAATCTGTGCAAACTGTGTAGCAATCAAGCTATGCACTTGCACAGCTATTTCTTTGTAATTTACAATGAGTGTAGAGTCTGTGTACACACAATAGTCAAGCTAGACATTCATATGATTAGTAACAAGTAATGTTCAATGTGTGTACAGCCTGTGCAAAGTATACAGGCCAAGCTATGCACTTGTAAAGCTATTCCCATGCAATATTCAAGAGTGTTGGTTGGCATCCGTCTGTCTGAGGAGATGACGGAAGTCTCCCCCCTTGGGGGTGAAGTAAAACCATTGCAGAGTTACAGTGCCTGATTTGGCTGTAGAGAGGCAAGCCACATACTCACATGGTGATTCACATGCAACATTCAATATGTGTACAATCTGTGGACCTGTTCACATAACAGTTGAGCCCTATAATTGAAAGGGGTAAACTCTTTCACACAAACAGCTTGTACCTATGCTCAGTGTAACATGCAAAGAAGCCTCTGTTTTTTAGACTCCCCATCACACAACCATGACCTTTCTTAAAAAGGCACCAGGTTACATTTTCTTTTCCAGTGAACTAGCTCCTGCAATTTTGCAGCATCCATTTCCCTTTGAGGGGTTTGTGAAATGTGCCAGATGAAACCAATAAGAAAAAAAGAACAGAGGGCTGTAACTTTAATGAAGCACTAGAAAATGCTGGTGCAGTTTCTTCGTAAAGCCTTCCACTATCGTTGATTTAACAAGTGCCTTTCCCCCTTCATTTGTCATGTCCTGAAGTTTGATTCAATTCCTTTGCCGCCACAGATGGAAGCAGGAGGCATCCCCGCTCAGGCATTGCCGTTGACATGGGGGTTGATTACAAAGACTAGGCTTTGTGGTTGTTTATTTGTGCAGAAATGCTCTCTTTAGATTGCTCTCTCTCTCCTCACTTAAGGAACATTTCATTTGCAAAGTGATTGCCAAGGCGGAGCGGCTGGACACCAGATTGATAGCTGCAGAGGCACACTCTACACCAGGACTGGCACAGAAATGGCAAGATTCCCATTGCAGGACATGGCTTCCAGACTGTGCCTGGCCAAACCCTCCCCCACAAGGCCAAGTTGAAACCCACAGTCTCTACTAAAGCTTTGGGGTCGGTCACACCAGCATTACACCACAAGATGACAACAAATGGTGGATGACAGAATCATAGAATTGTAGAGTTGGAAGGGACCCAACAGTCATCTAGTCCACACTCTTCAAAGCAGGAATCTCAGCTAAAGCATCCATGACAGATGACCATCCAAACTCTGCTTAAAAACCACCAAGGAAGGAGAGTCCACAACCTCCTGTGGGAGACCATTCCACTGTCAAACAGCTCTTATAGTCAGAAAGTTTTTCCTGATGTTTAGTTGGAATCTTCTTTCTTGTAACTTCAAACAATTGGTTTGAGTCCTATCCTCCAGAGGAGGAGAAAACAAGTTTGTTTCATCTGCCATGTGACAGTCCTTGAGATATTTGAAGATGGCTGTCCTTTCAGTCTCCTCTTTTCCAGGCTAAACACACCCAGCTCCTTCAACTCATAAGGCTTGGTTTCCAGATCCTTGATCATATTGGTTGTACAGTATTCCAGGTGTGGTCTGACCATTGCAGAATAGAGTGGTACTGTTACTTCCCTTGATCTGGACACTAGACTTCTGTTGATGCAGCCTAGAATAGCATTCACTTTTTTGCTGTTGCATCAAACAGTTGACTCGTGATAAGCTTGTGGTCCACCAAGACCCCTAGATCCTTCTCATTGAGACCTCTGGCAAGAGAGATCTGTCACTCCCACAGTGGCTGGGGGGGCAGGGAAGAGTGGGAGTGAGGGAGAGAGGGAGAGAGGGAGAGAGGGAGAGAGGGAGAGTGAGAGAGTGAGAGAGAATTGGGTGGCAGAAAGAGTCAAGGAAAGAAAATGGGGTGGCTCTTTTGGCTTTGGGCTTACCATCCTTGACTTCAATCCTGGTCATTGCTAGCAAGCGCCCCTGACAGATTACCCACAAGAAAATATGGCCCTCAACAGAAAAAGGTTCCTCCCCTGCCCCAAGGTGCAAGTTCCTTTGACATCCCAAGGACCTTTGCGGTAAAGGAAACTCAACAAGTAACCAAGCAGATATTCTTCACCTGAAATTGTGGAATGAACACAAAATCCCTTGGGACTCAGCAATGTACATGTGGATTATCTCACATGTGGGTCTGAAGATGGTGTTGGGCAGCTGGCTTCAGTCACGCAGGCACCCACCAGCCTTTCCTTTGATTAATTTTATTAACACTCTTCTGAAGACACTGAATCAATATATTGGATTTCACATAGAGGAAGCAGCAAGGCCTGCTGACAATCTACTGCTTATAGGACATTATCCTGGCTCTTTGCAGTTGCTCTGAGCTCCTGGAAGGAGAATATTCATGGCACTCCTCACATTTAGGAACAGTGCAGCCATTACCATTGGGCTTTGGCTCCCACCCAGCTCTCCAGTGACCATTTGGGGAGCCAGCCAACATCTCTGTTGCCTGCCCAAGGACTTAGTGTGAGTGCGAGAGGCAGGAGAATTGGCGGGGGCACTGGCAAGTCAAGGTCCTGGGAGGTGCATGGAAGATCAAAAGGTCAAGTCAAGTTCCAAAATGCTGCAGTCTAGAAGAAAGGTGCCACGATGGAGGAGTCCTGACAGGGCCGGCTCTAGGTAGAGTCCCGGTGGTGCAGGGCGGCAGGGTGTCGGGCTGGTAGGTGGGGTGCTGCGCGCGGAAGCCGTGCTGCGCCTGGCGGGGGCGCCGGAGCGATCTCCGCCCCTCAGCGCCAGGGCGCCTGACCTGCTCGAGACTGCCCTGAGTCCTGATTCACCTACTTGATGTAATTGTTCGCGCAGACTGAGGAAACCACTCCTTATTTATAAGGGAAGCCAAGTCCTTACTAGTTCCCCAAACTCCCAGGCCCAGCTGGGCAACTCGGCGAGCTCTTCAGAAAACTGCTCGGTTTGTGCCTGGCTCACTTGTGCAATATCTTCCTCTGCCTGGGTCCTTGCCTGGCTACTTTCCCAGTCTTGCTGGTACATTGGGGAATTTTGCCAAACCACTTGGAGGGAAGGGCTCATTGAGGACCAGTCTTCTAGTCTGCAAAGCACTTCCTGCCTGCTTTTCTATCAGTGTTGAGGAAAGCTGTTATCTGGCAACCATCCACCCCATTGGAAGCAGCTGGCTGTACTTGCTGCTGGCTGCTGGTAGGAAGGCTGGTCGAAAAGATTGTTAGACGCCACTGGCACATTTTGAAAGACATTCCTGGATGTGATATCGCACCTCTGTTTGCCAAGCGAAGAACCAAATCATTTAAAGATTCTTTAAATGACCTAAAACCTTTACTGACCTAAAACCTGCATCAACACAGCAAGTCTTCTCAGGATCTCCACGTGGTTTTTACAAATGTGGACATTGTAGTGTTTGTAAACTTGCACTGCAGGTAAAATAATTTACTAATGTTGAAGGCTATAAGTTTACTGTACAATCTTTTGCCACGTGTGCCACATCACGGGTTGTTTATGTCATCAGATGCCTTTGTGGTTTTCTATATGTAGGCTTGGACCCATGAAGGTTAGAATTTCAGAACATAGGTCCAGAATTAGAAATTGTGTGACTGACGCTCTTCTAGCTGCACATTTCATGGAGGCATCACACACTGATCAGGATTTAACATACTTTGTAATTTGGACTTATTCAGGCTCCATGGAATTAGCTAAGAAAATACTGATGCAAAAAGAAGCCAGGTTTATCTTTTCATTAAACACACTACATCCTGCTGGGCTAAATACTGATGTGGATTATAACTGTTTCCTATGAATTCACAGTGGTATAAGTGTGTCTGCGTTATGTATTTGAGCCATTGTTCCTGTTTTTTGTATTCCATTTGTTTATATAAATTTTGGCCTATCTTCTGTGCACCATTGATATAATTGTGCCTGTGGTTCCTTTAAAAAATCTGCAAGAGCCTGAAAATTAGTAACACCTGGAACTCTCAGAGGCATTACCTGTATGTGCATATATATCCTCAGTTTGTAGTCTTCGGAGTACCTGCTGGGTCTCTGTTTGTACATTTTCTAAGACCGGTATGTAAATATTAATATTCTATTGTAGGTTTGATATGTTTGATATATGATTCCATGTACTCCTGCTAGAAACGGGTGAATGCCCAATTTCAACAAAGGCATGGTGGGCTGCACTAAAACATTGGCTCAAGATTGTAGTATTTGAACTTGGGGAGGGACTGTATAAATACCTGAACAATGAGGAATACATCAGCCAATGGCAGAAAACCATGGCGAGAAAAGCCACTGCTTTAGGTCTGTCACCCACCCAACTCTATTGCCTGGGATATGAAGGTGCCCTAAAGACCTTAAAGCAAAGACTTTGGGATAATTCACACAGTGATCTACGACATCAATCACTTGCGATCTGCAGTCCATTGGCAGTAGGAGTACAATATGGGCATGTCTTTAAGCCAGCAGCCTATATTCAAAACTTGACAGTGCCAAACTACCGAAGGCTGTTCACAAAAGCAAGACTGAATGTTTTCCCCTCTGCAGTGCTGGAGGGCAGGATGAGAGGAGTACCCTACCAGGAAAGACTGTGCTCGTGCACCCATGATGTAGATTCTATAAAACACATTGTGCTGCACTGTGGGAAGTTTGAGCAAGCTAGGGCTGAAGTGATTTCACCCCTGCTAGCCTTGCTCCCAGGAAAATCAGAGGATTTCTATATCAGGTTCCTATTGGAAGACCGGTCAAATGCCAGAACACTAGCAGTGGCAAAGTTTTTATCGGTGGTCACAAGAACTAATGTTTCCTATTCCGAATTTGAGTAAGATGTCTGAGTGGTTTGAGGGCGGGGTGTCCCAGCTGTGTATCGCTTGGTAACGAATTGATGGGTCTATGGACCGTAATAAAGATTGTTGTTGTTGTTGATATATATATGATTCCATGTTTCTTTATAATATTCTTTTGAAGGTTGATATATGTTAGATATATGACTCCATGTTTCTTCATAATATTATTTAGTACTCCCACTGCTGATGAAGCCATAAAGGCGAAACGGGGATGATAATCTGGATATCCTTGTCCTCTTGTTTGCTTCTATTCTTCGCGGATACGTCACATCTATACTTCGGTCTGTTACGACACTGCATACACCATCGCCATATTATGCTTCATTATCCTTTTCGAGCACGTAATTTGTGTGGACAGCACCAGACTTTCTGTATCTTCATATGAACTTTCATACATGAACTTGCATACACATTATGGAGCTTTAAGTGTGGATATATTATTGTATGTTGTTGTTATTTAGTCGTGTCCGACTCTTCGTGACCCCATGGACCAGAGCACACCAGGCACTCCTGTCTTCCACTGCCTCCCGCACTTTTGTCAAACTCATGTTCGTAGCTTTGAGAACACTGTCCAACCATCTCGTCCTCTGTCTTCTCCTTGTGCCCTCAATCTTTCCCAACGTCAGGGTCTTTTCCAGGGAGTCTTTTCTTCTCATGAGGGCCAAAGTATTGGAGCCTCAGCTTCAGGATCTGTTCTTCCAGTGAGCACTCAGGGCTGATTTCCTTCAGAATGGAATTATTGTATGTACATTGCTTTATTTTGGTTTATATTATATCATACATTTGCCCTAATCTATTTGCATGCTTTCTATAATCATCGTCTATAGAGTATGTGATATCGGAATTATTATTCATCAGCTGGTCACATTTGTTGTATGGTTTATGCTTATGGTAGTTGAGATTCCTACATTGTAGGGTGTGGACTAGAGGACCCTTGGGGTCCCTTCCAATTCCACAATTTTATGATTCAAAGCTAGCTAGACCAATGGTATGAGTAAAGTAGCTTTGTATGTTCATCTGGGCATGCTTGGCCATGCTACCAAGGATGATGCTTTGCCCCTTAGATCTCCATGCACTTTTGGGAGGAGGTGGGCTGCATTTCACCCCAGGCTCCATTGGGTCACCTGCCTGCATTTCTGCTTGCTCCCACATCTTTCTTCCCCACTTATTGCAGCTCCAGTTTGTTAATTTGGCATTTCCCAAAGAAGAGGAACACAGGGGATATGGAACGAGGTGTTGATTGCAATCTGCAGGTGGCAATGGAGGTCAGAGTGGCCCTGAACTTCCCCCAATCCAGACAGTTCCGGAAAAGGCAGTTCCTGTTCCTGGTATCAATGCCTGGAAGGATGGGAAGGAGGTAAGAATTAGGCACCTGCTGACGAATGCTACTGCTGTTGACACTTTAACATCCTCTTCCCTTCAGTTTGCATTCACATTTCCATCCGGTCGCTGCCTTCAGCCTAGTCTACTTCAAAGTTTTGTTGTGGGGATAAAACAGGGAGGAGAAAAACTATGTTTGCCTCTTTGAGCTCCTTGGAGGAAAGGTGGGATATAAATTCAATCAAACAACAACACCAACACTTGGGCTATCCCTGATTTATTCTAGTTGTCTCTTCCTCAGTTCAGGAGGTTCATAAGCTTCTTAACATGTCTTAGCTCACCTCTCTTGTGCATTCTTTTAAAGGATGAATGCAGACTCCCAGACCTTTCCTTCAGCACCTAATGGGAAGCCAGTAGAACCAGAAAATGAAAGGCACGGTAGACTCTGGAGCCCAAGCTGTTGTAACAAGCTGTTGAATTTGCTACACAGCTGAAAAGAAAAATGTGTGAGAACCAGGTAGCACATAGGGGAGAGTGGCAGAGTTTCCTCTGATCACAACAGCTGAATAGCTTGCAGTGGAAATTGCTGCCACACCACTCAGTTCACAGCTTCACACTCGTGTTTCCTTGTGAGGTTGAGTCAACGTGATCTTACAGAGCAGCTTTTATAGAGAATGTCCAAAGAAAGGCCCCCTCCTCACTTTATCACAATGCCCAATTAATTTATGGAATGCACGTCCACAAGAGAATGTGATGACTTAGGATGTCTTTAAAGAGGGGGATTAGATGTACTGATGGTGATGATGGAGCAACAGCCGGAGGAGAGGTCTATCAATGGATGTCAGTCATGTTGTCTATAAGGAATCGACATGTTCAGCATTATAAAAGCAAAGGAAGAGCTCTGCTGGATCAGGTCTAAGGCCCATCTAGTCTGGCATCCTATGCTCACAGTGGCCAATCAGGTGCCTCTGGGAAGCCTTCAAGCAGGACCTGGGGGCACTTCTGATTCCCAGCAACTGGTGTTCAGAGGTATACTATGCAGCTGGATGTAGTCTAGTGCATGGCTCTCATGTCCAGCAGCCACTTATTGCATCGTGTTCTGTGCATTTGATTAAAATGCCTCTAAAGTCATTCAAGTTGGTGGCCATCCCTGTCTGTGATTGGCATACATTGGCCATCATCTTCTGCTTGTGGGCATCCCAGAGGCATCTGGTTGGCCACTGTGGAATGGAGGGTTCTGGATCCTTCGTCCTGTCACCTGGCTCCCACCTGCTAATGGGATGCTAGTGCAACCTCAGAAAAAAGGTATTCCGATTGCTCTGCCTGCTTCCTCTGCAATTTCAGGTCCATACTGTCTAGCCTCCATCTAGAGCTGCCTTCCCTGATGCCCAGGGCTTTCTTCAGCTGGGAAACACCCGAATAGTGTTTTGGCACCTCTCAGCTGGGCCCTGGAAGTGGGGGGGGGGGGGACCCGATCAGCCTCAGCAAAGCCCCACTATGCCCCCAGCTCATAAGGATACCCTCCCCAGAGCCCAATGGGACACCCTCTATGGGCTCCAGAGAGGCACAGTCGAGCTGGAGATGCAGCAGGTCTTGGCTGAGGCTCTTCAGCCTCCCAGCTAACAGCTGACATGTGGGAAAGCTGCACCTCAGCTGAGCAAGCCCCCATGCTGAGGCAGGGGGAGGGGAGCTCATGAAGCTGCTCAGCCGAGGTGCAGAAAGCCAGCCTCACCTCAGCTGAGGAGACCCCCCTCCCCTCCCCTCCCCCAAATATCCTCTTTGGGCTCTGGAGTGGGTCTTCTGAGGGAGGTATGTTCCGGCACGTTTTGGTCTAGAAACCCTCCCTCTGTTGATGCCTACCAGATGATGATAGACTCCATCTTCTATCAGCCTCAGCCAGCCCATTGTTGAGACGTAGTCCAGCAACATCTGGAGAGCACCAGGATAGGGAAGACAAATGTAGAAAAGAAGACCAGATACTTTGCTTCTGTGAAGCCATATGCACTAGGCTACTTGCTCTCTATATAGAGGCCTCCCAACACTGATGGAGCAGAATCCATACAGCAATATTAGCACACATCATATGTCTGTCTCTGCAGGCCAAGCCCATGTGACTCTGCCAGAGCTGACTACTTGGCTGCTCTCCCTTTGTCAAATCTCTACACGCAGAGCATTAAAATGGAATGAGGATGCGCCTCAGATGAATGTTAATGATACAGAATACCATTTCCAAGTCCTGGGCTTTGCTGTGTTCTCATGCATAATGTCTTCGATCTCCTTTTACAAGCAAAGATGTCGTTTAATTAACTCATGGGCCGCTCCTCTCATTGCAGGCTTGCAAAGTGAAAGGAAGAGTGGGAGGCACACAGCAGGGTAATCCAAGTAAACAGTGGGGAGAACAATTCAGCTTTGATACAGTTCCTTTATGCCTGTGGAAGTGATCCAGGGGGAAAGCTGTGCTCAGAGTGGTAAAGGAGAGTTGTAAAGAGGCTTGGAAGGAACCATTGTAGACCAGGATTCAGAAATGGAGCGATGGGGAATCTGGGGCCTTCCAGATGTTGTTAGACTCCAGCTCCCACTGGCCCCAGCCAACAAAGCCTATGGTCAGGGATGATGGGAGCTGAGGCCACCTGCATCTGCAGAGCCACATGTGGCATAAGGATGAAGCATTGTTTACCTTGTTTGCAGCCTCCCCATAGGCATCTGGCTGGCTACCATGCAAACAAGAACGTTGGCCAGGTGGGCCTTTGTTGGATCCAGTGGGTCTCTTCTCAGCAATCATAGCCCTTATGTAGGATGTAAACCAATGAAACAGCAGTGATGGTATGTGGGGATGGAGTGTTTCTGGCAATGGTGGCCAGGGAACTGCATTCTTGATAACTGGGTATCCTCCAAAACCTGCTGAACTGCCTCACTGTCCTGTGGGCTTCTGGCCAAGGACACAACAATATTCTCCTGTTCCAATTGTCCTTTCCATTCTTTCCTGTTTAAGTGCAATGGTTATAACATCAAAGGTGGAATATATAAGAAGATTAATATGGTCTGTGGCTGGGTTGGGTTCTCCATCTCCCCCCCCTCTGAATATGCTTTCATATCTAATGTCCAATTTGCGTCCATCAAGCCTTATCCAATTTGCGTCCATCAAGCCTTATCTCTAGGGACAGTTCCCTGGCTAATATAAGTTATTGGAGGGAATTTGCTGACAGATGATGATGTATACAGAATCACGGGGTTGATGGGAGCTTGTTACTTTAAGAGGCAGGAAGGAGTGAAGTGACTACTGAACAACAGGAGGGCAGAGGGATTGCTGCTTAACTCCTTACCACCTTTTGTAGAGTGCAGTTCAGGGGGGGTCTGAGACATCACAAGGTATGTGGGGGCAATCAGTTATACTGGAAGGGTCTACCTGGATCAGCAGGATCTTGGGAGAGCTCTCCACGGATTACTTGCTCCAGCAGAAGTCCTCAAATATACGAAATACAGGGAGGGGGATGGAGCAAGACATTAAACCCTCCTGTGGTTTAAGGTATTTATGCATATATATTTTTTTGCAATGTAAGTCACTTGAAGATCCTTTGGGTGATAAGTAACTAATCAATTTAATCATAAATAAATAAAAATACATGTTTTGCTCCCCTCACTTTTGATTCTTGCCTTGTCCCCACTGGCATGTGACCCTCAGAAGAGGATGCATCCCTCAGGCTCAAAAAGAAGAAGAAGGTGCCCCCCTTGTTTTAGTGCTTGAGCTTTGCTTATATAGACCGGCCATAGCATTTTTGGATGAGGGGCCGGCAGTAGTTGCCCTGTACTTTGTTGTAGGGATAGATTCCTTGGAAGAGGGTGGGCTCTCCTTTGTTGGAGGCTTTCAGACAGGAACTAGTGACAATCTGTCAGGGATTCTTTAGCTGTGATTCCTGCATCGCAGGGGATGGACTAGATGACCCTTGGAACAAACTCTATCATTCTATGAATTCTATGAGTCTATGATCAGTGGCAGAGCTTCATGCTCCAGCACTGAGGGGCAGAGAGCAGGCAGAGGTGGGGCTGGCACTGCCTGCGGGGGGCGTGGTGCCCAGTGCAGAGTGGGGCAGCCGTGATGGCACCCCACCGGGATCGCACTGCCAGGGGCGGTGTGCCCCCCACTCCTCTTCCTCCGCCAGTGTCTATGATTGTGTCGAGTGAATGGGGGGGGGGGGAGATTGAGTGCTGAATAGTTTAACATTTATCCAACCATCCTGGTCTGCCAGCCCATAATATCTGATCTCTCTCCCCCCCCCAATTTCCCCCTGATGTAAATAATTAAAGGTCTCACTTGCACTTAATGTGTTTTTCTGGTGTGTGGCTTTGTTAGACTTCATGACCAGAGTTTGTTGACTAGGGGAAAAAGGAGATAGTGTACATATTCTGTACATATTATTTTGTTGGAGAACTGCATTGCAAAATTCAGAGAACTGTGACTTCGAAGGCTACTTGCATTGCATTATGCATATTGTTTCAGAAAGTGTGAATTACACACGTTTGCATTAAAATGTGAACCAAACTGGATTTATTTCCCCTTCCTTGGTAGCGTTTTTGATTTTGAGGTAGAAACTGTCAGGGCAAGAGACTCTAAGTCAATTAGAATAAGCCCCCAAGGGCCAAACTTCTGGTAAGTGTATCTGTATCTGGAGGTTGGCCCTTTCCTGTTGGACTTCACCCCAGTCTTTGATGACTGACTCTTTCTTAAGCATTGCCAAGTTCGTGAAATATGCCCCTCTGTTCTTTGCTGGGTAGGCAAACACTTGTTTTCTTGCAGCCATAAAAGCCTGTAAAAGGTTTCTATGGCTGGACTGCTCTGCCTGGGTAAATGGAACTGACAAGCTTTAATTAGCTGGTGATGGCCAGTAAAAGGACTAATAATGTTGAGCAAGGATTTGAGCTGCGGGAACCTCTTCCGTCTCCCTCCCCCTGCCCCCAATCCTAGCATCTTTTCCTAATTAGGTTTTAATTTAAAGGAAGCAAAAGGGAAAGAAAGGCATTCCAGCATATCAACAATGTGTTGCTTGAAATTGCACAAAGAGACACTGTGGGAGGCGTGTTGAAATAAATAACAAGGCAGGCTCAATTTGCGCATAATTTCAGCTGAGGATTGTTTCTCTGTTACTGCGGGGCTTGAAAGTGAGCAGCAGAGTAGGAGAAGTGCTGCAAGAACATTGGAAAAATGGAAACATAAAACACTGCCTTATATACCGAGTCAGTCCATTAGTCCATCCAGCTCGCTGTCATCTACTCTGACTGGCAGTGACTCACAGGAGACATTCCCAGCTCTAGCTGGGGAGATGTCGGGGACTGAGCATATTACACCAATCCTGACCTGTCGAGTCGTTCATAAGTCAAGGTACCACTGTGTTTCGTATTTTTTTTGTATTTTTATTCTGTGAATAAAGATTCTGCGATCTTTGGATGAAAGATGTAATAAAAATGCAATACAGTGGAACCTCGGTTTATGAACACCTCGGTTTACGAATTTTCAGTTTACGAACGTCGCGGACCCATCTGGAACGGATTAATTCACTTTCCATTTCTTCCAATGGGAAAGTTCGCTTCAGTTTATGAACAGACTTCCAGAACCAATTACACCCATGCTTCGGATTAAGTACACTTCAGGTTGAGTACTCCGCGGACCCGTCTGGAACGGATTAATTCACTTTCCATTACTTTCCATGGGAAAGTTCGCTTCAGTTTATGAACGCTTCAGTTTATCAACAGACTTCCGGAACCAATTGTGTTCATAAACCGAGGTACCACTGTACAACAAAGGGAGGGAGGGAGGGAGGGAGGGAGGGAGGGAAGGGGGAGGGGTTAGCTAGCTGTGGCCTTTTGGCTGGAATGTAGCCAGATCCGTTGCTTCTGCCCCTTCCCACTACTGTCATGTGGTCCACTGAAACTTGTCTATGAAGGATTTCAGTCTTCAGGCTGAAAAAAGGCTCACTGGCTCTAAGGGCACTTGTAGGCTTCTCACGAGTAAGAGGCTTCAAACTCCGTAGCTGGGTTTTACAAAGTTTTATTATATACATATGTACAAGACAGAGCTAAAAAGTCCTTGACTTCTCTATTTCAAATCAGAATCCGGAAGTGGTGTGCGTCTTGACCAGCGCCAACATGACAGGAACCTGGGAGCCCTCAGCTTCCGCCTTTGCTCCCTGCATTTGTTCCCCCCTGTGCTCCTGGGGCGAAGGGGCGGGAACATAGCTCCCCCCCCCAGAACTGCTAAACCGTTGAGCAGGCTCTCTGGTTACCGACCCCTCTCCCTCTGCAGCACTCAGGCCCGGCACTTCTGATCTTCCTCACTGCTTCTGTGAGCTGTCAGCGTCCCCTTGGGACCTTCCTGCCGATGCTCTGAGGCAGCAGCATCTCGCAGCCCTTCCACCAATCCGTTGGGCTCCCTGCTGACCCCTGGTGGTCCCCTGACACTGGGGGAATCGATGCTCGAGTTGTTGCTGGACTCCAGCTTCCACCAGTGCAAAGCAGCATTATGGCCAATTCTAAGACTGAAGAGTGTGGGTTGAGAAACTTGTGCAGGGCCAGGTTGGGGCAGATATCTTTTGAAGCCTCCCATGTGCCATTTTTTGGGCTGTTTCTAGTAGTCTTTACTCACACAACCAGTAAAAAGCTGCCATGGAGGGGGGGGGATAATTGCATCTTTAGGAAGGCATTTGGGGATGTGCTATTATGACATTGCAATGTTATTATAAGGTGGTCTTATTTCTTTAATATGCAGTAAATGGTTTGCTGCTGTAGTTGGTTATTGAAGCTGGGTTCTACGTGTGTGTGTTATCTATTGCCTGTATTCCATAATGGTTTAGAATCCTGTTGTTGCCGCTAATGGTTTTTTAAAATAATAAAATGTAACTTGTGTATTGTAAAATAAAATTTTATTTGTGAACTTTATTAAGAACCTCCTGATAAAGCAAGGAAGATAATGAAATAAGATGAAACTGTCCTGCATTACATTCAGCTGTTTTCTGGTGCTCCCCCCTCCCAGCAATTAATAAAATTCAGGCCCTTTATTTTCTAAAATTTCCATACATCAAGGATGGAGGGCCCTCATGGCCCTCCAGATGTTGTTAGGCTGTAACTTCTACCATTCATTCTGGCTGGGGCAGATGGGAGTTGTAGTCCAATGTGAGCCAACCCTGATCTTTACACAGTTGCAGTTTCTCCATGAAGAGATAACAGATCATGATATACAACAGGGCTGGGAACACAGTGGCCCTCCAGATGCCAGAGATAAACTTTTGCCATTCTGCACAATTGACCATACAAGCTGGGACTGATGGGAGTCATAGTTCAACAGCATCTAGAGGGCCACAGATTCCCCAACTCTACCATAAAGTTTAGGAACTCATTTTACAACTCTGTTTAGCTGGGACCCTCGAGAAATTTTTTTGATGATGGACATCCTTCCCCAAACACCCTCCACCCCCCATAAACTCATGACAATCAAAGGGTGTGTGTAAGAAGCCCTAAGCATATCTTTGATGAAAGATTCTAAACACCCAACTCTAGCTCCCCTTCTATGGCATGCTGCACAGTCTACATACAGTGGAACCTCGGTTTATGAACACCTCGGTTTATGAATTTTCGCTTTACGAACGCTGCAGACCCATCTGGAACGGATTAATTCACTTTCCATTACTTTCAATGGGAAAGTTCGCTTCAGTTTATGAACAGACTTCCGGAACCAATTACACCCATGCTTCGGGTTTAGTACGCTTCGGGTTGAGTACTCCGTGGACCTGTCTGGAACGGTTTAATCCACTTTCCATTACTTTCAATGGGAAAGTTCACTTCAGTTTATGAACGCTTCAGTTTATGAACAGACTTCCAGAACCAATTGTGTTCATAAACCAAAGTACCACTGTATTGGTTTTCAGGAAGAACTTTCTGATGGGAAGAGATGTTCAACAGTGGAACAGACTCCTATGAGAGGTGGTAGACTCTCCTTCCTTGGAGGTTTTAAAGCAGAGGTTGGATGCTTTAGTTGAGATTCCTGCATTGCAGGGGTTGAAAAAGATGATCCTTGGGCTCTGTTCCAACTCTACAATTCTATGATTCTATAGAGTGGGTTGTTATGTAAGCATATAAGAAGAGATTGTTTAAAACCTTTGTGGACCTTAATCTTACCATACCATAAATATGCATGCCATCCAAATACATTATCAAAACCTTCCAAATCTAAGACATCAGTATTTTCCAACATCATCTCTCTCTGTATTAGAGATGTTTAAACTTATCTTGGATACTTATCTTGGAAGGGGTTTCCTTTGTTCAGGTTTGTACACAATCCAGCAAAATTAGTTTTCATGACTGAGACTGCTATCTTATGAAAATTTGCTTGGGAGGAGGTTCTATTGAAATAATGATGAATAAGTTCAGGCTACCACTGTTATTGACATAAAAGGGATTCCTGGTGGTTGCAGCCAAGTTGTATTCTATTGCTTTCCATTACACTCTCTTGTAATTCAATGCTCATGGGTCAATCATGGGGTTTTAGCAACCCACATCCCTTGGTGATTTGGCAATCCTCCATCCACCACTTCAGTTATTTGAGATGCCTGCCAATGTATCCTAGGTCTTTCCCTCACTAAATGAGAACCATAGGGGGAAGCATAACCAATAAGAGCGCATTCAATTCAGCTGAGTGGAAGAAGTGGGGGAGGAAACCCTCTCTTTCTTCTACCACGTTAGGAGTAGGAGCAAAAAACTCTTCTGACTTCCTTCTGTCTAAGCCTGATGAAAATTGGGTGGGCAGGTCGCTGCACTCCTGGTTTTTGTGTTTATGAAAACTGTAGCTGCCTGAAATCAGCACAGCGCCGCGTGTCGACTGCACAAGACTTGCCAGCCAGCCAGCCCTCTGTCTGCCTGCCTCATCCCTTCAATTGGCGTAGATTGAACACACACACACAATGGAGGAGGGCTGAATGTGTAGATGCTTATATACAATTTGTTTAAACTTCAGTTCCCATATTCCAAGAATTTTGCATCACCCCAAAACTGAGCACCAGCATTAAATTTATTGACATGTAAGTCATGGAACTGACATGGAAAGCAGAGTGGAAGAAACATTGAAATTTCCAGGTGCCATTTATTTTGCGCAGCCTTAAATAGAAGATTTTAGGCTGCAATATGCAATTTACCTGTTTTTAGTCTGGCTTTGCCTTGTGATGGCTATTTATGCCATACAATAAAACTGTCAAGAGAGTGAGCTTTTGAAAGGCAGAGACCTTTTTTAGACCTTGGATTAAAAAGCCGAATAATACAAATTAAATATAGTACCAGAGAGAGAATTTTATTCTAAAAAAATGAATCCATCAAGAGATCATGTTCTTTTTATCAGCATTTGCAGCATTTGCATAGGCAAACTTGGCCCTCCAGATATTTTCAGACTACAACTCCCATCATCCCTGACCAGTGGTCCTGTTAGCTAGGGGTGATGGGAGTTGTAGTCCCAAAATCTCTGGAGGGCCTATGCCTGATTTACAGCGTGTTGTGCAACCATGAACAAATATATATTTATTCCCTACATGCAGAAGAAGAAAAAAGAAGTGTTCATCTTAGAGCACTCAGGCACACAGAGACCACAGATGTTTCTGTCACTGTAAGGTATGGGCAGGAAACCTAAGGCCCGGGGGCTAGATAAGGCCCAATTGCCTTCTCAATCCGGCCTGCGAATGGTCCGGGTATCAGTGTGTTTTTACATGAGTAGAATGTGTGCTTTTATTTAAAATGCATCTCTGGGTTATCTGTGGGGCAGAGGAATTCGTTCACCCCCCCCCCCAAGGCCTTAGGGATAGTGGACTGGTCCCCTGCTGAAAAAGTTTGCTGACCCTTGCTGTATGGTATATTCAGTACATCACAAACCACAACAATGCCCTCTCACCATGAGCTACCCATGGCTTGCTTGTTAGAATGGAAAGCAGAAGACACCTGACATAATTAATTCCAAACTAAACTACTTTCAAATTTAATGTTGGCTGTATTATTTACATATACATGCATGTAGTGTTTGTTGGGGGTGAGGACCTATGGGTATTGTTTGTTATATATATTTTGAGAAATGGAAAGTTAATAAGTTTTAAAAATAAAATAGAAGACGTGTTGGGCATGCATTCCTTAATTTCCAACCCTAATTTTGTCACTGTTTTTTTTTTGGTAGGGGTCTGATTTTGAGGGGTGGCAAAATTTCCCAACTCTAAAAACAACAAGCCTGAAATAAAGAAATGATAAAATGAATTAAAACTTGCTTCTGAGGAACAGTGAAAATCAGCCACCTCTGTACACAGGAGATAATAGCATATCTCAGGATGAAACAAGTAAAAGGTAAAGGACCTCTGGATGGTTAAATTGGGTGACTCTGATTATTCAGGGAAGTTTTATCTTTGTGGATTACATAGGTGCAAGTGATCAGGGGCGTAGGAAGAGGGGGGCAATGGGAGCGCGCTGCCCCCAGCAGCACGATCCTGGTGGGCCATCACAGCTGCCCCCCTGCCCACGCTGGGTGCCCCGACCCCGCAGGTGGCGGTCCCCGCCCCCAGAACATCCCCCCCACGTCCCCAGAATGGGCAGCGCGCCAGCCCCGCCCCGCCTGCTCTCCGCCCCCAGTGCTGGAACATGAAGCTCCACCAGTGCTAGTGATGTCAAAAGAATCTTTGGACAATGGACTATTCCTGGCAAGTGGATTTCCTCCCACCCACCTGTTTGAACCCATTGCAGCAGACTTTTGCTACGAATGGTTTTCATCATGGCTCTCTACAACAAAGGTTTTTTAAAAACCAACCATGAAAACATTACATGGAGATAGATAAGCAAATTTTTTTTTGGCAATGTACATTATTTCAGTATTCACTGATGTATACTTGTTTTTCTTTTCCTGTTTCTGGAGCATTTGTTTGTTTTCAGAGGTAGCCAAGACTGCAATCCTAGCCATGTCTATTCAGAAATAAATCCTATTGCATTCAGAGAGGCTTAAACCCAGACATGTGGGGCTAAAATTTCAGCCTTAATCTTCTTCTTACAGTGATTTTTTTAAAGCAATAGAATACATAACTTAATATTGCTCTTTTCACATGGAAATAAGTGGTCTCTTTTGTTATCTTCATCTGTATTTCTTAATTAAAGTCTGAGGCTCTTTGTAAAATTGGGATGAACCTTCTGGATTTGACTGCTCATTCTTGACCATCCATCCATCCTCTAAATCTTAGTTTCTAAAGTAAGATTAATTTTTAAACAGTTCGGTTGACTTATAATTAAACTCTTAAATTGTCCCTCCCTGATGCCTCAGTGAGGGAAATGTGATAGGATGAGAAGCTTATAATGAACTATGAAATCAAACTAGTGAGATAAGTGGAGTTATAATTGCAGCCTATCAGCCCCACTGAATTTGTTCGGACTTACTTCTGAGTAGACATGGTGAGGTTTTCAGTTATGGGCTATTAGTCCCTTTGTTCTCTTTAAGGTGCCACAATACTTTTTGCTGTTCTTTTTACTGCAAAAGACTCAAGAGGGCTGCTATCCCTCTGAACATTCATTAACTTTCAAAGGGAACATGCGGAGAAGGTGATTGATTTGTAAATATTGCTTGGCTGAGATATCTGTAAATCTCTGGTGCTTGAGATATGTCTTTCTTTGTGTGCTGCATTTTACAAAATGTTAAAAGTATGTATGTTTCTGCATCAGCAGAGGGCAAAATGGAAGACAGGCTTGTACAAAATAAATCAATTGCAGCAGAACAGAAAATACCAGGTGAAAATGTGAATGATGTCAGAAAGGATTGAGACATGTTAGTACATACCTAATAGCTGTTCCTCAAAACAAAATAAATTACGAGGGTCATTCCAGGACAACTGATTGTGAAAATGTAGCAGAAACCATTCTAACCCAAATTTATATTGTCATAGGAAATTCCCAGAACCTTGTATTGCCTTAATATCACTTAGATGTCAAAAGTTCATATTGGCTACCAGCTTGAATGACTCTTTCAAAAAAAAGGATTGGAAAATTCATTGAGAATAATACTATCATAGAAGCATAGAATTGTAGAGTTGGACCCGTACGGGCCACCATATTGGAAAACAATATATATATGATAAGAATAATATTGGAGGAAACTGGGTATTGAAACCTGCTTAACCTAAATCAGGCATCCCCAAACTGCGGCCCTCCAGATGTTTTGGCCTACAACTCCCATGATCCCTATCTAACAGGACCAATGGTCGGGGAAGATGGGAATTGTAGTCCAAAACATCTGGAGGGCCGAAGTTTGGGGATGCCTGACCTAAATCATATATTCCCAGTTTTCAGTGGCCCGTGCTTCACGCAGAGTATACGCAGTCAGAAGTTGACCTAGCTAAGAAAACACCACCAAGAGCGTAGGGTATTATCTCTCCCTTATTAGCTGCACACTTGTAAAAGTATGCAGATGAAAATACAAACGGTTGGGTTTCTTTAACTGAAAAACAAACTGACTCTAAAGAGACTTTAAACTAAAGATAAATGCCTTCTCTCTTAACAATGTAATCTACCCACATTCAAAACCTCCCACAAACCTCCCATTAAACTACCCAAGAATTTACAGCAAACTAGCATTATAACTAAGCAACTCTCATACTAAGATTCAACTGGGAATCTCTTAAACTGAGAACAACTGAGAGAGTGATCTACTGAGAGAGATGAATCAAACCGAAAGATCTAACTAAGAGATACAGAAGGCTTTCTGGCAGAGCCTTATATACAAAAAGCAGAGCCCACGCCTGTGAGCAATTAACAGAAACACCGGCACCTGTTTCTGTTAAACGGACAGTATTTACATTAGACTGGCTCTGAAGTAACTTGACTATTCAAAAAATCCAACAATTTCAACCCCCTGTAATGCAAGAATATCAACTAAAGCATCCATGACAGATGACCATCCAACCTCTGCTAAAAAAAACCTCCAAGAAGGAGAGTCCACAACCTCCCAAGGGAAACCGTTCCACTGTTGAACGGCTCTTACTGGCAGAAAGCTTTTCCTGATGTTTAGTCAGAATCTCCTTTCTTCTAACTTGAAGTCATTGGTTCGAGTCCTGCACTTCAGAGCAGGAGAAAACCAGCTTGATCCCTCTTTCATGCGACAGGCCTTGAGATATATAAAGATGGCTCTTATATCGCCTTTCAATCTCCTCTTTTCTAGGCCAGACATACCCAGCTCCTTCAATCTTTCCTCATGAGACTTGGATATCAGTGGCTGCTAGCCATAATAATAATAATAATAATAATATATTTATACCCCGCACATCTGGCTAGGTTTTCCCCGCCACTCTGGGCGGCTTCCAGAAGGATATTAAAATACAATACTCTGTTAAAAATTAAAAGCTTCCCTAAACAGGGCTGCCTTCAGATGTCTTCTAAAAGTCTGGTAGTTGTTTTTATCTTTGACATCTGGTGGGAGGGCATTCCACAGGGCGGGTGCCACTACCGAGAAGGCCCTCTGCCTGGTTCCCTGTAACTTGGCTTCTCGCCGCGAGGGAACCGCCAGAAAGCCCTCGGCGCTGGACCTCAGTGTCCGGGTAGAATGATGGGGGTGTTTCAAACCAGCAACAGCTGTGAGAGGACATTGGGTGATCTGCAGACTCTGTTCTGCTTGATGTCCCCCCCCCCTCTGAGACAGATGTGTCTGAGTCTTCCTTCTAGTGCCTTGCCCATCCCTGTGGGTGGTTTTACTTTTGATTCATGCTAATCTGAGAGCAAGCATGCCACAGAGCACCGGGTGACATATTAACGCTTCCTCAGAAGTAATTCTATTATTGCCAAAAGTCTCCATGTATTTAATCACATTTTGTTCAGTGGGGAGAAAGGGGGGGGGGAACCACCAATGTTTCTGTTTCAAACAAAAGGAGCTATAAACCAACCAATTAGCCACTTGACTTCTTTGCTAACCTTGTACGACTCCCTCGCACATTTCACACAATTTTCATGCTGCTAATTAGGAGAGTCACCGAGGGAAGCTGGCTGTGCAGCTGCAAAGGGTTCTGCTTTTACAGCAAGCTTGAGAAGGGGGGACTCAGGCTGTGAGCGCTGATGAATGCGGGAGATTTTACCTGAATGTTTTGCAGTTGGCTGACCAGGCTAGCAATTGTGGCCTTATCCTTGTTTGCGCTCGGATTTCCTTAGGTGCTGCTTCTGACTCTAGTCATATTCCATTGCCTTAGGCTTTCCTCCCTTTGGTTGGGGGCACATGGATCTCTGCACCCCGCTCATTCCTGCCCTGATCTCTCCCCTTCCCATTCACACCCCCGGTTACTGTCAGCTGTTTCATCCTGCATCCACAGCACACCTGTTTTCACTGGTAGTATTTTCACATTTGAATGGTGTGGGTATGATTGTAGGGCGTGAGAGTCAGATGGTGGCAGTGGGATGGGTGAATTTTTGTGGAGTCCATCTCTATATGTTTATGACAGGAGTGGGAAACCTCAGGCCCAGGGGCCAAACGTGGCCCTCCAGACCTCTAAATCCAGCCCTCCAGTCTCCTCTCTGTCAACACCCCCCACCACACACTTTCAAGCAGCCCTTTAAGCCTTCAACCCGCCTTGCTTCTTATGCCTCTTGGGACCTTTTGCCTGGCTGAAAGGTCTCCTTGCACCCAGCCAATGCTTCTTGCTTCCCGGCATAGAGGATAGAGAGGGGTGTGTGAGTATGTGTAGAAACTAGCCTACTGTCTCAACAACAGCAACATTTGCATTCCTGACTCCACATACTTTTGGCTGTGGCCCCCATGCACCACTGGCAGGTGGCCCCTGGAAGATTTCTCAGAATTGAATGCAGCCCCTGGGACAGAAAATGGTTTGTCCCCTCTGGTCTGTGATATACCAGCAGAATAGTCCTTGAATGTATTGTGCCCCAGGGAATGGCACAACAATGGCCTTAAAAATACCAAAAAAACAAACCAAAGCATCTCTCAAAGGCAAAAAGAGAATGAGCCCTGCATTGTAGGGGGTTGGACTAAACGACTCTCAGAGTCCCTTTCAACTCTACAGTTCTATTGGTTATTTACCCAGGATATGGAGCTGAAAAACCAGGACAGTCCCAGGTTAGTGGGATCAGCTGGAGCACCTGATCCTGCAGGGTCTTGACTTGAGAAAGTCCAAGGTCTGTGTGTGACAACAGGAGTCCCCTCACTTTCATTTCCCCTTTTCCCCTGGCTTAGCTGCCTCTCTCACGCAGGAGAGTTTCAACTGTCTGCACAATGTACTTCATGCACATGCTTTTCTCTGGTCCTCTCCCAATTGGTTAAACTTTGGGTTTAACAGTGGCGTGTTGCTCTCTTTTGAGTAGACACATTCATTCTGCCTCTCCGCTTTACTGCTCCGACTCATTGAGTTTGCACACACACACACGAAAATATATATGGAAAAAAGAGGCAAGGAGGCAAGGAGGGGTGGAAGCGAGACCATGATGGAACCAGATTGCCTTAGATGCACAGGCAATGCCCACAACCCAGGGAGGTTGCTGTGGGGGGAGAGGGAGAAATGCATGTACCAGCATGCCTTTGAATAAAGCCACTCTCCCTTCTCTCTGTGGGTAATTCATTATTATTATTCATTATTACAATTATTCCATCCGTTTTTTAATGTGGATGAACTACTACAAGAAAGCACGTCCAATAAACAAAAATGGTACAAGGAGAAAGCCCCAAAGATACTCAGATAAATAAGTAGTTCGGTGAAGTAATAATAAAAAATATCAAACATATGATCAGGGAACTCTGCTCAGGGAAGACAAACAGGGGGGCATAGGAAAGGGGGTGGGGGCGATTCGCCCCAGGTGCCATCATGCAGGGTGTGTGTGACAAATTATCAAGGAACAATTACTGCCCTAATAGGGCGGTTCATAAAAAACTTTAAAAAAAAAGCCTGCCCCAAAGCATTTCATGCACATCAGTTAATACCTTGACCCTCCTCCACAAAAATAGCTGCTTACTTGGCCGTTTTCCTATGTCATGAAAGCTAAAATTTCAACAAAGTATGTGCCTTTGCTAGACTCTTTTTGTGCACCTGCTAAAAGCATTCTTCTTTAGGCAAGCATACCTAGATGCTTAGGAAGTTGAAGTAATTTTAATCTTAATATTTTAGCTTTTGTATGTTTTAAAGTAGGATTGTTAATTTTTTATTTTACTGCTGTGGTGGTGTTTTTGTTTTGGTAAACCATTTTGCATTTTTAAAAAAATAAATTTTATTAAATAAATAATAATTTTTTTAAAAAAGTATCTGTCCATAGTGGCCTACTTGTTATGAGAGGCCCAGAATCCACATTCCTTTGTAAGAAAATATGAAAGAATGTACTGTAAAACCATTTTTGCAGGCAGGAAAAAAAATCAATGTGTGTGTGGGGGTGGGGTGGGGTGGGGTGACAAGATTTTTTCCACAGCAGGTACCACCTGACCTTCCTACGCCTCTGGACAAACACAGTCCTGGGGCTGGTTTAAGCTGTGTAGGTGTAGCCTTCAAGGAAAAAGCTCTGAGTATACTCAGACTGCACTCCAAGTTAGTCCTCATCCTATACTGAGGCTGCTGAACTGATGGCATGGGAGCCTTCCCAACAGGGGCTGGAAAGCAAACGATCTGCCCACAATTCAAATATCACAGAATCATAGAGTTGGAAGAGATCCCAAGGGTCATCTAGTCCAACCCCCTGCAATGCAGGAATTTCAGCCAAATAATCCAAGACAAATGACCACCCAACCTCTGTTTAAAAGTCTCCAAGGAAGGCTCCCAAGTCAAGACTTTGGGCTTTCTGCCCAGAGACATCTGAGATGGACCACTTTGACATAGTTATATCTCTGGATTAGGACTGAGTGGTGAAGAGACCTGATTGGCTGTAGAAGAAGAGACTGACAGACATGTTTTCCCAATCCTTTAGAAGTTCTCAGAATGTTTGTGGGGGTGGGGTGGGTGGGATGTGGCTTTGAGATGGTGTGTAGCATCTAGATCAGTGATGGTGAACCTATGACACGCGTGTCAGCACTGACACGCATAGCCATTTTTGGTGACACGCGGCCGCATGCCGAGACCTCACTTCTGGCCACTAGCGGAATGCCGCTGGCCCAACCTGAGTCCACCTCCCCAGCAGCAGACCCGTTGGAAGAAGGCCTGAGTCCAGAGTCCCACTGGGAAAGACCTCTGGGTTTTGCCTTATTTTTTTCCATTTTTAAATATTTTTTTAATTTTATTTTTAAAAAACTCTAACAATTTTTGCCCTCTCCTTTTTCCTTTTTTAAATGGGGAAACAATTATACATTTTTGTTATTTAAACTATAAATATCGCGAAATTATGGTTTTTCTCTCCCGAGTTATGCTCGTTTTTTTGGTGAATTTTGACACATCAAGCTCAAAAGGTTGCCCATCACTGATCTAGATCAAGGGAAGTAATAGTACCACTGTATTCTGCTCTGGTCAGACCTCACCTGGAGTACTGTGTCCAGTTCTGGGCACCACAGTTCAAGAAGGATACTGACAAGCTGGAACGTGTCCAGAAGAGGGCAACCAAAATGGTCAAAGGCCTGGAAACGATGCCTTATGAGGAACGACTTAGGGAGCTGGGTATGTTTAGCCTGGAGAAGAGAAGGTTAAGGGGTGATATGATAGCCATGTTCAAATATATTAAAGGATGTCATATTGAAAAGGGTGAAAGGTGTTTTCTGCTGCTCCAGAGCAGCAGAGGATACGGAGCAATGGATTCAAGCTACAAGAAAGAAGATTCCACCTAAACATTAGGAAGAACTTCCTGACAGTAAGAGCTGTTCGACAGTGGAATTTGCTGCCAAGGAGTGTGGTGGAGTCTCCTCCTTTGGAGGTCTTTAAGCAGAGGCTTTGATGGTGTTTCCTGCTTGACGGGGGTTTGGACTGGATGGCCCTTGTGGTCTCTTCCAACTCTGTGATTCTATTTAAAAGTATTTCTAAGCTGCTGAGTTTTTATAAAATCTCCGAGTGGTGTACAAAAGAAGATTAAAAATAATAAAACAGTATCATTAGCACAAGTAAATCACAAATTGAGAAATAACAGGGTCAAATCTCATGGGTCACGGGAAGCCGGGGTGGGTGGGGTTACAGATATGTCTTCTCAGGGTGCCTGAGGCAACTAATAGATTATGCTTCATGTAAGGAAGAGGTTCAAGGTCAATGGAAGAAAATGCCCCTTTGGGGGTTACTGCCCTGTGATACTACTCTGTATGGTACTACGTAATCAGAGGCAGCAATGTTCTGAATACCAGTTGCTGGAAACCACAGGAGGGGAGAGTGCTCTTGTGCTTCTGTTCTGCTTTCAGGTTTCGTTAAGTATAATTGCTTAATTGCACACTGAAATGGAGAATGCCTGTATGTATATTACTAAAGGTAAACTAATGTGCTTCTCCTGGAGTAAGCAGCCTCGGGGTGAAATGCAGGCTAATGGAGTCTGTGCAGAGAGAGAGACCTCTGATTTTCGGTCTGTTGGAATGATTTCATATTTTGTAAGATGCTGAACCTCTGCTGCACACGCACAAGATATTGTATGCAACTCTTTTGGAGGCATCACTATTGTTTTTGTTCTGTTTTGAATAAAGTTCTGGAAGAATTTTGAATAATGTTTATGGGTCTGGACAATGTATATTCCAAAGGGAATTAGTTTTTATGCAATCAGTTGCTTTAAGCTGCACAATATTAATATCTTCAATCGGTTCCCCAGTAAGAACAGGCTGCAAGACTAGAGGGACCATTGGGCTGATCCAGCAAACTCTGCTTACGTTCTTATCTTGTGATAAATACTCTTTTCGGTTTTCCTGGCTAGGCAATTTTATTCTGTCACTTGGGTTCTGCTTGAGTTGCACTGACTGCTGATTTGATTCTGGGCTCTGTTCAAAGTGCTTGTTTTAACCTTTAAAGGCCTTGATGTCTTGGAGCCTAGGTTCCTTGGGAAACACTTGGACCCATAGGTTCCTCCCCATATGCTCTGATCTTTGTCAGGGACCCTGCTCTAAATCTCTCATGCTCAGGAGGTGAATCTGGTGACAATGGGGTGTCTCTGTTATGGCCCCTATCCTATGCAATGCCCTGCCAAGCAAAGCTCCACAAACTCCCTCACTATATTGCTTCAGGCAGGTGGTGAAAACCTGGATTTTGAAAGAAGACTCCTGGTCAGTTGTGTGGTTTTGCTGACTTGTGTCTGTGCCATTTAGGGCTGGTGGAATTTGTTAAATGGTATCTGAAGAAGTGTGCATGCACACGAAAGCTCATACCAAAATAAAAACTTAGTTGGTCTTTAAGGTGCTACTGAAGGAATTTTTTTGTTAAATGGGTTAGCTATATATATGGATTATGTTTATTACTGTTTCTTAGCTGCCTTGAGTCTTTGGGGATAAATAAGTAGGATAGATTTTTTTAAGCAACAAAAACTAACTAATAAATACAGCCAATACTGTACTGTATTGGAGAAGGGCTGCTGCTCCCTCCATGGTGGAGTGGCTGGTTTGCAGGCAGGAGGTTGTAGATTCGGTCTCCAGGTCAGGTCAGGAGAAGGCCTGAATCTCCAGAGAGCTGCTGCCAGTCAGTGTAGACTGTTCTGAGCTCAATTGACCATTAGACCATTAGACTGACCATTGGATTGACCATTAGGCTGAATAGTAGACGGCTCAGCACAACTGCCAGAGGTACTCTTAGAGATCAGCACTAAGGAAACCTACTCTATTATGAAAAGCCCCAATGTGTTTTATTTGCTAAAAAGCTTTCCATTTAATTCCCCATTTCCCCAATTTCTCCTTTAATAAGTTGACTTAAGGCCCTCATTGCTAAATGAAACTGTAAATAAAATTGCACAAAGAATGTCTTCTCCTTCTCATGTCCCTGCCCGCATCAAGACAGATATGACAAGCTTTCAGGATCAAGGAGAATGGAAGAAAGGAAAAGCAGTGTATTGTATAGATAATAAAAGGGTCTGGGGGAAAGAGAAGCGAGGGACTGGCAAAGCCAAACCAGAAGATTGTTTGCATCAAATGAAAGATAAGAGGAGAAAACTATCTAGGCCAAGAGAGTGGAAGAGAGATGAGACTGCAGAACTACTGAAGCAAAATGAAGAATTATTTGCTATCACTGCTTTGACGTAAAAATGAAAAAGTTGCCATCCAAGATGGCCTTCAGGAGGCTGTCTGTCTGTGGGGTTGTTGTGTGGGGTTCCACCTTTGGTTGGGCAAAATAAGGAAGAGGTTGCGGGGAACTGGGAGGCTAAAAAAACACTTTACTGTTGGGGCATGTGCAGAGTGCCCATTCTCATGCCAGCGGAGTGTGCCAAAAGAACGCAGAAGCACCAAGCAGTTCTAGGAATGAATTTAAATTCATTGTGTATTTAAGCAAAAAAATTCACCAAACTTAATGAAATGTCCAAGTGCCAATCAACATCAATATTGTATTCAGGGGTCAGCAAAAATTTTCAGCAGGGGGCCGGTCCACTGTCCCTCAGACCTTGTGGGGGGCCGGACTATATTTTGAAAAAAATAATAATGAATGAAGTCCTATGCCCCACAAATAACCCAGAGATGCATTTTAAATAAAGGGCACATTCTACTCATGTAAAAACACACTGATTCCCGGGACGTCCACAGGCCGGATTTAGAAGGCGATTGGGCCGGATCCGGTCCTGGGTCTTAGTTTGCCTACCCATGGTGTATTTAATAGCATTGCCCCACATAAGAAACTAAACTGTTAAGCCCTACATAGACCTCATTTTCATAAATATATTTCATAAATACAAATAAATAAATTTCATATAGACAAAGAGAATTAAAGAGAAGCATGCCACAGAATGGGCTTCCAATGTGCTGCCTCCCATAACTCAAGCTTCTCCCTGGAGACTTCCATGCCATTCCCCCTCTTTCAACTCCAGCTCCCACTACAGAGCTACCTGAGCGCCCCCCCCTCAGTTCACCTTCTGTTCTCTCTGCCCATCTCTGGGCTGGAGAGAGGGAGTATTTGAAATCCATTCAAACGCTTCCTTCAGTGCACAAAGATGGCCCCCCCTCCCCCCTCCCCCAGTTGCTGCACTTGCTGGTTGTTTTTACACCCTCCTTGCCAGACAAATCCTTCCAAAACGTACCTATTTTAAAAACACAGCAAGCAATTTGAATATACTAAGAAGCCTTCAGAATCAGCTTGATGGCCGGGGTTGGGAGGAAAAATCCACCTGCAGCCCCCCCCATATCCGTCCCAGATACCAAAGCCCCCCCTCCCCCTACTGCCCCCTTTTGGAGAAACTTTTCTTCCCCTCCCGCTCAACTCATTCTTAGTCCCCAGCTTGCTCCCTCATCCCCACAACTTGAGTTCCCCAGCCACGGTTCACAGCCCTCCCCCCCTGGAACTCTGTCCTTCTCCCTGAGGAGGGGAGTCCCAGGCAGCAGCAGGGGAGGGAATGGCACTCCTCCTCCTCTTGCTAGATCTATCCATCTAGTGCGCACCCCTCTCCCTGCTCCTAGCCAAGACCATGGCCCAGTCCCTCAGCTGGGGCTTGGGGGGGGGAGGGCGAGCAGCCCCCATTGCTCCTGAAGAGATTCAGAGGGGGTGGCGGGCAATGCATGGCAGAAGAGGAAGGGTCCAGAGAGCCCTGCATTTGCGTGTGGAGACCCTTTAACCTGGCCTAGAAATAAATTCAAACTGGACTCATATTTTTGGTTTGGTTTTTGGCAGAATTTAGTGTGGGAATGTTAGGGATGTGGATTAGGATATATTATTAGATAGATCCTATCCAAGCTTGTGTTAGCAAGCTTCCAATATCAGCAGAGTGACATTCCCCTTTTGTTCGCAGCAAAACATGAGTGTTAGGTTTGTTAGAACCTCTGCAACAATATTATACTTCAATATTACACTTCCTGGCAAATCCTCTCTGTCCCTCTTAAAAGAAATATACAACACAATAGTATTAAAATAAGATAGAGTTTACTCACATGACATCCTGAGTTAACAGCATTATCTCAGAAAGGCAGGCTTACGTAGAAAAGTTACCAATATGTACATCTGGAGTCTTCTTAGTATAGTAAGGCTCCATCTGGTCTCTCTCTTGGCAGCAGGGCAAGAGGGAGAACCATCCTAACTGGAGATTCTCTGGAGATGTGTTCCCATTGAAGAAGAGCTGTCTAAGAGAGAGAATGGCTGCTGGCTGGGAGCTTCTACCTGCCAGCTAATCCATCTCATCTGCATGTCTGGAGGAACAGGAAACTGAACTTAGTCAGGTGTCCCTCCAGGTGAGTTCCTCTTAGTGGACACTCTAGGAACTGTTGTGACTTCTCTGCCCCAGTGTTCCATCCCACATTTAGGCCACAACTTTATTGATTACAAATCAAGTGAGTGGTTGCATAGGCTCTGGTTCGGCTAGCTTCCTGCAGCATTGCAGGCAGTGCTGACTCTGAGTAGCACCCATATGTCAGCCTTGGGTGAACATCTGGGACAGAGGCAGGCAGGGGTGCCTGCCACGCCTCCCCCAGGTGAGCCTTGAACTCTGGCTCAGGGCACAACCCCACTTGGGGAAGACCAACCATGAGTCCTTGGATTCCTTTTAAAGGAATACCCATCGCATAGGGATGGCTAAGCATCCTGCCACCTCTATCAACAAGAACCAGAGCCTATCTGCAACATTACAAGTTGTGACGATTTGCTACACGGCAGGCGAAACCCAATTGGCACCAGCCAATCAGCCAAGTGGGGAAAATTCCTGCTGTGCCCCAAAGACAGGCGACACATGATGGCATAGCAAGGTCAAGCACAAGCCCTAAAGATAGGGAGATGTGGGCGGGTGTTCCAGTGCACTGAGACCCGAAAGAGAAGCTCAGGGTCACGTGCAGCAGTTAAATAGTGGTTCCTCTAACTCTTTGATTGGCATGCCCATAGCCCAATTACTCCCCATTAGAGGGACCACCAATAGGGTGTTGTGGCTGCTCCAATGTTCCCGCCCCAACACCTAGGCCAGATTGCTGGGTCCCACCGCAATGCGTGCCCTCTTGGTAGGGAGGACCCAATTTCTCTCTCTCACCTCCCTCAGGGCTCCCTGCAAAAGAGTGAAGAAGGCGTCCCCCATGGTTGGAAGGTGGAAGTCATTGCAAGGTGGGAGCAAGGTGGGTTTTTCAGTCAACTCAGTGCCACTTCGAGAAGGCAAGAGCTGTTGGACCCCCTCTCCGCTGTACAGTTTTGAGAATAATAATAATAATAATAATAATAATAATTTTATACCCTACCCTCCCTAGTGAGAGCTGGGCTCAGGGTGGCTGACATCAATAAAATTACAATAAAACATAAAATAAAGAAAAACAGTTGATTAAAATGCAGATTAAAATACATTATTGCCTTGTCCTGGGAAGAAAGGGTGAGTGACAATGTTTTGCCGAAATCAATCAATCAATCCAGTCTGCATCTCAGAGAACAGCCTCTCACCAGAAGGAAAACCAATCAGCTTCCTCCCTCTGACCCCCCCCCCCGCCCACAATAAAAGGTGGTGCAACCCTCTCTCTCTCCATCCTTCTGAGCATTTGCACAGTCCCCAAGTCCCCAGGGTTGCTTTAATTTAGGATTTGTAGCTGAAATCAGCAGCTCTTCTTTACACTGCTGTTCAAGGCAGTGATATCCAGCTTTCCATTAGCATGCTGTGGGATGCTAAGAAGAACTGCCATAGCAAATAAAGCAGTTTGCAAGCAGTAAATACAAAGAGGTTACATTTAAGAGCTGTGTGGTGACAGTAGTCATTAAGAAAGGTCGGGGGGGGGGGGATATGGAGATCTGGTTGGATCTCTCCTTGTGTCTTTCTCTGTTTGTACAGTATAATCTGTTCCTGTTCTCCTGAGCTAGTTCGCACAGTTGCTGTAGCCTTATTACAGTATATTTATTGAGGGCATTTTCTTTTCTTTTCTTTTGCAACTGTGATCCTTCTTAGGATCTTTCAATATGCTGGTGAATATACAGCCGTCCTATCAGTATGCATGGCACTTTGCCCAGTCAGAACATAAAAAGAGCCTTCTGGATCAGGCAGTGGCTTGTCTAGTGCAGCATCCTTTGTCACAGTGGCCAACAATATATCAATGGGATGCCCACAAGCAGTAACTGGGGGCAACATCACTCTCCTCTCCTGTGCTTTCCACCAACTGGCCTTATTCAGAAGCATCCTACCCCTGGCTCTGGAATTGAAGCCCTGCCCCCAGGGTGTATAGCCTGGTGAATAGGGGCTCTTATTCACACTCTCAGTGGGTGTTATTCGTGGATTAGCCTCCTGGTCATGCAGAGCAATCAGACTGAAGTGAATTAAGGAATGACTGTTCACTCCATTTATAAACCAACTTTGCATTTCTCCTTCGCCTACTGCCAGCCAATTCTCTGGGACTCTAGAGAGCAGGGATGCATCGCTTGCTCATTAAAAGCAAGTGAAGACATAAAGCATGAATGGATACAGCATAGGAGGATGCCAAGACTACCTTAAGCAGCCAAAGTTGGGTGCGACATCCAGTCTTCATATATTATTTAGCTGTGTTTCTTCTTTCCCCTTAGAGGGTTGTGAATTTTCATCGTATCTGGGATTTAGAAAGGAGAGTCAAATCTCACTTGGAGGTGGCTCCTTGACAGGATTGTCACTCTTCCACCTCTGCTCGTGCAAACACATTTTGCTGTAGGACAATGTTGACAATGTGAGCAGTCAGGCATTTTAACCTGCATCTTTCTTTGCCTGTCAGACCTTGTAAATTTCTCCAAGATGGTTAATGCTTTGAAATGACGGAGGGACTCTGAGATCAAGGTAGGAGCCAAAGCAGCCTATTGTCAAAGGCATAAATATCCCCCTTGGTATTCTCTTTCTGTCAGGCAGTAACAAAGGGGAATGTAAGCCAAATCTGGCTTGGCTGGCATGTGGATGTAAAGGTAAACAATCACTCCTACATTTCCTTCCCAGAGCTATCTTTACGGAACAGATGCAACTCCTCGTTTCCATCATCATCATTTGCTACTCAGGGTGAGATGTGGGTGTCAGGATCTCAGGGTTGCACCATGCCAGACCTACCTCCCCTTGGGTGTCAGGGGAAAGTCAGGCTTTCTGGTCTCAACCTTCCTCTGGCTCAGAGGAAGATTCAGAATGGGAGGAATCATTGCCTGGGAAGCCATCACCCTCCCTCGCAGCACCTCAGGAGTTTCCAGGCTCAAGGATCTGTTTCAGAGCACACCCACCCCACAATGTAGTCCTCACCACCCCCATGCAATAGAAGCCAGTGGCTGCAGAATCAGAAAACGACCTTTTAAGGAACTAAGCGGGGTTGTACTGACTAGCCAGCCTTCATAAGGCACAGCACTGAGGTCTCCCTGGGCAAGATTTAGCCAGAAATTGTTTCAGATTCCAGAGACCAAGATCTTTTACCAAACATCCTGGAATGCCAGAGCAGGATGGAGAAGCTTTTTCAGCCCAAGGGCCACATTCCCCCATTGGAAAACTTCCAGTGGACTCATATCAGAACCAAAAGTGGAAGGAGTACAATATGTGACTCTTACTTTTGTACCACACCAAAGCAAGCGGTATTGTCACATTTCTAGTCAGGCCAAAGCACTCAAAGAGGGTGTGGAGCAGTGATAGTGAAGGATGTGGCATGGGGAGAAGGGGAAAAGAGAATTCACATTTGGCTCATAGTCTAGAATCTAGAATCATAGAGTTGGAAGAGACCACAAGGGCCATCCAGTCCAACCCCCTGCCAAGCAGGAAACACCATCAAAGCATTCCTGAACAATGACTGTCAAGCCTCTGCTTAAAGACCTCCAAAGAAGGAGACTCCACCACACTCCTTGGCAGCAAATTCCACTGTCGAAGGAAAGGCTCTGGGTGGAAAGCCCCCGTGGGAATTCGGATCCCCCGGACACCATTTCTACGAGCGAATACAGGCTCCATGAGAAGAGAAAGATTGGATTAATCTAGATGCTCAGGAAACTGACCTGTAGACGAGGAAACTCTTAACTGAAAATTGACATTTCCTAAATTCAGAGGAGGCCTCATGGCTCTCAATGACCATGATGGCTCAGCTCTGCCTCCACAGTGGGAGACATCAATGCTTCCCAATAGCACTTGCTGGAAGCCACAGGAGGGGAGAGGGGTCTTGTGCTTGAGTCTTGCTTGCTGGTTTCCCTTTGAGACATCTGTTTGGTCCATTGGCCAGATCCAGCAGGCTCTTCTTATGTTCATTTCAGTGTTGAAACCTAGAGTAAAAATCAGCTGGTTGGCTATGAGCTGATTTGTTTCAGTGCCTGAAGACGCCATTGTTAGGATTTGCACTTTGATAACTTGGACACTGCTGTAATTTGCTTGGTTCGCTAGGAGTTTGACTAGTTCATTAAAAATCAAACTGAATAATTTAACTAATTGAATTAACACCACAACTTTTGTTACCAACTCAGCTTTCCCTCCAGCAGTATGCAGCTATCTCTGAACTGTGTTTAACCTCTGTTAACAAAGCCTGTAATATTCTGGCAGTCAATGAGAGGCTTTTGCGAGCAAATGGAGTGTGTTTGGAACCTTCCGAATCTCTTGGGAAAGCTGTGTGAAAGAAACATCGGTTGGTGTGTGTGTAGGAGAGACTATAGAGTTGCAAGTGCTCTTGATCAGTTCCATTAGTTGCATCATTAACAAGACCCATCCTGTCAACAGCATGTTAGGAGAGCCCAGGGACTTGGGTGGCGCTGTGGTCTAAACCACTGAGGCTCTTGGGCTTGCTGATCAGAAGGTTGGTGGTTCGATCCTTGCCCGAGCTCCCATTTGTCCCTGCTCTTGCCAACCTAGCAGTTCGAAAGCATGCCAGTGCAAGTAGATAAATACTGTTGCGGCGAGATGGTAAATGGCATTTCTACTTCCGCTTGGATTGCAGTAGAAAATGGCTGACAGATTCCATCTCTCCGATCCCACGGGCTGATTTACAAGGCAGCCGAGGGGAGTATGCAGCCTCCTGAAGCCCCCCCCCAGGGTATGGGGGTGCAGTCTCACCCGCAGTGGCCCGTTACCAGCTTCGACCTCAGAAGAAGGAAGAAGCTGGGGGGCTCTGGGTGGAAAGCCCCTGTGGGAATTTGGATCCCCCGGACGCCATTTCTACGAGCGAATACAGGCTCCATGAGAAGAGAAAGATTGGATTAAGTCATGGACATGCTTCAGACAAGGAAAGAAGATTTATTCTGCTAAACTCTGCCGCTGAGAGAACAAAGGATAACAGAGGAATGTAACCAACAAGAAATGTATGTATTTGATGGGACTGAAGGGGGGAGCAAGAACTTTATAGCTTTGTTTCATTATATTTACACTTAACAACTTCCCGACTGAAGAACCGAAAAATAATATTTACAAAGCAAGCGAGATGAGAAAGTTGAAATTTATTGAATTAATATGGTTTTTTTATAGTATATATATACGGTGTGAATTGAAAATATGAATAATCAGAGTATTATCCTTGGAATTGCCTGGAATGTGGTTAAAGACTCCTCAAATTATGGTCATCAGAGAAGCTGTCTCTGGAAACTTGTTGAGACACTTTTGAGTTATGACGCAGCTTTAATTCAGAGTCCGACATGAAGGAGACTATGCTGGCTCGAGATTAGTCAAAGGGGGGAGAGAGCCATAAATAAGACATTGGATGTGTGTTTATAGTTTTGATTTGGCAATTCTCCCCCTGGAAAGGCTATCTCGAGCGAAATACCACAGGAGTGTAAAGATCTGATTTATGGCGACTGCTCATACGTAGATGGCTGTTGCCGGCTGAGAGAAGGATTTTTGGATTCTTGGACGGACTTGGCAAGATACCAGCGTGTGAAGAGATGGTGTTAATTTATAGAGGAATCATAGGCATAAATTCACACAGAAACTTATATTTTGGTCAAGCTCGCTTGCCTGAGAAAACTCAGGGGCTTGAAAGAAGATGAAAGGACTTTAATAGATTATTGGACAAGATCTGGACATTATTGATTAGAAAGCAGTGACAAGAGGAGGAGGGAACTTTCTGAGTCTGAAGCATGGGAAGTCAATTTTAAATTGTATAATTTGGCAGAAGATTTGGATTAATTGTTTAATTGAAATTTGTATAATTTGTATAATTTGAGAATGAATTAGATATTAAAATTGGAAAAGCTAATAAAAATGTTTATTAAAAAAAGAGATGGTAAATGGCATTTCTGTGTGCTCTGGTTTCCGTTGCCGTGTTCCGTTGCACCAGGAGCGGTTTAGTCCTGCTGGCCACATGACCTGGAAAGCTGTCTGCGGACAAACGCCGGCTCCCTTGGCCTGAAAGCGAGATGAGTGACGCAACCCCAGAGTCGCATTTTCCTGGACTTAGCCACCCAGGGGTCCTTTACCCTTATTAGCTTTAGGAGAGCCCACTGGAAAGGTTTCCATTACGAGATTCTTAACATCTCTGATCTTTCATTGCACAGAGGGCCAGTTGAAAAATGCATTAGGACCTGGCTTTGATTTTATGAAAGGGATGGGTTAGTGTTGAAAACTTAGCCTAGCCTAGTACAATAGGGTGCCCAGTTCTTTATGTTATAAAAGAGATAGAAGAATTTGAATTTTTGTATCAGGCAGGATATCTCACATTGCAGAAAGAAAAAGGATGATAGCTTTCTTTTCTTTTCTTTTTGTCTCTGAAGCTATTTAACATGTGGCTGGAGATTTAAATTTTTCTAAAGTATAGAATCCTGATTACTCCTAGGAAGGGATGGGGGAGAAATTAGATTTTCTTTGCATTTTCATGTGAAACTGTCTAAGCTGCACTTCTCAAATCAATATGCATACTGAAACTCAGCTATCCTTCAAAAATTCACATTTTTCTGAATTTTGTGATGCAGTTCTCCAACCAGTGTGCATAAAAATGCATATATTAGTGAAAATAATGTGCAAAATGGACTATATTAAAGGGGTTTGCTGACAAAAAACTGTATATCAGTCAGAACTACATGCAAAAATAGCATTTATTAGGATAAATTTGTGAAAAGGAACAAGCTTTCTCCCATATATTCACATTAACGCTCCTTTCCTTGTATATAAATTTTATTTGCTTTCAAATCCATCACTATATGATACAGCCAGTAAAAACTTTACCAAAAGGGTGAGATTATACAAAACTATGAGAACATTACTTATCTTATAGCATCTGCAAGACTGTAAAGAAAGTTCCTATACTTGAAATTCCTAATTCTTTATCGATATAACAAATCACCAGGTTACAGCTTCATTGAGTCTCTCTCTCTCTCTCTCTCTCTCTCTCTCTCTCTCTCTTAAAATGCTGTTAGTTTAATTGCTAATTGTTCCTATAGCTCCTTAAGCAAGCCTAGTTAGACAAGGTTTTCATCTTATTTTCCCAAGATCTTGTGGGATGTAAAACTGCAGTCAAGTACAACATTCCTACAGTGGCTATGTTGGGGGATGCTTTGTACCACTCAGGAGAAGACTTCCTGTTTCCTCCTGAGCTGGGACAGACCTGAAGTGGGTATGGTCTGTTGTGCTAGCATGGAGGAGCACACAGAATCCATGTTCGGATCAGTGTGTCTTCTCCATTTTGGATGTTGCTGTGTGTTTGGAGAAGTGACTGCTTAGTCGCAGTCACTTGGGACTAACTTCTTTATGGAATAGTTCTGGAATTGCCTGCCTTCAGGGATATGTCTGTGAGCCTGTGTGAGTAAACTACTTATATATTAACGTTAATCAGATTCTTGTGTTTATTCTTTTTAAGAGGGATTAGAAGGGATTTTACCAGGAAGGAATCTTTAATAGTAAGACTCAGATGAGTCAGCAACAAGCTGATCGCTGCATAATTTAAAAGGGGGGATGTTTGGAACTCTGCTAGAATATGGAACTTATTAGCGCAAGTTAGGAAGGATATTATTAAATAATATATCCTCTCCTGCCTCCCTAATCATCCCCACAGATCTGACAAATATAATTGTTGTCAGTGCAAGTTTATATAGAGCTGTGCCTCTTGCTTCTTGGGCACATTTGTGGGGTGTGCTCTTGGGGAGAGTCCCCATAGCCACTCCCCCAACCATCACCAAGGATTATACCAAAAAACAAAAACATCCCAACACTTGGGATGAATGTGTACCAAGCTAGAGTTTTCCTCACTTCCCACCCCCAGCTCCTGCTTTGCTTTATATGCAGCTTGATGAATAGTCTTGGCGGACTCAAAAATTGTTTACTATTTTGTAATTTTTGGGTTGCTTGTGGGCTCTACTAGCTCAGTGTTGTCTACACTGACTGGCAGCCATTCGCCAGGGTTTCAAGCAGGGAATCTATCCTACCTGGAGATGCCCAGGATTAAACCTGGGACTTTCTGCATGCAGAGCAGATGTTCTGCCACTGAGCTGCAGCCCCTTCCCTACTGTTGCAGCCATAGCATGTTACCTGGAAAAAACACCAATGGAGTTTTGCAGCATCTTAAGAATGAACAAATATATTATGACATTACACAGTCAAGCTGAACAGAGCAGTAAAATCTAGAGAAGGGCTGGAGAGCTGACAGGCAGCTGCTCTCACTCTGGGATAGAAGAACATTCAGCTCAGACAGACAGACTGTGTGAGAGAGAAAGACCAACCCTAGACGACGATGACAATGACAATGACTACTGTACTACTACTACTACTACTACTACTACTATTAAAATAATCACTGGAGTATGCAGATTTTTCTTACAGAACTCCAGGAAGGTCTGCAAGGCGCTTTTTAGAAGGTTTGAAATTTCAACTCTTTCCTTGGGACTCTTTCTGAATCATACATTGATATTTTATAGATTTATTATTTAAAATGTTCTTGCATGTAGAAACAACATGTATGTAGAAATAACAATACAGTATGTAGAAACAACATATTATCTGCAAGGAAACACAAGCCAGATGTGTGTGTGTGTGTGTGTGTGTGTATTCAAATCAAATACAGTGGTACCTCGGGTTACAAACGCTTTAGGTTACTGTCAGGGGGCCACCAGGGGTCAGCAGAGAACCCAGGAGATCAGGAAAAGGGCTCTCAGATGAAGCCGGAACCCCAGAGCCTAGCATCTGGCAACTTCCCCCGGAAGGCGGACCAAGGCACTTTCGATGGGGAGGCTCCAGAAGATACAGCACCGGTCCCCTCCACCAGCGCCCTCACCCCAACAGAAAAGGGGGGAAATGAGGAGAGAGAAACAGAGGAGGTTTAGGGTGCCCAGGGCATAGCTGTCAAGTTTTCCCTTTTCTCGCGGGGAAGCCTATTCAACATAAGGGAGAACTTGACAGCTATGGCCCAGGGAGCTGTGTTGGTGGAAGTCACGACGGGAGGTGCTTCCGGATTCTGAATGGGAATAGTACAGTCAAGCTTTTTGATGCTCTGTCTTGTACATATGTATATAATAAAACCCTGTAAAAACCAAGCATGGGGTTTGGAGCCGCTTACTCGTGAGGAAGCAACCAGGAGCATTACAGTTACAGACTCTGCTAACCCAGAAATAGTCCCTGGGGTTAAGAACTTTGCTTCAGGATGAGAACAGAAATCGTGCAGCAGCAGCAACAGGAGGCCCCATTAGCTAAAGTGGTGTCTCAGGTTAAGAACAGTTTCAGGCTAAGAACGGACTTCCGGAACGAATTAAGTTCTTAACCAGAGGTACCACTGTATATATTTTTTCTTTTTAAGTCCCAGCAGCACTGGAGATGTTAGCCCCTGGTGACATCCATGTTGCTGTGTTACACAGACTCCATTCTTCTTCCTTTCTATAAGAAATCTTGCCAGACATAAAAAGAAGGATAGTCTGCTCAGGCTTGTACCTGGTGACTTTAAACATTTTAGGTACAGAATTATCATTGCTGCTGCAGACTGTTAACTGCCTAATGCCTTCCAGATATATTTTGGGGTCCTCCAATGTGTCAGGAAGCTGCTTCCAGAAAGGAGAGTCTCTCATTCAGTGAGAGCACCAGCTAAATCCCCTGCCAGCTCTAGTTCAATGCAACTCAATTAGGAGACGCTATGCTGTTTTTAAAAATAACTTTTTCCGAAGACTGCAGATCTCTTGTCTGTCAGAGTAGACAATAGTAGGTTGGAAAGACCAATGGTCTAACCCAGTAGTCACCAAAGCGGGTGGTACCACCCCTCCCAGGGGGCAGTAAGATTACCTAGGGGATGCTAAGAGGCAGGGGGGGCAGGGGGGGCACTGGAGGTGTCAATGACTGCCAGACTTTGAGAAGCTGCTCACACTGGACCAAGTTCATCAATGCTGTTGAAATAATTAAACTACATAATTTTAATTGTATTTTGAGTAAATATGCAATTAATTGAAACAATTAAAAAAATTGTCCAATAGCACCATCAACCTGTGCAATAAATTGTTACTGTTTTGAATTTGTGTTATTATCTTCTTTAGTCGGTCATGCCATTCTGAATAATGCTTTTAGTAGGGTAGGGTAGGGTAGGGGGCAGGGGGGGGGAGTTTATGGAACCAGTGGGGCAGTGCTCTGAAAAGGTTTGGGATCCCCTCATGTAAGCCAAGGGTGGGGAACCAGGGGAAGAGCCTCATCCTTCTCCTCCCCTCCCCTCCCCCACCCCACCCCCTGCTTCCTTGCTCCCCCCCAGCCTCCCCCCATGACTTTGCCTAATCCCCTTTTAAAGCACTAGATACCCCTCCCCCCATGTTAATTAGTATAAAAGGCCCCATAACAATCAAACATGCCACACTTTAGGCTGTGACCTTGCAAGCAAAGAACAGGTTCATTATCTTTCAAAGTGCTGCCTCACAGCAGGAATGGAGGAGACAATTATGAATAATCTAAATAGGAGTAGCCATTTATGCAATGCAGACAATGGGCAGGACCCGCTGGGGTGGGCCAGAAGAAAGAAAGAGAAAGGGAAACAGGAGAGAGGATATCTGGCCTAACATAGGAAGAGGACACAGTGGCGTAACAAGGTCAGGTGGTACCCTGTGCAGAAAATTTAGTGCCAACCCCCCCCCCCGAAGTTATTAAAAGAAGGAAAAATAAGATACAGTTGCAAGTGTTATTTTCTGGTTTATTTACTTAACATTGTGAGCATGCACAACTAACTCAACAGAATGACGTGGGGTGACTTATCGGCACGGCAGCAGATAGGATTGGTTGAGGGTTGAGTGATGATGGATTACCGGTTGTTTATGTCCCGCTGGAGTACAAACTGCAGAGACAGACTTTGGCAGAAAGAAACACCCCCTCTCCTTCCTTGTCCATACGCTCTGCACTACACAGCGTCAAGTTCAGCCGCGTTTCATTGCGTTTGTTGCCTGAACTAAAAAGTTTCAATGCGTATTATGGTGACTTGTTGAGGTTAATTAATTGTCAGACGAAGTTATTAAACTCATTTTAAATAATATTTTTTCAAAAAAGTGTCATGAGCCCCAATTTTTTATTTTTATTGTAAAAACACACAATTTTGCCATTTTGTCACCCCCTCAGTGATGCCACCCAGGGTGTCCTGCACCCACCGCACCCTCTTCCTATGCCAGTGAGAGGACAAAGCTAGCAACAGAGGAGCATTAGTGATGCTCTGGATATTAAGGCTAGTACAAATTATCTCCCCCCACCCAGTAGCACCCAACCTTCTGGGACTTAATTGCCATGCAAAAATCTACTACTTTCTTTAGGAGGTGCAATGATAGCATTCATTTTTAAAGATATTCCTTTAGCATTACGAAGTTGGTGATGCTTTAGGGTCACAACTTGCAGGCAGTTCCAGAGGCCTAGAAGTTGCTGCTGTCTTGGAGGCTTGAGAGAATAAAGCTCTAGTTTATTTATTGAGTTTGTCTGCGGAGCCAGTGTTGTCAAATGGTGTCAACAGTGGAATTCTAGTTTGACAGTGGGTCCAGAATCATTAGTGGGGCAGTGGTGTGTGTGTGTAGTTATTTCTCAGAGTCACCAGCAAAGGCTCAGGACCAGCCCTCCAGAAGGAGTTCCCCTTTGACAAAGCCAGATTGGATTGCTTAAGTAAAGAGTTTCAAATGAACTAGCTTCCTGCTCTATATTTTTCGGGAATGCACTCTGCTGCTGACTCACAAGCGTGAGTGAGAAAGGATACTATTCAATCAATATATCCTCTCCTAGTATCCATAACATTCCCACAGGATAGAGTCATTGGCAGATAAGAAAGCAGCACTGGATGCGTCAGGAAGTAATTTGCCTTGGCACTTTCTTATAAGTGTGAATTGATTTTTGCTGTGCTGTGTTAGGCTGAATTATGAATAAAGGAAAGCAAGGCTGGATCTCCCAGAGGTGAGAATATCAGGTGGTGGTGGTGGGGCAACAGAGGGGGATCTCTCAATACAGAGAGCCTGGTTTTGGTATCATTTCGGCTGATGTCCAAACAGGACTTCATTCAAGCCAGGGTTCACTTGGAGGTATTATTTATTTGTTATTCACTGTATTTGTGTCCCTTCTTCTTCAAAGCTTCTCCCGCCTCCTCCTCCTCATTTAATCCCCACAACAACCCCGTGAGGTCAGTTAGACTGAGAGGCAGTGACTGGCCCAAGGTTCACCCCAGGGAACTTCATGTGCACTGAGTGGGGATTTGAACCCAAGCCTCCCAGACCCTAGTCCAACACCCTCTCCATCTCACAACCCTGGTGCAAAATAGAAAGGGCAAAGGGCATTGATCTTACCCCAGATTAATATTGGAAGCAGCTTGCTGGGTGGAGCAGCACCACTGTTCTCGCTTCTTGGCAGGTGAGTAGCTTGTTTTGCTGCAAACAGCACAGGATTGGCTCTGTTAGTTGATTTGCACCTTTGTAACACCCTCCTGGCACCTCGGCCCTTTCCTTGTCCTGGCTCTCACTGCAGGATGAAGAGCGCAAACTGGCAGTATGGTTTCTACCAAAGTCTCTGCTGCTCAAAGATTAAATGGGGTTCAAAGGTCCAAAGATGTCTGAGCAGACTTGGTGATTTGAGACCATGTAAATCAGGGGTGGGGAACCTCAAGTCCGGGCCTTGAACGTGTCCCTCTCGGCCTTTACCCCCAGTCCTTGAGTTCCCCTCCCAGGCCACACACCCCACCAGCCTTGCATCACACCCTCTGTGACTCGCTAGAATGTATCCTTGAATTCTGAATGTATCCTTGATACACCTGTAAAAAGGTGTCAGGGTCTGGCTGGATGAAGAGGAAGGGGGGGGGCTCCAGCCAGAGAACCTCCTAGGGGAGCCTCAGAGCCAGGGGGTGGGGCGGGACACACAAGACAGGTCAGTGGTCTACATGTTTTGCCCCTCCCCATTTTTATCCTCACAACAACCCTGAAAGGTAGGTTAGGCTGAGAGAGGGTGACTGGCCAAAGGGTGAACTTCATGGGTGACTGGAGATTTGAACCCTGGTCCCAGCCCAACACTCTAACTGCTATATGAATCTGATTGGATTGCTTCATGTTTTAGGGTTTAAAAAAGCTTTTGCACCTTGCCTTGGAGGTGAGCGACGAGGAAGGGTGGGCTTCTAATTGACTAAATAAATTAAAAAATATGAATTGGTGAGGAAGTTGTAAGTAAAACCAGCATCCTAACTGGAGGATTGGCCTGACACTCTTATGGGCAGTGTGTGTGTGAGAGAAATCTAAGGGGGAGCCATGAAATTACAGACCTGTCAGCCGACCGCCAGACCCAGATAAGTCAATGGAGTGCAATTTCACGGCTAGCGTTGTCAAAGATGTGCAACAAGTTTTGCTCCTCCCTGCCCAGACACTTATTCTGGGGCCACACCCTTTGTCCTGGCACACAGTGGCATGTGCAGCCTCCTGGTTCGCATCAAACGGAGCCTGATGCTTCACGTTGCCCCTCAAAGTCTCTGCCATCGCCTGTCACCCTCCGCTAAGCTCCCCTCCAAACACTTGACACAGGAGTCAACTGAGAGAAGCTGGTTTGCTTAACCTTGGACAGCCCGTTTTGTTTTGCTCCTCTTTTTGCTCTGACCCGCCTGCAGATCACCCTCATGGATCACCCTCATTGGCCAGAGATGTTGCTGCTCGTACAGCAAAGGTGAACTGCTTGGATTACATTGAATGAGCCTGGCATCTTGTAAAGTGCCTCATGGCCTTATTCAGTGGGTCTTCTCTCTGTCCTGCATCCCACTTGTCCTGTTTGCTGCTTTAGAGTGGCCAGTTCCTAAAATGAATTGTGTGTGTACAGGTTTCTGCAGATTTCATTTCCTTCATCTGATTGGTATCTTCTCCTCCCCATCTGTACCTTAACTGTGCACATTGATAGAAAGAGAGGAAGGAAGGAAGGAAGGAAGGAAGGAAGGAAGGAAGGAAGGAAGGAAGGAAGGAAGGAAGGAAGGAAGGAAGGATTACATAGTACAAAGTACAACTTGATGGCAGAGTATGGGGTGGGGGAGGCTAGAGGCAAGCAGCCCTTTAAAAGGACTTGTGGAAGCATTTGAACACCAGTTCCTGCCTCCAGCTATATCCCACCTTCACTTCATCCTGCTGCATGGCAGAACCAGATTTGCCATCCATTTCTACCGGTCAAAAAATAAAAGTCAGTGATTAAGACTGATTCCAAATGTAGCAAATTCAGAGGACGACAGAGGATGAGATGGTTGGACAGTGTTCTTGAAGCTACGAACATGAGTTTGACCAAACTGCAGGAGGCAGTGGAAGACAGGAGTGCTTGGCGTGCTCTGGTCCATGGGGTCACGAAGAGTCGGACACGACTAAACGACTAAACAACAACAACAGCAAATTCAGTGCCATCTCTAGATGAGAAAAATCTGACATTACTGTTAGAATCATAGGAGTGTAGCATTGGACGGGACCCTGAGGGTCATCGAGTTCAACCCTCTGCTATGCAGAATCAAATTAGGAAGAGCCCCATTACCTCATAGGGTACCTTCCAGGGGCTGAAGACAATGTGAAACAAGCAGTGTTACCTCACAGCCATACAGGCCAGAAGTTTCTATAAATGTCCCCTCCACCCTCCATTCTCCATTCAGGTAAGTAGCAGGCAGTGTGAAGTGCAAGGACCATGCCAGCCAGCCAAAAGTACCTTAGGATAACACAGGGCAGGGCTAGAGGGGCAGATCTGGAAGACCACCTGACTCTGTGTCCTGAGGTTCTCCACACCTGATCCATCCCATAGATCACACAATTCAAAGTGTTGGTGCTGACTTTCAAAGCCCTAAACGGCCTCGGGGGTGTGGAGCATCTCCACACCCCCATCGTTCAGCCCGGACACCAACCGAGGTCCAGCGCCAAGGGCCTTCTGGCAGTTCCCTTGCTGTGAGAAGTGAGGTTACAGGGAACCAGGCAGAGGGCCTTCTTGGTAGTGGCGCCTGCCCTGTGGAATGCCTTCCTATCAGATGTCAAGGCAATAAGCAACTATTTTACTTTTAAAAGACAACTGAAGGCAGCCCTGTTTAGGGAAGTTTTTAATGTTTGATGCTGTATTGTTTTTAATATTTTGTTGGAAGCTGCCCAGAGTGGCTGAGGACACCCAGCCAGATGGGTGGGGTATAAATAATAAATTATTATTATATTATGTTATATATATGAAGGTGGTCACAGTTAGGGGTATCAGTAAAATTCGTTATCTTTGAACGCGATACTGAATGCAGGCACCTTCCATTGCCTCAGATTAATTATGAAATGAATGTTCATTGTTACAAATGGCTGTGATATTTCATGGGACTCTACGCTGTCTCCTTCTCTGTCTTGAAAAGAACCTCTGAACTATCATTTTGTTTCAAAAAATAAAGTCTGGCATATGTGACATTAAGATACGGGAGGAGAAAATCCAGGCCCCAGGGCAACAAGTACCATGTGTGGGAGAAGGCCCTGGTGAAGGCGCAGGAGGCACTCAGCCTGTGAACCGCCAGTGTATCCCCATTGCCCAAGTGTATGTGCACTTCAAGTAGCCTTCGCGGGAGTTTTGAGCCAACTCCATCAGCCCCATGTTGAAGCTGCATCCACAGACCAGGAGGCTCCCAAGCGGGAGGCTCCTGGCCAGCGGAAGAGGCAAAAGCACCAGCTGCCCATCCCCATGTTCCTCAGCAAGACACCATCAGCCCCAACAAGTGCATCTGCCCACAACCAAACACTTCAAGGTACTGTACGACTTCTTGTTGTTTGCAAATCGTCCTCCATAGATGAGGAAGACAGAGTGCCACCATTGCCACTGTTCCTGCCCACCTGGTAGAGCTGTTGGTTTTTAAAAAGGTCTTTCTGGGGTTTTCAGATGTTTACAGGGGGTGCTCTGTCTTTTTCAATGGGTACATCAATCCCACGTTAAATTGCGAACCACCTGAAAAAGTCTCCTGCTGCTATTTTCTGCAGATGCAATAGAGGCAGTGAAGAAAGTCCCCTTCACTGTCACTATCGTCACTTGGTAGGCTGATTTGACTGATTGGTTGCAGTATTTTCAGCTAAGTGAAACATTCCAAAAGGACAGACAGAAAGGCTTTTCCACAGAAATTTCAAGACTTGAGAAAGACTTAATACAAACACACACAAAATCGCTCTCTAATATGTACAGACTTCTCCTTGCCTGGGAGGTCAAGGAGGAAGAAGTAAAATCTGTCATGGTACAATGGGCCAGAGATTTTGGTTACAACATCCAAATGGAATGCACACTTCTTCAGATACATGCACACGAAAGATACATGCATGCACACGAAAGCTCATACCTATGGCAAACTTAGTTGGTGTCTAAGGTGCTACTGGAAGGAAGTTTTTTTTTATTTTTTTGTTTCAAGAAATCTTTAATTAACAACCCCCCCCCAAAAAAACACCTGCTTGAAAAAAAACCTGCACAGAAACAAGAAGAGGGGTGGCAAAAACCTCAAAGAGACTTAAAACAACAACAACACATTTTAAAAGGAAACCTCAGGGTCTTGGATGATCTCACGGAAATGCTTCCTTTTAACAATCCTGTAGCCAAATAAATCCAAGTCAAAACCCAACCTCAGATAGGTGATTGCTGCACATGGAAGCTCTACTTTTGACAAACAATTTACTTTTACTGGAAGGGATGCTCATTTTCCCTTTAATCATGCAGTACTTATTAGAATTCCTGTAATGATTTTTTAATCTCTGCCTGCGTTTTATGCCTTTTAAGAACAAATGTGTTGATATTTTGTGTGTGTGTGTGTGTGTGTGTGTGTGTGTGTGTGCAAATGCATGTGTGTGGTGAACTGATTCTTTGACCCGGGAGAAAGAAAGCCAAGTTTCGTCCCTGCATGTTGGATATTTCGTCTCCAGCATTGCCACAGGGGAGTGAAGAGCTCCCTATTATTCAGGGGCTCTATCCCTCGTTTGCAACACAGTTCAGCCTCCAGTTTACATCCTGCTGTCATAAATGGTTAAGAGACTTAAGGGAGTTGTTACTTCAGAATAATGGCTTGTACAAGTAAGGCTTTTGTCAATTATATTTTCATGTATGCCTAAACTTATTTTATTAGTGAACAGGCAATGAACTTGAACTCTTCACCTGGAATGCCCCCTCTCTGAACACAGAGCGCCATCTTACTTTGGAAGGTGCCCAGAAGCAGGAGCTGCCCAAAACAGGGCACAGCTCATCCACCCAGATAAGCCACTGTAAAATAAAATAAATTGGGCTTTCCTTACCCTGGCTCTGCTGTGTGCGCGCACACAGCTGCTGGATGGCTGTTTCACATCAAAGCCCCTTCAGGTCCAGGACTGACTCTGCATTTCCTGGCTGGCAATTTAATACTTCTGGAGAGGAAGGAGTATAAGCAACTTCCTGTTCCCATTAATCCTTACTTGAGCAACAAGGTCTGGTTTGTCCTTCCTTTTTGCGTCTGCCGCTTGGATGTTCCTTCAGCACCAGCTTCTGGCTCACTCCTTGAACTTGCTTCCTGGTTTGTGCTTTGGTCTCAGCTTCTGGTCTTCAGATCTGGGCTCACCTCAGACTCCTGCCCAAGACCCATCCCTGTCAGTTTGGCACCCCTTAATCCAGGTGATATGGGCTAATAGGGTTTCTTTGGGCCTGTTTGGACATCAGCAAGGGTTAGACTAAATGATCTCCAGGTCTCCCTTGAACAAACCGCTGTAGGAACCCAAAGGCAGGAATGCCTTGCACACACCAGCTCCCAGCAAAGCTTGCACCTATTAGTCCCTGGCTGCCGCAGGAGTAATTTGCAGCTCTATTAGCACTGGGAGTGAACACCCAGTAGCCTTGCAATGTGTCCATTTGATAAGAGGAAAGTTCCACTGAATAATGAGAAGTAATTGGATTTCAGGGTTAACCAGCTTGCAGCAAAAAGAGGGGGGGGCAGGCGGGAAGGAGAGCCATTGGATATTGCTGTTCTAGCTCATCAGACAATGGAGGTTTATCTCTGCTGAAAATAGCACCAGAGAGGTTGAAGTTATTAGCAACCACCCGAGCATGGTGCTGCCACCTCTCCTGCTAGCGTTTAGTGGCACAACTGGCTCATGTCCTTGTCAAGGTATATTGAAGGCACTGGGGGGTCACAAGAAGCCTGCTCATGGGAACTCTGCACAAGCAAAGGGAATGTCAAAAGGGAGCCCATCCCCTTGCATGTAGCATGCAGAGTCCTGATTTCTCTCAGCTGTAAAAGTGTACAGAAACCCATTTGTGTAGAGAGCTGGTTTAGCTAGTGGGAGAGCTGAGTAAAGAAGAGCTAGAGAACCCCCCCCCTATCATAATACTAGAACTCAAGGAGGGGGGCACTTGTTGGAATTCTTGGCATTAAGTTAAGGGCAGCTGTATTGTCATAATGATTGACAGGAGGTTTGGAATAGCCTTCAAGGGAGGGACCATAACTCAGCAGTAGAGCACCAGTATTGCACACAGAAAAGTCGTAGTCTCTGGTATCTCAAGGAGGAAAAGAAGGAATGAGGTAGGTGGTAGGAAAGATCCTGGATACTTCTGGAAGGCTAGAGATATACAATAGGGATGGGGTGAGACATTCAGCTTGCTTTGAATTTTAATGACAAGCTCCCTAATTGGTCTCCTTCCAAAGCTATATGCCAACCCAAAAACCATACATGTCCCTGGAGGGGCTGCTGCTGCTGCTGCTTCAACCCATCTCATGCCAGGCTGCAACCTGTGTTTTGTGAGTCCCAATCCACCAGTCAAAGCCAAATGCAGTCAACTAGAGAAGACAAGGAAGGGCTACACTGGCAAATATTGTGACTTGGGATAAAGTAGTTTACCTAATTTTTGTCCAGCCACCTATCTGATCGCCGAAGAATTGATGCTTTTGAGTTATGGTGCTGGAGGAGACTCTTGAGAGTCCCATGGACTGAGTGCAAGAAGATCAAACCTATCCATTCTGAAGGAAATCAGCCCTGAGTGCTCACTGGAAGGACAGACCCTGAAGCTGAGGCTCCAATACTTTGGCCACCTCATGAGAAGAGAAGAATCCTTGGAAAAGACCCTGATGTTGGGAAAGATTGAGGGCACTAGGAGAAGGGGACGACAGAGAATGAGATGGTTGGACAGTGTTCTCGAAGCTACGAACATGAGTTTGACCAAACTGCGGGAGGCAGTTCAAGACAGGAGTGCCTGGCATGCTCTGGTCCATGGGGTCATGAAGAGTCGGACACGGCTAAACGACTAAACAACAACAACCTATCTGAGGGAGGAAGAATGTGCCAGGAGGAGCAGCCATGTTTCTGCCACTGGGATCAGTAATGCGGATGACAGGCAGGGGAAACAGTTCTCACTTTCTCCCCATCAGCGTCCCAGTTGAGTTCTACAAAGGCAGCTACAGATGAGGAAGCTGACCGCTAGTGCCAGCTCCTGAACAGGATGGGAGAAGATTCAGGTAGGTAGCCATGCTGGTCTGATGCAGTCAAAATAAATTAAAAAAATTAAAAAAATTGTCCAGTAGCACCTTAGAGACCAACAAAGTTTGTTCTGGGTATGCACATGAAAGCTTATACCCAGAACAAACTTAGTTGGTCTCTAAGGTGCTACTGGACAATTTTTTAATTTATTTAGATGTGAGAAGGCAGGCAGGTAGGGGGAGGCCAAGCTCGGTGGGGCAACACCTTGTTTGCCCTCATGGGCTGATCTCCACTAACTTTGAGAACAAGCAGTATATAAAATCTTCCAAACGAGCAAACAATAAATGTGTTCTGACACTGAAAGAGCCGGCTGTCCCAAAATATGAGCCAGTTTCTTCTGTCCAGAAGCTTGGGAACATCTTGAGAAACGTCTGCGCTGTCCAGCTTTCTCTTCCCCCCCCCTCTCTCCCATAACTAGGATGCCTGGGGGAAGATCTCTCCAGTGCAAGTCCCCATCTGGATGACATCTTGATCCAGAGGGATGAGTTTGAAGGGTGCTGAGGGAAGAGCAGTGGTGAGGCCGAGATGATGCTCAGCCTGTCACCAAGTAAACATCTGCTGTTGCCATGCAGATGTTATCTGGAGTTAAAGTTGGTGCACCTTGATGTGCCTGTTGTCTAGAGGAGTGAGGGGGAGAGAGAGCTGCAGGGGCCAAGGAGCCAGCCACGCATGGTGCCATCTGTTTGCTGAAAGGTCACTCTGGAAACCAAGGTGGGATGCATGAGACAGTCTATGACTGACTTTGGGGAGGGGGAATTGTGATGAATTGCATACCTGAATCCAGAGGCAGGGAACCTTCCCTGCTTCTCGATGTGTCCCTTAGGACCACCTCCCCTTGACCATGTGTCCTCCCCAAGCCAAGCCCCCTCTCTCCAGACTACACCAGCCCTGCCTGACTGGAGGATGGAAAGCTGAAGATCCATAGGAACCATTGGTCCATCTAGCCTAGTATGGTCTACACTGGCTGGCAGCAGCTCTCCTGCGTTCCAAGCAGGGTTCTCTCCCAGCCCTGCCTGGAGGATAGAAGTCAGGACCTGCCACATGCAATAATAACAATAACAATAACAATAATTCATTATTTATACCCCACCCATCTGGCTGGGTTTCCCCAGCCACTCTGGGCGGCTTCCAACAAAACATTAAAATACAATAATCTATTAAACGTTAAAAGCTTCCCTAAACAGGGCTGCCTTCAGATGTCTCCTAAAACTCTGGTAGTTGTTTTTGTCTTTGACATCTGGTGGGAGGGGGTTCCACAGGGTGGGTGCCACTACCGAGAAGGCCCTCTACCTGGTTCCCTGTAACTTTGCTTCTCACAGTGAGGGAACCACCAGAAGGCCCTTGGCACTGGACCTCAGTGTCCGGGCAGAGCGATGGAGGTGGAGATGCTCCTTCAGGTATACTGCACCGAGGCCGTTTAGGGCTTTAAAGGTCAGCACCAACACTTTGAATTGTGCTCGCAAACGTACTAGGAGCCAATGTAGGTCTTTCAAGACCAGTGTTATGTGGTCTCGGCGGCCGCTCCCAGTCACCAGTCTAGCTGCCGCATTCTGGATTAATTGTAGTTTCCAGGTCACCTGGAATTAATTGTAGTTTCCAGGTCACCTGGATTAATTGTAGTTTCCAGGTCACCTTCAAAGGTAGCCCCACATAGAGTGCATTGCAGTAGTCCAAGTGAGAGATAACTATCGAGCATGCACCACTCTCCTTGTGCCCTCCTTGGAGGGCACTAGGAGAAGGGGACGACAGAGAACGAGGTGGCTGGACAGTGTTCTTGAAGCTACAAACATGAGTTTGACCAAACTGCGGGAGGCAGTGGAAGACAGGAGTGCCTGATGTGCTATGGTCCATGCGGTCATGAAGAGTCGGACACAACTAAATGACTAAACAACAACATGCACCACTCTGGCGAGACAGTCCGCAGGCAGGTAGGGTCTCAGCCTGCGTACCAGATGGAGCTGATAAACAGCTGCCCTAGACACAGAATTGACCTGCACCTCCATGGACAGCTGTGAGTCCAAAATGACTCCCAGGCCGCACACCTGGTCCTTCAGGGGCACAGTTAACCCATTCAGAACCAGGGAGTCCTCCACACCTGCCCGCCTCCTGTCCCCCACAAACAGTACTTCTGTCTTTTCAGGATTCAACCTCAATCCGTTAGCTGCCACTCAACCTCCAACTGCCTCCAGACACTCACACATGCTGGGCATATACTCCGCCCCTGAGCTATGTCACTTCCTCCTTGGATATGTCTGGCAGTGTAACGGCTTCGGAATGTGTACCATTACTGTAAATCATATGGACCAAAAACTGCACCAATCAGCATTGGAGCGCAAGGAACACAAGATGTGGAGAGATCATTTCAGAGCAATTAACTGTAGCCTAGTAGAAACCTGGTTTTTGTGGGGCCACAATAGAGCGGCCAGTGTAAAAGTAAGAGTCCCCTCACCCATCGCTCCATCCACTGCTTGCCTCTGGCCTCTTCGAAGGCTGCCTGAGCAGGAATGAGGCCCTCAGGCAGAAAAATGTTTCCCACCAACCAGCTGCAATACTGTAAAATGTAGATGTTGTGATGGGCCTTCATCACAGGAATCAATCCCAGAAACCCCAGCAGTGGTTTCGTTAAGTCAAAGACCATTCATTCATTATTTGATTTGATTTGTTAGTCACCCAAATAAAACACACTCTGAGCATCTTAGAAAGTATGGCAGAGTTACAAGCATAGTGATTACAAGAACAAAACAACAATATAAATATGTTTTTCATCTAGTGTGGGCTTATTTTTATTTATTTATTTTAAAAAGTTTTAAATTGTTCTTCCTAAGTATTTTTACCACTAATTTTATCATTTTATTATTCTGGTAAACTGCTTTGAGGGTTTCTTTTGCAATTAAGCAATATATAAATGTTATGAAATAAATAGATACAGTTAAATACAATTAGACCAAGAGTTACAGTGAAAACAGGTTTGGGCTCTGACACCCCCCAATTCACCCTGTCACACGGTTTGGCCTTGTGTGGTTCATTTTTTTAAACCAATGGCTGCTATGTGGGGAGCAAGTTGGATCAGGACCATGGCATGGGGGTGGGACGTTAAGCCTTTGCCCTTTCCATGATCCTGAGCCAAATCCCCCCCCCCGACAAGACTCACACAAACACAAACCCGTATGAGAAATAGCACAATAAGAGCCCACCAGGTCAGGCCAGTAGCCCATCTGGTTCAGCATCCTGTTCTCACAGTGGCCAGACAGATGCCTCCGGGGAGCCCAAAGCAGGATTTAAGCACAAGAGCACTCCTCCACCCCATGGTTTCCAGCAACTGGGATTCAGAAGCATTTACTGCCTCTGACCATGGAGGCAGAACACAGGCATCATGGCAAGTAGCTTCTGATAGCCTTCTCCTCCATGAATTTGCCCAATCCTTTTTGAAAGCCATCCCTGTGGGAGGGAGTTCCATAGTTTACTATGCACTATGTGCAGAAGCACCTCCTTGGATCTGGAGGGAGCCACAGCATCCCTAACCTTTCTTTGAGTGGAGCAATTCAGAGATCCTTCCACTGCATCCAGTGTTCAGGTTCTGAACACATCACCAAGCTAAAAACAGATGCAATTTCCCCTCCCTGTGACCCAGATTGCTTTCTTCCTCCTTCCCCTAATATCTCTGTGTGTTCTTACTGCTCTTCTTCCCTGAGGCTGAAACATATTGCGTTGTTTGCAGGGAGCCATCTGCAATTACTCCCATACATCTTTCTTGAGTGATAATAGTTAGTTCAGAGTCCAGCGCTGTGTAAGTATAATTAGGGTTATTTTCCCAATGCCCACCACTTTGCACATGTCAGCATTCCCTTTCATCTGACTGTGTGAGAGCGAGGGCAGCACTGCGGCATTCAGAAGGTCAAACGCGTTGGCATGAGCATGCGGCGTCCGTGAATGGGGTGCTCAAGTGGCGTCTAATTGGGCAGAAGGAGGCATGGCTATGCTAGCGCCCACTGATTTCCCCATGGCTACAAGGAGCTGAAAGTGAGGAGTGGTTTGCGTGCCTGAATGGGCCCCTTGAGTTCTGCGCAGCTGGAAAAGTAGCATGTCAGTGACCAAGCTAAAGTATTGTGCTAGAAGCTGCCTTGTACCCTGTGAGAGTATTTGTTCAACTCGCACTCTCCTGTCTACCTTGGGAAGAGCCATAGCTCAGTGATGGAGCCCCTGGTTTGCATGCAGAAGGTCCCAGGTTCAATCTCTGGCATCTCCAGGTTGGACCAGGAATGCCCCCGACGGAAACCCTGGAGACCTGCTGTCAGTCATTGTGGGCAATACAGAGCAACATGGACCAATGAACTGACGTAGTGTAAGGAAGGTTCCCTGTGCTCCTATGAATACTCCAGGAGTGGGGAATGTGTGGCTCTCCAAATGTTGCTGGGCTCTGACTCCCATTGTTCCTGGATTGTAGCATTTCTTTCCTGTCACTTGCTTCACAATATTTTTAACTGGATATGTTGGACACTGCACCTGGAAACGTCTGCATGCAGAGCAGGTCTCCACAAATGAGCCACCCTTCATTCCTCAACTAATCATCCTGACTAGGCCTGGGCAATGTATCAATACATCTCTCAGGACTGGTATGAGGGCCAGAGTGCGATGGCTCCTTCACCTGGTACGGTAGCATATCATGGGTGAAGCAGCCACCACTCTTGAGTCCCTCTGATGAACTGCACAGTAGTCCATGCAGGTTTGTGCCATGATAAGTGTCTTCAAGGTGTCCCCAGACACGATGTTGGGGATTGCGAACTTCTGGCTCTCTCTGGCTGAGGTCAGCCTCCTTCAACCCCCAGCCCCAACCAGCCTGGCCAAGGGGAAGCATGATGGGAATGGAAGGCCACAAGCTCCCCCATTCCACCTTTGCTTGTGAAGCAGAGCATACCAGGGTCACCAACATTGCACACTCCATCTTCCATCAATCACTAGCCAATGTGGATGATAATGGGAGCTGATAGCTGGGATAACTCAGTTAGTAGAGCATAAGTCTCAGGGTGCGGGTTTGAGTCCCACGCTGGCCAATGATTCCTGCATTGCAGGGGGCTGGACTGGGTGACCCTTGTGGACAATTCTGTGATTCTGTAGTAGTCCAATGATGGAGTGGCCCACTGGGAGTTGGCCAGGGCCGCAAATCCCATGGGCTCTCCAGTTGCTGTTGGTTGGAGCACCCAGTTTAGTTGTGCGGCAAGGGGCAAGCAGTCTGACCTGGTCTAAGGCAACTCTCCCCCCCTTTTCCAGGTGAAGTTCTGCCCCACCATTCCCTCAGATAACAAAGCAGAGTGATGCAACCACAAGAACATAAGAAGCAGACAAGAACCTCAGAAGAGCTCTTCCGGATCAGGCCTATGGCCCGTCCAGTCCAGTGTCGTCTTCTCACACTGGCCAACCTGAGCAAAAGGCAAGCGCAAAACTCTCCAGCAAGGGATGGGCCCCTTCTAAGGTAATGCTTCTTTCTTCCTCAAGGAATAAAGCTCTTCCTCAAGCTCTTACAGAACTTCCTGACAGTAAGAGCTGTTGGGCAGTGGAATTTGCTACCAAGGAGTGTGGTGGAGTCTACTTCTTTGGAGGTCTTTAAGCAGAGGCTTGACAGCCATATGTCAAGAATGCTTTGATGGTGTTTCCTGCTTGGCAGGGGGTTGGATTAGATGGCCCTTGGGGTCTCTTCCAACTCTACAATTCTATGATTCTATGACGCTCTCCTTCCCCAAGACCATCTTCTCCGGAGTGTGGCACTGCTGTGAAGTCCCTGGCGGCCTCCTCGACTGCGCTCTCTGCCTCTCTTACCTTTTGCAGGTCCACCACTTTGACCTCAAGGTAGCAAACTTTCCCCCTGAAAGCCCTTTGCCCTTTCGACATGGCCACTACTTCTTCTCGGTGGGGAGCCAGTCCTACGTATGGCAGACCGTGCGAAACACGGTTGCCTTTCTACCTACAGTCAGCCGGGCTTACTCCCGAGTAAAGGCGCCTAGGGGGACAGAGGGGGAGGGATGAGGGCGGTCGAGAGCGTCTGCTCGCAAGAGGCAGAACTTGAAGACCTCGGCGCGCTTCTGCCTTCCTTCGCTGTGGTTCATCTGGGCTGCAAGGCGCACCTCCGGCTCCCTCCACCCGCCACGGGGAGCCTCCGCGCCCGCATCCCGGCAAAGCAGCGGCAGCGGCGGCAGCCTCTCGGGCTGATGTCATCGGCTGCTTGCGAGAGGCTGTGCCTGCGCGATCGAGCCGAGAGGGCGAAGCGAGCCGCCAGTTGCGCGGGCCACGCAGCCTCGGCAGCGGCGAAGACCAGTCGCGGGTTGGAACTGCTCCTGGGCTGACGGATGCGGGGAGATGTAGGCAGCCAGAGCGCGGCTCCTTTTGCTAGCTGAGCGTCTGCCGGATCCCGGAAAGGCGCTTGGGCTTCCCAGCTGCGAGGGATTGCCGACGGTGCGGGGCCAAAGGAACGCCGGAGAGCCGCCGCCGCCGCGCTTGGCAAGGATGCGCGCTTGGTCGCAGCTGCAGGCGGCGCCTCGTCTTGTCCCCAGCCCCGGGCTCCGGGCTCTGGCCCAGCGCAGGCAGCCGCCGCCCCAGTGATCGCAGCTGGAGGAGAGCGAGCCCCGCCGGCGCGGAGGGACGCTTTCTCGCTCGACCAAGCGAAGCTGTTTCCTCTCTGGGCAGGGGCCGCAGACAGCGGAGAAGTTGGCGGCCCTCTCGCCGCCCCCAGTCCTGCCCGAGCCCGGGGGGATCCAAGCCACGCCGCAGCCGCTGCCCCCCTTCCCACGTTCCGAGGGGCCGCGGAGAGACGCGGCAGGCGGTGGCGCCCGGTGAGTAGCGCGTTCCCCTCGGGGTGGGGGTGGGCGCTGGGTCGCTCGCAAGGGCCTTGCGGCTCCACGTCCGGATGCTTTATTAGACGGGTGGGTGAAACCCAGGTAGACCTGGGTGTCTGCGGACCTCAGAGGGGCGGCGGGAGGAATGCCGCGCGCTCTGCGATCTCGAGATGTTGCTTTTGAAAAGCGGAGGCGGGGGCGGGACCTGGTATCTAACTAGGAAAGGGCAGGCGCTTTGTGTATGCTCGGGTGTGCTCTTTCCTTGAGGGCTGCTTTCTGTTTTGTTCTGTATGTGGAGTTTTTTATGCTGCATTCAAGCAAGAGTGTCCAACATTGTGAGCAGGATTCAATTTATTATTATGATTCAGTTTTTAAAAATCATACGCAGAGTGATATAGATACCCCTTTTCCTAGTGCTAAGTATGAGAAAGTGTGCTTTGGTGGCTGCGTGTGGGGATTTGAACTCTGCTCTTCCTAGACAGAGCTCTTCCCGCTAACCGTTAAGCAGCACTGCCTTTTCAGTCTCTGCACACAGCTTTGTTGTGATTCCTGGCATTGATGTTTGTAGTGTGCGGGGGTGGGATTTCCAGGTCTGCTCTTGGCTGTATTCAATATCAGGGCAGGGCTACAACAACCCTGAACCTACCTTGACGTGGAGAAAACAGTGGTGTGGATAGGAACTCTTAGACTCTGGTCTGCTGGGGACTCCTCCTTTGATGGTGATGTGTATTTGCATCCTTTGCTTCAAAATACGATGTGCCCATCCAGCTGCATTGAGGGTCCTAGTGCTGCATTTGCAGTCCCTCAACCATCTCTGTCTGGGACCCAGGACTCTCCCCATCCTGTCCTGCTTGGCACCCTCCTGGAATGTTATTTGCCTGCCTGGATGTGTCCTTCTGCCTGTTGTGCTGCTTCTGGCTCTCCTGGGTGGAGGCTAGAGTGGGTTGTGCCAGTGTGTGTGAACTAGCCTGTGGTTTAATCCCTGGCCACCCCTGGCATATGCCTGCCCACCCCAAGGGTTGCCCAGGAGGGAATGCTGCCTTCCAGATATTTGTGCAGGGGTCAAGCAACCACTGTCTTCTAAAGCAAAGGGGTTCATGGCATTCTTGCCTTCCTGTCTTCCTGCGTCGTGTCGAGCATAATAGATGATTATTAGTGGGTCAAATCTGCTGACTTTACTTGAAAAAGAACACTGAGTTGGCCATGGGTAGAGAAGCTTTTAAGGGAGCATTATCTGTGGTCTAAAAATAAGGGAGGCTGCCTTCCATCCCTAAATGGCACTTATATGTGCAATTAATGGTAGCCCTCACCCCCCCCCCACACACATATTGGCAGCTGATAATGCGACTCACCCACCTTATGGGACTGTTGAGCCGACATCTACCGTACTTGTATGAGCATTCTTAACAGCTGTGCATATTATATTGAAAACAGGGTGTGTATACATTGTGTATTTGTGGGTGATGGAATGGAGAGAACTGATTGCTGAACAAAGGAAGCCCTGGACACGGGAGTGGGGGTGGAATGAGGCAGAGATCTAGACTGCTGGATCTGACATGATGGAATAGCTGCTCCTTCTGAAAAATTGATTAAGCAAAGCTCAAACGCAGCGATCAGGCAGAGGTGGGAAATCTGTGGTGGTGCCTGAAGCGCAGGCGAAGAGGAAAAACAAGCTGACCTCTTCTGTTTCTTGCTTCTTGGAAAACTGCTTTGTGCCAGTGGCTGGAAGGAGGAGGCTCTCCTTCCAGGAATGCTATTGTCTGTCTTTAATGGCTTGGCTACTCTTGGACTCTAATTCTGTTAGGGCTGGCAGAGCTCCTAAAGCTTTAATGGGTGGTGGGCAAACAACAACAACAACAACAACAACAACAGCAACAGCAACAGCAACAGCAACACCCCACCATGTGATAAAGCTTATTCTCTGCCACGGTATTGCTTGCTGGTGGATTTCTGCCTGTCACATAGCTGCCAAAGGAAACAACCAAACAAAAAAGGTGGCAACACTACCTGTGTTATTGTCTCATTGCAGAGGGATGCTGGGGAGATTTTGGTAACCTTGATTGCTGAAGGAACATAGGAGACTTTCTCAGACCAAGTCAGGTTATTTGTGCATCTAGGCTACTATTGTCAACTCTGACTGGCAGCGGTGGTCCAATCCTTTTTTAACTTTTAATGTCCCATCACCTGCTATTTAATCCTTTTTTAACTGGAAATGCCAGATCCTGAAGCTGAGACCTTCCAGATGCAAAGCATGAGCTCTGCCCTGATGATAAAGATTCATCCAGTGGCCTCAGCATGCACAATTCTTCCTTAGCTATTTCTGTCCTTTAAGTGACCCACCACCTGATCTCACCTCACGTTTTAATCTCTCCTGCTTCTCTAAACTTCAGAAGGTGAAAATATTATTGGGAGTTCTTCTTGGGTGTCACATTAATAGACTGAATTATATTGCATTCTTAAGGGTATATTCATCTGTTTTTATTTACTGCATTCATATCTCACCTTATTCTCCAAGAACTTCAAGTTGGTGTACTATACAAGGTTCTCCCCCTTCCTCATTCAATCCACACAACAGCCCTGTGAGGTAGGTTAGGCTGAGAGGCAGTGACTGGCCCTAGGTGAGCTTCATGGCTGAGTGGGGATTGGGACCCTAGTCTCCTTGGTCCTAGTCTGGCACTTGAACTGCTTCGCCACACGAGCTCTGGATTTGGGGCCAGGATATCTTAACAATAGCCATCTTCTAGCATCCATTCATTTGTGACATCACCAGTCATGTTCCCCCAATACTTGAAGTGTCCTGTGGGGCAGAACCTTCTCAGCAGTGGCTTCTGAATGGGATTTAGTTGGCCAGCTCCAACTAGCTGGCATCTTTTGCAGTGCTTGGGAGAGGTGGACCGATTTCTCCTGCTTCTGCTTTTTCTCACTTCTGTGCTTTAACTCCTTCACACTGGCTTTGAATGCAATTCTGCTGAGTTTGCTTTCTTTTTTGAAGTAAAACACTTTGCTGTCATTTTTCTTAGAAGTGGTTCTTTAATGTGGCTGCAACATTATACTGTTCAGGCAGGTAGATGGTTCACTTTAACAGATCATCCTCTTCCTGGCTGCCAAAGTATCATCAGTTGGTATTGTGAGATCTTTAGGATGCAAGGTGAGTTAGAAATATCTCTGCGAAATAAATGCTATGCTGGCTCTGAAGAAAGCTAACGATACACACAAGTGAATAGGGTGGAGCAAAAAAGGGCATTGTTGCGATGAGTTACTTTTTAAAAACAAACAAACAAACAAACAAACAAGAGACAATAGATGAAAAGGTGTCAGATATCACAAGAACATGCCTGCTGGATGAGGCCAGTGGCCCATGCACTCCAGCATCCAGTGACCAGGCGGACACCTAAGGGAAGCCAAGTAGACAGCAGCACCTGGGCACAAGAAAAGCCTCCCTTCCTGTGGTTTCCAGCAAGTGGCATTCAGAAAAATTGCTTTCTCTGACCGGAGAGGCAGAGCCAAGCCATTGGGGTTGGGAGCCATTGCTAGCCTGATCCTTCATGTGTTTGCCCAGTCTCCTTTTAAAGCCATCTAAGTTGGGGACTTTAAATTGAAATAAAGCAGAAACTCTTTTTTTTAAAGCCTTTTCACCTAGCTGAATTTGGAGATGTCACCTGAAGGTGAATATAGAAAGCAATTTTCTCAGGCAAAACCTCAAGGGAAACCTATTCATAAGGTTCACAAAGCTTTTATCTGAGAGTGGAAAGGTAGAAAGCGGAGTTAGTATGTTCAGGGTGGGTTGTGTTGGTAGGTCACCAAGTGACATGTGGAAGTCTTGTCCTTCCTCTGGTGTGTGTCAAATGTCTAATAATTTTGGTAACAGATAGCATATGGAGAAATTGCAGCTGGTGGCGTATGCTAGAGGTCCATTTCCTTCTTGTTCCTGAATGTGTCTTGTAATTGAGGGTCTGAAACATGTTTCTTTGGCAGCTGTCTGGCTAGAAATTGGTCAAGTTTTGCTTCACTCTTCTGAATGGCATTCGGAGGGCTCATAAAGGGCCTCCCAGCCTGGTTTGACGCATGCTGTCAAAACACGTGCTGTCCCTGCTCACACCCTGCCACATCGCCTTCATTGAACCCCTGGGGCTGGTTCAGGCAAGATTTGGGGAACGGCCCCCAAGTGGGCAAGACTGCAACTGGAAAGTCTCCTGATGGCTATATACTTACAGCAAAATGGGCTCTGCCTGCCAGTTTGTGGGGGGTGATGCAAATGTTTGGTGTTTTACCATGTGCTCAGTGATTCTTGCACCTTCCTTGGCGAGCGTAGCCTAGCTACTTCTTGGGTCTGTCACTAGAGCTGCTCTGATTCGGATCAGGAGTGGGAAGCACTTCACTGCAACATAGAAATGTAGAATGGGAAGGGACCACAAGGCTTATCCAACCCCCTGCAATGCAGGAATCGCAGCTCAAGGATCCCTGGCAGTTGGAATCTTGAGGAGGATTCCTGAAGGGGAAGATGAGACTACAGAGCAGAGCCCTTTGGACATGCACTTGCTGCTACTAGACGTGCTGAAATCTACTGGTCAGGATGGAGTCCTGGAAGCTCTCTTTCGCCAGCAGAAGGGACTATTAGAGATGGTTGTGGCTGTTTCTTCAACAGAGCATGAGAAGGTGGGTTTGGTGATGTCACCTGCAGAGATGCAGCACAGTATATCAAGAGGAGAGATGGCACTTGTCTGCCAAGGTGGAGAGCCTCCCTTCAGGCCAGGATTCTTACAAGTAGCTGGGCATTCTCCACTTCAGCTTGGAAGAGAGGCAGGGAAACTCATTGGAACAAACACTTTCACAGCTCCCATGCAGTCTTGGAACTTATCCTATGGACCAATGATGGGGTCTTGATCAGAGATTTGAGCTAACATCCTTGTTGAGAAAAACAGCAGACAGCCTCTCCCCAAAGGCAGGGGATGATGGAGACAGTCTCTTAAGACTGCCTGAATCCCGCCTCTGATTGGATATTGCATCCTGCTCACCACACATGGGCCAGTGTCTTGACCTCTATCCCTTCAATGGGATGCAGCTAATATTTTCCCAACCTGCCCAGCACATGGGGAGGAGCAGCATCTTTGTTGGCTTAATAGGAAAGAGAGACATCTTTGGGTGGAAGTGGAGGATAATGTGCACTTGGGTTTCAGACTTCTTGTCTTGTTGCATTTCCAGAGAAAATGATAAATATTTTTAAAAAAGAGTGATCTAGATTCACCTTCCAGAGACTTTTTGCTTAGCCTCTCTTTATATATCCAGGGGCTAATCATTTTTTTAAATGTACATTCTTTATAATCACACTTTCACCCAGGGACATAGAATAGGTTACAAAAAATAATTTTACTCGACAGTATATACTTTTGTCCCTACTCATTTATCCTAAGTGGTTTCCCCCCCCCTTCTCCCTCCCCTTTACCCCTTCCCCAATTGTTCTCTGTTCAAATCTTTAACCATGTGCACAGATTATTCATTCTAATTTGGATGCTTGGGTTGGCTTCCCTCAGTGGCTAATCAAAAGTCTGAAAGTTAGGGCTGGGCCCCTGGATAATCTGGGTCTCTTGACTCTTCTTTACCATCTGTCTAACTTGCCACAAAGGCGTGGGTTGAATCTCCAATACAGTTGCAACCCAAAGACCTACGCAAGAAGAGAAGGTAGCAAATCCAAGTGCTCCAAAGAGAGGTGCCTCCTCACCCTGCCCCACAGGGGCCCCTGGCCAGCACCCCCTGGCCAGCTTCAGAGGCACCATTCACCAGGGGAGCTTGTTGCAACAAGCAGCTGTGCAAGCCTTTAGGAGGCAGAGACGCAAGAGGGCATCTGAGGGAAGGAAAGAGGGAGAGAGGCCAGTGTTGCCTGCAGCACCCCTGACCATCATTCAAGGCACCCCAGGGTGCAATGGTAGAAAACCACTGCCCTAGAGGAACCACCAGCTAAATATGAGTTATTGAGAACTTTGGTTGCTTGCAATATGTTCCCCCCTTACTCTGGCACCTGCCATGTTCAGTCAAAGTACCTGCCCCATGAGCATCACATGAAGTCTGCACACCTTGATTTGTGCATGCAGCACTGTGAGGTCAGGCCCTATGAATGATGAGCCATAGGGCTTTGCAAGCACATGTGATATGAATGGATTTTGATTCAGTTGTGCTGCAAATAAGGAAACAAAGCAGCAATTTGCCACTTTTGCAGATGTTTCCACTGGGCCTGGAAGTCTTCAGACAAAAAAATAAAACAGCAATCCTCTAAGTATCTACAAATCTTCAGGCAAAAAGAAACTCACCATTTATAACTCCTCTCATTAAACAAGGTAAAAGGTAAAAAGGTAAAGGACCCCTGGATGGTTAAGTCCAGACAAAGGCGACTATGGGGTTGCGGCACTCATCTTGTTTTCAGGCCGAGGGAGCCGGTGTTTGTGGGGAAATGGCTTTGCTTTCTCTGCTCTGGATGTGCTGCCCTGACATTATTAGAGAGGAAAATGTTTATCTATACATTTCTATTCTCCCTGTGATGCCCTGTTCTGGATAGCTGTCCTAATTGCATCAAAGGGAGTCATATGTGTAAGCTGAACTCTGATGGATGCAAATTGTAGAAGGCCTGCAGAGGAAGCGGCAGGGGACCCCAAGCAAAGACACAGGGGAGCAGCAGCTGTTGGCTGGCTGCCTTTCTCTGACAGTCTCATCCTGCCATCTTTTTCTTGGGAGGCCCTTCCCAAGGGATTGAGATGGAAAGAGCAGGGACACTTAGCCATGAAAGGCATGGACAGGGGGACACAGGGTGCTGAATCAGATAGGAGGCAAGAACAAGTTTTTAAAAAACAAAACAAAAAAGGCAAAACTGTACCAAACTATGATTTAATCAGATAGGCAAAGTATACTTTGTCCATGGATCCTCTAATTTAACTACTCAGATATGTTAAAGAAGCTGTACTAAGAGAGGACAAGAAATTAATGCAGGCATCCCCAAACTTCGGCACTCCAGATGTTTTGGACTACAATTCCCATCTTCCCCAACCACTGGTCCTGTTAGCTAGGAATCATGGGAGTTGTCGGCCAAATCATCTGGAGGGCCACAGTTTGGGGATGCCTGAATTAATGCAACACTTCTTAACTGCTCCTGGATCTATCTATCTATCTATCTATCTATCTATCTATCTATCTATCTATCTATCTATCTATCTATCTAATCTATCTATACATCTATACATCTATACTAGCTGGCCCAGTCACGCGTTGCTGTGGCTCATCCCTGTGACTCCCCCCACTCTGTCCCGACCCATGACCTATTCTGCCCCCTCCCCCACCCCACGGTTCATCCCTGTGACTGTCCCCACCCTGTCCCGACCCATGAGGTATCGGGACCCCTCCTCCCCGGCACATCCCTGTGACTGGCCCCACCCCCTCCCTGTACCCCCTCCCTCCACCTCACAGCTCATCACTGTGACTCCCCCCAGCCCCCTCCCTGCACCCGGGCTCATCCCTGTGACTCCACCGGTGGGGTGGGGTGTGGCCTGTGTCAGGGGCGCTGCCGCCGCCTTCAGGGCTTGGCATGCCGCGCAGGGTTGTTGCAGCGGCGGTGAGGTCTGGCTTGTGGCGGTGGCAGTGGCGGCAGCAGCGGCCATGGGGCCCGGGCTGCCTTGCTTGGTTTTGGCGGTGGCAGGCAAGGTGCGGTTTGCGGCGGCGGCTGGCTGGGGGTTGCAGTGTTGTGGGCGGGCAGGGTCTGGCTTGCACTGTGGGGCATTTAAGGGGTATTGGCCGTTATGGCGGTTATAGCATGTCTAGGGGTGATGTCATGATTTGGCCCTGCCCTCAGAGACACAGCTTCTGACTTCTTTTTCCCAGCATGCATTTCTCCAAAACTGCTTGACCGATTGTGTTCAAATTTGGACACAACGTTCCAGTCCAACATGCGAGTGTTTGCATAAACATAGATTACACAGATGTGACACCTGTCACAGGTAAAAACATGTTTTTGTGGAAAAATAATAGCGCCCTCCAGTGGACATCAAAGGAACAGATGCCATTTGTGTAGCATCACCGCGCCACTGCCGCTGCCCTCTCCGGAGTCAGGCTGCGCTCTGAAAGCCAGGCCGGGCCCCCAAGTCACCTCCGCTCACTCCATCAATGGCAGGAGAGGCAGGCCAGGCCCCGCTGCCACTGCCATGACACCACTGCCTCTGTCTGCAGAGCCAGGCCGGGCCCGACCCCCCCGCCCACCTCCTCCTCCTCCGGCCTCTCCCTTGTGCCACTTCCGGCCTCCTAGGGCGCCTCCACCTCCATAGCTGCCGGTAGGAGAGGGAGGGCGGCAGGCAGCCCGGGAGGTAGGCCGGGCCTCGCCTCTCCTCAGCTCCCACTACTCCCCTCCTCCAAGAGGGAACCAGCAACGCTCACCCCCATGCTCGAAGGGCCCCCCACAGACCCGCTTTGACCACCACACACTCACTCCCCGAGATCCACCGGGGAAAATAGGGACCCTCCTACCCCCTCGCCCACCGGCATCCACTGGGGGACCCGCAGAAAGCCTCCCCAAACTGGGGATGCGGTATATGGCAGGGAAACAGACAGGGGTTGGGGGGGTCACATCCTCCCCCTGTCCTAGGAAACGGGGCCCCTGAATGAGCCACAGCAACGCGTGGCCGGGTACAGCTAGTTATTTCTAAAAACTACGGCATGGAGGTGGGTGGTGGGTGGGAAAAGAACACCAGCTATGAGAGAATGTATATCTAGAATCTGGGACAGATTATGCCTGGTTAAGCTACATATATGGTGAGAACCAGAATGGGCAGGCCATGTCTTCATTTAGAAATTTTGTCTTTTTACAATGTACTGGTGTAATGAGGCACAGGATTATGTGAACCCATTTATGTTCCAAGTATAGATTGCCAGTTAGCCTGTAGTCTTTGAAAGTGTGCATATTTCTCTATAGATATAGCTAGCAGTATGCGTACCAAATCTGGTCAAACCCCAAACTCAATCAGACCAGTTCAAGGTGCAGATCCACCTTCCTTGATGAGGGTTCCTTGACAAATCTAAGCTCCAATTCCCTCCACACAAAGCAGCCCATCATAATGTTGGGCACTTTGCCCATTCAATGACCAGAATGGGATATTCTGTGTTTCTGTCCCATACCAATAGTCAGCTGAGGACCAGATGACAGTTGACCTTAACTGCCCAGCTCTGTGCAGGTTCTCCCCCCCCCATTCCGTCACAAATTGCAGATACAGAGTTCCTGATCCAGTTGTAAACAAAGCATATAGGAGGACGTAACACCTTGTTGTGGTCCTGGTCAGGATCAGGGCTGCTCTGTCCCTGCAAATCCCATTGCCAAAAGAAAAGAAAGAAAAGGTAGCCCATTTGTTTCAATGGGATGTTTTCTGTTTAGCTACTTCCACGTGAGACTTGCTCAGAGGTGCTGGCAATGTGGAAGAAAGATCAGGTGGTGGTGGTGGTGGTGGTGGTGGTGGTGTGTGTGTTTTTAAAAACCAGCCAGATGGGTGGGGTAGAAATAATAAATTATTATTATTGATAATAATATTTATTATAAAAATACCCTGGAGTATTGTGTCCAGTTCTGGGCACCACAGTTCAAGAAGGATACTGATAAGCTGGAACGTGTCCAGAAGAGGGCAACCAAAATGGTCAAAGGCCTGGAAACGATGCCCTATGAGGAACGGCTTAGGGAGCTGGGTATGTTTAGCCTGGAGAAGAGAAGGTTAAAGGGTGATATGATAACCATGTTCAAATATATAAAAGGATGTCATATAAAGGAGGGAGAAAGGTTGTTTTCTGCTGCTCCAGAGAAGCGGACACGGAGCAACGGATTCAAACTACAAGAAAGAAAATTCCACCTAAACATTAGGAAGAACTTCCTGACAGTAAGAGCTGTTCGGCAGTGGAATTTGCTGCCAAGGAGTGTGGTGGAGTCTCCTTCTTTGGAGGTCTTTAAGCAGAGGCTTGACAGCCATCTGCCAGGAATGCTTTGATGGTGTTTCCTGCTTGGCAGGGGGTTGGACTGGATGGCCCTTGTGGTCTCTTCCAACTCTATGATTCTATGATTCTATGTTGATTCAGCGCTTTCCACAAAGGGTCAGCCTAGGGCTTGCGGTAGAAGCTGTGAAGCTCAACTAATCCCCAACACAAATTGTTCTAGCAACTGTAGCAAAGGAGAGGCTAAAACTCAATCGTCCATGTATTTTCCTAAATTAAACAATAAAGAAGGAGTTGTTTCAGATTCTCATTACACTGCAGTTCCTTATTAATCTCCACAGTAAACATAAAAGGGGTGGAGGGGGACAGACACGGTTAACCTTAAGAGGGATGCCTCCTGCTTAAAGATACAAATTGATGCTAAAGTGAGGGAGACAGAGCAATGGAGTCCAGGGAGGGGCTTCTCAGAATCAGTAAACAGACCACAGAGTCTGACATGGAGTCAAAAAATCTGGCTAAGCATCAAGCCAAACATATTCATGAATTATAAAGCTCAGAGGTTATCATCACCCGCCCTCCCCAAGCCTGCTCCCAAATTAATGGAATAACAGTGACCTGCTTTCATTCCATCCCTTCCATTTTCTAAAATTTGACCAGTGAAGGCCCACGGGTCTCAATCCACCTTTGCACAACAGCTTACATAGGAGCAAGCCAATTGCCACAAGATAATGAGGAAGACTTCAGATTCTCTGGAGCTCTCAATCAGCCTGGATGCAAAATGATGGGAAAGGCAGGGGAAACCCCCAAATGCTGCATTGTCACCTTAGGGTTATACTTCATGGAGTCCACTTCATCTGTTCCTTTTTTATTTTACGTTTGCAAATTATTGAGCCCATGCCACTTCTTTCTCTTTCACAATTCAGAAAGCCTTCTCAGCTTAGGACCTCAATACCTCAAGGACTGCCTCTCCCCATATGGACTGACTTGGGGCCCCCTGAGATCATCATTGAGGCCCCCACAGGAGGTCCCAAGGGTGGCAACACAAGAAGGGGCCTTCTCTGCAATGGCTCCTCACTTGTAGAATGCTCTCCCCAGGGAGGCTCACATGGCACCATCATTATATTTCTTTATGTGCCAGGCAAAAACATTTCTCCTTTTTTTGCCAGATCTTTGGCTCTGGTCTCTTTGACTGTGTGGAATGTTTTAAACCTGCCTTTTAAAAATTTGATAGTCCATTAGATTTTTCATTGTTTTTCTTTTATGCTGGTTCTAATGTATTGTGTGTTTCTTTACATATTGTACATTGCCTTGAGCTGCCTTATTTTAAAAAGTGATCAATACATTTAAATAATAATAATATTTTGTCCAATCCTCTTTTAAGGCCATCCAGCTGGTGGCCATCACTTCCTCCTACTTAATTATAGTTTAATTATGCACTGCATGAAGAAGTACTGGTGGCTGGGAATGGCTGCCAAGACCATATAACACCGGTCCTGAAAGACCTTCAATGGCTCCCAGTACGTTTCCAAGCACAATTCAAAGTGTTGGTGCTGACCTTGAAAGCCCTAAACAGCCTCGACCCAGTATACCTGAAGGGGTGTTTCCACCCCCATTGTTCAGCCTGGACATGGAGGTTCAACTCTGAGGGCCTTCTGGCTGTTCCCTCCCTGCGAGAAGTGAGATTACAGGGAACCAGGCAGAGGGCCTTCTCGGTAGTGGCACCCGCCCTGTGGAACACCCTCCCACCACACACAACCCTGATTGTGATGTCAAGGAAATAAACAACTATCTGACTTTTAGAAGACATCTGAAGGCAGCCCTGATTAGGGAAGTTTTAAATGTTTGATCTTTTATCGTGTTTTTAATATCCTGTTGGAAGCCGCCCAGAGTGGCTGGGGAAGCATATAAATATAAATATCACCACCACCACCACCACAATCATCATCATAATCTGTCCTGAATCTTCCAACCATCAGCTTCACTGAAGTTCCAAGCATATTCACAGTGTGCCTGCCTCTTGTTGCATTGACACCTGAGACCTTGCTGTGTGAGAAACTGATATTAACAATGTCATCTTGAGCAGCTTCCTTCCTCTTAATCCCCTGAAAGGTCCTCCTTTACTCTTCCAGAGATGGGGATAAAGCAATGACTAACCATGATGTCAGATAACTGATTACAAATCATTGAGTTGAAAGTGATTTCACTTTTTCATTCACGGAATGAAAAGTTGCAGTAAATTTCTGAGTGAAATATTTGGTATGTCACGTTTAATATAAGGGTGAAGAGAATCTGTATTGTCAACCTTTCTCTACATTTTTACCTGCCTTAAGGAAACAGTGATACGCAAGGATGTACAAAGTTCATTTAACTAAGTGAAAGGATGCATTAAGCAGGGATAGGGATCACCAGATCTGTCTTCTTTTCCTCGAATATCTATGACATTGGGAATCAAGAAATGTGCTCTGCAATGTTACCATTTCATCAGCATGCCTTTGTGATTTGGGGGGGGGGATCCTTTATTATTATTGATTCATTCATTCATTTGGATTTAGAATCATAGAATCATAGAATCATAGAGTTGGAAGAGACCACAAGGGCCATCCAGTCCAACCCCCTGCCAAGCAGGAAACACCATCAAAGCATTCCTGGCAGATGGCTGTCAAGCCTCTGCTTAAAGACCTCCAAAGAAGGAGACTCCACCACACTCCTTGGCAGCAAATTCCACTGCCGAACAGCTCTTACTGTCAGGAAGTTCTTCCTAATGTTTAGGTGGAATTTTCTTTCTTGTAGTTTGAATCCATTGCTCCGTGTCCGCTTCTCTGGAGCAGCAGAAAACAACCTTTCTCCATCCTCTATATGACATCCTTTTATATATTTGAACATGGCTATCATATCACCCCTTAACCTTCTCTTCTCCAGGCTAAACATACCCAGCTCCCTAAGTCGTTCCTCATAAGGCATCGTTTCCAGGCCTTTGACCATTTTGGTTGCCCTCTTCTGGACACGTTCCAGCTTGTCAGTATCCTTCTTGAACTGTGGTGCCCAGAACTGGACACAGTACTCCAGGTGAGGTCTGACCAGAGCAGAATACAGTGGTACTATTACTTCACTTGATCTAGATGCTATACTCCTATTGATGCAGCCCAGAATTGCATTGGCTTTTTTAGCTGCTGCATCACACTGCTGACTCATGTCAAGTTTGTGGTCAACCAAGACTCCTAGATCCTTTTCACATGTACTGCTCTCAAGCCAGGTGTCTCCCATCCTGTATTTGTGCCTTTCATTTTTTTTGCCCAAGTGTAGTACTTTACATTTCTCCTTGTTAAAATTCATCTTGTTTGCTTTGGCCCAGTTGTCTAATCTGTTAAGGTCATTCTGAAGTGTGATCCTGTCCTCTGGGGTGTTAGCCACCCCTCCCAATTTGGTGTCATCTGCAAACTTGCTCAGGATGCCCTCAAGCCCATCATCCAAGTCATTGATAAAGATGTTGAACAAGACTGGGCCCAAGACAGAACCCTGTGGCACCCCACTAGTCACTACTCTCCAGGATGAGGAGGAGCCATTGATGAGCACCCTTTGGGTTCGGTCAGTAAGCCAGTTACAAATCTACTGAATGATAGCATTGTCTAGCCCACATTTTACCAGCTTCTTTACAAGAATATCATGGGGCACCTTGTCAAAGGCCTTGCTGAAATCAAGATAGGCTACATCCACAGCATTCCCTTCATCTACCAGGCTTGTAATTCTGTCAAAAAATGAGATCAGATTAGTCTGACATGACTTATTTTTCAGGAACCCATGCTGACTTTTAGTGATCACAGAGTTTCTTTCTAGGTGCTCACAGACTGTTTGCTTAATGATCTGCTCTAGAATCTTTCCTGGTATTGATGTCAGGCTGACTGGGCGGTAATTGTTTGGGTCCTCTCTTTTCCCCTTTTTGAAAATAGGGACAACATTTGCCCTCCTCCAGTCTGCTGGAACTTCACCTGTTCTCCAGGAATTTTCAAAGATTATTGCCAGTGGTTCTGAAATCACCTCTGCCAGTTCTTTTAATACTCTTGGATGTAGTTCATCTGGCCCTGGAGACTTGAATACATCTAAACTAGCCAAGTATTCTTGTACTACCTCCTTACTTATTCTGGGCTGTGTTTCCCCTGCTGAATCATCTGCTCCATATTCTTCAGGTCGGGCGTTTTTTTCTTTCTTGGAGAAGACTGAGGCAAAGAAGGCATTGAGGAGTTCTGCCCTTTCTCTGTCCCCTGTTTGCATTTCACCATCTTCTCCTCTGAGTGACCCCACTGTTTCCTTGATTTTCCTTTTGCTACGGACATACCCATAAAAGCCCTTTTTGTTGCTTTTAACCTCTCTGGCGAGCCTGAGTTCATTCTGTGCTTTAGCTTTTCTGACTTTGTCTCTACACGTGCTGGCTATATGTTTGAATTCCTCTCTGGAGATTTCCCCCCTTTTCCATTTTTTGTACATATCCCTTTTAAATCTTAACTCAGTCAAAAGTTCTTTAGATAGCCAGCCTGGCTTCTTTAGGCACCTTCCATGTTTCCGTCTCATTGGTATTGCCTGAAGTTGTGCTTTTAATATCTCCCTTTTAACAAACTCCCAACCATCATGAACTCCCTTCCCTTTTAGTATTACTGTCCATGGGATTTCACCCAGCGTTTCCCAAAGTTTTCTGAAGTCGGCTTTCTTAAAGTCTAGAATTTGGACCTTAGTATGCTTGGTTGCTCCTTTCCGCTGGATAATAAACTCCAGAAGAGCATGGTCACTCCCACCTAATGATCCTGCCACTTCTACCCCACTAACCAAGTCATCACTATTGGTTAGGACCAGATCTAAAATGGCTGATCCTCTTGTTGCTTCTCCCACTTTCTGGACAATGAAGTTGTCTGCAAGGCCAGTGAGGAATCTGTTTGACCATATGCTCTTGGCTGAGTTTGACATCCAACAAATATCAGGATAGTTGAAATCCCCCATTACTACTATCTCACTTCCTTTGGAATGCTTGGCCATCTGTTCCAGGAAGGCATCATCTGTGTCCTCAGTTTGGCTTGGGGATCTATAGTAAACTCCCACAATGAGATCACTGTTGTTTTTCTCTCCCTTAATTTTGACCCAGATACTCTCAATTTGGCTTTGAAGTTTTAAATCCTGGATCTCTTCACAGGTATACATATCCCTAACATATAAAGCTACTCCTCCTCCTTTCCTGTTTGGTCTATTTCTCTTAAATAGATTGTATCCCTCTATTACTACATTCCAGTCATGAGACTCATCCCACCAGGTTTCAGTGATGCCTATTATGTCATATTTAGTTTGCTGTACCAAGAGCTCAAGTTCATCTTGTTTATTTCCCATGCTCTGTGCATTAGTATACAGACATTGAAGACCGTTGATCATTCCCCCATGTCTCTTATTTAAGGATATTTTCGTCCCACCACTAGGTCTGCATGCTGCTTGCTCCATTTGGTCCTTTACATTTGGATGATCATCTTCAGCATTTGATAGACTCCTACCTTCAGGACCACTGTCTCCCTCCCCCACATAAGTCAGTTTAAAGCCCTCCTGATGAGGTTTTTGAGTTTCGTGGCAAAAACATTCCTTCCAACTTTTGTGAGGTGCAGTCCATCACTTGCCAGAAGTCCATCTTCAAGAAACTGCAGACCGTGATCTAGGAATCCAAACCGTTCCTGTTTGCACCATTTGCGAAGCCAGTTGTTCACTTCCCCTATTTTCCCCTCTCTCCCTGGGCCATGTCGTTCAACTGGGAGGACAGAAGAGATGACAATTTGTGCATCTAATTGCTTCAACTTCCTGCCCAGAGCCTCATAATCATTTTTTATCTCGTAAGCTATGGCTTGCAGTGTCATTGGTTCCCACATGCACCAAAAGGAAGGGGTATTTGTCGGTGGGTTTTATGATTCCTTGCAGCCGTTCTGTTACATCTTTGATCTTGGCCCCAGGTAGACAGCACACCTCTCGAGACAACTTGTCAGGCCCACAGATCACTGCTTCTGTACCCCTCAGTAGGGAATCCCCAATCACCACTACACGCCTCTTCATAGGCTTGGTTGGGATTCCTCCATGTGCTGTCCCTTCCAAGGTTACCTGCATATTCCCGGAGGACTGACTTTGCTGCTCGTCTTCATATTCCTCATCAACTGTGATGAGGGAGAGATCCTCAGGTGGAGTCTGTTCCTCGTCTTCCATGAGCACTTCAAAACGGTTGTGTAATTCTAAGCACTCAGAGCGATCCCTGTGCCTTCTACTTCTATGAGTCACGTTCCTCCATACATCTGGCTGCTGTGTTGGGGAACTGACCTCCTCCTCAGGGAGATCCCCTGTCTCCTCCTTGGTGCAGACAGTGTGCTCTGCTGCATCCAAGAAAAGCTCCAGCTCTTTAATTCTCTGGAGCGTAGATACACGCCCCTGAAGCTGCTGCACCTTTTCTTCCAGAAGGGCAACCTTGTTTTCTAGTAGGGCAACCAACTTGCAATTGTTGCAGGTGTAGCTACCCACATCCTTTGGCAAGAAAACAAACATTGCACAGGAATTGCAGGTGGCAACGGTTGTTCCCTCCACCTCCATCTTGAAAACCTTGAGGTCAAGGGGGAAAGAGGAAGAGGCCTAGGTCCCAAGTAAGGTCCCAAGGAAGGTTTCAGCAATATAAAAATGCATACATTTCAGCCTTGATTTCAAATAGTGATGAATTGATTGTGTACATCCTTTGTAAGCTTCCTTAAAGTCACTGTGGGGAATTGGACTAGGACAAAACTATGCAATCTCTCTCTCCCCACCCGCACAGCGACCTGCAAATGTTCAAGGAATGGTGGATTTCTTTCTTTTATTTCATAGCATTTCCCACCAAGGAGCTCAAGCTGGCATACATGGTTCTCCCTCGGTTAATCCTCACAACAACCCTGTGAGGTTGGTCAGGCTGAGAGGCAGTGACTGACCCAAGGCCACACAATGAGTTTCATGGCCAAGTGTAGACATACATATTTTAAAAAACCTGAATTATTTTTATTAGGAAATTTCACAATGGACATCCCAAAGGAAAATAAAAGAATCTTTCTGTACGTAATCACGGCCGCAAGGATCGTGATAGCGAAACATTGGAAATGTAATACAATCCCAACAAAACAAGAATGGCTCTCAACACCAAGTGAATCTCTAGAACTTGCCAAATTAACAGTCCTAATAAGAAATCGCTCAAAAGAAAGATTAAGGAGAGAATGATATGTCTTTATAAATTACAGTGGTACTTCGGTTTACAAACACAATTGATTCCGGAAGTCTGTACTTAACCTGAAGTGAACTTTTCCATTGAAAGTAATGGAAAGTGGATTAATCCGTTCCAGATGGTCCACGGAGTACTTAAACTGAAAATACTCAAACCGAGGTGTACTTAAACTGAGGTATGACTGTACATGGAAAAAGAACGCTTCCAGAGCATCACTTGGCTTAGGTAAGGTAAAGGTAAAGGGACCCCTGACCATTAGGTCCAGTCGTGACCGACTCTGGGGTTGCAGCGCTCATCTCGCATTATTGGCCGAGGGAGCCGGCGTACAGCTTCCAGGTCATGTGGCCAGCATGACAAAGCCGCTTCTGGCGAACCAGAGCAGCACATGGAAACGCCTATTCATCTACTTGCACTTTGACGTGCTTTCGAACTGCTAGGTTGGCAGGAGCTGGGACCGAGCAACAGGAGCTCACCCTGTCGCAGGGATTCGAACCACTGAGCTTCTGATCAGCAAGCCCTAGGCTCAGTGGTTTAACCCACAGCGTAGATTAAATCCCAATACATAATAATAATAATAATAATAACTTACCATGTAAATACAGTTATCGGGGGAAAACTGATTTACCAAGTACGTTCATGGATAGCGGGAAGTCATGATTTGAATTGGAGTCAAGCCAAAGCTGTGTAAAAGCTTGTACTCCCTATGTAGAAGTTAATTTGAAAATATTTGTTTTTTGAAGTTAGTTATCTATTTTTTGTTTTTATTCTTTTTGAACTTCTGCATGCACAGCAGTTGCTCTGTCCCTGAGCTATGGCCTTGCACTACAAAGAAAGTAGCAGCAAGGCCAGAAGCTTGACGCCACCTGCTCTGCTTGGGTGGGCCAGTCCTGGCTAGGCTTCTTGTAAATCCCGGGAATCAGCTGAGCAAAGTTTCCTCTCTAGGAAAGCTTTATTAAATTTTCCTCATTTCCAAAATTGCATCAACAACCTTCCTCTTTGCACAATGTTCCCAGTGATGAACATATGTGCATCTAAATAATCTGCAAGAGGGAGGAACTCCAGGAAACTGCAGCAGACAGCACTGATCCCCTACAATTAATTCTAGATCTCTTCCAAGTTTAATTAGAAAGCAGCAGAACACAGTGTGGGACCAGAGGCAGCCCAAGGAGCAAAATGAAGCAGGGGGCACCTGTTTGCTGCTACCTCTGCCTCCTGCAACCCAACTCCATCTTAAAGTCTCCATCTCCTGACTTTAGAAATACTAGTTTGTGGAAATTGCTTGCAATGCAACCCTAGCATGTCTATTCAAACATAAGTTCCCTTTGAATTCTGTGGCACTCCCTTTGGCGAAAGTGTGTGGGGAACTGTTTTGGCCCAGTGGGTCAGATCTTTATATCCCCCACCACCTGCTCAGCAGGCCAACTTTGTCAGGTGGGAGGGACCACCCATCTGTCAATCATGTAAGGTCACTGACAGAAGGGTGGTCCCACCCACCTGTACAAGTTGTCCTGCAGGGCTGCAAGGAATAGCTAGCCAGCCCACCCAGCAATGCAGGAAGAGAGATCAGGCAATTCAATAACAATAGACTAAAACAGATTAAAATTCTCTCCAATTTTCTAAATGTATGGGTAGGCTTATCTAAACAAAAATGTTTCTAGCAGGTGCTGAAAAGAGTACAGTGAAGCTGCCTGCTTGGTATCAGATAGGCAGGGAGTTCCAAAGTGTAGGTGCTGCCACACTCAAAAGATCAAGTTCTTACAAATGCAGTGAGTACTGCGTGGCACTTGTGAAGTGGCTGAGTGGGCACAGCAGCAAATCAGCCACCAGCAGCAAATCAGCCACCAGTGCAGATCTCTGAGCATGGGTGTGATATGCCGACTCCTTACTGTGTGCCATTTGGTGTGCTGTTTCACTTCTCTGGCTTGGCTCACTTGGTCATCCTCAGCACCCAGTGTGGGCACCCAAGGAGCAGATATCAGGACACAGGGAGCTGCCTTCTGCTGAGCCAGATCACATCTGGTTCTGCAGCGGGGTGGTAGTGTTGGGGTGGTTCGCCCCTTGGGGGGCCATAGGGAGCAGCATGGTGGCTGCTGTGTGTCAGGGGTTGGGTTTCTGGGTGTTTCGGGTGCTGCTCAACAACTTAGATTCCCTCCAAAAGCTCAATAACTTAGATTTCCCCCCAAAAGCTCAACAACTTTTGTCCACCTCTGGTGCCAGCAGGGGTTGCTACGTTGCTGGACTTAAGTTCTGTGCTGCCTCCCTTCCCTTGATCCATGGAAGCTAAAATTGCTCCATGTGGCCTCTTAGAATCCTGGCTCGTAGGGCTTTTGATGGTGATGTATCTCTCGGGAGAGCAGAAAAGATCAGTGAGAAAACATACACTTCTCCTTGTAAAATGGGAAGGGAATCATGTCAGGCCAGCTATTCAAACGAGTCAGTTCCCAGGGGAAAGAGAGAAGGTCATATGCGAATGGATCAGGCGGTATAGATGGCCGAAGTCTACAGAAAGCTCTCAAAAGTGACATTACTTTAAGCCAGAGACTTTTTCAGAAAGATATTCAGAGGGCTTTAAAGGTTTTTCCTCCTTTGGGGGAGAAGAAAGCAAAAAAGAAAGGGAAAAAGAAAAGGCTTCTATGTATCAACAGTGAAAGAAACTAAATGGGACAAATGGCTGCAGGTATCAATTTCAGACAAGCCACACTTTAAGGATTGGGGAGAAATTTGTTTTTGTTCACATTTAAATGTGAAGCTGTCTAAATCAGACTTTTGAAGCAAGCCATGGACTGCCTTCAAAATGGGCTGTGCAGTTCGCCAGCCAAGTAATGTGTACACACAGTACATGCACATCCTTGGGTACAGTGTGAAAATTGAATATGAAAATTAGGAGAATTGCATGTAAAAATTGCATATAAAACTTAGGAAAAATTCATGCTAAAATGCTGGTGGTTTTATTTTTTATTTTTTAAAATAATATGTTATTGAGGCTTTTCATAACACAATAAAAACAAATCTAAATGGAAACAACAACAGAAAAGAGAGAGAGAGAGAAGCAGATTCATCTTGTCTCACACAGAAGGGGGTGGATCCTCCCAACTCTCTCCTAGGAGCTTCCCTTTCTTCTCCCAGCCTCCCACCCTGGGAGATCTTCCTTTCCCTGCCTCTCACACAGGGTCCTTCACCAACCATCCATTACCTTCATGAGTGTACAGTCCTCTCATTGACCCATGGTACAGGACATCAAAACAAAAACAAAACACAAGCAAGAGCAAAGCAAAGGAAGGAAGGAAGCAGAAAAACAGGGATATTAAAATACCGGTAATAGAAGAATGAAAAAAGAAAAGAAAGGAAAGGAAAGAGAAAGACATAAAAGGGCTTCCAATTCTCTGTCTGTCAGATATATATTACAGTGGTACCTTGGGTTACAGATGCTTCAGGTTACAGACTGCTAACCCAGAAATAGTACCTCGGGTTAAGAACTTTGCTTCAGGATGAGTACAGAAATTGTGTGGTGGCAGCGGGAGGCCCCATTAGCTGAAGTGGTGTCTCAGGTTAAGAACAATTTCAGGTTAAGAACGGACCTCCGGAACAAATTAAGTTCTTAACCAGAGGTACCACTGTATTTCAAAATATTCAGTGTTTACTCCAGAATGGTATCCAGCTGTTCTTCCTTCTGCTAGACAATATTTTCCCAGTCATCAGATTTGAACATCTCAAGTTCATTCATTTATCCTTCAACACAAAAAGTCTAAAAGAGGTTCTCCAATTATTATTATTGATAAATGTCAGCAGCAGTCTGACTGAATCCAACATGACAACTTTACCTCCAATGTTGAGAAACAATAGACCCTTGCTCTTTATTCCCACAGGAGTCTCTTCGCTGTGGTCATATATTAAATCAATAATCCATAGTTATTTACTTATTGCATATTCATTGAGTCACACCCTGTTCCATATCTTCTAATCTCATTTCCTATCGATCATAGTTCTCCATCCGAATTTAGGGGGGAAAAAAATCCATTTCCTCTTCTTCAGTTCTTTTTCCAGTAGTGTTGCCAACAGCTTGGCAACTTTTTCCTTTAAATTCACTCCAAATTGTACACAGAAACCATTGTTTCTCAGCTCTATTTCTGCCAGCTCAGGATATTTCTTAATCTCCTGTGTGGAGGTACTCTCCATTTCATGACCTACTGCCTCCAGCATTACCATTCCACTCTCCTGATCTGGCAGTCCTCGTCAATATTATTCTCCAGAGGTTCTATGTCTTCTTTAGCCTCAGCTTTCTCTGGTCCACTTTCATTCACCATTTCATACGCATCTCAGCTCTGAGCTCTTTCAGTTGCTCATCCAGTAGTTGCTGCATGATGTCAACAGTCAGTGGGGTGTCCAATAGTATTTTTGCTATACTGGGTGTTTTCCTCAAGATCCTACAGTCTTTGCTTATCAGAATACATTCCTTGTATTTCTTTCTCACAGTAGTGCAATTATGTAGTTCCACTTTACAATCAGCACTTTTACCAATGAGACCAAATGAAAAATTCTAACAGTTGGAACACCGCTTGGCTAGAGTCTTTCTTAAAAAGGTAAAGGTTGAGTCCAGTCGTGAATGACTCTGGGGTTGCGGCGCTCATCTCGCTTTACTGGCCGAGGTAGCCGATGTTTGTTCACAGACAGTTTTTCCAGGTGATGTGGCCAGCATGACTAAGCCACTTCTGGTGAAACCAGAGCAGCACACAGAAACGCTGTTTACCTTCCCGCCGGAGTGGTACCTATTTATCTATCTTTGACGTGCTTTTGAACTGCTAGGTTTGCTGGAGCTGGGACTGAGCAACAAGAGCTCACCCCGTCGTGGGGATTCGAACCGACGACCTTCCGGTCGGCAAGCCCTAGGCTCAGTGGTTTAGACCATAGCACCACCCACGTCCCTAGAGTCTTTCTTAGGTACAAACAATTAAAACATGCTTTTTATTTTGCTTTTAGCTTTTTAATTGCCATGTCTTCTTAAGCCAACAGTTGGGTTGTGTTTCGAATGTTTGTTTCAACTGGCAGACAAGTAATCTCAGTCATAATTTATAACAGTTGCACAAGTAATTGAATAAAGGGAGGTTTAGCTGACCTTTGCCCTAAGGCAGTGATGGTGAACCTTTTAGAGACCTAGTGCCCAAACTGCAACTCAAAACCCACTTATTTATCGCAAAGTGCCAACACAGCAATTTAACCTGAATACTGAGGTTTAGTTTAGAAAAACAACAACTCATACATTAACATATTTTGTCTTAAAAGAAGGACACAATAACAGAGCTTTTTTCAGTTTTGCAGAAGGACAGAAAGAGAAATCAATTGTATCTAGTGTGAGCTTTTTGGTATAACAAAGAAATGATGCTAAAATGTGTATCATGGAATTTAAATGGAATGAACAGTAAATGTAAAATAAATAGAATAGAATGTATATTAAAGAAGAAAAAGTGGGATGTCATTTGCATGCCAGAAATGCATATATCGAAAAACCATACAAAAGTATTTTAAAAATAACAGATTAGGTCTGGAATTTGTGTCAGCAGGAACGGGAAAGAAAAGAAGGGTTGCCCTTAATGAAACCTCAGCTAATATTTCAAGATGATGAAGGAAGAGTAGTTGGTATAGAAATCTATAAAAAAGATAAATTCCCAAACGTGGGAATTTATGCCCCAAACAATAGGAAGGATGAATTTTTCAAAAATTTAGAAGAAAAATTATGGGACTATGTGGGAGAAAATATCGCACAGCGGCAGTGCAGCAGCAGCGGCGGGAGGCCCCATTAGCTAAAATGGTACCTCAGGTTAAGAACAATTTCAGGTTAAGAACGGAACTCCGGAATGAATTAAGTTCTTAACCCGAGGTACCACTGTACTACTCTATTCTGCTTTGTTCAGACCAGATCTGGAATAGTACATTCACTTCCTGGCACCACAACCTAAGAAGTATATTGAAAAAGTGGAATGTGTATATAGGAGGGCCAACAAGATAATCAAGGGTCTGGAAACCAAGCCTTCTGAGGAATGGTTGAGGGAGCTGGGCATGTTTAGCCTGGTTAAAAGGTGACTGACGGGAGATATGATAGCCATCTTAAAGTATCTAAAGAGCTGTCACATGGAAGATGGAGCAAGCTTGTTTTCTCCTGCTCTGGCTGGTAGGACCCGAACCAGTGTCTTCAGGTTACAAGAAAGTAGATTCTGACTAAACATCAGGAAGAAGAGATGTTTGACAGTGGAATGGTCTCCCTTGGGAGGTTGTGGACTCTCCTTCTCTGGAGGTTTTAAGCAAAGGTTGGATGTCCCTCTGTCATGGATGCTTTAGTTGAGTTTCCTGTATTGCAGGGGGTTGGACTAGATGACCTTTGGGAACCCTTCCAGCTCTAAACTTCTATGATCATGGAGTCAGAAGAAACCCATTGTACCTCATAGCCAATTATTGCATTCTCCCCATGAATATGTCCAATACTCTTTCCAAGTTGGTGGCCATCACCACCTCCTGGAATCCTGGAGAGCCACTGCCAGTCAGTAGAGCTGGGCAATAAATAGATCAGTCAATTGTCTGAAACCAGTATGGTGTTCGGCTTGTAATACAGTGGTACCTTGGTTCTTGAATGGCTTGACTCCTGAACAAATCGGCTCCTGAATGCCGCAAACCCGGAAGTAAGTGTTCCGGTTTGCGAACGTTTTTTGGAAGCCCAATGTCCAATGCAGCTTCCACTTGAGTGCGGGAAGCTCCTGCAGCCAATCGGAAGCTTTGCCTTGGTTTAGAAGGGTTTGGGGAGTTGAACGGACTCCCAGAATGGATTAAGGTTAAGAACCAAGGTACCACTGTACATATCCCAAACTATATATTCCTGGTAGCGATGAACAACAAAAAATCTCAAGTATTACACATCCATTTGGAAGTACATTTGAACCAATTTATATGTCATATGGATACCCAATATGAACTACAACATATGACTGAATACATTGAACTGATGTTGGATTGAATCACGAGTGATATGACGTTTATGGTTGTGTTATCTAAGTTATTTTGCATTATATGTTTATAAATTAGTGATTGAAGTTATTCTGCGTTATATGTTTATAAATTCAGGTGGCTCTGTGGGTTAAACCACAGAGTCTAGAGCTTGCTGATCAGAAGGTCGGCAGTTCGAATCCCTGCAACGGGGTGAGCTCCCGTTGCTCGGTCCCAGCTCCTGCCCACCTAGCAGTTCGAAAGCACATCAAAGTGCAAGTAGATAAATAGGGACCGCTCCGGCGGGAAGGTAAACGGCGTTTCCGTGTGCTGCTCTGGTTCGCCAGAAGCAGCTTTGTCATGCTGGCCACATGACCCGGAAGCTGTCTGCGGACAAACGCCGGCTCCCTCGGCCTATAGAGCGAGATGAGCGCCGCAACCCCAGAGTCGGACACGACTGGACCTTATGGTCAGGGGCCCCTTTTCCTTTACCTATGTTTATAAATTAGTGATTGATTATAGCATCCGGTTACGCTTGTTGTATAATTGATACTTGCTACTCGTAACCTAGGTTTGTGTCGTGTGTGGTACCACTGTACTGGTTTTATACCTTATGAGCTGGCAATACATCATGGTGGCTGGGCAGTTGTGGTGCATTCCCAGCAATGGACACATAATGCTGTAGTTGATGGACCTTTTGGTCTGTTCTAGCAGGGCTTAATTCCTGCCTGGACCATTATATTATATTCCTGGAGAACAGGCGAAGTTCCAGCAGACTGGAGGAGGGCAAATGTTGTCCCTATTTTCAAAAAGGGGAAAAGAGAGGACCCAAACAATTACCGCCCAGTCAGCCTGACATCAATACCAGGAAAGATTCTAGAGCAGATCATTAAGCAAACAGTCTGTGAGCACCTAGAAAGAAACTCTGTGATCACTAAAAGTCAGCATGGGTTCCTGAAAAATAAGTCATGTCAGACTAATCTGATCTCATTTTTTGACAGAATTACAAGCCTGGTAGATGAAGGGAACGCTGTGGATGTAGCCTATCTTGATTTCAGCAAGGCCTTTGACAAGGTGCCCCATGATATTCTTGTAAAGAAGCTGGTAAAATGTGGGCTAGACAATGCTACCATTCAGTGGATTTGTAACTGGCTTACTGACCGAACCCAAAGGGTGCTCATCAATGGCTCCTCCTCATCCTGGAGAGTAGTGACTAGTGGGGTGCCACAGGGTTCTGTCTTGGGCCCAGTCTTGTTCAACATCTTTATCAATGACTTGGATGATGGGCTTGAGGGCATCCTGAACAAGTTTGCAGATGACACCAAATTGGGAGGGGTGGCTAACACCCCAGAGGACAGGATCACACTTCAGAATGACCTTAACAGATTAGACAACTGGGCCAAAGCAAACAAGATGAATTTTAACAAGGAGAAATGTAAAGTACTACACTTGGGCAAAAAAAATGAAAGGCACAAATACAGGATGGGAGACACCTGGCTTGAGAGCAGTACATGTGAAAAGGATCTAGGAGTCTTGGTAGACCACAAACTTGACATGAGTCAGCAGTGTGATGCAGCAGCTAAAAAAGCCAATGCAATTCTGGGCTGCATCAATAGGAGTATAGCATCTAGATCAAGGGAAGTAATAGTACCACTGTATTCTGCTCTGGTCAGACCTCACCTGGAGTACTGTGTCCAGTTCTGGGCACCACAGTTCAAGAAGGATACTGATAAGCTGGAACGTGTCCAGAAGAGGGCAACCAAAATGGTCAAAGGCCTGGAAACGATGCCTTATGAGGAACGGCTTAGGGAGCTGGGTATGTTTAGCCTGGAGAAGAGAAGGTTAAGGGGTGATATGATAACCATGTTCAAATATATAAAAGGATGTCATATAGAGGAGGGAGAAAGGTTGTTTTCTGCTGCTCCAGAGAAGCGGACACGGAGCAACGGATTCAAACTACAAGAAAGAAAATTCCACCTAAACATTAGGAAGAACTTCCTGACAGTAAGAGCTGTTCGGCAGTGGAATTTGCTGCCAAGGAGTGTGGTGGAGTCTCCTTCTTTGGAGGTCTTTAAGCAGAGGCTTGACAGCCATCTGTCAGGAATGCTTTGATGGTGTTTCCTGCTCAGCAGGGGGTTGGACTGGATGGCCCTTGTGGTCTCTTCCAACTCTATGATTCTATGACTCTATTACAAAATCTATTTCCTGGTCTAGTTCTCAATGTTTTGCCATAGTGAGTTTAAACTCCGTCCAGGATGTAGCCAACAGGCATTTTCCATTCTCAAATTAAGATTGTAACTGCACATTTTTAAGGGTTTGTGTGCACACCTGGAAGTGTAATATGGTGAGAGACATCATTCAGGGTTTGTCATAGTACTTTGATCTTCTACAGCACCCCCCCTCCACCCCTCTCTCATCTGTCATGCTCCATGATTCACACTTGTAGACGATCGCCGGGCAGATTTCCCTCTTGTAAATGATGAATAATGCAGTGTCGAATTTTGTTTGACAGTGGGTGAAATTTGTTGAATAAATTATCCCCTTAACAATGGCTGCCCTCAAAAAATGAGTGAACAGAAAGAGGAGACAATAGGAAAGCGGGGAGATGGCAGCTGAATATCCTTGGGTTTAGTCTTGGCGGCTTTGAATCCGATCCACTCACTCAGGACTGTGAATAAGCCTGGAGACAGAATCTGTGCCTAGATTGCCTGTGTTTTGCTGACATTCCAATTTTTGTAGGAAGACACGGTGGAAGAAACGAAGAAGGAGGCTGGGGGAGGATGCGGACGGGGAAAAGCTTTGGAGGTTGGGAGCAATGAAAGATCATGGCTATGATGTCCCACACTTTCTGTAGCCACTGATGGGGGCTTTCTTGTTTGGAGGGCTGGACACTACTTCTTAATGGCTTTGCTACCGGTAACTGAGCTGCTAGCCCACAATGAGATCCTTTTGACCAGCTTAGACCATTGATCCATTCAACTCAGTATTGATTGGCAGCAGCTCTCAAGGGCTTCAGAGAGGGTGCACTCCCAGCCCGACTCTTACAATGCGGCAACCTAAAAGCAACACAACAGGCTAATAATTTGATTACAACATTTTATATAGCTACTAAATGATTTAAATCTTCATTCAGAGTCAAGTGGCATACAAATTATACAAGGTAACAAGACAGTCCTTCCTGAATAACCGACTCTTTCTTTCTTTCTTTCTTTCTTTCTTTCTTTCTTTCTTTCTTTCTTTCTATATTTTTATTACCGTAGGTTTTACAACAAATTTTAACATAATCACTGCAGATAATATAATCACAAACTAAGTTTCAAAATACCCCCCCCCCGACTTCCCCCAACTTCCCTTTCTGGTTCATAACGTATTCACTTCTCCTGCATATTATCTTATTCCCTAATATAGTAAAATTAATATAGAACATTATAATGTTCTATTTGTTGATTGTAAGTGTTTAATCAAACCCTGCAAGTGAGTCCATTTCCTTATGTTGCTTCTGTATGTACGGTACATCATAAAAGATTCCCAGTCTTTTTAAAAGTCTCTATTGTTCTTACCTTTCAGTCTTTGTCAATTTCACCATTTCATCATATTCCATCAGTTTTTCTTGCCATTGTTCATTTGTTGGCATTTCATCACTTTTCCACCTTTGAGCTGGTAAAATTCTAGCTGCTGTTGCAGCATACATAAGTTTTTCTTGTTTTTTGGCAAATCATGACCCAAAATGCCTAATAAAATGCTTCTGGTCTTTTAACAAAGGTTATCTTAAACATTCTTTTCATTTCATCATAAATCATATCCCAGTTGTTTTTAATTATTTTACAATTCCACCACATGTGATAAAATGTTCTTTCTTTTTCTTTACATTTCCAACACTTATTGGAGCTTGTTCTATACATTTTGGCCATTTTCGCTGGTGTGATATACCATTGGTAAATCACTTTCATATAATTCTCTTTTAATAATATAAATTCAGTAAAGTTTAAGTTAACTTTCCATAACTTTTCCCAGTCTTCCATTTGTATATTATGTCCTGTATCTTGTGCCCATTTCATCATTAACGATTTGACCTCTTCATCTTTCGTCTCCCAATCTAACAATAAATTATACATTTTCTTTAAAAGTTTATTATTATCTTCTATAATTTCTCTTTGAAATCTAGATATGGTGTAACCGAATCCTTTCTTATTATTTTCTTTAAAAACCTCATTAGTTGGCAATGTTGCAGCCAATCATGAACAAAGTCTCTTATCTCCTCACAATCTTTAAGTTTTAATTTCCCCTCTTTCTCTATCAACAGATCTCTATATGTCGACCATTTAGTTTCCATATTTATCATTTTGATTGATGTTGCCTCTGTTGGGGCGACCCACCAAGGCATTTTTTGTTCTATTAAATATTTATATTTTCCCATATATTTATTAATGATTTCCTAATTATATGATTTTGGAAACCTTTATGTACCTTCCCTTTACTATACTAATCATGTTTTTTAAAAAAATTATTTTAAAGAAAAGCAATTATGTACATAACTGCCCTTCTCTCCTGCCCCCCCTCCTCCTCCTGAGCTGCCGTGTACATGTTGGGGAGAGGAAGAAGGGGGGCGGGTTCCCTTGTAAAGCACTTGTAACTTTGCATCCTTATCTGTCATGAGGTCTGGCTTCTGTGCTTGAGTTCGGGGCGGAGGGGGGGGGAGCTCACCGGAGAAAGTGGGTGGGGTTCAGCCCATACCTCACCTTCCCTTCCCCTCCGCCCCCACTGTGGAAGAGATAAACCAGAGTGATTTTATTATTTTTAAAATATATGTTAATAAAAAAAACCCTTTACTATACCATAAATATGCATGCCATCCAAATATATTATCATGTCTTTCCAGATCTAATAGTTCAGTATTTTCCAATTTAATCCAATCCCAGATTCAAGTAACACAGCTCGCTTCATAATACAATTTAAAATCTGGAAGGGAGAATCCTCTTCTATCTTTAATATCTGTTTATGTTTTATTCTCGGTTTCTTCCCTTTCCAAATAAATTTTGAGATATCTTTTTGGCATTTCTTGAAGTAGACCATGTTACTTATTACTGGCATTGTCTGGAATAAAAACATTTTTGGCAATGGGCTCCTTTAATTGCTGCAATTCTTCCTAATAATAATAGGTTTATTCTATTCCATATTTCTAGATTTCTTTTTAACTCATTCCAACATTTTTCATAACTAACTTTATAAATATTGATGTTTTTAGTTGGAAGCCAAATCCCTAGATATTCAACTTTTTTTTTATGGAATTCTATTTCTATGGCATGGTATAATTCCTTTTTATCTGTTTCTATCAAATCTTTAACTAATAACTTTGTCTTACTTTTATTTAATTTAAATCCTGCTAATTTCCCAAACTCCTGAATTCTTTCTATCACCCTCGGAAGAGAGTTTTTGATATCTTTAACTGCAATTACCAGATCATCTGCATAGGCTTTCAACTGATATGACTTTTCCCCTACTTTAATTCCTTTAATATTTTCATCTGCCCTTATATTTCTCGCCAGGACTTACAGGATTAATATAAATAATAAACGGACAGCATTATCTCATTCCTTTTTGTATTTTACATTCATCTGTTACCACCTGATTAACAATTAATTTTGATTTTTGATTTGAATATATAGCTTGAATTCCATTTTATAGTTATTTCCAAAATTCATTTCACCAAGCACTTTTTTCATAAATTCCCAAGAGACATTGTCAAAGACATTTTCAGCATCTATAAACATCAATGCTGCTTGTTTTTCATTTCTCACTTTCAATTATTCTATAATATCTACAGTCAAACCTCGGGTTATGTTTGCTTCGGGTTATGTACTTTCGGGTTGTGTACTTCGCAAACCCGGGAGTATTTTTTGTCGCTTTTCGTCGTGCACAGTCTGTGCATGTGCAGAAGCGTTCTGTGCAGGTCGCGCTTGCACAGAAGCACGATATCGCGCTTTTGTGCATGCGCAAAATGGACGCTCGGGTTGCATACTTTCCGGGGTGCGAACGGCACCCTGGAACGGATTGAGTACATAACCCGAGGTACCACTGTATAATGTTTCTTTTATTATCTTTCATTTGTCTACCTGGAAGGAATCCTGCCTAGTCATGATGTGTATACTAATTCAATACTATTTTCATTCTATTGGCCATTATATTAGCAAATAATTTATAATCATTATTTAATAATGAGATTGGTCTAAAACTTTTTATAATGACACATTGGCATCTGATTTTGGGATTAAAGTTATATAAGCATTTTTCCATGTCTCTGAGACTTTTCCTGATATTAAGATATCATTCATTATTTCCTGTTACAGGTAGGTAGCCGTGTTGGTCTGAGTTGAAGCAAAATAAAAAAATTCCTTCAGTAGCACCTTAAAGACCAACTAAGTTTTTATTTTGGTAGGAGCTTTCGTGTGCATGCACACTTCTTTAGATACACTGGAAACAGAAGTGTCAGACCCTATATATATATATGTGTATATATATACACAGAGGGTGGTGGGGGTGGGTGATGGGCTGATGGGAGTGGTAAACCTGTGGATGGCTGTTAACGGCTGCTGATGACTGCAATTAGTCCTGGGGGGGAAAGCAAGGGCTGAGGCGCTAAAGAAAGCTTGAGCATGCATAATGAGATAAGAATCCGATGTCTCTATTCATCCCAGGTGGCTCCATGGTTTTAAGCTTGGTACTTTAAGCTTGGGATGAATAGAGACATCCACTAAACCTGTCCTGCTCCTGCTGCTCCTGCCTCTGGAGCACCAACTTCTTCCAGCATGTTGTTGTTGTTTAGTCATTTAGTCGTGTCCGACTCTTCGTGACCCCATGGACCATAGCACGCCAGGCACTCCTGTCTTGCACTGCCTCCCGCAGTTTGGTCAAACTCATGTTCGTAGCTTCGAGAACACTGTCCAACCATCTTGTCCTCTGTCGTCCCCTTCTCCTAGTGCCCTCAATCTTTCCCAACATCAGGGTCTTTTCCAAGGATTCTTCTCTTCTCATGAGGTGGCCAAAGTATTGGAGCCTCAGCTTCACGATCTGTCCTTCCAGGGAGCACTCAGGGCTGATTTCCTGAAGAATGGATAGGTTTGATCTTCTTGCAGTCCATGGGACTCTCAAGAGTCTCCTCCAGCACCATAATTCAAAAGCATCAATTCTTCGGCGATCAGCCTTCTTTATGGTCCAGCATGTTCACTGCTAAATATATGAATAAGTTGTGAATATAATGGTTGGGACTTTATACAGTGGTACCTCTATTTACAAATAACTCTACTTATGAATTTTTCTACTTACAAATGGAGCTCCGTCCGCCATCTTGGATGTGGTTTAGATAGGATTTTTTCTACTTACGAATTTTTAGATAGGGTTGCTTTGACTTACGAATTTTTTCTCCCAATGCATTCCTATGGGATTCGACTTACAATTTTTTTCGACTTACAAATGTGTGTTCGGAACACATTAAATTCGTAAGTAGAGGTACCACTGTACTTATTTTGGAAGGCATGTGGCCTCAAGCTTGAATCGTTCTCTGTTGGATACACCATTGGAAAAATCCCCTACTTTGGGAAATTCTCTGAAGTCACATTAGTTGGTGTTACCTTGTATATATTGTATGCCACTTGACTCTGAATGAAGATGCCATTTAGTAGCTATATAAAGTTTTGTAATCAAATTATTAGCCTGTCGTGTTGCTTTTAGGTTGCCAGATTTTTCTGTTTGCAACACAGGGGGTGTTTGCTGCTACTCTTACAATGCAGGAACTCCCATGTTTGATCCCCAGATTTTCCAATATAAACTGGAGATAGATTATAATCCAACTCAGTAGTTGATTCATTGGCCAAGTGCCTCCCCCAATTTTTCTTTTGAGTATCTCCAATAACTTTCCCACAAAATACGAATCTGGCTACATTCCCATCAAATATGGGTACCTTTTCCATTATGACACCTTTAATAATCCACAATGGCCTTTTCTGTGTGGGATAGGATACACTTTTCCTTCATGGCCACAATCTTGATATGGGCATGTTTATGATTGCATCTGGATCCTTATCTTGTGTTCAGGGCTGATGCTGGCAGGCCGACTGGTCAGGATCTGGCTGAGGGGCCAGGAGCTCTCAGGGGCCCAACATCCCAGATCCCATACTGCTGTGATGCCTTCCCCCTAGATTGGATCATCTAGGCTTCACAGGAAGGCATGCAAGGTAGGCTCTCTTGAAGTGTTTTGGTTTGCACGCACAGTCGCTGCCTGACATAAAATAGAAAGAAACTCTGTGATCACTAAAAGTCAGCATGGGTTCCTGAAAAATAAGTCATGTCAGACTAATCTGATCTCATTTTTTGACAGAATTACAAGCCTGGTAGATGAAGGGAACGCTGTGGATGTAGCCTATCTTGATTTCAGCAAGGCCATTGACAAGGTGCCCCATGATATTCTTGTAAAGAAGCTGGTAAAATGTGGGCTAGACAATGCTACCATTCAGTGGATTTGTAGCTGGCTTACTGACCGAACCCAAAGGGTGCTCATCAATGGCTCCTCCTCATCCTGGAGAGTAGTGACTAGTGGGGTGCCACAGGGTTCTGTCTTGGGCCCAGTCTTGTTCAACATCTTTATCAATGACTTGGATGATGGGCTTGAGGGAATCCTGAGCAAGTTTGCAGATGACACCAAATTGGGAGGGGTGGCTAACACCCCAGAGGACAGGATCACACTTCAGAATGACCTTAACAGATTAGACAACTGGGCCAAAGCAAACAAGATGAATTTTAACAAGGAGAAATGTAAAGTACTACTGTCATGTTTCTGCCTTTCAGTACCCTCAACCTCTTCCCCTATAGCACCACCAGCTCTCCCTCCGGAGGCTACTGGGGCTGCTTGCTCTACCCGGGGAAGGGTCTGGCTATACCTCTATGGCTAGAACAGGGATTTTAAACACTTCTTTAACCGGTATCGCTGCCACCACCCGGGGGGTCCACTTAAAGACCACCGGGACAAAGTATACACGTTCTGCCTGGTAGGGGCAAAGCAGCCTAGGACTGGGTTTAGCAGTGCGACCAGGAAGGACCAAAATCCACAAGAAATCTCTTTTAACTATTTATTATAAAATAGCATGACAAAGTAACATGCAACAGTTCTCAAAACAAAGGGAATACAAAGATAAAACAAGAAAGCATAGCTAACTTACAAGTACAAACTTAGAATAAGGTTGATCCAAGACTGCATCTCTCCATCCGGCAAATTGCAGTCAAGAGCCACGCAGACCTCAGTCTTTCTCAGGCTCTTTGAAGATGAGCAGGACAGCAGTACCTTGCTGGGTCATTTTGCAAGACAAAAGAGGACAAAGACCCTCATCTCTAACAGACTTAAATCCCCACAACCCTTGAGGTGTTCCACGTGGGCTTATGGCTCATTATCCAATCTACGTTAGAGTTGAGGTTTGAATAATCCAATCAAAGAACCCACAACCGTTAGTCTTGTCAATCAAATAGAGGCTACACAGATGTCTTGTGTTTACCCATTAATCAACCTACAGGGCAATTAACGCCTTCAGTTCTGGGAACACACCGGACAGAGCTTCCTCCCTAATTTCTTATCGCACAGGAATGGGAGATTTCACAGCTGCAAGGTTACACGGGATCAAAAGAACCAGAAATCTTTCTCTTTTAGAGTTCAGAAGTTTACTTTCCCAGGCCGTTCTTCCTCTCAAGAACCAAAGTCCCATGAATCTTCGCCGTTCCCATAATGCTCTGCACCTGAATCCATGACACCCCCTTCCCTAACGGAAATTTGGGGTCAAGGCGTCCCACATTTCCGCACACCCCTGTAAGGTAGGACACCCAGCCTGTGAGAATCATAATAAACATAACAGTTACTCAACAGACTGATACAAGCGACTGAGGGCATCCGCCACAACATTCTGCTTTCCAGGGATATGAACCACAGTAAAATTGTAATCCTGCAAAGCCAGACTCCACCGTAACAGTTTCTGATTGGAGTTTTTCATGCGTGATAGCCAACATAAAGGCGAGTGATCCGTCTGCACTTGAAACTCCACCCCCCAAAGATAAACTTTCAGCCGGGAGAGAGACCATAAAAGAGCATAACATTCTTTCTCCACGGTGGAATAATTTTGCTCACGGGGTAGTAACTTCTTACTCAGGTAAACCACTGGTCTCAGCTCCCCCTCGGGGTCTTTCTGCAACAGGACTGCTCCCAGTCCTGTCCGACTAGCATCCGTTTGGACCACAAAGGGTTTCTGCTGGTCCGGGGCTAGCATTACCTTATTACTGGTCAGGGCTTGCTTCAACAACACAAAAGCCCGCTGACACTCTGGCGTCCAAGTTACTTTGGTAGGCAACGCCTTTTTACACAGATTAGTCAGGGGAGCGGCAATGGTGGCAAAGTGTACAATAAATCTACGATAATAATTAGCCACTCCCAAAAAAGATAACACCTCCCGCTTGGTCTTGGGTCGGGGCCAATCCTGGATCCCCTGGACTTTTGCTTCTAGGGCTTTAATATAGCCTGAGCCAACCTGAAAACCCAAATAAACCACTTCACCTTGGGCAAATTGACACTTCGCCATTTTTACAGTAAGATTGGCTTCTTTGAATCTAGTAAATACACTCTGCACATGCTCCAAGTGCTCCTTCCAGGTATTTGAAAAAATTGATACGTCATCCAGGTACGCACAGCAGTAGGCGCTCATATCTGCGATTAAAGAATTAATCAAGCGCTGAAATGTGGCAGGGGCATTCTTAAGTCCAAAAGGAAGGACTTTGAACTGATATAAACCCATATGGGTAACAAAGGCTGATTTCTCAGAAGCCTCAGGTGATAAGGGAATCTGCCAGTACCCCTTAGTCAGGTCAAAGACTGAGATGAACTTAGCCTGACCCAGTTTTTCAATTAGAGTATCCACTCTAGGCAGGGGGAAGACGTCTGGCGCCATCACCATATTAATTTTTCTATAGTCCACACAAAACCTAACCTGCCCCTCCCCTTTCGGAACCAACACCACTGGGGAACACCAGGCGCTGGTGCTATGAACTATAACTCCCAATTCAAGCATTTCCTTGATCTCTGCCTCAATGCACCGAGCATGGGCTTCACTCACACGATACGGTCGTGAGGCAATGGGAGCAGCAGTGCCAGTTTCAAAATGATGTTGGGCCAAATGAGTCCGACCTGGTTTTGTACTGAAAACGGACTCAAAGGGCAACAAAACTTCATATAGTTCCTGAGCCTGTTGGGCGTTCAGTGTATGGGATCTTAAAATATCCTCAAGGGAGCCAGCCTGCTTAAACTCCTGCAGCAGGTCCAAAGGCAAATGAGACTCCCCTCCATGCCCTCCAGCAATAGCCAAGACCCTCTTGGAGTCAGGTTCACAATACAATTTCATGGAGTTGGCATGATATTGTCGAGGAGATGGGTGTAGCTCTGGACATTCTACCACATACCTTACAGAGCTAAGTCTCTCTTTAACCACACCTGGACCACTCCACTTAGGCGACAACTTATGTGGACGTGTGGGTCTCAGTACCAGAACCTTATCTCCCACCTCAAAACATTTTTCCACAGCTTTCACATCATGTGTGCGGGTATACTCTTTACGTGCTTCTTCCAGGTTGGCTTTAGCTTGATCCCAAATCTCAGCCAACGTCTGGGTCAAAGCCTGAAAATGTTCAGCCACAGAGGGTAATTGGAGGCTATCCTCACTCTGGTCCCACTGCTTTCTAAGCATGGACAGAGGGCTGTTCAGCAATCTCCCATAAACCAATTGATTAGGAGCATACCCCAGACTTGCTTGGTAGGAATCATTATACGTAGCTACCACCAGGGGCAAGTCCTGATCCCAGCTAGACGCATGGATCAATGCACATTTCTTTAACATAGAAGTCAGGGTGGACTGCACCCGCTCCACTAATCCATTCATACGATGTTCATACGCCACTGAAGTGTGGTGATGTATTTCCATTAGTTTCAGAACCTGTTGAACCACATCAGACAAAAGATTGGGTCCCAAATCACTCATCAAAACCTGGGGAATCCCCATGGAACAAAAGGCAGTGAACAGAAATTGTACTAGACCTGGGGCTCTGGTATTAGTAAGACTGGCAGCAAAACAATATCTAGTCGCATAATCAACAATCGTGGCTATATATTTTTTCCCCCTGGGGGTCCGAGGCAAAGGACCTACAAAATCTATAGCCCATTTAGCAAAGACTCCCGCTGTTAAGGGAATACTTTGAAGGGTGTGAGGGGGGCTGTCCCGATTGTGCCCCACCCTTTGGCATACATCACAACAGCGTACATACTGTTGGACACTCTGGTACACTTGGGGCCAGTAAAAATATCGGGTAAGGCGTTCCAAAGACTTTTGCACCCCTAAATGCCCAGAAAGCCCTCCTGAGTGTGCCATACTCAAAACCTTTTCCCTCCTGATTTCAGGAACCACAAGCTGCAAAATAGAGTCCCGATCTGTAACCCTTTTAGGCCAATACTGCCTAAACAAAAGTCCTTCTTTGTAGAGGAAGCGGGCCCTCCGCTCCCCCCTGGGAGTGACGCCGGCCGCTTCCCGGCACGACTGCAGTGTAGGGTCTTCTTGCTGCTCCTTCACCAGGCGTGCTGTGTCTCCTAATTCAGCAGTCTCAAGTTCCTCCTCAGCCGAGGAGCAAGGGAGGGGGGAATTCCCCCTCTCCACGCTGGATGGTGCTGAAACGGCTGTTGCAGAAGAAAGAGGCACAATATCCCGCCCCCCTTCTTCCCCCTCAAGGCTTGGTGTTTCCAAGCTTCCCATGGCAAAACAATCCCCGCCCTCCATTGGCACGTAAATCCCCACTGGAGAAGGTGTCTCCTCCTCCTCCTCCTTCCAGGTTGCTCCAATGGGCGGATCAGCTGCAGGGTCGCTGGAAGACTGTCGATGCTTGTGAGCCAGGAATGCAAGATCATTGCCCACCAGGGCTGCAACATGGCAATCCTGAGGCTCATGTAGAATGACTAGCTGATTTCCTGAGTAGCCTTGGTACTCCACTTCAACAATAGCCGTTGGGCGGTAAATAGACTCAGTCCCAAACGGAGTGATTTTCAAAGGCTGGGGCTGCACCTGCCCTGGGCGTACTAAGCCTTTAGATACGCTGGTAACATCCGCACCTGTGTCCCGATAGGAACTAACTCTGATATTATTTATCCAGATGGGAGCCATGAAATGCATCTTAGCCCATTCAGCTGAAGTCTCAGGTTGACTTGGCGCTGGGGATCCACTGGATCTCGCTGCTTGAGGGGCCGCTGCAGCCGGCGGGGGTGTTGGGGCTGCTCCCTGGGGCCGTTCCATCCCTCTCCCCCTTCCCAGCTCAGGGCCACGCTCCTCCGCTCTTTCCTGGATTCCTGCACGCCGGATCTCCTCATCCCAATCCTCTCCCGGCTGCGCGATTTGGCGCACCGCTGGGGTTGACGTAGCAATTGGGGAACGTCTAGCTGACTGCATCGGACACTGGGCTTTGATGTGACCTTTTTCGTGACAGAGGAAGCACAGACCCGAAGAGGGGGTCACCTTTTCCTTCCCTCTGCCTGGAGATGCTCCCCTTTTTCCAAATGCAGGTTTAGACTCGGCAGGCTTTAGTTGCGCTGTAGCTTTAAGAGCCATGCCTGAGCTAGCTGGCCCGGGTGGGCCCGTCCGGGTCCCGCCCCCTCCCATCGGCGGCTTCCGAGCCATGTGCGCCCGATGAGAACGGAATTCCTCCGCCAATCTAGCCGATTCCTGCAGGTTTTGAGGGTGCCTATCAGCAACCAAACTTGCAATCTCAGATGGCAAACTTCTCTGGAATTGTTCTAAAAGCACCAGTTGCCTCAGTTGTTCAAAAGTCTGCACTTTCTCAGCCGCTAACCACAGCCCAAAGTTTTGTTCTAACTTTGCCGCGAATAACTGGAATTTCTCATGCGGCGGCACTTTAACGGCCTTCCTAAACGCCTGCTGATAATGCTGAGAGTCCAACGAAAACCTTTGTTCGACCAATTGCTTATATGTTTCATAACTGAACATCTGCTCTCGTGAGAGCGTCCCCATCAGCTCTTGAAGAGGTCCTTTCACAAGGGACCTGAGGATCGGCATATAGTACCGATATGGAACTGCCATTTCCTCACACGTGGTCTCAAACAGGGTTAAATAGGAGAGAACATCCATATTTGGGTCGTGAGTCGGGAAATATTTGAGATTAATGTCCTGGAGACTCAGTTCCCTCTGTCTAGGCACTGCAGCTCTTTGCCAATCACTGTAATACTCTAGAGCAGGAAGAGAGCTGGGGCCTCTTGCTTGTCTGCGCTGAAGTTCTGCTTGGGCAAATCGTAAAGCTTCAGCCCGGGGCATCCTCTCTCTTTCATATGCAGGGGGGGGCCGCCTCCGCAGTTCCCAAGAATCTTCCAAAGGTTTAACCCCTTGGGGACTGGCTGCTCTAGTTTCCCCACCCGCATAGTGTCTTTCCCTCAGTCTCACACCTTCCATAAATCTCTTAGGCAAAGTTTGATACTCACTTTCCGCCACATATGCCCTCCGGCTCTCAGAAATGCCTTGCGCCTCAAACTCTGGATCTTCTCTTTCGGCGTATGGATAATCTTCCCGGAGCTGAGTCCTCAGTTCCTGATATCCACATCTCTCAGGGCTGGCCGCCGGCATCCCGCTCGTGCGCTGACCCATCTGCTCTGGTCTCTGTTGTGCGTATGGATCCCCCTGGACGTCCTCACGGGCCCATTCTACTCTGCTTGGGGGTGGGGAAGTCATCTCCCGGGATCTCACCACAACCTCTCCGGCAACTGGTCTAGGGTACGGTGCAACTGGTACTTGTTCCACCTCCCGCTGCCGCTGCAAAGGTGACGTTTCTCTCTCCGCTGTCGGTGAGGCGCGCACACTTAGCCTATCCTGGCTTCCCAGCCCCGCCTCCTCCAGCTGCTGTGTCCACCTTTGATGTGCAGACCGAGGGCTCCTGAACGCTTCCGCGTGCTCCCTCTCGGCTTCTCTGGCTAACTCCTCAGCCCCTCTTAAAGGAGAATACACTCCTGGAACCGGTTGCCTTGGCATAGACCGATCATCTGGTTCCGCAAAACGATACGAAGGGTGGGTGCTGCGTTCCTGCTGCCACTCCTCCGAAGCTTGTAGAATCTCGCTAGGCAAGCCTGCTGCCATTGTCCTAACTCACTAGCAAAATAAAAACGCTTGTACCCCTTTTTTGAGAACTGGATTATAACCAAAGGATTTTGTCCACTTTCTGGTCACAAAGTCGCATCCCACACCGCTGCCAACATGTCATGTTTCTGCCTTTCAGTACCCTCAACCTCTTCCCCTATAGCACCACCAGCTCTCCCTCCGGAGGCTACTGGGGCTGCTTGCTCTACCCGGGGAAGGGTCTGGCTATACCTCTATGGCTAGAACAGGGATTTTAAACACTTCTTTAACCGGTATCGCTGCCACCACCCGGGGGGTCCACTTAAAGACCACCGGGACAAAGTATACACGTTCTGCCTGGTAGGGGCAAAGCAGCCTAGGACTGGGTTTAGCAGTGCGACCAGGAAGGACCAAAATCCACAAGAAATCTCTTTTAACTATTTATTATAAAATAGCATGACAAAGTAACATGCAACAGTTCTCAAAACAAAGGGAATACAAAGATAAAACAAGAAAGCATAGCTAACTTACAAGTACAAACTTAGAATAAGGTTGATCCAAGACTGCATCTCTCCATCCGGCAAATTGCAGTCAAGAGCCACGCAGACCTCAGTCTTTCTCAGGCTCTTTGAAGATGAGCAGGACAGCAGTACCTTGCTGGGTCATTTTGCAAGACAAAAGAGGACAAAGACCCTCATCTCTAACAGACTTAAATCCCCACAACCCTTGAGGTGTTCCACGTGGGCTTATGGCTCATTATCCAATCTACGTTAGAGTTGAGGTTTGAATAATCCAATCAAAGAACCCACAACCGTTAGTCTTGTCAATCAAATAGAGGCTACACAGATGTCTTGTGTTTACCCATTAATCAACCTACAGGGCAATTAACGCCTTCAGTTCTGGGAACACACCGGACAGAGCTTCCTCCCTAATTTCTTATCGCACAGGAATGGGAGATTTCACAGCTGCAAGGTTACACGGGATCAAAAGAACCAGAAATCTTTCTCTTTTAGAGTTCAGAAGTTTACTTTCCCAGGCCGTTCTTCCTCTCAAGAACCAAAGTCCCATGAATCTTCGCCGTTCCCATAATGCTCTGCACCTGAATCCATGACAACTACACTTGGGCAAAAAAAATGAAAGGCACAAATACAGGATGGGAGACACCTGGCTGGAGAGCAGTACATGTGAAAAGGATCTAGGAGTTTTGGTTGACCACAAACTTGACATGAGTCAGCAGTGTGATGCAGCAGCTAAAAAAGCCAATGCAATTCTGGGCTGCATCAATAGGAGTATAGCATCTAGATCAAGGGAAGTAATAGTACCACTGTATTCTGCTCTGGTCAGACCTCACCTGGAGTATTGTGTCCAGTTCTGGGCACCACAGTTCAAGAAGGATACTGATAAGCTGGAACGTGTCCAGAAGAGGGCAACCAAAATGGTCAAAGGCCTGGAAACGATGCCTTATGAGGAACGGCTTAGGGAGCTGGGTATGTTTAGCCTGGAGAAGAGAAGGTTAAGGGGTGATATGATAACCATGTTCAAATATATAAAAGGATGTCATATAGAGGAGGGAGAAAGGTTGTTTTCTGCTGCTCCAGAGAAGCGGACACGGAGCAACGGATTCAAACTACAAGAAAGAAAATTCCACCTAAACATTAGGAAGAACTTCCTGACAGTAAGAGCTGTTCGGCAGTGGAATTTGCTGCCAAGGAGTGTGGTGGAGTCTCCTTCTTTGGAGGTCTTTAAGCAGAGGCTTGACAGCCATCTGTCAGGAATGCTTTGATGGTGTTTCCTGCTTGGCAGGGGGTTGGACTGGATGGCCCTTGTGGTCTCTTCCAACTCTATGATTCTATGATTCTATGAAAATGACTTGACATGCCCTTTTATGGTAGGCAGCAACTGCACATGCCAGCTGAATCAGCCCCATTCTAGGAAGCTTATTCTGCATGCCTTCCCACAAAATGCAGCCTGCAGGAGGAAACCAGTCCAGACTGAAAGCCATCCCTAGAGGGACATGGTCATGGAGGCAGATGCAGCCACAGCTTTTACTGATGACTTTTCCCTCTGATGCAGGAGGGCTTTTTTGCAGCATTTTATCAATGTTTTTGTTATTATGATGGAAATCAATATTTTTTGGGGGGTGTTGGTAGTTGTGTGTCTTAGCTATGGCTATATGGGCATTGGGGGTGTGGTGGAAGGGAAGGAAAATATCTGAAATTTGTGGCACATGCAGAATGAACATTTTAGAAATTAAGGAGAGAGAGAGAGAGAGAGAGAGAGAGAGAGAGAGAGAGAGAGAGAGAGAGAGAGAGAGAGAGAACACATGGACCAATGCATTTGTTAATAAATCCAAGTCATCCAACTACAAAATCCCAAAAGAAATTTGGACGAGGAGAGTTTTAGAAGCCTCCCCAGAACTTGGGACTAATTTATAGTTTGAAGCCTTTCAGGAGATTATTTCATGGGCTTGCTTTGGCTCTTCTGGTTTTAATGCAAAACGAAACTGAAAGCAGCCCCCCTCCACTCAAAAGAAGGGAAATGGTGAAACCAATCTGACATTTTCATCTGTGCAATTTTGCTTTTGCCGATCAATAAAATTAATCCCATTTATCCTGGCACTGTTAAGGGGGAAGCTGTTGGTTTCTAACCACTGGAAGGAAATGCTGGCTATTAATGTCATTTCTCCTTGTGTCTGTGATAGATTTTTAGTGTCTCTCCGGCTGATTCTCTGCTGTTGCCTTTTGTTTTGTCCTCAATCGCTTGTCTAATAAAGGCTATTATCTTTGGCACAAATCTACTTCATGCCTCAATTCAACTTCGTAACAGTCGGTAATAACAGCAGAACAATGATGCTTTTTAAAGACGGATTTTTCACAGCCGAGGTTTCTCCTCCTCCTTTCCCCACTGCATTAGAAGGAGATTAGATGGCTGGAGAGAAGGTGCACAGGATAGTGGGAGAGGCCTGCAGGGTTGATAAATTGGACACGGAGGCAGCATTAGGAGCAAAGTCAATGCAACTTCTTTGGAAATGCCAATAGGGAGCCTGATATGCGGATGTGCCCCGGTAATTAAAAGAGGGGAGCAGGCAGGCCAGGATTTATTTGCTGTAAATCCAACAGAATGGATGGAGCAAGCAGGCATGGAATTGCCTCCTTACAGTGAGCATGGAAGCTTTAGCATCATTTCCAAAATGTATTGGTTCTCCCCTCTCTCCCAATGGTGCTCCTTAGAACCAGAGGTGGGAGGAGGCTTTGGAGGCTGGTCCGTTCACACCACCAACCCCAGTCAGCCCACACTTGCTGGTCTTCTTGCCCCTTGTACAACTCGGCAGGGAGGAGGGATGGGGGGAAGCTAGAATTCATTCGCTCCGCCTGACAATGTCTCTGACTCCACCTACGTCTGGAACCCCTGACTTCCACCCAGTCAGTCTCGTGGGCATCTGCAACCAGGAGGAGTATGATGACCCTGTACATGGAAAGAAGAGTGCAAGGCAAAAGATTCCTGCATTCCAGGGGTTGGACTAGATGACCCTCAGGGTCATTTCCAACTCTACAAGTCTATGATTCTATGAGGTTTGGTTGGGGGTGAGGTGTGAGGATGCAAAGGGCAGACTCTTCTTCTGCAGCAGCCAACTGGGAGGTGAGGTGGAGTGAAGCGTATGTGAAGTGGATTCTCCTTCCTTCCTTCCTTCCTTCTTTCCAGCAGCTGTTATATTCTAGGGCAGCTCCACACCATTGAGTGGTCTTTATTTTGACCATTAAAGGGCCAGTGGGGATGAAGTGAAGATGGTTCAGAAAAGCACAGGGCGTGGGGAATGACCTCCACTGCTGGCAGCAGTACATTGCTGAATGTCCTTGGCTAGAAAGTGCAGGAGGGGAGAGCCCTGGCCTTGCGCTCAGCTCCTGCTTGCACGCTTCTTCTAGGCCTCTGGCTGGCTATTGTGAGAACAGGAGGCTGGACTAGATGGGCCAGAGCTCTTCTTATGTTCCTAACTTTGCATTTAAATATTTTTTGGTGAGTTGAGCTGTTGTTTTGATATTTCAGCTTTTCTAGGTGAATTAATTTATAGTTTATTCAATAAGCATTTAAGTTTCTTCATTTGACTTTGGTTTGGGAGTATTATACCTGATAAATATTTTGGAATAGCCCTTACTAGTTGTAAGTTTGCACACTACATCTCGTATCAGGGAGATTGTCATGGCGGTTTATCTTAGTGTTTTGGCATCTTCATTTCCCGTGATTGTCTGTTCTGCTTCTTTCTAACTTGGGGATGCAGCAAGGTGGCCAAGGGCTCTTCCCACACTTCCAAACTGGTTGCACTCGGAGTGCTGTGGGTGTTTTTGAAGATGGTGAAGGAGGCACTTTTACATGCAAATTTCATGTGTGTGTAAAATTTACACACTCATGAACACATATCTGAGCAGCAAAAATTCTTTAAAAAGATGTGGGGAATCTTTGGCCCTCCAGATGTTGCTGAACAACAGTTCACCTCATCCTTGGCCATTGGCCATGCTTGCTGTGGCTGATGGGAGTTGTAGTTCAGCAACAACTGGAAAGCCAAAAGATCCCCACACTTGTCTTAAAATGTGGCTATGGGGCTCCCGTGACCCAAGCAAAGCCTTCCCTTTTATTCCTAACTCAGTGGAAGAGCACATGCTTTGCGCCCCAAAGATCTAGGATTCACTCACCAACACCTTCAGTTAAGAAGATCAGGTAACAGGAATAGGAAAGGCTCTGTGTCAGATAGCTCAGTCAGTGGGGTGTGAGGTTGGACTAGATGACTCTTGTGGTCCCTTCTCAATGTACAACTCTATGAGTCTATGATTCTAATATCCTAGAGAGCTGTTGACAGTTCCAGTGAGTGAGTGTGAACGAGGATGTGTAATATGCTTATTTTATCATTTTCAATATTTATGAGTTTGCTGCTATATGACAGAAGCTCAGCAGGTAGTTTACAGGTAAAAAATTAAAATAGTAAAAAGGAAAATGCGTAGATAAAATCTAAAAACCAGAATAAAGGGATCTTAAAAATAAAATATAAAACTGGAATAAAAACCACCACCAGCAGCAGCATAAAAGCCAGCAATAGAGAACAGCATGAGTACAACATACCTTAAAATAATAAAAGAAAACAAGATGTGAAACCCTTGGTTCCCCCCCCCACTTAAAACCGGTAGCATCTTCACCTCTTGGGCCCCTTACCCCTTAGGTACCTGGCAAACCTTTCTGGCAAAGATGTTCTGCAACTGACAGGTGCCATGAAATATGGAATCAAATCAGACAATGTTAGGCTAGCTTTGGGTGGGGGACCTCCAGCCCACAGACTAGTTAGGCCCCCAGGGCCTCCCCATTTTGTCTGTGAGGTGATTTCAACCAAGCCCAGTGCCCTACAGCTGGGATCAGGCATACCTGGCATCAGGTATGGGGCAGGGAAAGACCGACCTCAGCTGAAAAGGGGTTTGCAGCCCCATCTCTCCTGTCCTCCTTGTATGCAAGAACATAAGAAGACCCTGATAGATCAGGCCCATGGCCCATCTGGTCCAGCCTCCTGGTCCCACAGTGGCTGACCTGCAAGCAGGATTCAAACACCAGAGCCCTCTCCCCTCCTGCGGTCTCCAGCAACTGGTATTCAGAAGAAATGCTGCCTCCTCCTGTGGAGGCAGAGGACTAACAGGCACTGATAGCCTTCTCCTTCTCCATGAATGTGTCTAATCTGCTTTCAATGCCATTCAGGTTGGTGGGCTTCATTGTCTCCTGTGGGAGGGAGATCCCTAGTTTACCTGAAGAGGACTGACTGGTTGCTTGGTGGTGCTTTGCCCCACTTTGAGTGCTGCACAGATGCTGGTGGCTTCCCCTTACCCATAAAATTGTGTTTTGTTTTTATTCTTTCTGTTGGAGCAAGGCCACCCAGCTGCCTCCCAGAGGCAGCCCCCCCCCCCCTGCAAGATGTAAATATTTAGTGCCCACAGCTTCTGGTACTTTTAAATTGCTGCTTTTAAGGGCGTTTTTCTGCTATTACTTGGTTTCTGCATTAGCATTAGCATCAACAATAACAGGCATATTCTCTCTCTCTCTCTCTCTCTCTCTCTCTCTCTCTCTCTCTCTCTCTCTGCTCTCTCCCTCACATTATTGAGGGGGGGGGGTCTATCACATTATTTGCTGTAACCTTTTAAGTATTTAGGGGAAGCGGTGGTTTGGTTGCACATTTCTGATTCCACCTCTCTCTCTGGGCCCTCCCAATTTCTCCTCAGTTCATCCAACATGAGATATTATAAGAAGGACGAGGTAGATGGCTGGCTTGTGTCCTCTGGACCAGAGCCTCTAATACGCTCAGCTGAGCTCAAGATTCGGTGGCCTGTCTCTGATAACTCCAAAGAGAGAATTTTCTGTATTGTAAACTTAATAGGAATGCTTATTTGTGAGGGCATATTGAGCCTGCAATGATGACTGATGCTGAATTTAAATGGAGGGTTTAATATTTTTGGGAGGAGAGGAGGGGGAAGAAAAATATCTGTATTTTACTTTAGCATTTCTCAAAGTGAGGAGACATGGGGGAGAGAGGGGTGGGATGGGAGAGGGCAATTGTTCCAAAATTCTGCTCCTCCAAATTTCACAGGATTTTTAAAAACTGCCCCCCCAAAGCAATTCTAATATGAATGCATCAATGATTTTGCTGTGCAATTTCACAGATGCCTGCATATTCTCAGAGCAATTTATTGCCTGATTTTGGGCTTGCATTTGTTCTCCTAACGTTTTTATAATGACTGAAACAAGGGCAGGCAAAGATGTTGCTATCCCCTTATTTATCCCTGACCAGGGGCTGTTCTGAAGGACTGTTTTCCTGACCATGAAACATGGACTCCAACAACATCTGGATATTCCTGGGTCCTGAGTCCTGCTCTTCAGTGATAACTCCTGAACAGGGTGCTGGATTCTGAACTCTCAGCTGCCCAAGCCAGCATGGCCAGCAGTCAGGGAGCTGGAACGTTGAAGTCCAGCAACATCTGGAAGGCCACAGGTCCCCCTCCCTTGGGCTCAGTGATAGGAGGCAAAATTGGAACTGGTGCTTTGTCCATATGGAGGAGCCCATCAGTAATGCTGAACAAAATGGATCTTGATATTTGCACATATATATTTGATATTGCATGTGCAATCACATCAAAATGCCCCTACCCATTTGCCAGGTTTTAAGAATAAAGGTAAAGGTAAAGGGACCCCTGACCATTAGGTCCAGTCACGGACGACTCTGGGGTTGCGGCACTCATCTCGCTTTACTGGCCGAGGGAGCCAGCGTACAGCTTCCAGGTCATGTGGCCAGCATGACAAAGCTGCTTCTGGCGAACCAGAGCAGCGCACGGAAACGTCGTTTACCTTCCCTCCGGAGCAGTACCTATTTATCTACTTGCACTTTGACATGCTTTTGAACTGCTAAGTTGGCAGGAGCTGGGACCGAGCAACGGGAGCTCACCCCGTCACAGGGATTTGAACCGCCGACCTTCTGATCGGCAAGCCCTAGGCTCAGTGGTTTAAGCCACAGTGCCACCTGCGTCCCTTAAGACTATGCCTACCCAATGCCAAAGTTGTGATGATTGCTATGAGGATGGGGAAAACCAGATGGCTGGAACCCATTTGCCAAGTGGAAAGATTCCAGCCTGGTCCCGAATATAGTGACCAACAGTGTCCATAGCAAGGTGTCGAAGCAAAGACACATGTCTGCCAAGTAGGGAGGGAGGGGCAGAGATCCAACAACTTCCTATGCAGTCCACAGGCCCTCTTTATATTACCAGGGCACAGACCCAAGTGAAGCCCACAGGCCCAGTTGGGTCTTCCCCCTGGGAGTGGCCAGTTGTGTGAGTAGGCAGAATTTTTCCAGGCAGCAGACTCAGCTCAGGGACCTCCTGTGTCACCTGGGAGGTGGCCCAACGGGGCCTCCACCATCGGATCACAGTAGGCAGGTGGCGCCCACCTAAGAGGGTGAGCCGACTTCTGGAAACTTGGAAAACTGGTTTTCAACCTGTACATTCACTAGCAGTAGAAGCAGAGGATGGAGAAAACTGTGTATTCTCTCCCTTCCCCCCATCTGCCTTATAGAAATTGAATTTGTATTAAGACATGACTGTGTATTAAAGGACCACATCTCACACATGGCTGGGATGAAAGCTTGTCTGGGGGTTGCTTAATGTCCCAGCCTTGCCTTTGGGGTTTGTTTCTGAATGTAGATGAGCCCTGTAATGAAATCTGCATGTTGATTGTTTCATGCCTATTGATTTAAATGTTTGGGGGGAAAAATCCTATTTTGGTGGAAATTTGAGTGCATGCCAAATATTTAGTTAATAGAGTAGTCCCTTCACAGAGAGCCATACATAGCATGTGATAAAGGAAATGGATGGACAGCGGGTAGACAACTTATAAATATATAGATATTTTTGTTTTTTGTTTAATTTTTTTACATTAGATATTTTTGTATTCCCCTTCCCATACCAGAACCAATCAGTGAAGAACAGGCTAAAAGTACAAATAATAAATAAGTGATCCCAGCAAGCCAGCTTCTTCCTCCTTCCAGAAGCTGGACTAAAAGCGAAGCGAAGATGCCTGAGAAATGTCACCATAGGTTTATGTAAGAAGATCAGCATAACTTTAGAAATGTATGTTTTGATACATTGTGTGTGTGTGTGTGTGTGTGTGTTTCATTATGTGAAAATTACTCTGCAGTCAGTGCCCAGATGGTGCACAATGATAAAAAGAATAAATAGAAATGGAGAAAATAAATGCTGGAAGTGTGGGACAAGTGTTGGAATTTATTATTTCCAAAGCTGGAGGTTGTGCAATGAGGCAAAAGTATGTTTGTTACAGATTAAGAACATGATGGGGAAAAATAAGAGTACAAATAGATTTAGATCCTGCTCTATTTTTGATTGACGAACATAATAAACAAAAACAATAATAAACAAGCTGCTGTGTGAACTTTCATTGTAATCCCAAAGGGTTTGGCTGGTGGCATTTCTATGCCATTTCCATTCAAATGAATTCCAAAGTGGCTTCTAAACAACAGCAATGTAACAAAACATAATAGTTATAGCACAGGTTGTGTCATAATGCAATTAATAACAATCAATGAAATAATTTTAAGATGGTATATAATAATTATAATATAATATAATATAAGAAAGATAAGATGATAAGATACAATACTATCAAAACAAGAGCTAAAAAGTAAACAAAACATTATTGCACTTGTTGTGATACTCTCTGCTCAGTTCATTAAAATGCACAGCTAGCAGTTAGTACCCTGAGCAAGATACAGCCCTCAACCCAGTGGGGGAGGTTGATGATAATGATGATGATGAAGAAAACAGAAAAAAACCTGTTCCTTAACAAGAGACTTTTTACAAATGCACACTTCAAGCATGCAGCCTTCCCCCCCTCAAACCATGTCAGTAGATTGCATTGAAAGAATTCAAGCTCTGTCTCCACATCTTCTCCACTTGAAGCCAAAGAATGGAGGCAGGCGGTGCCATTGACGCTTGCTTGCTGGGAGGAATGCTTTCTCTGATCTCTTTAACTTCCATTGAGGAGCTCTGCAACTCTTCACAAAGGAGAGAACTGCTTTGCATAGTGATCAGGACAATTAGACGCAAGGTCTTCAGGTGAGACCTGGCAATTATCTAGCAGCAGTAATTACAGGTGCATTGAAACATTGGCAGCCATCATGGCAGAGATAGAGGTGTGTGTTGGGGGGGGGTCCTTCTTTCTTTTTCTTACCCGCCAACTTAACTTTATTTTTCAGTTTCTAAAATATATGTATAACAAACATTTGCCACATACCCACAGTCCCCCTGAAACATTCCATGCATATAAAATGTAAATGATACAGTCACGCATATATGTTTGCACATGGTTTAGAATTGATTACTTCAATTCAGTGTCTTCTGGTCTCCACCTTAATAGATGGTCCCAAAGTAAACAATAGGTGGTGAGGGGACAACATTGGCCTTCCCATTGTGCTGGACCATGTCCCACGTGGATAAGCTGGACTGTGAGTGAGGAGGGTGAGCAAGATGATAAAGGGCCTGGAAACCGAACCTTCTGAGAAACTATTGAGGGAGTTGGGTGTGTTTTCACTTGGAAATAAGGAGACTGAGGGGTGATAGGAGAGTAGAGTTCCAATGGGTGTAAACTTCCAAATTCCTTCCTTTCCCTTTCTTCCATATGGTAAGAAGAGGGCAGGTAGTCAGGGGAGAACAGTTCTGAGTTGTGTGCTGATCTTTGTGCTGTATTTTTGAGAGTATGGCTTCAGTATGGAGTGGTGGAGGTATCATGTGTGGAGGCCTGTGAGGAGGGTGGGTGGGAGAGAGTGGGTGGGGGTAGGTTTTGCTTTGGATGTAGTAAGGAATTTTCAAGGTTTGAAAAAGATTTATTGGAAAATAATATGAAGTTACTTTCTAAAATGTATAAGTTGTTGCTAGTGTGGCATACTAAAGATGAAGAAGTTAAATCAGTAATCATACAATGGGCACACACAATATCCAATTTTCATTTTGGGAAAGGTTATGGAGGCAGGACTTGCAATTTGCAGCATGCTGTGCCCTGAAGTAGAAGTATATGAAAATGATGTATCGATGGTATTTAACCCCTGTAAAATTAGCAAAGATGTATAGAACTGCTTCAAATGTATGTTGGAAATATGGTAGATGTGCAAGATAACAAAAACATTCTGGGAAATGATATATAATGAGTTGAAAAAAATGTTTAAAACAACGTTTGTGGAAAAAACCAGAGGCTCTTTTATTAGGAATTGTAGGTGCAAAGATAACAAAGGAACAGAAATGTATGTATGTGATGTATGCGATGTATGCGATGACAGCAGTGTGGATACTACTGGCCCAGAGATGGAAAGAAGATAAAGTCTCAACCAGAGATGAAAGGCTGATGAAGATGATGGACTCTGCCAAAATGGCAAAATTGACCGCAAAAATCAGAAACCAGGAAGAGAAGAACTTTAAAAAGGAATGGGAAAAATTGACAATGTACTTAAGAGAACACTGTAAACAACTAAAAACTTTGGCAGGATTTGAGTAACGCTTGTAATGTACTAAACATTAAGGTAAAAATGGATTATTTAAGAAAAATAGAGAAAATAGGTGAAGCAGTTGAAAAAGATTTAAAATGATAACCATGGAAGGGCGGAGGGGAGCCAAAGGATTCAGGGAATCCTAAATGATGATGATGTTTAATGTTTGAAGTCCCCTTCATGGATCAATGCCTTGTCGTGGCGAAGGGGCTTGAATAACTCAGAGAAGCTATGAGCTATGCCATGCAGGGCCACCCAAGATGGACAGGTCATAGTGGAGAGTTTTGACTAAACGTGATCCACCTGGAGAAGGAACTGGCAAGCCACTCCAGTATCCCTGCCAAGAAAACTCCATGGACAAAGACAACAGGCATATAAAAGTTATGACGCTGGAAGATGAGCCCCTCAGGTCGGAAGGCGTCCAACATGCTACTGAGGAAGAGCGGAGGACAAGTACAAGTAGATTCAGAGCTGATGAAGCGGCTGGGCCAAAGCCGAAAGGACGCTCAGTTGCGGATATGCCTGGAAGCGAAAGGAAAGTCCGATGCTGTAAAGAAAAATATTGCATAGGAACCTGGAATGTAAGAACCATGAATAGAGGTAAGCTGGATGTGGTCAAAAATGAGATGACAAGAATAAATATCGACATCCTGGGCATCAGTGAACTAAAATGGAAGGGAATGGGTGAATTCAATTCGGGTGACTATCATATCTACTACTGTGGGCAAGAATCCTGTAGAAGAAATGGAGTGGCCCTCATAGTCAACAAAAAAGTGGCAAAAGCTGTAATGGGATGCAATCTCAAAAATGACAGAATGATCTCGATACGAATCCAAGGCAGACCTTTTAACATCACAGTAATCCAAGTTTATGCACCAACTACCGGTGCTGAAGAAAGTGAAATTGACCAATTCTATGAAGACCTACAACACCTTCTAGAAATGACACCAAAGAAGGATGTTCTTCTCATTACAGGGGATTGGAATGCTAAAGTAGGGAATCAAGAGATAAAAGGAACAACAGGCAAGTTTGGCCTTGGAGTTCAAAATGAAGCAGGGCAAAGGCTAATAGAGTTCTGTCAAGAGAACAAGCTGGTCATCACAAACACTCTCTTCCAACAATACAAGAGACGACTCTACATATGGATATCACCAAATGGGCAGCATCGAAATCAGATTGATTATATTCTCTGCAGCCAAAGATGGAGAAGCTCTATACAGTCAGCAAAAACAAGACCTGGAGCTGACTGTAACTCAGATCATCAGCTTCTTATAGCAAAATTCCAGCTTAAACTGAAGAAAGTAGGAAAAACCACTGGGCCAGCAAGATACAATCTGAATCAAATCCCTTATGAATACACAGTGGAAGTGAGGAACAGGTTTAAGGATTTAGATTTGGTGGACAGAGTGCCTGAAGAACTATGGATGGAGGCTCGTAACATTATACAGGAGGCAGCAACGAAAACCATCCCAAGGAAAAGGAAATGCAAGAAAGCAAAATGGCTGTCCAACGAGGCCTTACAAATAGCGGAGGAGAGGAGGCAAGCAAAATGCAAGGGAGATAGGGAAAGATACAGGAAACTGAATGCAGATTTCCAAAAAACAGCAAGGAGAGACAAGAGGGTCTTCTTAAATGAGCAATGCAAAGAAATAGAGGAAAACAATAGAATGGGGAAAACCAGAGATCTGTTCAAGAAAATTGGAGATATGAAAGGAACATTTCGTACAAAGATTACCATAATCAAGGACAAAAGTGGTAAGGACCTAACAGAAGCAGAAGACATCAAGAAGAGGTGGCAAGAATACACAGAGGAATTATACCAGAAAGATATGGAGGTCTCGTACACCCCAGGTAGTGTGGTTGCTGACCTTGAGCCAGACATCTTGGAGAGTGAAGTCAAATGGGCCTTAGAAAGCACTGCTAATAACAAAGCCAGTGGAAGTGATGATATTCCAGCTGAACTATTTAAAATTTTAAAAGATGATGCTGTTAAGGTGCTACACCCAATATGCCAGCAAGTTTGGAAAACTCAGCAATGGCCAGAGGATTGGAGAAGATCAGTCTACATCCCAATTCCAAAGAAGGGCAGTGCCAAAGAATGCTCCAACTACCGCACAATTGCGCTCATTTCACACGCTAGCAAGGTTATGCTTAAAATTCTACAAGACAGGCTTAGGCAGTATGTGGACCGAGAACTCCCAGAAGTGCAAGCTGGATTTCGAAAGGGCAGAGGAACCAGAGACCAAATAGCAAACATGCGCTGGATTATGGAGAAAGCTAGAGAGTTCCAGAAAAACGTCTACTTCTGCTTCATTGACTATGCAAAAGCCTTTGACTGTGTCGACCACAGCAAACTATGGCAAGTTCTTAAAGAAATGGGAGTGCCTGATCACCTCATCTGTCTCCTGAGAAATCTCTATGTGGGACAAGAAGCTACAGTTAGAACTGGATATGGAACAACTGATTGGTTCAAAATTGGGAAAGGAGTACGACAAGGTTGTATATTGTCTCCCTGCTTATTTAACTTATATGCAGAATTCATCATGCGAAAGGCTGGACTAGATGAATCCCAAGCAGGAATTAAGATTGCCGGAAGAAATATCAACAACCTCAGATATGCAGATGACACAACCTTGATGGCAGAAAGTGAGGAGGAATTAAAGAACCTTTTAATGAGGGTGAAAGAGGAGAGCGCAAAATATGGTCTGAAGCTCAACATCAAAAAAACCAAGATCATGGCCACTGGTCCCATCACCTCCTGGCAAATAGAAGGCGAAGAAATGGAGGCAGTGAGAGATTTTACTTTCTTGGGCTCCTTGATCACTGCAGATGGTGACAGCAGTCACGAAATTAAAAGATGCCTGCTTCTTGGGAGAAAAGCAATGACAAACCTAGACAGCATCTTAAAAAGCAGAGACATCACCTTGCCGACAAAGGTCCGTCTAGTTAAAGCTATGGTTTTCCCAGTAGTGATGTATGGAAGTGAGAGCTGGACCATAAAGAAGGCTGATCGCCGAAGAATTGATGCTTTTGAATTATGGTGCTGGAGGAGACTCTTGAGAGTCCCATGGACTGCTAGAAGATCAAACCTATCAATTCTTAAGGAAATCAGCCCTGAGTGCTCCCTGGAAGGACAGATCGTGAAGCTGAGGCTCCAATACTTTGGCCACCTCATGAGAAGAGAAGAATCCTTGGAAAAGACCCTGATGTTGGGAAAGATTGAGGGCACTAGGAGAAGGGGACGACAGAGGACAAGATGGTTGGACAGTGTTCTCGAAGCTACGAACATGAGTTTGACCAAACTACGGGAGGCAGTGCAAGACAGGAGTGCCTGGCGTGCTGTGGTCCATGGGGTCACGAAGAGTCGGACACGACTAAACGACTAAACAACAACAACAATGTTTGAAGTTAAGTTTGCAATGTAAAACTCAATATTTTTTTATAATTTTTATTTTAAAAAGGTTTTGCTTTGTGTGTGTGGCTAGGGGTGGGGGAATGGAGGGGTAAGGTGCTTGGGTCGCTAAGGTGATGGTGGGGAGGAATGGTGGGTGTGTGGGGTGGGGAGGGGGTTCATCAAGTCAGGTTGGTGTTTGGTTGCTATGTCCAGCTGTGGTTTTCATTGTGAGTTTGGCTTTCGGAGTGTGAAGTCAATGATGGTTGTGTTGTCTTGATCAGAGGTGTCTGTCAGGGAGGAAGACTTGAGTGTGTCAGTCTGAAGCATTCCAGTGTTTGCTTGGTCCCTTTTCCTAACTTCTTCCCATCCATTTTCTGATGTTGTGTTATGGTCCTCATTTGTCAGGTCCAGTGGTTGCCATTTGGGTGGCAGTTGAGGTTGAGGTCTTTCAGGAGTTGTAGGGCTTTGGGTTTGTTGGTGGCTGTGAGTTGTTTCGTTTCAATGGTCACAATGAGGTGTAAGGGGAAGCCCCATCAGTATTTTATTCCAGCTTCTTGAAGAATTAAGGTACAGAGACCTTGTTTTTTTCTTTGGTTCAGAGTTTTTGCAACAGATCTTGCAGGGCCATTATGGGGGTGTTCCTATATTGAGGGGGTTTAGCTTCTTGAGGTTGTTCCAGATACAGCAACCTCTCCTTCCCCATCTCCAACTTCTCCCAGTGTGTCCCACTCCTGACCACACCCCTTATCGGGATCCTCTTCCTCCTCCCCATAGTCCTGCCAGGCAGACATCCCATCTGTCTCAGGATTCTTTTGTTAGAAATGACACTTAAAATGCCATTGGAGGTTAGAATGGAATAGGAAGAATGATGAAGCTTGCTGAGTTGCAAAAGGCTCATTCTTCCACTCCATTTTTTAAAGCTAAAAAAGCCTCAAAAATTGCATTTAAATTGTATGCAGTCTTTCTGTAAATTACACTTTTTTGTATGTTTTTCAGTTCATTTCTCCCTAAAAGATGCATTTTTGTTCGCGTGTTTTTGAATCCAAGCTGCATTACAAAATGTAGAGAAGTGTATACTCCAATTGCGAACTGTGTTCTAGTCTGCATGTCATTCTGGGACTGGAAATTGGATTGGTTCCTTTTAAAATGCAGGCTGAGTGCACATGCACACACACACACAACCAGTAAATCAAGAATCTAGCATTACCTAAGTGCATTTCATATTCCATGACTGAACCACAACACAGGGAATTGAATCCCAGCCCAGTGTGACTCTTACAAGTCCATCTCACCTCTATTTAACCCCCCCCCCTAATTTCTTGTGTGAGCTCTCATCAATTATGGAGCAAGCCACAGGGGGTGGCCTAGTGCTCCTAACTTTAGATTTATTCCAAGTTATCCTAGACTCCCTACAGTTGCAGACTCGGTGACCAGCTGAGCCTGTCCTTTTGAGACAGACAAAGGGAATACTGTAGACATTCTTCACAGAGAAAGAAGCCTTTCTGGTAGGGAAGATTTGCCACATATTTTGGGTTGCTCCAGAGTGGGCATTGCCACCTGCAAAGTCCACACACACAAACACAAATACAAATACAGTGGTACCTTGAGTTACAAACGCCTCAGGATACAAATGCTTCAGTTACAAACTCCGCTAACCTGGAAGAGTTACCTCGAGTTGAGAACTTTGCCCCAGGATGAGAACAGAAAGAGCCCTATTCGTGATGGCCTGGGACTTGGGCTCGGACTCGGAACCAGAGGAGTCTTCATCGGCCCCGGATCCTCTGCCTCAGACATTATCAGAACCTAGTCCGGGGCCTGATCCTGAAAAGTCCCAGTCTGCACAGGTTCCCCTGTAGCAAACACCAGCTGGGCCGAGTCAGGAGCCTGAGCCTGTCCTGGCTCCAGATGTGGGGAGTACCTCGTTGCCATCCGATGGGCCATCACCTACATCTGCTCCACTACTGGGTCCTGCAACCCACCTGTGTCTCCCGAGCTGCAGAGACTCAGGTCCGAGAGAAGGAAAGACCTGAGTACTCGCAGGAGGAGTGCTCGTCTTTGGGCTAAACAGAGGGGTGAGTCGCCAGGGGATTGGGACCAGCCGTTGCCCTGACAAAGATAAGAGGCTGACGGCCCCAGCCCCAGGTTGCAGGAGCAACATTGCTGCAAGCAAGATCCTGCCTGAGTCTCTGTACCTGCCCTTGCCTGGACTCCTGCCCCGTGTTCCTGCCCTGGCCCTGTCGGGCGGGCCCCTCTCTGATCCCTTAGATCCTGGACCGGATCTGACCTTGCTTCCCGGATTACCCTTTTGTAAATTGTGGACTCGGACTACCAAGCTTGACCCGTGGACTATTTCCTGACCCTGTCGATGCCTAGCCCCAGAGACTGTTGCTTCACTCTGAATCCCACTGCCGGCCCAGACGGATTCACCTCGCCACGGCCCGGCCTCAGGAGAGGCTTCGGCTTCCTGCCTGGCCATCACTGAGCAGGGAACCCCTGGGCCCAGCACACTGTTAGTGAAAGAACGCCTCTAGTTCAGAACAGTTTCAGGTTAAGAACGGTCCTCTGGAACGAATTAAGTTCGTAACCAGAGGTACCACTGTACACAGGTTATGATGCAACTGAAGGTGGATTGCACCAAATGGGGCATCACTATTTTCTCTCATTTCTTTTTAAAGTAATATTTGCAATTCAAGGATTACATTCTCTGTAATTTCAGTATTGCACAAAACACTTGGCCTGTACATTGTAGCCAGTCTCGGCCCATAATCATCTCAGGGAAAGGTACCACTAAACTCATAATTTCCTAGCAGTGGGCAAACTGACCCTGTTGCAATTCTGGGTAGGGCTGGGCAGTGTATTGATACATCGTCTGAAACTGGTTTGAACCCCATATTACGGTAAAGCATGGCCTCCATGGGGCTGTCGCTGAATAAGTTTGGCCCAACTAATAATCGTGGGCGTCTTAGAGCTTGTGTTCACCTCTATGGATGTGGGTGATCTGACACTAAGCAAAACAAAACAAAAGAAGGGCCATGCTTGGATCAATTTCTGGTGAAACTGGACTTCTCCACAACCCATCTGCTCTGTAAGGAGGTGGGACAGATTCAGATGGTCCGCTCCCAGCACTTAATGGATCAAAATGGTTTCCAGGGGATGTTGTATCCCATGTTGATGGCCTTTCAGCCAATTCCCTGGTGGCCTGCTGAAATGTGGCGTTAACTAGGGCAATCAACTGTCTGGCTGCGAAGTGCCCTCTCCGATTGCATGGAACCCGGACAGCCCTGTGATCTCCCCCAGAGCTGAGGATGATGAAACAATCACTGAGACGGCTAGAGTGCCAGTGGTGCAAACTCATTCTGAATTTGACTGGACATGGGTTAGAGCTCAACATCGAGCCTACCAAGTGGTGATAGTGACGGTGAAGAGGAGCTTCTTCACCACCTCTTTTGCATCTACAGAAAACAGCAGCAGGAGACTCTTTCAGGTGCTTCGCAATTTAACTGAACCACCTTTGCCATTGGGGCCTGTAAGGATCCCAAGATCTCCTGCAATGATTTTGCAAAGTTTTTTGCAGATAAAGTCACTCAGATTTGGAAAGAGGCAGACTCCACCCTGGGAGCAGGGCCAGGGCAGAAGAGTGCTAGAGTTCTGTCTAGTCAAATTGCGTGGGATCAATTCCAATCTGTTACCTCCGAGGATGTGGACAGGCTGCTTGGACGAGTGAAACCGACCACCTGTCTCCTTGATCCTTGCCCATCCTGGCTCATAAAAGCGAGCTGGGAAGGGCTGGGCGATGGGCTCTCTGGGGTGGTGAATGCTTCTCTCTGTGAGGGAGCCTTCCCAGACCCACTGAAAGAGGTGGCCATTAAACCGCTTCTTAAAAAAAAATCTTTGGACCCGGCCAATATGGTCAACTATCGCCCAGTCTCAAATCTTCCATTCCTGGGCAAGGTGATTGAGCGGGTGGTTGCTGAAGAACTCCAGGCAAGCCTAGGGGGTACGGGCCCTTTGGAACCCTCCCAATCGAGATTCAGGCCTCATCATGGGACTGAAGCTGCCTTGGTTGTGCTGGTCGATGATCTCTGGCAGGCTAGGGACAAAGGTTAAAGCTGTTTCCTGGTTCTACTGGGTTTGATACCATTGACCATAACATCCTTCTGGACTGTCTAGAGGAGCTGGGAACACTGTTATACAATGGTTCTGCTCCTTCCTCCTGGGTCGTGTCCAGAAAGTGGTGTTGGGGGATGAGTGTTCAGACCCCTGGGCTCTCACTTGTGGGGTGCCTCAGGGTTCTGTCCTCTCCCCCATTCTTTTTAACACCTATATGCAGCCGCTGGGAGAGATCATCAGGGGGTTTGGGCCGGGTGTCCATCAATATGTAGATGATACCCAGCTCTACCACTCTTTCAAATCAGAACCAGTGAAGGCAGTGAAGGTCCTGTGTGAGTGCCTGGAGGCGGTTGGAGGATGGATGGCGGCTAACAGATTGAGGTTGAATCCTGACAAGACAGAAGTACTGTTCTTGGGTGACAGGGGGTGGGCTGGTGTGGGGGACTCCCTGGTCCTGAATGGGGTAACTGTGCCCCTGAAGGACCAGGTGCTCAGCCTGGGAGTCATTCTGGACTCACAGCTCTCCATGGAGGCGCAGGTGTCATGGGCTGGTGAGAATCAGATGCCATGACTGCTCTGACTGTGAAGATGAAGGAATGCCGACACAGACAGAGCAGCCTCTGACGGAAGAAGGAGGAGAGTGTTTTCCACTCTTTCTTCAGCTTTCCCAGTAGCTGATTTAGAGACAGCACAGTCAGGGGAAGAGCTAGATAAGTTAGCTATGCAACCAGAAGGGAGGGCGTGTTTGGGAGACTCTTCATTCGAGAGCAGCGGGGACTTTCCTCCCAGGCCTCATACTAGGAGATCTGAAAGGGTTAAGGTTCAATGGAAGTACATAGGCGGGAGAGCGGGACATTGGCGCTCTTCTTGCTGCGGAAGGGGCGGGGACTCAGAGTGAACAACTGAGATCCTGAAAGAGGGTGGCCCGGGGTTGCTCTCTGTGTGTTGTTGTAAATAAAGCGGACTATAAACCTGTCAGAGGCTTGTTAATTTTTTTTTTAATACACTTTTATTATTAAGGATTTCTTGATTTACAAAAGTATGTGCAATGTCTCTCTCTCATATTTTTTCCATGTATCATTTTTACAAATCAGTTTCATTTGTTGAGACATTGGGAAGAAAAAGGGGGAAAGAGGTGGACAGGGAGGGAAGGCTGGTGGGGTTGGGGTTGGGTGATGATGTTTCTATTTTACTTAATATATGTAGGGTTTGTTGTCAGTGTTGCTTGTGAAGGTTCTCTGTTGTTTGCTTGTTTTCCTTTGGTGGTGAGAGAGGTTGGGTTTGGCCTAGGGTGTGATTGTTCCTTTGTGGTTGGCTGTGGTGGTCTTTGTTTTCATGTGTGAGTGGGGTGGGTGGGTATTTTGGATCAGGTTAGCCATATTGATTTGTATGCTGTTGGTGGATTTTTGTCATTGTCTTGTTGGGCTATGTATGTGATAAAGCGGGTCCATACCGGGGTGAAGGCGTCTTCTCCTATTTGTCCCCGTGTCAGTTTCAGCTTATTACAGTGGTACCTCTGGTTAAGTACTTAATTTGTTCCGGAGGTCCGTTCTTAACCTGAAACTATTCTTAACCTAGACTTGGACTTCTGCCATGCGCTCTATGTGGGGCTGCCTTTGAAGGTGACCCGGAAACTACAACTAATCCAGAATGCGACAGCTAGATTGGTGACTGGGAGATGAAGTTACAGGGAACCAGGCAGAGGGAAGTTTTTAATGCTTGACATTTTATTATGTTTTTTATATTCTGTTGGGAGCCACCCAGAGTGACTGGGGAATTATTATTTTTATTACTATTAGAAAGACAGACACAGACACAGATCCCCATCTGCTCATCACATGATCCCATCTTGGGAGGGGCCAAGTGTGTGCATGAGCAGAAGAGTCGCCCTCCCGAAGTACCTGCTCAGGTAGTGAATGTACTGCATCCTGTTGGTGTAGAACTGGCAGTTGCCCTTCCTCTGGTAGGAAATGCTTGGCAGGGGCGTAGCAAGGGAGGGGTGTTGGGGGGCGCTCTGCCCCGGGCAGCGCGCGATCCTGAGGGCACCATGGCAGCTGCCCTCGCCCGCCTGCGCTGGGCGCCCTGCCCCTGAAACACATGTCCCGCCCCCCACGGGTGATGCACCCCATCCCAAAACGCATCCCCCAGAATGCGTGCCAGCCCCACCCCGTCTGCTCTTTACCCCCCGGTGGCAGAGCATGAAGCTATGCCACTGATGCTCAGGGTGGGGGTGGGGGCTAGGGAGAACCAAAAAGTGGGGTCAATGAGAATGAGAGTCAGTTGTGGGGAAGTGAGTACTGGGAGGGTGGGGGGAGGGGAGAAACACAGACTCTGAAGGGGCAGCATATCCACCAACTTTCCTCCAATGAAAACATCCCTGTTTTCATCTGAGGAATGTTGGAGGGTATAAAATAGCCTGGCCTCTATCTCTTCCCTATTTCCCTATTGGGCAAAATTTCCCATGTGACAAGCCTCGTCACTCCCCTGGGGGAAGCCAACTCTCCTCTTCTTCCAGGCAAATTCACACGAGGGAGAATGGCATAGACCTGGTAGATAATTCATGTGGAAATGTGTGTGTGTGATTCAGTGGGGTGGGGGGTGGGGAATTCTTATAACAGTAACATGAAGTCATAGTAGCTGTGAGAAAGTTGTAAGGTGAGAGCTGAATGGTCCAAAAATTGCAGCTTGGGGGTGTATTAAATAGACACACCTTTAACCTTTTAATTTACTCATTGATAATTTACTTATTGCTGTTGGGATGCTTAAAAGTGTGGCATCCAGAGCTGGTCCTATATATGCACAGACCTCAGTATCTGCTGGTACCCAGTATCTCCAAATCCCTGAAATGATACAAAGAAAAAGAAAATAGCACCTGCCCCCCCCACCTCCAGCTTGGGGCAGTGGTGGTGGGGGGTGTATCTTAGGCTGTGTGGTTTTCTAGCTGTGCCTTCCTGCCTTCAAAGCTGACACTGGGAGCAGAGGATTACAGACTGCAAACAGGGAGCAGCAGGCAATGGCAGTCAGGCAAAGGGAGGGAGAGGATCAAGGGGCAATGTTTTGCGAAATGATTATAAATGGCCTCATTCCTGTGCAGCCGTAGTGAAGAGACCGGTGGTTTGATTTCAGATGAAGAAGGGCTTGGGAGCTGGCAGCTGGGCTAATCAGATCCATTAATACAGCCCCAGCTCTGCACCGGTTGCAGAGGTGGAACCAAAGTAGCAAGGGCTTCTTGCCTTCAGTGACTGCCTTTGCTATGCCCAGGGCGCTGAGCCGCAATCAAAGCAATGTGTTTGCAGTGCATATTGGATTTCAATCATAAGTGTCCCTGGAGCCTGCTAGGATGGTGAGAGAGGAGGAGGCAGGGCAGCGTCCAGAGAGTAAACTGGGCAAGAGGGGATCAAAGTGGGTGTGTTTAAAAAGTTTTCTCTCTTTACCCCGCTTCTCGGCAAGGCACAAATGAACTATCCCTTTGCTGGTCTGTTTGTCACCTGTATGTGCGGAAACCTCTTGAGCTATTCTCAGAAAGCTCAGCTCAGGCATTTCTGGGGGGAGGGGGAGAAACGTGTGTGCTTGGCCATCTTCATCACTGTTCGGAAGCCTTTTTGAATCAAGATGGTGGAGAGAGGACTGTCCAAACGAGAATCATTAATTTTTCCTATGAGAAAGTATCTATACTGTACATCAGTACTTGTGGGGTTAGCATTATAATACACAGTTCTTTATATCGGCATTAAGTGACTGGAAAGGAGTCTTCAACCATCTTTGGTCTCATCCACACCATACATTCAAAACATGTGGATTTCCCTAAAGAATCCTGGAAACGGTCAGATATCCTTCACAGAGCTACAATTCCCAGCACCTTAACAAACTACAGTGTGCAGGATTCTCTGGAGGAAGCAATGTGCATTAAATACTGGAATTTGTGGTCATCCAGTGAAGCCGAATGTTGGAAGATTCAGGACAGACAAAATGAAGTCCTTCATGCAGAACAGGGTTAAACTATGTTTAACAGGAGGCAGTGATGGCTACCAGCTTGTATGGTTTAAAAGAGGATTGGACAAATTCATGGAGACAACTATTGGTGATGGCTTTGCTGTGTCTCCACAGCTGGAAGGCAGCCATGCTTCTGCAGACCACTTGCTGGGAGCCACAGGGGGGGAGAGGGCTCTTGTGCATGGGTCCTGCTTGCTGGTTTCCCATAAGCACCTGGTTGGCCACTGTGGGAACAGGATGCTGGACTAGATGGGCCATTGGCCTCATCCAGCAGGCTCATCTAGTGTTCTTAAATGTATGTTGCAGAGGTGACCTTTGCAGCTACAACAAAAAGAGAGGTAGGGGAGGTGTAGTTTAACTTTACTGTTGAACTGGTTGCTTTTTATAGAGTGGCATTGTTAAATTTCTTCATTATATACCTGTAACAGAATTTTTTTCTAGCCCTGAATGCAAGTCCTTGCCAGAGCCAGAATCCCACTCTTTGCTTTGCTCTTCATTTGCATAGTTTTCCCAAAACCACTTTTAGCAAATACATTTGCAGCACGTGGAGCACATGTTGAGGGATTTGCAAAGAATCCCTTTGCAAATATTTGCCTGCCTACTGCATTGAAGCTGGTGGGTGTTAGCTGGAATCTCAATGCAGAACATCTTGGGGAAGTGTGCCAGGACTAAGGGGCAGGATGAAGCTGAAGAGGCAGCGCAGACACCAGCTGCTGAACACCTGAAAACCAAGGAACAAATGAGACATCCCCAAAGCTCCTCTAGAATGGATCTTAGCATCCTTTCCTTTTGTATTCCTGTCTCAGTGGTTTCCCTTCTGAGAATGTTAGTTTGTGGTTGTGACATCCCCGACTGCACTCAATCTGGGCTAATAGCCTTATTAATAGGTGAAGGTGGGAGCTGCTCAGGACTGCAGGCCCTTTTGAGTAATGGAGGCATCCTGCCCTTTGTTTCAAAGGGAGAGAATGCTTTTTCTTTTCCCTCCACTGTAACCTGTGTATCATTTAATTTATTTAAAATTTCATCCACCCAAGAACTACAGGCAAAGTACAGGCAAACCTATGCGAGGAGACCTCACCATGATGCCAGTCCTTTGGGAAATAGCCTGCCTGCATGATGAGTTTTGCCAAGCTTGTTCATTGCTTGTGTTGTAGCTTTAATGTTTGAAATAAGGAAAACCCATTTCACTTTACTAGGGATGGATGGATCCATCTCTTTCCAGTCCATTTCAGTTTGTCATAAATCTATTCTGTCCCATTTTATGTATTTTTAATATTAAAAACCTGCAGAAATATTCTCATTTTAAATTTATGCATCTTCCCTTTAAAAATGTATATTATGCTTTCCCCACTTAAGCACATTTTGTATTTGTTCCTTAAAAGCAGAAAACTTCAGAAAGGTGACCCCCCCCCTCACCGGTAACCTAAAGGGATATCTCTTTCCATGTGGAAAACACATGGACAACAACTGGACAACAACTGAGGCCCTTCTCTCCCCTCTGTCTCTAGTGCAGAGGGTGGCAACACAAAAGAGAACCTTTTCTGTGGTGGCCCCCTGGCTATGGAAAACTCTCTCTTCTGAAGCTTACCTGGTGCACCTAGAGCAAAATCTTCACATCATCTTTCTGCTCACTAACACCATTTTAAAAACCTTTGACGCATGGTGTCTCTTAAAGCTTATGTGAATTATTGCCCAGGCAGGTGCATTCTGTGAAAACAGAATGATCAGCAAAAATAACTAAAATGGGACACCAGGTGTTGGATGAGAATTGGGCCAAATATTTATTGACTAACAGTGGGAAAGTGGGATTGGCATGGCAATAGGGCAAGGGTCACTTCCTCATCCCACTCAACACCTGCTGATAGAATGGCTCTCCTGGCAGCCCAGCTGGCAGGTCCCAGTAGTCAGGGGAGATGGGAGCTGCAGTCCAGAAACCTCTGCCTTGACATCTGACCGTGGTTCCATCAATGAGCAGAGCCTTCTGGACAGGGCCTTCTCAGTTTTGGCACATCAGCTACAGAATTCCTTACACTTGGCAATATTGCCCCCCTCCCTTTGCTGACAGCTTTGCATTGTCAGTTAAAGACAGATGTTTTCCTTTGGGAGCTTGGTGACACATGAAACAAATTAGTTGTTATTTGTCAGTTGCTGGATTGTGATTATGATGAGGCTTAATATTTTAGAATTGTTGGTTGTATGTGTATCCTTTAACTATCTTGTGGACCATCCTGAGATCCTTTGGGATAAAAGGTGGTTTAAAAATTAATTACTTGGCCTTGCAAGTGCTACTACAAGATCTGGAGGGTGCCATAGTCAGAGGACTTAAAAGCTCTTTTCATGGCAGAAAACCCATGCATGTATGGAGTTAGTACATTTTCAACCACCTGCCTTTAAGTGCTTTTTACAAGGCTGAAATTTCACAAGTGAAATGTGTGTAAGATGTGATAATACTGTACGTTACTCTTAGAGGTGATATTTTTTCACCTCCATTAATCTTCTTTTTCTCCTTTTCTCCCTTTTGCAATTCATACTGATGTCCTGCAGAATGATCCTCTGAACCTCCTGGACACAGAGCTTTATCACCTGAATGCCACATCCTGATATGCACAGCCAGGTGACTTCTCCCCTTCCGGATGCTCCATTTTTTTGATCCCTTAACACCGAGTCATTCTCCAGGCTGGAGCATTTTAGTCACAGCTGTTTAGCTCCTTGGCTGATAATCTTTAAATCAGTTTCATGTTACCTGCATTCATAGTACTTGTCAATGGAGGGAGTTCCATTAGCTTGTAGTGGGTGCCTAATTGATTTCTTTCTATTCCATGGGATGGCGTTCTCCACAATTTGGAGCTGCTGTCACAGCCAGAACCTTGAGGAAATTCTTGACCATAGTGTGTCGTGTTCCCTCTTCATGCTGCACTGTCTTAAAGTTCCCAGCGACCTTGAGATTAGTAGATTGAGGGTATGATGCTATTTATTTATTTAAAAACATTTTCACATGCAGTTTTAAAAAAATGGGGTGTTTTTTTACATTCTCAGTGCTTTCTAGGCATTTTTAACCTGCTTATATTTAAAAAAAAATTAGTTGCATTGTTTTGTTACTTTGTTGCTGGCCATCTTGGGATCCTTGGGAAGGAGGAAAGGTGAGGATGGGCAGGGCAGTTTGATAATGAAGCAAGGAGGGGACTCTGATTCCTGTAGCCAGCAAGATGGAGAAAAGGGTGGTCCGACATGCTGAGCTTTGCCCCCAGTACCTGCTTATCGTCCTGTTCCTGTTTTGGAACTATTTGCTATTCCAGCAGTTGACCAGCAGGAGAACTTCTGTTTCCCTCTAAGGTTTGCCTCTTGTTCCTGCAAGCCAAAGGTGCTCAAAGGAGCTTATGTTTGGGGATGTGTTAGGCATAGCTGCCAAGTCTACCGCCGAAAAATGCGGGATCAGCAGCATACACGTAGAAGCGACTTCCGGTGCCGCGCTACTCATGTATGGGCACCGGAAATTGGGCGGTGCCAGGACCCAAAATGGAGCCTCCCTAGCAGGCAAGAAATCCGGGGGATTTACGGGATTTTTTTCAATCCGGGCTGCCAGCGGGAAACTGTTTAAAATACGGGGGTTTTGCGCGAAAAACGGGAGACTTGGCAGCTATGGTGTTAGGTGCCCTATGACAAAGCAAAGTGCTGTTTGCTTTGCTGTTGCTAAAGTGGGCCTAGGCTGTTGCAACTGTTGGGGCAATGAATGAGAACTCAGCACTGGACCTCTTGGTTATCTTAAGTGACAGTGTCGAGATCAATAGAATATTCTGGAGCACTGCCATGTCATAAAGCAAGCCTGAAACAGAAGCAATAGCAATAGTGCATTAACAATGTGTTCTGGAAAAGAGGGGCTGTAATAGAGATTGTGTTGGATGCTTGCTCTTGGACCCAACAAGTTTGCTTAATGGCTTCAAAACAGGCACAAGCAGTGATAACCCCTTGCCTTGATATTTCTGTCACGCTCAATTGCCTGCTAACTACCAACAGTTTTTGCCCAGTAAAGTTGAAGAACTGTGCATGCAATCCCAGAGAACAGGTCCTTGATTTCTGCGTGCCCATATCTCTTAGGCTTTAAGTGCAGGGTCTTTGAACTCAACTCAGTAAAACAACAACAAAAATGTAAAACCAATAAAGAGCAAAATCACCATTTTACCAGTTAGCAAAAGGATGCTAATGATGGTTCCAGGAAAATTTCACTGGAGAGAGGATTCCTGAACCAGGGAACCACCACTGAAAGGCCCTGTCTGTTTTTTTTGTTTGTTTGTTTTTTGGGGGGCAATGCTCTAAAATTCCCTCAGAGGTAGCAGCTTGAGGGGGGGCATGCTTAGGGTACTTCCTTCTTTCCTGTGTTAAAGTATTCATGCACTCAAACACATATAATGAAAATGCACCAAAGTCTTGTAGCAGTGCACACTATGCACATGGATGAAAGTCAATTCCATTGTGCCATTCTTGATTTTCCTTAGGGAAACCCATGGAGAAGAGAACACTTCCCTTTCCTCACACACAGAATCATAGAATTGTAGTGTTGGATGGGATCCCAAGGATCATCCAGTCCAAACCACTGCAATGCAAGAATCACAGCTAAAGAATCCCTCTCTCATGGTCATCCAATCCCTGTTTAGAAACATCCAGTGAAGGAGGGTCCACCACCTTCTGATGCAGTCCATTCCACTGTTGAACAGCTCTTACATACAGAAAATTATTCCTGATGTGTGGTTAGAATCCCTTTCTTGTCATTTGAATCCAGTGGTTTGGGTCCTTCCCGCTGGAGCAGCAGAAAATAAACTTGCTTCATCTTCTGTGTTGTAGCTCTCCAGATATTTGAAGATGGCCATCACATCACATTTTATGTCTTCTCTTCTCCAGGCTAAACATAGCCTGTTGCTTGAACCATTCCTCATGAGGCTTGGTTTCCAGGCCCTTGGTCAACTTGGTTGCCCTTCTCTGCACACATTTCAGCATGTCAATATCCTGATCCAGTTCATCAACATGAAGCCATGTTGTAAACCTAATCCATGAGTAAACCCTCTATTAACATTCACCTTTAGGAGATGAGCATGCGCAGACAGGTGCAGATTCACAGTCAAGACTCCAATGCAAGTCATCTCAGAGCAAGAGGTTAACTACTTTGCTGGAAGCCCCATAGTTCTCTTTAAGAGCGCTTTCCTCCTGCGTCCCGTTTTCCTCCAAGAATCTTTCTTTGAGCGCATTTGAATTCTTCCCTCACAAACTAGATCCAGCTGTTCATTTCTGAAGCCTCCTTTTCAATGATTTTTCACTTCAGCTTAAGAGGCAATTTCTTGATTTGGTTCTCTGTGGGTCCTGGAGGGAGAGACGGAGGCAGCCATTTCTCCAAGCATGTGGAAACACGTGTTTTTAGCCTGCGAAGGGAGGTTTGGCTTCCCAGAAGCATTGGGGGCTGGCCTCTGTTGTCAGAGTTGCTTCTTTGCAAATGGAAAGGGCGCCCCATTTGACTATTTTCAGGGTGTTACAGTCACTCAGCAGCATTTATTCTGTCCAGATCAGGCATAGGCAAACTTGCTCCTCCAGATGTTTTGGGACTACATTTCCCATTATCCCTGACCACTGGTCCTGTTAGCTAGGGATGATGGGAGTTGTAGTCCCAAAATATATGGAGGGCCACGTTTACCAATGCCTGCTTTAGATCGAGGGGGAGGAAGCTGTGGGGCCCTTCAGACATGGCTGGACTCCAGCTCCCAGCAAGCATGGCCAAGGGTCAGGGTTGGTGGGGGTTTCAGTCCAGCAGTGCCAGGAAGGCCCCACAGGTCTCCTGTCTCTGCTTTAGATTCTGCACATGCTCAGAGTCACCGTTCTCAAAAGTGTGATCTGCAACAAAATGTTTCCCTGTGCCACAGTCCTGTTCAGCATTCTAGCCAGCCATGCCTTTTTCAGGATTTTTATTTTATCCCTGTTGTTGTTGTTGTTGTTGTTGTTGTTTGTATACTGCCCTTCGTCCAAAGATCTCAGGGTGGTTCACAGCATATAAAAACAAAATAAAAACACAAAATACATAGTGTATATAGTATATAAAAGCAAGAACCAAACCAAACCCATGACACCCCTTTCTCACAAACCCATTTAAAAGGACTTAGAGTGCGTTTTTTCAGGGGGTCCTCCAAGATACACAGTGCTGCTGGCACCTCATTGTTGTTGTTGCTGTTGTTGTTGTTGTTGTTGTCAAGAAGTGTGGCACTTGCTGTAACAATTCATGGTGAGTACCAGCACTTATTTTTCTAGAAAAAAGGACTGGTCAGCCAAGGACTGGTTGAAGATGAATTTTTCATCTGATGCCTAAAGATGTATAATGAAAGTGCAGGATGAACCTCCCTGGGAAGAGCATTCTACAAATGGCCAAGCATTCCAAAGGAAGTGAGATAGTAGTAATGGGGGATTTCAACTATCCTGATATTTGTTGGATGTCAAACTCAGCCAAGAGCATAAGGTCGAACAGATTCCTCACTGGCCTTGCAGACAACTTCATTGTCCAGAAAGTGGGAGAAGCAACAAGAGGATCAGCCATTTTAGATCTGGTCCTAACCAATAGTGATGACTTGGTTAGTGGGGTAGAAGTGGCAGGATCATTAGGTGGGCGTGACCATGCTCTTCTGGAGTTTATTATCCAGCGGAAAGGAGCAACCAAGCATACTAAGGTCCAAATTCTAGACTTTAAGAAAGCCAACTTCAGAAAACTTAGGGAAACACTGGGTGAAATCCCATGGACAGTAATACTAAAAGGGAAGGGAGTTTATGATGGTTGGGAGTTTGTTAAAAGGGAGATATTAAAAGCACAACTTCAGGCAATACCAATGAGACGGAAACATGGAAGGTGCCTAAAGAAGCCAGGCTGGCTATCTAAAGAACTTTTGACTGAGTTAAGATTTAAAAGGGATATGTACAAAAAATGGAAAAGGGGGGAAATCTCCAGAGAGGAATTCAAACATATAGCCAGCACGTGTAGAGACAAAGTCAGAAAAGCTAAAGCACAGAATGAACTCAGGCTCGCCAGAGAGGTTAAAAGCAACAAAAAGGGCTTTTATGGGTATGTCCGTAGCAAAAGGAAAAACAAGGAAACAGTGGGGTCACTCAGAGGAGAAGATGGTGAAATGCAAACAGGGGACAGAGAAAGGGCAGAACTCCTCAATGCCTTCTTTGCCTCAGTCTTCTCCAAGAAAGAAAAAAACGCCCGACCTGAAGAATATGGAGCAGATGATTCAGCAGGGGAAACACAGCCCAGAATAAGTAAGGAGGTAGTACAAGAATACTTGGCTAGTTTAGATGTATTCAAGTCTCCAGGGCCAGATGAACTACATCCAAGAGTATTAAAAGAACTGGCAGAGGTGATTTCAGAACCACTGGCAATAATCTTTGAAAATTCCTGGAGAACAGGCGAAGTTCCAGCAGACTGGAGGAGGGCAAATGTTGTCCCTATTTTCAAAAAGGGGAAAAGAGAGGACCCAAACAATTACCGCCCAGTCAGCCTGACATCAATACCAGGAAAGATTCTAGAGCAGATCATTAAGCAAACAGTCTGTGAGCACCTAGAAAGAAACTCTGTGATCACTAAAAGTCAGCATGGGTTCCTGAAAAATAAGTCATGTCAGACTAATCTGATCTCATTTTTTGACAGAATTACAAGCCTGGTAGATGAAGGGAACGCTGTGGATGTAGCCTATCTTGATTTCAGCAAGGCCTTTGACAAAGTGCCCCATGGTATTCTTGTAAAGAAGCTGGTAAAATGTGGGCTAGACAATGCTACCATTCAGTGGATTTGTAGCTGGCTTACTGACCGAACCCAAAGGGTGCTCATCAATGGCTCCTCCTCATCCTGGAGAGTAGTGACTAGTGGGGTGCCACAGGGTTCTGTCTTGGGCCCAGTCTTGTTCAACATCTTTATCAATGACTTGGATGATGGGCTTGAGGGAATCCTGAGCAAGTTTGCAGATGACACCAAATTGGGAGGGGTGGCTAACACCCCAGAGGACAGGATCACACTTCAGAATGACCTTAACAGATTAGACAACTGGGCCAAAGCAAACAAGATGAATTTTAACAAGGAGAAATGTAAAGTACTACACTTGGGCAAAAAAAATGAAAGGCACAAATACAGGATGGGAGACACCTGGCTTGAGAGCAGTACATGTGAAAAGGATCTAGGAGTTTTGGTTGACCACAAACTTGACATGAGTCAGCAGTGTGATGCAGCAGCTAAAAAAGCCAATGCAATTCTGGGCTGCATCAATAGGAGTATAGCATCTAGATCAAGGGAAGTAATAGTACCACTGTATTCTGCTCTGGTCAGACCTCACCTGGAGTATTGTGTCCAGTTCTGGGCACCACAGTTCAAGAAGGATACTGATAAGCTGGAACGTGTCCAGAAGAGGGCAACCAAAATGGTCAAAGGCCTGGAAACGATGTCTTATGAGGAACGGCTTAGGGAGCTGGGTATGTTTAGCCTGGAGAAGAGAAGGTTAAGGGGTGATATGATAACCATGTTCAAATATATAAAAGGATGTCATATAGAGGAGGGAGAACGGTTGTTTTCTGCTGCTCCAGAGAAGCGGACACGGAGCAACGGATTCAAACTACAAGAAAGAAAATTCCACCTAAACATTAGGAAGAACTTCCTGACAGTAAGAGCTGTTCGGCAGTGGAATTTGCTGCCAAGGAGTGTGGTGGAGTCTCCTTCTTTGGAGGTCTTTAAGCAGAGGCTTGACAGCCATCTGTCAGGAATGCTTTGATGGTGTTTCCTGCTTGGCAGGGGGTTGGACTGGATGGCCCTTGTGGTCTCTTCCAACTCTATGATTCTATGATTCTATGAAATGGGGAGCACTGCAGAAAAGGCCTGTTCTCATGTTGCCACCCTCCAGACCTCTTCTTCCCAGCCATGTTCACACTCATAGTAAATAAAGTAACCAAGGTGTAACTAAGATGTTTTTAATTCTGAATTTTTAAATTGCAATTCCTTGGGGTCCATTCAAACTGTACAATTCTATGATACAGGCTGACCTGTATATTGAAGGCATCCATCATTCATTTTGTGTGGATCAGCCCCTACTGCCCCTACAAGGTTTGTGGAGATTCAATTCTTGTCAAAGTCCAGGCCAGCAGTTCCAGTTCATGTCTTGCACAGTTCATAGAATCATAGAGTTGGAAGAGACCACAAGGGCCATCCAGTCCAACCCCCTGCTGAGCAGGAAACACCATCAAAGCATTCTTGACATATGCCTGTCAAGCCTCTGCTTAAAGACCTCCAAAGAAGGAGACTCCACCACACTCCTTGGTAGCAAATTCCACTGCCGAACAGCTCTTACTGTCAGGAAGTTCTTCCTAATGTTTAGGTGGAATTTTCTTTCTTGTAGTTTGAATCCGTTGCTCCGTGTCCGCTTCTCTGGAGCAGCAGAAAACAACCTTTCTCCCTCCTCTATATGACATCCTTTTATATATTTGAACATGGCTATCATATCACCCCTTAACCTTCTCTTCTCCAGGCTAAACATACCCAGCTCCCTAAGCCGTTCCTCATAAGGCATCGTTTCCAGGCCTTTGACCATTTTGGTTGCCCTCTTCTGGACATGTTCCAGCTTGTCAGTATCCTTCTTGAACTGTGGTGCCCAGAACTGGACACAGTACTCCAGGTGAGGTCTGACCAGAGCAGAATACAGTGGTACTATTACTTCCCTAGATCTAGATGTTATACTCCTATTGATGCAGCCCATAATTGCATTGGCTTTTTTAGCTGCTGCATCACACTGCTGACTCATGTCAAGTCTGTGGTCTACCAAGACTCCTAGGTCCTTTTCACATGTACTGCTCTCAAGCCAGGTGTCACCCATCCTGTATTTGTGTCTTTCATTTTTTTTGCCCAAGAGTAGTACCTTACATTTATCCTTGTTAAAATTCATCTTGTTTGCTTTGGCCCAGTTGTCTAATCTGTTAAGGTCATTTTGAAGTGTGATCCTGTCCTCTGGGGTATTAGCCACCCCTCCCAATTTGGTGTCGGCTGCAAACTTGCTCAGGATGCCCTCAAGCCCATCATCCAAGTCATTGATAAAGATGTTGAAAAAGACTGGGCCCAAGACAGAACCCTGTGGCACCCCACTAGTCACTACTCTCCAGGATGAGGAGGAGCCATTGATGAGCACCCTTTGGGTTCGGTCAGTCAGCCAGTTACAAATCCACTGAATGGTAGCATTGTCTAGCCCGCATTTTACCAGCTTCTTTACAAGAATATCATGGGGCACCTTGTCAGTTCAATGTTTAGCAGCATTGCTTTCCAAAAGATGTTTGGCTCTTTTGCATTGGGCCTTTCCAGATAAATGGCTTTTAAAGAAAATCCCTCTTGCTACCTTGTTAAACCCTCTGCCCAGGTCACATCTTGGGCGGTGTGATTTATAGACCTGCCCTTAGCATTTATTAACTTCTAAATCATTTTGCCTGGTCAATTGAAATCCTTCTCTTTAGCAGCTGAAGGTGGCAGCCCCTACATGAGGCTTCAAAGCAGGCCAGGGAGGAGGCTTTCTTTTAGGCTGTGCTTGCTGACCTGGAAGGGAGGCCTGGAGAGGGGCAGAGGAGAAAAGTCAAGTGGGGCAGGCGGGGAAGAGATCCTCGTGGAAAATAAGGCAGAGGAGAAAATCTTTGTTCTCCAAGCAGAGATTAATGAGGCAGAATCCAGGAAGGACATTTTATGGTGCAGGGATAACCTTGGTTTGCACAACCGGATGAAGGTGATATTTTTGCAGAGAAAAAACACGTTTCCTTTTTAAGGTTTTAAAGTGAAGATGATGTTTCTTTTAACATCGCTGAGGGTGTTTGGGGTACCAGCACAAAAAAGGAAATAGAAATAGGTGGTTGAGTTCTTGCATCTTCCCCCACCCTCAGAATATCAGTGTACAACTTTCCAGGTATAATTATTCCCAAAGGGTCACAGCTCAGTGGCATAGCACATGCTGGGCTTCCAGGAGACCCAAGGTGTCAGCCCTTGCACTCCAGACAAGGCTGGGGGAGAGTCCTGTCTGAATCCCCAGAGAGCTGCTGCCAGCCAGGATGGAGGAGAGCTGGGAAGCCTGTGGCCTTCCAGATGGTGATGGACTCCAAGCCCCATCACCCCTGACCAGTGGGGCTGGGGGGAGTTGGAGCCCAGTAATTTCGGGGGGGGCACAGGTTCTGCACCCCTGGTGTAGTCAGTAGCCGTGGATGTGGGCCAATGATCCAACTCTATATAAGGCAGAACTTGTCACGGCTAAAAATTGGCCGCTGTTTCTTTAATGCTGGGGGGAGCTGAGTCAGCATGAGTCAGCGGCCTGCGGTGACTCATGCAACCTCTCACCTAATTGTATTGTACCTGTATATGTAGAGTAGTGTTTTGCTGGGGTGTTGGTTAGTTGTTTGGTTGGTTAGAGAAAGCTGTTGATGTCTGTACAGTCAGTCATTTTGCAGTTAAAGACTTTTAAGAATAAAAGCAGAATATACTCTTCAAGGACACTCTTTTCGTGGTCTTTTGTGCCAGGCAAAGCAGGTCAGAAGCTTTGCCATATTTTTTCAAAACACTGACAGAACTCTCCTTGCAAATGGGTACCCTGATAAAGCACAGAAGGTTCTTTTCCAGTCTAGTGAATGAACGTAAAAACATTGATGACTCTGCACACCTTTTCCACTCAACACGGGAAGGTCAGGACCAATGTTCATGGGGTCACACATGCACAGAGATGTTTGGGGCTGGGCTTACTCCTGCCTCCCTCCCTGCTTTGAAACATGGTGCGTTCAGGTGTTTGCTTGTATCCCCTTGTGACCCCCCCCCCCCAGCCCACTCATGCACCACTTGGGGGTGAGGCACAAGAGTCCTTGTAAATCCATAGGATTTCCAAACTAAACAGAAGTCCAACTCACCAATCATTGGAAGTCTGTCTGCAGGTTCTTGTCTCCCTTTGTTTGAAGTCTAACATCCTGAAACTCTGCTTCCTGTGATCCCAACAGGAGGTGACATTTTTGAGTCTACTCTTTTAGCTTCTGCAACTGGCCAATGGGCATAGTGGTCTGCCCAGGTAGAGTGGTGGGTCCTATCACATGTTGGCCTTCCTCCTCCCTTAGCCTAGCTTTCTAAGGAGAAGATGATGTGTGTGTGTGATTTATGTGAACCTTTATTTTTGTCACTTGACAAAACCCTTGAGCTTTTGCAAACATTCTGAAGCAGTCTTCCCCAACCGGGTGTCATCCAAAGGACCTGGAAGACAGTTCCCACCAGTGCCAGGCAGCACAGCTCTGCCAATGGGAGTTGTAGTCCATAATATCTGGCTGCACAAAAGTAATGGTTACAGAATGTTGATAGTTTTCTAGGCAAAAGTGCTCTTGCAGCTCCATCAGAAACTACCATGTTAAACTACCAAGACTTTTCCTCTTGCGTATCTCTCTCTCTCACCACAGCATGTTATTGCTAACAGATGTGGGTGCACAGGTGTGCATGTGGGTGACTAGGATAAAAAGTCCGTGTCTGAGGTCTGCCAGGATCTGGACTGTCACAGTCTGGGCCTGTTTCTATTTGAAGGCCACGTCTCCCTTAGAGTGGAAAAAAGAGAGTCATATGAAGTGGAGAGAGAAAGTAAAAGGAATATGGTTTTCGATCACTTGACATGAGTCAACAGTGTGATGTAGCAGCTAAAAAAGCCAATGCAATTCTGGGCTGCATCAATAGGACACCACACTCCTTGGCAACAAATTCCACTGCCGAACAGCTCTTACTGTCAGGAAGTTCTTCCTAATGTTTAAGTGGAATCTTCTTTCTTGTAGTTTGAATCCATTGCTCCGTGTCCGCTTCTCTGGAGCAGCAGAAAACAACCTTTCACCCTTTTTAATATGACATCCTTTACTATATTTGAACATGGCTATCATATCACCCCTTAACCTTCTTTTCTCCAGGCTAAACATGCCCAGCTCCCTAAGCCGTTCCTCATTAGGCATCGTTTCCAGGCCTTTGACCATTTTGGTTGCCCTTCTCTGGGCACGTTCCAGCTTGTCAGTATCCTTCTTGAACTGTGGTGCCCAGAACTGGACACACTACTCCAGGTGAGGTCTGACCAGAGCAGAATACAGTGGTACTATTATTTCCCTTGATCTAGATCAGGCATTCCCAAACTGCAGCCCTCCAGATGTTTTGGCCTACAACTCCCATGATCCCTAGCTGACAGGACCAGTGGTCAGGGATGATGGGAATTGTAGTCCAAAACATCTGGAGGGCCAAAGTCTTGATGATGCCAGTCTTGGGGGTGGGGAAGGAAATGAAGTTTCCCTTCTGCACCGTAACTTTTCTTTGACTCAGGGACAACAAATAGGTGAGTTTAGCCATGGAAGCTGCTTCACGGTCCTGCTGCCACTCTGGGTGTAAGAGACATTGGAAAATTGGATATAGATCAAGGTCCCTAGTTGTCTTAGCAGGTCAAGATGCTTGTTATGTTATTTACAGCCAAAGTCCGGGGGAGGAAATAATTTAGCTGAGGCTGTGGCAAGTGTCCATGCAGGCAATAGTTAGAAATCTGTTTTTGAATTCATGCCAAAGGGGTTGCCTGTGATTTAAATCTCAGCTTCTGCACATCAGCCTTGCTGTTATGGTTAGCAAATTCCCAACCCTTAAGCACTATTTACAGATATTTATCGCAGTTACCCACATGGTTGCAGCTGCTTTGGGTGTCAGTAGGTGGCATGTTTGTGTAAGTTAGTATTCTTGTTTTGGTCTGGCGGGGATTTAAAATGGCTCTGGAAAATCCCCTCCAGTATTGTTCAGGTGCGTTTTTTATTTTGATGCATCACATCCAATGAACAGATTTTTCTCCTGGGAATGGGAGCCATGTGTGAGGTCCCTATGCATTTCTTTTGGCCACAAGCGGCTTCCCCACTTCCTTTAATGGGGGAAGCAGAGCTGCATCCACACATTTCCTCCACTTCAATGGCCCAGGACTCACATGGGTCTGGATCAGAGCTCTGAATTTGAGTCTGGGCCAACAAATGCCACAGATGGTACAATAGGGTGCAATTTTACCAATGAAACTGAGTGGGTCATAAGAACACCAGAAGAGCCTGGCTGCTGGATCAGACCAAAGGTTATCACAGTGGCCAACCAGATGCCTCTGAACCACAATCTGAACCAGAGCTCAGTGGTACTCTCCCTCCATGTGGTTCTCAATCAGTCCTTTACTTCTTCTGTGTGCTGGCTGGATAAAAGGCATTTAAGGTCAACACCCTCAACCCATCCAGCAAGGTCCTTTATATGTTGTTGGACTACAACTGCTATCAGCTCCAGCCACAGAGGCAACTGTCAATGATTAGGAGAGCTGCAGTCTAAAACACCCACACAAGAAGAGTCCCGCTGAATCTGCCCAGTGGCCCATCCAGCCCAGCATCCTGTTCTCACAGTAGCCAACCAAATGCCCATGGAATTGGAAGGCCACAAGCAGGACCTGAGTGCAATCTCACTTTCCCCTCCGGTGGCTTCCAGCAACTGGGGTTCAGAGCCATCATAATTAGTAACCAGTGATGGACCGCTCCTCCATGAATATGCTTAATCCTCTTTTAAAGCCATATAAGTTGGTGGCCTCACTGCCTCGGGGGTGTGTGTGTGTGAGCTCCATTGTTTAACTCTGCCATACTTGAAGAAGTCATTTCTTTTATCTATCCTGCATCTTCACCTCTTTCTGCATTGGGGATGGTACATGTACACTCTCCCCCTACCCAGCTTGTCTTCCCACACATTGTTTTGAATGCATGCATGGAGAAGGTGACCATGGTGGCAGTAATGAGAAGCCCATTAAGATTGACAGCATGTGGAAGAATTTTTTCTAGGAAGAGAGACAGAATGCTGCCATGGTGACTCCAGCTGTGTTTCTGTGAAACTAATTTCAGCACAGAGCAATTGTGTAGACCTAAATGAAGAAGATGGTGTCTGTTTTTCACAGGTAGAAGAAAGGGAGTCCTTTGCTTTCAGAGATGAAAAGGCACAGGCGAGCTAGTATTAGTTAATGCAAAGGAAGGTGCTTCCAGTGTGTGGTCCCCTGGGGAGATAGCTCCAGGTTTGTCCCATCCCTTGCCAGGTTTAATGGTTTAATCTTGCAAATCTAAATTTGGAGCATCTCTGTGGTGTTTGCCTTGCTTCACTCCAGCTTCTTCACTTAAGCCTGCTCAACTTCTAATTTATATGCCTGGTGATTTGCTTCTTTCTCCTGAAACAGAAAAGTATGAATACACACGCACACCCACCCACCCACCCTAGCCTTACCTCCGTTTACTAACTGATTTGTGGGAATACTTCAACAATGCAGGTTTAATTGGATGGGAATTTTAATTGAAGCTGCTTGTTATACAGGTACCGTAAGTAGCCTGAGGGGCCCCTCTTACTTATTGATAATGTTCTAGAACAAAAAATTAAATTTGCACTCGACAAATTCTCCTCTTGTGCTGAGTACACTGCCAAGGTTCCCAATCTAAAGTGAAGACTTTCTACTCCTCAGTATTCTATATGGGCATTGGCCCTTTGCACTCTTTTCTGGAAGTGAGCCTGGCCAGATTCAATCGTACTTCTGAGTAAATAGAATAGAATAGAATAGAATAGAATAGAATAATTTATTGGCCAAGTATCAACCATACTTGGAATTTTGCTTCGACTACATTGGAATGTAAAGAAAAAACGTACCTCATACAAACACTACTCCCCTCACAAAAGACCCCATGTTTGTTTGTTGGTGATGGGGGGGGCTCTAAAATAGGTGGGAGATTTCAGGTAATGAGTATTTTTAATGCCTTTTTGCAACACACCTCTCTCAAGTTGAAAATGCATTTGGATGCTTTGGGCTACTGTACAATTCCACCCCCCTCCAAATTTGCTTTACTTGTTGGGAAAAAAAAAACAAGCTACATCACTGGGCCTCTTCCAAAGCCCATAGCTGAATAAGGGCCCTGCTTCTGATTCTCAAAGCCTGTGACCCCGGTATTCCTACTGCTTCTCACCTGCTCTTGCCAATACATTGCGGAGCGGTGAGATCAAGGAGGGGGGAGGCCTCTGGAAGCATTTCCCTCTGGGTGGCAAATGCAACCTGAAGTTTTTAAAGAAAAACAATGTATAGACTTTGTTGCCAACCATCAGTTGAATTTTTTTCCTTTGCTACCATCATTCAGATCTGGCAAGGCTGACTTGCATGTTGCTAAGTGGAAACAGCGAGAGCTGTGGTTGTTGGAAAGTCCTGGGATTGTTGAGGGTGAGGGCAGAAGATGATCATAATTAAAGAAAGGAATAATAGGTTTGGACTACCAGCCTCCTAGCAGCGGCTCTGGCAATTGCGGAGAACACACCCTCCTGGCGTTGGAGGACAAAAGATCACAGAATCATAGAATCATAGAGTTGGAAGAGACCACAAGGGCCATCCAGTCCAACCCCCTGCCAAGCAGGAAACACCATCAAAGCATTCTTGACATATGCCTTCCAAGCCTCCGCTTAAAGACCTCCAAAGAAGGAGACTCCACCACACTCCTTGGTAGCAAATTCCACTGCCGAACAGCTCTTACTGTCAGGAAGTTCTTCCTAATGTTTAAGTGGAATCTTCTTTCTTGTAGTTTGAATCCATTGCTCTATTGATAGAATTAAAGCTTTTCTATACATACTTGTATACATATACACAAAATCTATTAAGCCCATACAAATATAATAAAATTGCTCAGTACCAGCCTGCTCATTCATAGTAGTCTGTTCCCGTATGACTGTTGGAACAAGAAGGACTTCACCTGCTGGTAAAAGGGCAACAAGGAGGGAGCCAGTCCAGGTTCACAAGGGAGGGAGTTCCATGTTTTTCCAGCAGCCACTCAGAAGGCCCTTTCCTGTGTCCCCACCAAGGATGCCTGAGAGGGTGGTGGGTCTGAGAGAAGAGCCTCCTCTGAAGGTATCAAAACCTGAGCATTTTCCTATGAGGGGAACCCTCCTAATTTGCACTTTCTGGAATAATATAAGAACCAGATTACAACCTTCCTTCAAAATCTGCACTCTTCTGAATTTTGAATTGCATTCCACCCCCCCCCCCGCAAGCTGCTTAATGTTTCCAAAAGTGAAATCACTGGGGTAAAAAAGCATGAAAATTATGTATATTGGTGAAATTAACATAAAGATATTTCTTATATTAGGGAAAGCTACTTTTAGGAAAACTTGGGTGTGCTTGGAGAAATTCATTATTAAGTGCTGGTGAATTTTCATGGGCCACTCACTGTGTCTCAGCCTAACCTATTTTGCTGGGTTGTTGTGAGACTACAATCGAGTGGGAGGAGATCCACATAGGGAAGCTTGAATCCTTGGTGAGAAGTAAACATAATACATGTATTATGCTTGTGTTATGTGGGCTCCATCCAAGAGGATGTTCTGGCAACCGGGAGCAATTTCTGAAGAGCCAGGCAAACTGGGAATGTTGTCAGTGCCTTTCAGAGACCAGAGCTGGGCTGCAGGGAGAAGAGGAAAAAACACCATCAGAATAAATGTGGCTTGATTAGTCCTGCTCATTTTTTAATGCTCTCTCTTATTTAAAAGAAGTGAAAAATTAAAAATTTTCTTTGAAAAGTTAACAACATCCTAACGAAAGGATTTTTTAAAATTTGTAAATGCCTTGGGGGACTCTTCTAATCAAGAGGCTCTCCTGAATAATAAAACAGTGTGATGAGATAGATGGGGGGACGGGGCGGGACTGGGCAACAGCCAATAAAGGTGGGTGGGAAAATTGTTGCAGCAGAGAAAGAAGACATCATTTTATGTTCAGCCCAGCAGCATTTTCCCGCAGTGATGTTGGCACATGGCCTTTGCTGTGGGGAATCTTTTTCAGCCCAGGGGCCACATTCCCTTCCAGGTAGACTTTTGTGGGCTGCATGCTAGAGCCAGAGGCAAAAGTGGGTGGCAATGAATGCAAATTTTAAAGTTGTGCTGGCAGCTACTTTTAACACACACACAAACACAGACACTTTTCAAACAGACAAGTGGGGATAGGTAGGGAATCCTGGAGCCGGGGTTACATTCGCCCCCAGGCCTGAGGTTCCTGGCCCTCAGACCATGCCCCCAAATCACAGCTCCTGTGAATTTTTCCAGATGTTTACATATCTTAATTTCCTCCTAGCCCTCTTTAACATTACTGTTATAATAATTAATACTGATAGGCTTCTAAATGGTTTATAAAGTATAAAAACCAGTTGTGCAGATATTGGAATACAAACACCCGTAATTAAAATAAATGATAAAGCAATCTGATTAGAACAACAGAGCAATTGAAAGAGATCAAGCAAATGCCCTGTGCAAATAGGAGTGTCTTCAAAGCCAATGAGAAGTCCCTAGAGATGGAGGTGCTTATGCATGCCCAGCATGCATGGAGAAGATGGAAGTGGGGCTGGCTCTGCTCTCAACCTTATTCACCGCCATGGCCCACACACATCCCGAAGAAGAAGAAGAAGAAGAAGAAGAAGAAGAAGAAGAAGAAGAAGAAGAAGAAGAAGAAGAAGAAGAGGAGGAGGAGGAGGAGGAGGAGGAGTAGTTTGGATTTGATATCCCGCTTTATCACTACCCGAAGGAGTCTCAAAGCGGCTAACATTCTCCCTTCCCTTCCTCCCCCACAACAAACACTCTGTGAGGTGGGTGGGGCTGAGAGACTTCAGAGAAGTGTGACTAGCCCAAGGTCACCCAGCAGCTGCATGTGGAGGAGCGCAGACACATACCTGGTTCCCCAGATTACAAGTCTACCGCTCTTAATCACTACACCACACTGGCTCTGGATGGAACATCTTAGATCAAGGTGCCATCTTGTGGCCTTTCAGATGTTGCTGGACTACAAGTCTCATCATCTCTAACCATTGGCCATGCTGTCTGGAACTGAAGGCAGTTGCGAGTCCAGCAACCTCTGGAGGGCCACAGGTTCCCCATCCCTGGTGGAGGCAATTTATGGGACTGGGAGCACCAGATGAGCTGGATGGCTGGTCCCATGGAGCCCCTGTGTAGGTGTCCTTTTGCGCCTTCGGGTTGTGTCCATAAAGGGGACATACTGGGGAGGCATAGCATTGGGGCAGGATCAGCAGTGCCATCTTTCTCCCTCTATTATATGTCTTGGGCTCCTGGATTTTGGAGTTTGGGAGACCTTCACTTGGTCTTGTATCCAAAGTGGCACTACTGCATTCACCACTCCATTTCACATCAAAACTCTGTAGAGGTTGCTGTGCTCCCACCCACATTTACGGACAAATCTGCACCTGTGGATGAACCAGACGTGATGTGCTCATACCTAGGGTATACCCTATCTTCCTACTCCCCTGTCCCCTGCTACTCAGCATTTGCCAATGCTCAGGAGCTATGGACATCCTTGCATCCCTCCCCAGAATGTGCAGTCACCTGTGAGTTTCTGCACTAAAATCATAAAAAATCTCTAAATTAGGCCTGCCTTGGCACATCTCTCCAGGTTGGACATTTTTGCTTTGCATAGCTAAAGAACAGTGCAAACTCCTTTAACCTTTTCCTTTATTTGTGGGTAGTTCCCCCCATTTTGCCTCTTTTCACTTTCAGTATCAATCACTGCAGCATATCCTCCTTGCATTCCAAGGTCATTCAAGGTGAGAGGAGCGATTAATGGCCTTGCAGTCCACCACTGACGCTTTCCTTTTGATTCCCTTTCATATAAACTGCCCTCTCCACCCCATTCGCTTCATGTCTCTTCTTATCCTACATTTCAAATCAGACTGCCTTTGCTACTCTGCTAAATAAATTAAGTTGAATCCACAAAGATCAGTCTCTCTCCTCTTCCCCTTTTATTCTAAACGGGGTAAAATGGCTTTAAAACTGGAGCCCTGGGATGGTAGCAAGCTCCTACACCTCCCACTCAATGGGCTGGACTCTGAAATGAGGAACAATTACCCCCCAAATATGGCATGTGCGCCCAAGAAATGGCACAAAGCGTCCCCACCTACAATTTTTGGACAATTCATTTTCCAAACTCCCACACCCCTCAATCTATCTGACAACAAGGTTAATTTACTGCCATTCCAGCAAATGCTTTGAGCAGAAGCCTGGAAGTTAATTCAGCTAGGACCGCCAAATCTCTGGCACCTCAGATCTGGAGAGGGGAGCAGCCTTGAAGAGAAGGGGGGGTTGCCCAGTAATGCAGGCACACGACTCAGTTCCTAGGGAAGTCGGCCGCTTTGCCACAGCAGACCACACCAGTCCATGTGGAGGAGGCTCTTATGAACTGGTTCCCTGTGCGTTTTCCTCACAGTTGGGTGAGAACAAGCCCTGGAGACACCAGGAGCACAGAGGACACTTGTGCCTGAAATAACTCTACCCCCACCCCACCCCCCACCCCGAGGTTGCTTTCATGAACAGAACTGGTGCAACCCGGATGCCTGCTCCTGTATTCCATTATGCAAAGTACTTCACAGTGGGGGCTCCCAGGTAGTTAAACTTGTAAGTGTGTGTGTGTGTGTGTGTGTGTGTGTGTGTGTGTGTGTGTGTGTAGGTATATATGCTATAATTTAAGACTTTTCTACTGACAACTCTGCATTTTCTTTTCTTGAGACACCCTCATTATCAGGTTTTCTGCACAGTTACCATGAGAGAACTGAGGATCTTGTTAAAAGTAGGAAGCTCTTGTCATCTTCTCTGTACAGTGGCTTGCCTAACCTCAACCTGGCAGAATAATGCCTTTTTGGTTTCTCCTTGATGCAGCCAGCCCTGATTTGTTCATGCAGCTTTAGTTTGGCCTCAGGGCCAATGAATGTTTTGATAATCCAGGCAGGTCCATCTTGGGTTTCTCAGCCCCTGCTAGGCAGACTGGGCATCTTTGTAATGCTGTCTGAGGTGACGGCTGTCAAGGCTGACCTTTTCCTAATTGTTGACGCTCCAAATGGATCCTCCTTCTTGAGCATAATGTGTGTGTGAGAGAGAGAGAGAGCCTCTGAGAAATCTGCCAGAGCCCCACCCAATAGGCTGGCAGAGGTATGCCAGGACACTGGAGAGATACTGCTTAAAATTGCTTCTAAATTCTGAGGACCAGCATCATTCCACTCAAGCAATTGGACTCCAGATCTGAATTCAAACCCTGATCCCAGGATTGGCTCCAGTATGTCACAGATTGCAAAAGTGGTTGAAATGCAAAGGCAGTTTGCAAAGGGTTGAGAACGGTGGACCTTATGATTCATAATTAATTTATGGAACTCAATGTTGAGAGAATTTTGAGAGATCTTACTTGTGGGTGCTCAGCACCCACACCACAGGGCCTCTGACGTGACTTCCAGGACTCCCAGGCACCATTGTGTGCAACACTGGGCGGGCACCCATAATCTGGGGCCCAAATCGGCACCACTGCTCTCAATCTCAGGGTTGTGGTGTCAAGCACTACGTTGGGCTAATGTTTCCTGCATTGTGGGGGGTTGGACTAGATGACTCTCATAGTCCCTTCCAACTCTACACTTCTATGATTCTATCTGAGAGTGAGCAACCAGATCCCTCTCAAGAAACCCACAACCAGGATATAGAGGCAATGCCCCCGTCTTCCTGTTGCCCTCCCCAATCCAGCAACCGGCATTCAGCCCAGCATTCAAACTTGGAATGTGGATGTCTCATATAGTCTTTATGATCAATAGCTACAGGGAAGGTATATCTCTCCCTCATGCATGCCTGGTCCCTATTTAAAGCCCCATTTTGTGGTCACCATGTCTCCTTACAACAATCCTGGCACCTATGCCCTTTGACCACACCCCATCTCACCATTGTAACGTCTACAATTAGATTCCACCATTCTTCCATGCTGAAACTCAAGGGTGGCCTTGCTCAGCCTGCTGACCTCCAGGCAGAAGCATAGTGTCGGATGTTGGCAACCAGGCTGGGCGACGTGCATGTGGCATTGGTTGGGGTGGGGGAACCAGCCCAGCCCATGCTGCCGGAGTACCCCACCCCCACTGAAGCAAAGCGGGGCCATGCTAAGCTGCCTGCCCACTCATGCAGGGTGGAGTCTGGCCACCCAACACGGCCCATGGTGGAGAGCAGCACTGGGTCAGCCGTTGCTGGGGGCGCCTGGTTCATGCCCCCATAAAAATTGTGCACCCAGGGCAACAGCTCCCTGGCACCCCCCCCCTCACTACACTCCTGCCTCCAAATGCTATTGGTATCCATTATCCCTGACAATTGGCCTTCCTGACTGGGACCGATGGGAGATGGAGTCCACAGCATTGGGGGGTGGGGGGTGGAGCAGGTTAGCAAAGGCAGAAACTCCCCAACTCCAAGCATAGCTGAGCCTGCCAAAGAAAGGCCAGTGCATGAGCCAGAGGATAAATACCGTACTTAAATGTGTAGCTGAAATTCAAACCTGAAGGGAACAAGAAACTTAAGGCACAGGCCATTTAATTCAAAAGTACTAATAAACAATTGCTTGCTAGGCTCTATATTAATTTAAGCTAATGAGGTCCGGTTGTAATCCATGATGAATGGGTGAAGCTCACAGAACCTCAACAGGGGAAAGCCAGAGTTGGGCATCATAATAATTAGTTGCAGTTATAGTAATTCATAACCCATAAGAACAACAAAAGGGGGAAAAGTCTCTTTGCTTAATAATCTGATCGATACTCAAGGTCCATGTATCTTAATTCCAGTTGGAATTACAACAATAAATGGGGCTTTCTTAGGAATAATGGAATCCATTAATATGTGTTTTCTGCTGCCTTTATAGCAAAACAAGCTATTATTTTACTAACCGTGTATCCTCACCAATGTAGTAAATATGAAGCTGGACAGTATAGACTTAAAACAACTCCATGTTTTCAGAGTTCAAACACCCCCATTTCCTGAATTTGAGTCAAGCCTGGAATGGATCCAGGAGCCCTCCCTATCAAATCTGAAGTTTAAAGGCTGCCATATTTAATGCTTTAGAACAGTGCTCCCCAACCTTTTTATCGCCGTGGACCAGTCAATGTTTGGTAATTTTACTGCGGCCCGCTGAGGGGGGGACGTTGATTGTTTATATTTTATTTAGATTGTTTTGATTTAATAATTTTTATTTAATTGTATTTAATGTTCCTTGGGTGGCCCGGTACCAATTGATCCACGGACTGGTACCGGTCCATGGCCCGGGGGTTGATGACCACTGCTTTAGACCATTGGTCCTTCAAGTGCAGGACTGGATAGCCAACATGGTGTCCTCCAGATGTTTTGGAGTTCATGAACATTGGTCATGCTGGTATTTGGGGTCCAACAACACCTACAAGGCAGTATGTTGGCCACCACTGACCTACACTGACTGCCAGCAGTTCTCCAGAATTTCAGTCAGAGGTTTTCCTAAGGCACTGGTGCCTTCTCAGGCACTCAAAAAATTTCCAATGAGGGGGCTGACCCCCCTCAATATTCCACAGCTGGGCAGGCTCCAGTGGGCCCTCCCTCCCTCTCTCTCACACACACACATGCCGGGCACCCACAACGTTGAGCGGAACCCAGTGCTCCTGTCCTAAACCCTGCCTAGAGATGCCCACCACTGAACTAGCGCCCTTCTCCAAAACTGAAACATTTAGAAAGAAGGAGTAATCAGCTGGCAAAGTCTCTGGTCTCTGCTGGGACCTGAAAAACATCTACTTCAGGTCTGAATTTCGCAAATGTGGTCTGGCACCAAAAATCTGATTTCAGAGAAAAGGGTTGTATGTCAGTCGCAGAGCATCTCCAGGTAGGGATGAGAGACACCTGCCTGAAACCCTGGAGAATCACTGCCAGTTAGTATAGACATTCCTGAGCTGTGGGCTAGCTTAGTATAAGGTGTGACTCAGCTTCCTCTGTTCCTAACTGTGTTTTCCTATGATTTTCTTTAAACGGGGGGTTTTATATTTCAAGGGTTGTGGTGCCCTCCAGCTGTTGGCTGGGACTGATGGCAATTGGAGTCCATTAACATACGGGGAAAAGGGAACACAATTTACTCATCCTTGTTTAAAAAGCAAAAAAAGAAAAGAAACTAGATAACCAATAACAAACAAAACAGATTATAACACACAATATAAAGCAATATGCACATAAACAACAAGCATAATAAAACACACACACACACACACACACACACACACACACACACACACAAGTGTTGGATGAGGACCTGGGAGATCAGGTTCAAATCCCCACTCAGTCATGAAGTTCACTAGGTGAACTTGAAGTCAGTTGCCGCCTCTTCACATACCTCACAGGGTCGTTGTAGGAAGAGGGTGAACCATGTATTCCTTGGAGAAAAAGTTGGGCTAGAAATGCAATAAGCAAGCTCTTCTGCTTATCTGCTTAAGAAAGCTGGAGAGGCTAGCCAGATGGAGATGTCAGTTGCCAATTGGTATCCAGAGATCTCCATAAAACGCACCTGGTGCATGGCAAATTTCTATCTCTGCTGAATCAGGGCAATGGCCCCTCTAGTCAAGCATCCTCTTCTCATAGTGGACCCCCAGGTGTCCGTTATGAGGAGCCTGAAAGCAGGTCCTGAGAGCACAGCCTTCTGGGGAGGGCTTAGCTAATGTTGTGCCTTCCAGGTGCTGCTAGACTACAACTCCCATCTTTCCCAACCATTGGCCAAGCTGGTTGGGGCCTAGAATCAAAGAACTGTAGAGCTGGAAGGTGCTCTGTATTATCATTACATATTATTAAGATTAAATGTGGCTATTATGGGGAATACTTGGCTTTCACCCACCCATCTCCAGCCATGAAAGTGACGCCCACTAAAATCTGCCAGCTGTGAGGGGGTGTCATATTCTTGGGTGGGGGAGGGTTGCCTCAGCCCTGCGGTCATGCAATTTAGTGGCAAGAAAGACAGAAGGCTATGCATTTTGCTAGCAGCCACACATCCCTTACAATGCCTAGTTTCACCCTCTGGATTAAACTAAATCACCCCCCCTTTCTGTTTAAACACATTGTTCCTCATCACCCTCCCCAGTGGCATGGGGGTAAGGAGGAGAGGGAGGATTATTTTCTACCTTCTGCACTGCAGACATTTTCAATATTTAGACTGCTATTGTGAGTTTATTAAATGGATTTGTTTATATGCTTTGGGAGTATCCTGTTCTTCAGTTTGAACTAATACACACACAGGGGCACACGTGGGAGAGAGGGGAAAGTTAGAATAGAATCAGTGCTCATGCATTCCCTGGTACAGCCTCCTTTAGCAACTGCACCACCAACCTCAGAATCTGCATGGCAAATTACACGCTCAAAAGCACATCTTAATTGGTGGCACTGAGCTTTCTGCCTGGAGGGAGAAAGAAATGAATGAAGTAGTCTAGCTCTTGTGCTAGGACTGTACCACATGCACTGGCCATTCTTAGTACAAGGGCTCATTGACATCATCATTGTACATATTGTGATGGGAGTTGTGCTCAGTATGCAAGTTTTAAAAAACCAAACCATAAAAGAATGATGAGTTCCCTTGATGGAAAAGTACAAGGTTCATCCAGCCATATTAGCATAAGGCAGGCTTGTTCTCTGTCACACAAGGGTGTATTGAGTCTACTCTTAACCTGCAGTGACTCTCCAAGGAATGGGGCAGACTCTCTCAGCCCTTGAGTATGGAGCTCCTTTAACTGGAGATGTTGGGGTCTGAACCTGGAACCTTGTGCATGCAAAAGCATTCAGCATCCTGTTTCCAAAAGCAGCCAGTCAAATTCCACTGGAAGTTCATGAACAGGGCATGATGGCTTCCCTTGTCTGGGAACAGAGGTATCTCATATCTGCACACATTTGGCTGCAACCGTGAATTCGTGTCAAAATATTTGGGCAATTGGTCCACTACGTACTAGTCATAACCCCAACTGTGAGCAGCAGCAAGAATGCTGATGCAGAAAAGGACAACTCAGAAACAAAGGAGTTTGTATCTCAAGATACAGAGATAAAACCACATTTGGTTTGGGTTTCATTTTGGATGCTCTCTAGGGGTTTTGTTTTGCATTTTTGTGGGTGCGTCCAGAGATAGAGGGGTTAGCTGGATCAGGAAGACTTGTGCTGCATGCAGTAGAGATGCTGGATCCAGACCCAGACACCAATGCTGAGCCTGAGGACAAAGAGCTCCTTGAACCACAAGTTCCAAACTGGGATGTCCAGTCTCACCCTCTGAGATCCTTGATCCTCCTAAAGGATTGACTTTCTACACCAGACTGGACAACTCCTGACCAGAAACTATGCATTTAAGTCTCTCTCTTCTTCACGAAGGGAGTGGAACCTTACTGGGGGGGGGGGGAAGCACTGTCCAAGAGGAATAAAGGCCTCAGCTGAGGTCTTGTTAAAGCATGTTGTCTGCCCACTTGTCACCTGCTTATCTATGCCTGGGGTGGGGAACCTGTGACCCTCCAGATGTTGTGGGACTCTAACTCCCATCAGTCCTAGCCAGCATGGCCAAAATTCAAGGATGATGGCAGTTGCAGTCCAGCTGTGCTTTTGGTCATGGGTTCCTTATCCTTGAGTGAAGCCTTCCTCAGGCATCTGTCCTGCCTTATGAGTTCCTGTTACCACTTGTGGTTAGGACGGGACAATACCTAGATCACAACTCCTATACCATGTATGGTGCTACTGCAAACTTATAGAAGTGGTATGGCTGGTAATGTGGTATCATAGAATCATTTAATTGTAGAGTTGGAAGGAACCCTGAGGGTGATCTAGTCCGACCTGCAGTGCAGGAATCACTGCAAAATAATCCCTGACAGATGACCACCCAACCTTTGCTTAAAAACCTCCAAGAAAGGAGAGTCCACCACATTCCCAGAGATTTTGCTCCACTGTCAAATGGCTGTTGCTCTCAGAAAATTCTTCCTGATGGGTTCAGGTCCTGCTCTCTGAAGCAACAGAAAACAAGCTTGTTCCATCTTCCACCTGACAACCCTTGAGATATCTGATGGTGGCTCCTCTCGGTCTTCTTTTATCCTGGCTAAACATACCCAACTCCCTAAACCATTCCTCATATAAGGCTTGGTTTCCAGAACCTTGATAATCTTGGTTGCCCTCCTTTGCACATGTTCCAGCTTGTCAATATATAGTATGCATAGGCTGACTCCAATACACTGTAGATCATTGGCAATATAGGCTGCTTCACCATAAGCTGGACTCCACTTGTCTCATTCATGTAGGCAGGGTGAGGATTTTGTTCTTTCTCCATCTTGCAGAGTGATAACTTAATTATCTACTACATCCTATGCCCTTTTAAAAATGCTGGTTCTTTTTTGGGGTTTATTATTATTATTGGGTTGTTGTTTGTATTTTGATTCTATGTATGTGAACCGCCCTGAGACCTTCGGGTATAGAGTGGTATAGAAATAAAACTAATAATAAATAAATAAATAAATAAATAAATAAATAGGTAGATACCCTCTCCCTGACCTGTTTTTGGATCCATATGTAGAAATATCACCTGAAAACTAATTGTTTGTGAGACGGTCCAAAGTGTGCTCTCATTGTCCTCGTCCTCCTTCTATAACTACTACCACTAGAATGACAGGCTGCTGAATGTCTGGTGCAGGGGGCGCCTGTTGTGGAGGAAGGAATTTTACTCCAGGCCACCCTTGTCTTCAGGTCATGAGGTTTCTGCCTTCCTCATAGCACGAATATACATGGGCATCTATTGTTCCTGTGGAAGATCTGCCACAACATTTTGGTTGGTGGCGGGCATTGGGCAGGCTCTGTAGCTTAGAATGGCATCCCCAAATGGGGTCCTAGAGGGTGGCATGCTGAGGCCTTGATGCTAGCTCGGGGCTGAAGGCCAGCCACCACATGCTCCCAAGTTGTGGGTGGGACCCACCACAATGGCCTGTGTCAGATCCAGAAGCCCCACAGCTCTTGACATTCCTCCTGTCTCTCTGACTGTACTCCAGCACCACCTCCTGGGTAAACACATTGGACAGTGAGCATCAGCTCTGCCTCCATTGCCAAGAATGCAGTGATGGCTGTTCTGGCATGAGCAATCCCAACAGACCCAGCCTACTTGTGAGAGTGTCTGTATACTTGACCAGGCTGCCACTGTGCCCAGGGCTGTCTTGAGCAGATCGCACGCCCTGGTGCTGAGGGGCGGAGATCGCTCCACCGCCCGCCCCGCCCTCACAGGGCGCAATTGGTTTCCGCGCGACTTTGCCGCGCGGCACCCTCCTTACAAGGCCGGCGCCCAGCTTACCAGACCCCCGCCCTGGTGCACTGAGCCACCGGGGGTCTACGTAGAGCCGAGCCTGACTGTGCCAACGAATGCCTGACCTTCTCCTCAAAAGGGTGGTCTTAGATCCTAGGGGTGCGGGTGGTGCTGTGGTCTAAACCACTTAGCCTCTTGGGCTTGCCAATCAGAAGGTTGGTGGTTCGAATCCCCATGATGTGGTGAGCTCCTGTTGCTCTATTGCAGCTCCTGCCAACCTAGCAGTTCAAAAGCACACCAGTGCAAGTAGATAAATAGGTACCGCTGCAGTGGGAAGTTAACAGTGTTTTTGTTCACTCTGGTTTCCGTCCTGGTGTTCTGTTGCACCAGAAGCGGTTTAGTCATGCTGGCCACATGACCTGGAAAGCTGTCTGTGGACAAATGCCAGCTCCCTCAGCCTGAAAAGCAAGATGGGCACCGCACCCCATAGTCAGAGGCATAGCAAGCCCAAGTGGTACCCAGTGCTGATTTTTTTTGTCACCCCCCCCCCCCATGCCACTTTGCTGGGGCGCTGGCAAAGCTGCGCCCTCTTGGGAGCCATGGCTCCTGTCTGTCCCCAGAAAGCGAGCCAGGCTGGGAGGGAGGTGGGGGGGGCAGCTCGCCATAAGCGACTCCTGCTTTGCCACTTTACAGCAAACCAGGGAGGCAGGGAGGGAGGGGGAGCCATGGCTCCCGTCCGCCCCTCCCTGGCTCACTGTAAAGCAGCAAAGCAGGAGCTGCTTACGGCAAGCCAGGGAGGGAGGGAGGGAGGCTGGGAGGGATCTTCTGCTCATGGCTGCAGCTGCAAACGGAGGATTCTCTACATGTGGCTGCGGCAGAGCGATGTCTGCTCACGCTGCCGTGGCGGGGTGCTGCCTTGTCACCCCCCGGAGACGTGCCAGTGGGAGTGCCCCCCGCCCCCCGTTGCGATGCCACTGCCCATAGTCACCTTGGACTGGACTTAAACATCCAGGGGTCCTTTAATTTTTTTACCTTAGATAGTGCCTTGCTATGTATCTCTGAACTCTCCTGTGAACTCCTGAAGTTCTAACCTGTAGGCTGATTTGAGTTTGGATGTTACAGCCGAGCCAAGAGTCCAAGCACTGGATACATGCACGGGAGCCAGGACAGTGTGTCTGAAAACCCACTTTCTGTGCTGACTCTTAAAACATACATTGTCCTATTGTTGCTTCTTTCAAATAGCAAACAGATGCTAGTGGAAGAGATTTGATCAGAAATATTGCATTCATCTTCATTCCTTTGCTACTGCATGAAACCTGCTGCATGCCCAGAGAGACTGTCTCTCCAAACCTGCCATCCACAGGTGCTCACCACCTGTGGTCACCATCCTATATTAATCAGCACGGCCACAAGTGTCGTCAAGCTAGATACATAGTGAATTACTGCTCATTTGTTCCTCCCAGTGACCTTTTATTTGTAACCACCAATCCCATATCACCGCTGTGTGCATCTGTCAAACTGCATATCCCTTGGTTGTTTCTAGGAGCTATGTAAAAACCACATGTGTATATATGGCATTGCCGGAAAGTCTGGCTCTTTCCTCCTCCTCCTCCTCCCCACTGGTCCCGAGCTCTCTTTATGAGGATTGATAGATGGGCAGTTAATGTTTATAGCCTCACCCTCTGATGGTATTTCTCTGTGTGAATACATCTTTTCCCCAATAACAGCTGTTTTGAAAGTGCTGTCTGCTGCAAGAGCAACTGCCGCCTGCATTTTCTTTCTCCCCCTTTCTCTCTTTTTTCTAATTCTTTCATTCTCATGCATGCCACATGTGGAGGAAGGCTGAATAAAGCTGTGGAATTTGCATGCATGCATTCATAGGTCCCAATGTAAAAGTATGCAGTAATGTGCAAATAAACTTCTGGGGGGAATTCACATATGGGAAACGTGAATTAATTTTGTTTCACCTTGTTGCATTGACTCACTCCCAATATTTTCAGGGTTGGGCACTGGGAGGTGGCGGCAGCTGGAGGTGGGGCACATGGGGCATAGCATATGGATGTACCTGGCACCAGCAGGTAAAAGGGCCATGGCCATATAAATCCACTCTGGCCCCCCTCCAGTCTCTGGCCTCCCTTTCTAGTCTAGGATGGGTTCCCCTTTAGAACTAAGTAGGATTTATTTTGCGTGCTCACATCATTTTTATTTGAATTTCTGCAGTTTCCAAGGTATCTATTGGGGCTCAACCAAAAGTTCTGTAAAGTGGAGGTATTTTGAAGGGAGAATGTCTCACAAAAGACCCCCTACTCACCTGTGTTGCCTCTTTGGCACCACTGTAGTGCAAGCAGCAGAGATCCTGCTCTCCACAGCCTTCCCCCGCTTCCCCCCCACTCTCCAGTTGCCAGAGCCATGGCATGTGGTAATGCCCCTCACTCTGATTTGGCTTCAGATATCATCACATAGTCAAATCTCATTGGCTATATGTCATAATCATGAAGCCGAATCAGAGTGACGACAATCCTCACTCAACCAGAAGCGGCAGTGGAGGGATTGTATTGTCTGCTACACCCCAGCAACATCCACTTTCTCTTACAGCTGAAGAGACAAATGGTCTCTTAAACCTGCCGACAGCATCAAATCATCTGAGTGACTGGCACAGTTGTGCCCGTCCAGCAACTTGGAAGAAGAATGCCATTGGCTGCTTCTGAGCACATGCTAGGCAGGGCTATAAAGTCACAGACAATGTCTTTTTTATAATATTTTTATTGGTTTTCATTATAACAAGCATCATATAACACTAAACATTAAGAAATAAAAAATAAAAAATTGAATAACTGCATCATTTTGCATAATGTTTGTACATTCAATACAGTAGCAAAATATGGGATTTCTCCAGCCCCCCGACTTCCCTCTACCCCCTCCATGGTTCCATTATTTCATTGTTAAATTGTGCATGTCCAAATCATATTTACATCCATTCATATCTATTTTTATCTATTTGTCATGGCCAATGTCTGTCCCATCAGCACAAGAGTGGCAGGGGCTACCTTGTGCCCACCCTCCCCCTGCCTCTGAATTAATGTGCAGCAGGAGGGGGGGCCCAACAGCTCCCTTGGAAAATTCATATACATTAAATCATTCCGTAACAAAGAGACAATAAAACATCGGACTTCTGGTCTACCGCCATCACAGTTCGGCGGGGAAATCTCGAGCTTCAAGATTTCCCTGCTCAGTAAGGGACAAGAGCGATGCGGACCCCGAAAAAACCCCAGATTGAGCTTTCTGGGGACGTGGAGATTCAGCTGAGCCCAGACGCGGATCCTTTGCCCCCCGGTTATCCCTATTAAGGGCGCTGAGAGCGGGTGAAGTGGAGCCGCAGGCTCTTGAATTGACTCGCTACCTTTGCTGAGTGACGCTCCATGCCGACTGTCAGCTGAGTGGTGGATTCTTTTCAAATTCATGATTCAGGACATTGGAAATCATGAGTAAATAAATAAATTTAAAATTGGAGACTAACAATTTGGATCACGGAAGGGATTAAAACAAGGGAAGTAGGTCCCCTCTGCTGCGGTAAAAGTGAAAGTAAGACAAGCGGCTACAGCCGGAAGAGACATTTAAAAAAATAAAACTTCCAAATCTAGACCTAGAAACTCTCCCCCAAGACAGGGCAAGGGGAGAAGAGACTTTTACCTAAGTACCCCTGAATTTTCAAGTCAATTAGACTGTAAATACATCACGATTCTCTCTGAGAAGGGAGCCCTGGGGGTTCAGCCAGCCACTGACATCACAATGGGGAACTGCTGAACCATTGAACTGTTGAACTTTCGTTTCCGATTTGGACCGTTTGAAGTCTCCTGCAGCAGTCTGAGCTGCTGGAAAGGACTGTATAAAGCAAATATTGAAGATATCTTTTACATCTTCATCATTCAGGAATTTTGATGCATAAATTACTGCTGATAAGGTGGAAATAGAGGCAAAAGCCCCAGCACATCATTGACTGTAAAAAAAAGTGTTGCATTGCTCACCAGCCCCCTGCTGCTGGCTAGTGGGAACAATTGTTGTTTGACCTTGACAGTGCAGCTGTGTGCTTAATATTTTGACTATGACGGAAGCTGCAAGTGAGAAATCAAGGCTACAACCTAAAAGAGGCTCAACTCCAGCCCCAGAAACAGCTTCACGTCAAGAACAGGTTCTAGCAGCATTGGCAGAAATTAAGACAGTAGTAAAATCCAATACTGCAGAATTAAAGACGGTTAAACAATGTCTGGACAAATTAGATGAAAGCGTAAAATCAAATGCAGAAGGAATCCAGGATATAAAACAAGATATTGGGACCTTGAGAAAGGACGTGCAAGAAAATAAAGTTCAGATATAAGGAGTAGACACGAGAGTGGCAGAATTGGAAGCCCATAGACTTCAATTGGAAAAACAAGAGGAGTCGACCCAAATTGCGATTGTTTTCCTTCAGATGAAGGAACGTGAATCATTTCTACGATTGAGAAATTTTCCTGATATTGAACAGGGGAACCTAAAATAAGTAATAATTCATGAATTCACCTCACAGTGGGAATTGGATAGAGAAGAATTTGAGAAGACGATTGTGAAAGTTTATAGATTTGGGACCCAGAGGAAAGAAAGGATCAAGATCAGTGGGAGATTGCATTGTGGAATTCCAAACTAGAGAGCAAAGAGGTCTAATATTAGGATTGCATTATAGCAGCCATCCCCAAACTTCAGCCCTCCAGGTGTTTTGGACTACAATTCCCATCATCCCTGACAACTGGTCCTGTTAGCTAGGGATCATGGGAGTTGTAGGCCAAAACATCTGGAGGGCTGCAGTTTGGGGATGTCTGCATTATAGAAACAATCTGAAGGTAAAGCAACAACAAGTTGTACTTTTCAAAGAAATCCCCAAGTTGTTCCTGGGATTCAGAAATAGATATATGGACTTGGCTAATGCTTTGAGGGGAAAAAGGGATCTTCTTTTGCTGGGAGTTTCCTCAAGGACTCTTCTTCAGATACAAAGAAAGGAACGTAAGAATTAAAACACCAGAAGAAAAGAGGAAGCTCCTTGAGAAACACACAAAGGATTTCAAGACTGAATTAGGACTGGGACTCGGAGAACCATTTGGAGCAGCAGCAGCGTTGGGAGCAAAGCTAGACTTAGGACCTCTGGGAGCAGGAGCAAGTGCATCAGCATAAGAAAATATGGTGCTAAGAATTCTGACTTGGAATGTTAACAGCCTAAACTCACGACCCAAGAGAAACCAGATTCGTCATGTATTATTAAAACAGAATCTAGATGTAATTTGTTTACAAGAGAATCATGTGATGAGAATTCATAGAATTTTTTTGCAGAACAAGAAATTGTGCCAGGAATACATTTCTTTGGACAAAGTAAAAAAAAGAGGAGTAGTAATTTATGTGAAAGATAAATTGGAATCAAAATTGATATTAAAAGATGAAGATGGGAGATATGTAGCAGTTGAAGTGACAGCGCAAGGTGAAAAATATCTTTTTAAAAAAATCTATGCACCAAATGAAGCGAAGGCTGAAATCTTTAAAAAAGATCCACAATGTGCTTTTGGACTTTATGGACTATAAAATTGTAATGATGGACGATTTGAACAGGGTAGTCTCCACTTTGATGGACAGATCACAAAGACAGAAAATCTCAAATGATGGAAGACTACCAAAGACTTTTTTTTTGAGATGATGGACAATCTTGATATGATAGATGCCTGGAGGATGAAAAATCCATTGGAAAAGGACAGTACTTTTTTTTCAGATTCCCAATAATCGTGGTCCCACTTGGATTATATATGGATAAGTAGAGAACTGGCCCCGAGAATGATTAAGGTACAAATTTGCCCAAGGACATGTTCTGATCATAATGCTGTATGCTTAGAATTAAAGCTTTCTCTGCAGGGCTCTTTCAGATGGAGGATGAATGATGCATTGATGAGAAATGAAGAGATTGTCAAGAAGGCCCAAAAGACCCTAAAGGACTATTTTGAAATAAATTTGAACTCAGAGACAGAAAAAAAGGGTCATTTGGGATGCAAGTAAGGCAGTAATGAGAGGATTTCTGATACAACACAACACGATTAGCAAGAAACAACAAAATGAGAAAAAAGAAAATGTTCTGTCACAATTGAAAGAAAAAGAGAAAAAATTGAGATGTAATCCAAAAAATCGGCAGATCCAAAAAGAAATCAAATTGCTCCAAGTACAGTCTTCACAATTAATAAATCAGGAAATAGAGTGGAAGATTAAAATGATGAATCAAAGGACATTTGAATCTGCTAATAAATGCAGAAAATTATTAGCTTGGCAATTGAAAAAGAGACAGAAACAAAGTACAATTTCAAATATTAAGATGGAAGATAAGATAATTGAGAACCCTACAGAGATAAGGAAATGTTTCCAGAATTATTATAAACAGCTTTATAAAAATGATAAAGAGCAAATGGACAAATTAGAACAATTCTTGGGCAAAAATGGATTGCAAAAGATTCCGCCTGATAAGGGATCAGCACTCAATTATAGAATTACAAAGCAGGAAGAATTACAAAGCATAAATCAACTGACAATCAGCAAAGCACCAGGACCAGATGGATTGACATCAAAATATTACAAGATTTTGAAAGACTGGCTAATAGAACCACTGGTGGATGTCTGCAACAAGATTCTTGGAAGGGGACAAAGCACCCGAAACGTGGCGAGAAGCATATATAACCCTGATCCCCAAACCAGATGTCGATAGAATGCAGATGAAGAAATATCGCCCAATCTCCCTTTTAAATGTGGACTACAAAATTTTTGCAAGTATTCTGGCCTCAAGATTGAAAAGGGTGTTAAATGATCAAATACATCAAGATCAGGCAGGATTTTACCCGCTAGACATATGAAGGATTATATTAGAAATATTATAGATGTGTTAGAAAGGCTGGAAGAAAAAAAGAATACTAAAGCTGTGTTAATTTTTATAGATGCGGAGAAGGCCTTTGATAATGTTTCTTGGAATTTTATGATAGATAATTAGAAAAATATGGAGGTCAGGCAAGGATTTATTAATGGTATCAGTGCAATCTATTCAGAACAAAAAGCGAAAATCATTGTGAATAATGTGGTATCAGAGGAAATTAGAATTGAAAAAGGTACCAGGCAAGGGTGTCCACTTTCCCCTCTACTTTTTATGACTGTTCTGGAGGTTTTGCTGAATGTGATAAGGAAAGATAAAGAGGTAAAAGGTATAGGAGTGGGATCAAAACAATATAAGCTAAAAGCCTTCGCTGATGATTTAGTATTAACTTTACAGGATCCAGACAGCAGTGCGATTAAAGCACTGGAAATAATTCAGGAGTTCGGACAGCTTGCAGCGTTTAAATTGAATAAAGTGAAAACCAAAGTATTGGGTAAAAATCTAACACCAGAAGAAATAAATAGCATACAAGACACCACTGGTTTGACATTTGTTTAAAAAAGTGAAATACCTGGGAATCAATATGACAGAGAAAAATATTAATTTGTTTAAAAATAATTATGTAAAATTGTGGAATGAAATTAAGAGAGATTTGGAGATGTGGTCGTATTTGAAATTATCTTTGATGGGCCGAATATCTGTGATAAAAATGAATGTATTGCCAAAAATGTTGTTTTTGTTTCAAGCATTGCCAATTGTTGATAAGCTAGGATGTTTTAAAGAATGACAAAAGGTGTTATCAAGATTTATCTGGCAGGGGGAAAAACAAGAAATAAATATAAATTGTTAACAGATATTAAAGAAAGAGAAGGTTTTTTCCTACCGGATTTAAAGATATACTTTGAAGCAGCAGCCTTTTGCTGGATGAAAGAATGGTTTCTACTTGATAATACTGATGAATTAGATTTAGAAGGTCACGACAATGCATTTGAATGGCATGCATATTTGTGGTATTGTCAGAGGGCCTGGTATGGCTACTCTAGAGTAACGACTCCAGCATGGTCTCTTAAGGCTTTTATTAAGTGCTGACTATTTACAGTGTTCAGAGCAGTAAAAATGCATCCTTAAGGTGAGGTGTCAGAACTCCCGAATGGCGATTGGCGCGTTTTCTTCCAGCACCACAACTTTGGCAGACCCAACCTCTTCCCCCTACGTTTGCGTCGCAATTCGGGAGTTGGGGGGATTGGCCTCCCCCCCGTGCGTCCAACTTCCTGTCCCACCTGAGGCATGGGCTCCACAACCCTGCCTGAGCCTCGGACACCACTTCCTGACTCTCCGCTGGAGGCAGAGCTCTCCTTACTCTCTCCAGTGCTTGGTGATGGGCTGGAACTTAAGATGGGAGGGACTTCCCTGTATCCCTTGTCCCTCACATCCACCCCCCTCCCAGGCTCCTCTCTCCTCCTCCCCAGTGGCTCTCTGCTTGCTGGGGACGAGTGAAATCCCAAGAAGTCTGTGGCATCCGAGCCTGTGGGTGTGAAAATTTCCCCCCAATCCTGCGATCTCTCTCCTTCCCCCTGAGAAGACGGAAATCCCAAGAAGTCAGTGGCATCAGAGCTGGTGGGAGTAAAAATGTTCTGCCAGTCCTCTCCTGCCTCTGACGTCGTTGACCTCGGTGAAACCCACACCTCTTCTTCCGTGTCCTCAAATTCCGCTTCCCATCTCCATGGGGAGCTGCTGCCTGCTATCCCTTCCTCCTGCTCCTCCCCCTCTCCCTCCCTTTCCATGTGCCAGGGCTTGGGCCTGTGGGGGAACAGGGCGTGGAATTCTTCCACTAAAAATTCCTCAGGTACTTCCGTGGCCGGTATCCACTCATTGTGGGATGGCGGAGTGTCCTCCCATGCTATCAGGTACTCCAGTCCTCTCACCCCTCTCCTTGAGTCTAAAATCTCAGTTGCCTCATTGAGCTGTCGGGCGTTTCCCGTCTCCCCCCCTCCCTCTGGAGGCTGATCGCTGTCCCTGAACCTGGTACTTTCCCTGTACGGCGACAGCAGTGATCTATGAAACACTGGGTGCACTCTCATGTCCTCCGGCAGTGCTAGCCTGAAGGCTACCGGGTTGACCTGTTGCGTGACCGTGAAGGGGCCCAGCCTCCTGTGTGCTAACTTTCTGCATCGCCCCCTGGTGGGAAGACCTTCCGAGGATAACCAAACCTTGTCCCCCACCCTTATGACCTCTCCCGGCCGCCTGTGGCGATCTGCCCCCTTCTTATACGCTTCCTTGGCCCTCTCCAAGTGTTCTCTGAGCTGTTGGTGCACCGTCTCCAGGTCCTCTGCCCACTCCTCGGCCTGTGGGCCCTCTTCCTCCTCCTCCCCCTCCCTCTCCGGGAAAGATCTGAGGTCGCGCCCATAGTTGGCCTTAAAGGGCGACACCCCTGTGGAGACGTGCACCGCATTGTTGTAGGCAAATTCTGCCAGTGGCAGGCGATCCACCCAGTCCGTTTGCCTCTGGCTGACGTAACATCTCAGGTACTGCTGCAGAATGGCGTTGACCCGCTCCGCCTGTCCATTGGTCTGCGGGTGCCGAGCCGTCGACAAGCTGACCTCCACCTGCAGGAGGTTCATGAGCCGTCGCCAGAACCTGGAAACAAATTGGCGGCCACGATCCGAAATAACTCTTAAAGGCAATCCATGCAGTCGGAATACGTGGTCCACAAACAGTTTGGCCGTCTCTTCTGCCGAGACCGCCCTGGCACACGGTATAAAGTGGCACATTTTGGACATGAGGTCCACCACCACCAACACTGCGGTCTTGCCCCTGGACGACGGCAGGTCTGTGATGAAGTCCATGGACACTACTTCCCACGGCCTGTGCGGTGTGGCTAATGGCTCCAGCAAACCTGCTGGTGGCGCTCTGACCACCTTTGCTCGCTGGCAGGTGTCACATCCCCTGACATAATCCCGAACATCCTCCCGCACCCCTGGCCACCAGAAGTGTCTCATGACTAGGTGAGTGGTTTTGTCCCTTCCGAAATGACCCGCCGTTGGGTTGTCGTGCATCTGCTTGAGAACCTTACCTCTCAGCTGTTTGGTCGGGAGGTACAGGGCTCCCCTGTAAAAAAGCAAACCCCTCTTCTCCTCAAAGTCTTTGGCCTGCTCCCTCCCCCCTCTCAGGTCTCTGAAGATGCGGGTGGCAAATTCATCCGCTGCCGTCAGTGCTGTGAGTTCTGCCTCGCTCACCACTGCTGCACCGCATGACCATGCAGATGGGGGGAAAACGTGCCTGGGTGCTGGTGGCAACTCCTCCTCCATGTACTCTGGCTTGCGGGAGAGGGCATCCGCCCTGACGTTCTGCTCCCCCGGGATGTAGTGGATGGAGAAGTTGAAGTTCGAGAAGAACTCTGCCCACCGTATCTGCCGCTGGTTGAGCACCCTGGCCGTTCTCCAGAACTCCAGGTTCTTGTGGTCTGTGCACACCTGGATGGGGTGCTTGGCGCCCACCAGGAAGTGTCGCCAGTGCTGGAACGCCGCGTGGATCGCGAGAAGTTCCCTATCAAACACTGTGTAGTTGCGTTCAGGCTGGGTCAGCTTCCTGGAGAAGAAGGCACAGGGTCTCCACTCTCTGTTGGCGTCCAGTTGCAACAGAATCGCTCCCACAGCTTTGTCAGAAGCATCTGTCTCCAGGCGTAGGGGCGCATCCTGCACCACGTGGAACAGGTGCTGGTCTGACGCGAACACCCTCTTGAGGCTTTCGAACGCTGCTTGTGCCTCTGGTGTCCACCTGAACTTCTGCTTGCCTCTCAGGCAGTCGGTGATGGGAGCCGTGACCCGAGAGAAGTTCTGGATGAACTTCCTGTAGAAGTTAGCGAAGCCTAGTAGTCGTTGGGCATCTTTGCGCGTCCTGGGGCTGTGCCAGTCCAGGATGGTCTGCACCTTGTCCTTGTCCATTGCCAGTCCCTTGTCTGACAGCTTGTAGCCCAAGAAGTCCACCTCCTTGGTGTGAAACTTGCACTTCTCCAGCTTCACATACAGGTGGTTGTCCTTCAGGCGCTGCAACACCTCCCTGACATCCTTCACATGCTGCACTGGGTCATTGGAATAGATAAGGATGTCATCCAGAAAGACCAGGCAGTTCTTGAAGAGGAGGGACCCCAGGACGTGGTGCATGAAGGCCTGGAAGCAGGCTGAGCCCCCTTGCAACCCGAAGGGCATCACCAGATATTCAAAAGAGCCCAGAGGCGTGAACATCGTGGTCTTCCATTCATCGCCTTCCCGGATCCTGATCAAGTTGTACGCCCCCCTCAGGTCTAGCTTGGTGAAAATCTTGCCCCTGCGTGCCGCTGTCAGGAGATCATCCACTCTGGGCATGGGGAAAGCCACTGGCTCTGTCACCGAATTCAGCCGTCTAAAATCCACCACCAGGCGGCGCTGTTGCGTGTCTTTCTTGTCCACCCAGAAGACCGGGCTGCCCCCTGCTGCCTTGCTTTCTCTGATGAACCCCCGCTTGAGGTTCTTGTCGATGAAAGCGCGCAGATCCTCCAGTTCCTGGTCTGACATGGCGTACAGCTTGGCTGGGGGTATAGTTGCCCCCGGCACCAGGTTGATCTGGCAGTCAAAAGGCCTGTGTGGGGGTAGGTGGTCGGACTCCGCTTCGCTGAAGACCTCCTGCAGGTCCCAGTACGGCTTGGGTATCGCCTCACCCCCTTTGACGTGCATGGTGGCCACCGTGGCTATCGGAGGCCCCTCCCCTGGTTGGTGCTGCATGCAATGTTCCAGACAAAAGTCCGACCCAAACGTGATGCATCTCTGGTGCCAACTTATGGAAGGGTCGTGGCGCGCCAGCCAGCTCATTCCCAAAACGATGGGGGGGTCTGAGATGGTCGTGACGTTGAAAGCCAGTGTCTCTGAGTGCCTTCCCACCGTCATTCTCATGGGGGGGGGTTTGATGAGTGATGGCCCCTCCCAGCAACTCTCTGCCATCAATGGTGGCCACATGCAGGGGAAAATCCAGCTGCAGAAGTTGGATTTGGTGCTCTTCTGCAAAGTTTCTCGAGAAGAAGTTGGCAGATGCCCCACTGTCAATTAAGGCGAGGACTGACAGGGGGTAGCCATTTGGGAGCGTCAGCGTGACTTCTAGAACCACTCCTGCTCTGGGAGGGGTGGGCTGGCTCTGCTCCTCTCTGTGCGGGTGGGCGGGCTGGGGCTGTTCACTGCTGACTGTGCCTGGCTGCTGCCCCTTGTCTCCTGCAGCCAGGCTGTCTCGTTTCCCTGCTGTGGTGCTACGTCAGTGGGGGAAGGTACAACCGTTCCCGCCTTTCCTTGCCACTCCCTGCGATGAGGGCAGTCTCTGACGCGATGCCGGGGGGAGTTGCAGAGAAAGCAATTCCCTCCTCTTCCCTCCTTGCGTTTTGGCGCCGCCGGGGTTTGAAAAGCCCGCGCGCGCGCTCCCCCGATCTCCATCGGTTCCGGCTCTGGGCTTGGTCTGGGCGGGTCTGGGGGCGGTCCCTGGGGTGGGTTTTGGTGATGTGGTCTGTCCTGAGAGCGTGGGAACCAAGGTTTTGCTGCGCGCGTCGCTTGTTTGTCATACCATCTGGATTCCTGCCTCACCCCCACCGCTAGCGCCGCTTTGCTGAGCTGATCCATAGTCTGCGGTCTAGGACCTCTTGCCAGCTCATCCTTAACGTCTGCATGCAAACCTAGGTAGAAGGCTGATTTCACTGGCTCACTGTTCAGATCCCACCCCAGTTTGTGCACCAGCATGGTGAATTTCGCCCAGTAGTCTCTAACTGTCGATTTTCCTTGTGTTAGGTCATGAAGCTCCTGTTTAGTGGCCTCCATTTCACTGTCGCTAGCGTACATTAATTTTAAAGCTTCTAGAAATAAAGTTGCGTTCTTCATGCAAGGATTTTTTTGCGCGATGAGCGGTCTTACCCATTCCCGGGCGGCCCCCGTCAAATGCTCTATGATAAAGTAGACTCTGTGCGCGTCATCTGGGAATTCTGCTGCATGCAATTCCAGCGCATAATTTATCTCAGTCTCGAATCCGAGGTACTCCCTCGGGTCTCCGCTGAACTTGGTGACTAGGCTCTGTCCCCTTCTCACTTGGACTAGCTGCGGCTGGGGTGCCCGCCCACCTCTAGCGGCTTTCTCCTCTTCCAACTTTTTCTGCAGGTCTAATACCATCACCCTTAGCTGTTTCTCAGTCTCCTCTTTTGTCCTCACCTGGTCCACCAGCTTGTTCAGCTCCTCCTGCGCCCCTCGCGCTTCCTCCTGAGCGGCATGCAATTGCTGCTGTGCGTGCGCTGTGAGGGTCTGTAGCTCCTGCTTCGCTGCTTCAGCCTCCAGCCTCCAATGCTCAGCCTCTTGAGCGCTCATCGCTGCACTCCAAAGTAGCCAAAAAAGATTCGGGAGTTGCTGTCAGAGGGCCTGGTATGGCTACTCTAGAGTAACGACTCCAGCATGGTCTCTTAAGGCTTTTATTAAGTGCTGACTATTTACAGTGTTCAGAGCAGTAAAAATGCATCCTTAAGGTGAGGTGTCAGAACTCCCGAATGGCGATTGGCGCGTTTTCTTCCAGCACCACAACTTTGGCAGACCCAACCTCTTCCCCCTACGTTTGCGTCGCAATTCGGGAGTTGGGGGGATTGGCCTCCCCCCCGTGCGTCCAACTTCCTGTCCCACCTGAGGCATGGGCTCCACAACCCTGCCTGAGCCTCGGACACCACTTCCTGACTCTCCGCTGGAGGCAGAGCTCTCCTTACTCTCTCCAGCGCTTGGTGATGGGCTGGAACTTAAGATGGGAGGGACTTCCCTGTATCCCTTGTCCCTCACAGGTATGATAAGATTAAGGTTCACAAAGGTTTTAAATGTCATATTATTAGAAAATCATTATATAATGTGTGGAGTAGATATAAGGATTTGTTGGAAAGAAAAACACCCAGGTGGATTTCACCTCTTGAAGCTAAGGCGCATAAAAAATTGAATATGGAAAACAAGTGGTTAAAGTACAAAGATATATTGGTGAATGATGGAGATCAATTTAAGTTAAAAACATATGAACAGTTAGAGAATAATGTGAATGATTGGCTACAATAGCATCAAATTTAAAATAGATAAAAAATAGGTTTTCAAACAAAAAAGTCTAAATTGGAGACGGAATTGTTAGAATCTAAATCAAAGAATCTTTCAAAGATGTATAATTTATTGTTGGAATGGCATACTAAGGATGAACAAACAAAATCTGTGATTATCGATTAGACAAAAGATGTAGGTCATAATATCTAAATGGAGGCTTGGGAAAGGTTGTGGAGGAAGAACATAAAGTTTACTGTGTGTAATGTTTTAAGAGAAAATATGGTGAAAATGATGTATAGATGGTACCTTACACCGGTAAAACTAGCAAAGATTTATCATAAGCGTGATAATAAATGTTGGAAATGTAAGAGTGTAGAAGGAACCTTTTACCATATGTGGTGGACCTGCCCCCAAGTAAAGAACTTCTGGGGAAAGATTTATAATGAAATGAAAAAGTGTTGAAAAACACCTTTATCAAGAAACCAGAAGCTTTTTTACTTGGGATAGTTAGAGAGGAACTACCAAAAAAAGATATTACGTTTTTTCTGTATGCCACAACAGCAGCAAGGATTTTATTAGCTAAGAATTGGAAGAGTGAAGATTTACCTACAGTGGACAAATGGCAGTTGAGGATGATTGAATTTATGGAACTGGCTGAACTGACCGGGAGACTTCGTGACCAGAGGGAAGAGTCAGTGGAAGAAGATTGGAAGAAATTTAAAATTTATTTAAGAAATAATTGCAATATTAGAAATGTTTAAGATAAGATTTGGAAGTATAGGGATGTTGTAGAGGTAGATTTGTAGATTCAGATATAAAGGTATAATAAGAATTGTTAAATAATTAATATGAAAAAATAGATGATTGAAGTATAATATAGAAATTAGTTAGTGAAGGTAATAATAAGATAATTGAAGCATGATATAGAAATTACTAAGGATGATATATAATGAAAAGCAGAAAGGGACTTGGGGAAGTCAACAATGTTAAGATATATGAGTGATTTAATATGGTCCTTTTTCTTTTTGTAATGTGTATTTTGTATCTTTATGTTTTGTGATTTACATGATTCTTTATTGTATTTTTGTATTTTCGTGTTTTTTATGTTTGCTGTTTTCTTGTTTCAGTTTTATAAAATTAATAAATATATTTGAAAAAAATAAAATTAAAACGCAATGCACATTTTAGTCAAAAAGGTGGTCTTCCTCTCAGCCCCTGCCCCCCCCCCCGGTCTTGAAAGTGACTCAAGTGATCACTCCCCAAAGCAGAGATGTTCAATGAGAAGAGATACAGTCCAGCCCGGATTTGGGGGTGCACCACCTGCTCTTTCCCCACCTTTTGCCTTACAGCAACTTTGGCTAGTCTCACTTATGGATCTGGGGGAACCCTGGCAGGTTCTTGGGACTCCCTCTGTTCTCCCACTTGGATATGTCTTTTATGCAAAAAGCAATGAATGAATAGCAACAATAATGCGAGCCCTACTCAGAGTAGCCCCATTGAGATTAAGGACTGAGGGCCATTGATTTCAGTGGGCTTACACTGAGTAAAATTTAGCTGGCCACAACCCAATAACATGTGTGGGTGTGTTTTCCGCACCTAAACTGCATTGCAAAATCTGGAGAAGTGAACCACCTGACTTGGAGTTGCATCCTGATCCATGAGAACATAGGACTGGGTCAGTGCACTGCAAAAAAGTGGACGAAATGTGTCCTCCCATATAAAATTCCTCCCCCACATTGTGCCCATGCTTTGCAGTCCAGGGGAAGGGAAAGATGGACTATACACTCTTTGGAGGGAAAGGAAAGGTGAGATCCTCATCTCAGGGGCATAGGAAGGGGAGTGATGGGGGCGGGGCGCCCCAGGTTCCACTCTGGGGGGGGGGGTGCCACTCAGCACGGCACCCCCGCAACTCCCACGCTGAGCCTCCAGCCTCCCGGTAAAAAGCCCGCTTGGCGTGCTACGTAGCAGGGTAGCTCACCCCCCCAACGACTCCAAAGCCGAGCCTCCAGCTCCAGCCTCCCAGTAGAAAGCCATGCTCGGCATGCGTTGTTACGTAGCAACGCTGCGCATGTGCACTACGAGCGACGCCCCACCCCCGGGTGCATGGCAATTTGCCACCCCAGGTGACGCAGCGGCCTCATCTCTGTGATTCAGGACTTTGATGATAAGCTTATCCATAAATGAGATTTGTGAATGTGAGAACTAGCTGTGGGGAGAGAATGCTATCCTTCCATTTTTACTACAGGTAACTAATGACTGGAGTTTTGAGTATAATTGGTTTCCTTTATGAATGAAGGATGGAGATGAGAGAGAGAGAGAGAGAGAGAGAGAGAGAGAGAGAGAGAGAGAGAGAGAGAGAGAGAGAGTTTTGCAGTATTTTTATCCGTTTCTTCTGCATATCCTGCCAGCAATCTCAGCCTAGCATGCTTTCACGTTAAAAGCCAAATATACAGGAAACATAACACCAGTCCTGAAAGACCTACATTGGCTCCCAGTATGTTTCCGAGCACAATTCAAAGTGTTGGTGCTGACCTTTAAAGTCCTAAACGGCCTCTGTCCAGTATACCTGAAGGAGCGTCTCCACCCCCATCGTTCAGCCTGGACACTGAGGTCCAGTGCCGAGGGCCTTCTGGTGGTTCCCTCACTGTGAGAAGCAAAGTTACAGGGAACCAGGCAGAGGGCCTTCTTGGTAGTGGCACCCGCCCTGTGGAATGCCCTCCCACCAGAGGTCAAAGAGAACACCAATTGCCAGACCTATAGAAGGCATCTAAAGGCAGCCCTGTTTAGGGAAGCTTTTAATGTTTGATGGATTTCTGTATTTTAATATTTTATTGGAAGCCGGCCAGAGTGGCTAGGGGAACCCAGATGGGCGGGGTATAAATAATAAATTTTATTATTATTATTATTATTATTATTATTATTATTATTATTAGTGTGTGATATGCAGCCCCATATAACCAACATGCTTAAATCTGATTTATAAGTTTTTAAGTAAACCATTTTCAACTTACAAACATGTGGTCTGCTTCTGTTCTAAGGGAAGAGAGAAACTTTGGGAGCAGCTTAAAAGGGGATATTCTAAAGGTCAAACAGCCAATATTTCCACATTTTATTTTCGTGTATATTTTGTGATTTTAAATCTCTGCTGGGGCTCTCTCACCCAAGAGTACTTGCTCCTTTTTATTATACCTGTACTTTTAAACAGACCAAATTAACTAACAGTGGGCTCCTTCCCCCACTTTGTATTAACATTACTTCTCTTTGGGCAAAATGATGCTTACAATAAAGGCACAATATTTTTTTAGGGGTTTTAAACATTTGAACCATTCTTACCTGTTTTAGAAACCAATTTTCAGCTTGCAGAAGAATTTGACAAGCTTTCCTGCCCTTGCCAACCCACCCCAACAACCTAATGCTAGATCAAAAGCAAAAAGGGCTTCTCAAAATTATTATTTAAAAAATGACATGACAATCCTTTGGCAAATATTCAAATTTGTACCGGCACGTTGAGAATTTCTGTGAAAGGGACTTGGCTGACTTTTAATTCAGATGAATTATTCAAAGACATTGTGTTGTATTACTTTACGACTTTTAATGAACCTTAGGATAGAAAGGGTGCTCAAATCTAAATAAGTAATATATGTATCAAAGGTTTCCTTAAGATTTTGACATTTGTAGAATCAATGCAAACTTTTGATTCGGACTGAAAGGGCATTGCGTTTTCAGGCCGGATGCGAGAAAGTCAACTCATGGCAGTGAGATGATAACTTGCTGCTTGAATGGATCCAGACCATACAAATAGATAATGTATTTGTTGGAGGGGGGGATACAGTGGTGTTCTAACCATGAACTGGAAGCTCTCTTCAGGAAAATTGAGTTGCAGCTTGCAATAAGAGATCTGTTGACTGATGAGGTATGACATGATGTTGCAGCCCAGAATAAAGCCAGAATGTTAATCAATGCACAGCATCGTTTAAATTGGTTTATGCTGAGGTATCTGTCATGTCTTTCCCTAAAAGAATCCTGGGACTTGCAGTTTTGGTGATCATAGAATCATAGAGTTGGAAGAGACCACAAGGGCCATCCAGTCCAACCCCCTGACAAGCAGGAAACACCATCAAAGCATTCCTGACAGATGGCTATCAGAAGACCTCCAAAGAAGGAGACTCCACCACACTCCTTGGTAGCAAATTCCACTGTCGAACAGCTCTTATTGTCAGGAAGTTCTTCCTAATGTTTAGGTGGCATCTTCTTTCTTGTAGTTTGAATCCATTGCTCTATTGATAGAATTAAAGCTTTTCTATACATACTTGTATACATATACACAAAATCTATTAAGCCCATACAAATATAATAAAATTGCTCAGTACCAGCCTGCTCATTCATAGCTTGAATCCATTGCTCTGTGTCCGCTTCTCTGGAGCAGCAGAAAACAACCTTTCACCCTCCTCTATATGACATCCTTTTATATATTTGAGCATGGCTATCATACAGTGATGATACAGTGAATTCTTAGAAAGAATGTTCCATTAACATTTTCTTAAAGAAATGAAAAGGGGTGTGTCCTGTCCCCTAACCAACAAGGTGAATTACTAAGTGCGGGAACAGGAGAGGATATATTGATTATTAATATCCTTCCTAACTTGTGCTAGCAAGTTTCTTCACTTAGCAGAATGCATTTCCCTTTACACAGCAGAAAACTGGTTGCACACTCGTGTGAGCCTCTTAAAGACAATAAACAATTCAATCTGGCTTGCCCAGATTGAGATATGTTCTATTATTCCTGGTAATCCCTCCTAAAAGAATAAAGACACCACAGTCTTATTCATAAGTAACAAAAGGTATTTTACTCACGATCAGGCAGAGCACAGTGTGATCCCTGAAGGCAGCCTTTAGTCTCAAAGTTACAAACATGTACAAAAAGATGTACCCCATAAGGGACATAACCTAGGGGACTGCTGGCTGGCAGCTGGCAGTACAGTTCAGGTGAATCAGGAAGTTTGCAGGACGAAAAAGAAGATCGGAGAGAGAGAGGTGGTTGCATGACTTGGCCTTTTGCCAGGTCTGGAAAGGTCACGCCCACCCACTAGTCACATGCAAGGAAGGATGCTCCAGGCCAGGAGGAACAGGAAGTTTCTGCTGGACCAAATATTCCGTTGCATGTCCACTCTAGCAAAACAAGGAATGTTGTATTTGACTGCTCCCAGTGGATTAAATCCCACACCAAGGAATCTAAAAAACAACAACAACACAGTTTAGAAGATACAGCTATCAAATAATTAATAATTTTGCACTTCATTAATCTTCCTGAACGGTTTCACATGTTTTCCATGGGGAAAAAAGCAAAAGGTTTAAGAAAATGTCTGTCTGAATGTTAATTTGCTATAATTTAGTTCCTTCCCTTTCCTCAGGGGTCGGCTTTGATAATATGACACCCCAAGCAAGGATGTCATAGGTTGTTGTTGTTGTTGTTGCTGCTGCTGTTGTTGCTGTTGTTGTTTTGCACCCCCTCGGCTCGGCATCCCGTGCAGCGAAACCATCTTAAATTCAGTGCTGCCTCCCTCACAAATAAGTGTAGGGTTGCAAACACTGAAATGTCAGAAGAATACAACTTCAAACAAAACACATTAAAAACAATTAACCATATTGGGTCTAAGGCAGGGATAACCAAGGATATGCTTTCCAGATGCTGCATGATGGGGTGATCTCTAGAGGGCACCAGGGTGGTGACCCCTGCTTTTCTGAGTGGGGGGACATAAACATCTGCACAACAACAAGCCCTCTGATTGGTGCAGCATGTCTTTATCAACAATGGATGAAGCAATGATGCTGGGATGTGGTAGCCCGAGCTATTTGGGCCATAGTTGCCAAGTCTCCCGTTTTTCGCGGGAAACCCCCATATTTTAAACCGTTCCCTGCTGGCAGCCTGGATTGGAAAAAATCTCGTAAATCCCCCGGATTTCCTACCTGCCAGGGAGGCTCAATTTTGGATCCTGGCGCCGCCCAATTTCTGGTTCCCATACATGGGTAGCATGGCACCAGAAGTCGCTTCTACGCACCGGTGCCGCGCTACCGAAAATCGGGCAGAGCGACACCAGAAGTTGCTTCTAAACGACTTCCGGTGCCGTGCTACCCATGTATGGGCACCGGAAATCGGGCAGCGCCGGCACCAGAAGTTGCTTCTACGCATGTCCAGACACACGTAGAAGCAACTTCCGGTGCCGCGCCGCTGCTGATCCCGCATTTTTCAGCGGGAGACTTGGCAGCTATGATTTGGGCATGAACCTCCATTTGGGCTAACCTTGGCCCTGTCCTTCTCTCTCAACCTAACCAACTTCACAGGGGTGTTCTGTGGATACAATAAGTGAGGGAAGAAAGCAGATGTGCTTCCCTGAGCTCCCTGGAAGCTGCCCTATAATGAGGCAAGACCACCAGTCCATGTGGCTGAGCATTGGCAGTACCAGGCAATTAGTCAACATGGCGCCCTGGAGATGTTGCGTGATTCCACCTCCCATCCACTCCATCCATCCATCCAGCTTGGCTGGTCTGTTCTGACAGGCAGCCACTCTCCTGGGTTTCAGGAAGGAGCATTTCCCAATCCTATCTGGAGATTCCAGGGATTGAACTTGGGGCCCTCCCTGCTATTAGAGATACTCATATTTACATTTATGCTGTCCTGGTGGGTGTGTTTTGGCTGACATTTTGTGTCACAGCAAGAGATTTTGAGCCCTTGTGAGAGCTTTTGCTTTGTCTGGAAGTGCCTGTGTGCGATGGATGGAGGGGAATAGATGAGTCACATCAAGAAAGTGAGATTTCAATGAAGTCCCATGTTTCATTCTGTCAGAGCCCTTTTTACACGTTTTCTGATCAGGCAGGTGCTGTCTCTCCCTCCTCTCCATTGCCAGCCGCAATATCTCGTGAAGTTATATTTCTTAAAAAGGAAAAGGAAAAAACAACAAATAAAATAAACCCCTTAATGGATCTTGGGAGATATGACACTCGTCTATTATGAGGTAGAAATTGCTTGTAAAGGAAAGATGCCATGAAACCTCACTAAACTGGGTTATTGCCAGCAGGATGTCTCCCAGCTGATGTACTTCTCAAGGAAGGAATCCTCCCCTCCTGCCCGCAGTTTACAGGGGAAGAAGGGCTGTGGCTCAGTGGGAGAGAACACCTGTTTGGCAGGCAGAAGGTTCCACGTTCAATCCCCAACATCTCCAAGTAGGACAAGGAATGTCCTGCCTGAAACCTTGGGGAGCATGTCCAAAGTATGTTTTGGGGGCCTAATCCGGCCCTCCAGTTGATTTAATCTGGCCCCCAAGGAAGTTTATTTCCTGGGTAAAATTCCCCCAAAGCTTCACAATTTTAATCCTTAAAAACCCCTGTTATATACTCATCTTAAAAGGAGGCTGAGTCAGTTTCTGTTCCAAAATTCCATTTATTTCAAACACCAAACACCACGCTAAAGAACCCCATAGAATGTGTGAGCCTGCCTGAGCTGGACTAACGGTCACGCGCCAAAACCATTCCCTTAAAGGGGAATTGCCCGCTCGTTAGCCTGCTTCTAATTGGAGTGCTTGCCTCCTTAGCTAATCGGTGATTGGTTGGGTCGTGCCAGGAGGCGGACCCTGTGCGGAGGAAGAACAGCTCTGATAGGTGTCTGTACACAACACCCCTCCCCCCCAAATTCCTAACATAATCAACGATAAAAGTCCTTTAAGTGTGTTGGCCATTTCCTTTCTCGTTGTGACCGTCGCGGCTCCAGCGTCTGTGCAGGCGGACCTTTGTTGGCAAAGTGATGTCTCTGCTTTTTAAGATGCTGTCTAGTGTATTATTACTTTTATTTAAATGTATTGATTTTATTTACCAAGGTAATTCAAAGCAAAATATGAGAGTGCAAAATATGGTCTGAAGCTCAACATCAAAAAAAGCTAAGATCATGGCCACTGGTCCCATCACCTCCTGGCAAATAGAAGGGGAAGAAATGGAGGCAGTGAGAGATTTTACTTTCTTGGATTCCATGATCACTGCAGATGGTGACAGCAGTCACGAAATTAAAAGACACCTGCTTCTTGGGAGAAAAGCAATGACAAACCTAGACAGCATCTTAAAAAGCAGAGACATCACCTTGCCTACAAAGTTCCGTATAGTTAAAGCTATGGTTTTCCCAGTAGTGATGTATGGAAGTGAGAGCTGGACCATAAAGAAGGCTGATAGCCAAAGAATTGATGCTTTTGAATTATGGTGCTGGAGGAGACTCTTGAGAGTCCCATGGACTGCAAGAAGATCAAACCTATCCATTCTGAAGGAAATCAGCCCTGAGTGCTCACTGGAAGGACAGATCGTGAAGCTGAGGCTCCAATACTTTGGCCCTCATGAGAAGAGAAGACCCCCTGGAAAAGACCCTGATGTTGGGAAAGATGGAGGGCACAAGGAGAAGGGGATGACAGAGGATGAGATGGTTGGACAGTGTTCTCGAAGCTAGGAACATGAGTCTGACCAAACTGTGGGAGGCAGTGGAAGACAGGAGTGCCTGGCGTGCTCTGGTCCATGGGGTCATGAAGAGTCGGACGCGACTAAATGATTAGACAACAACAACAAAATTCAAAGCAACTTTCAATATATGTACATATAAACACATACATACACTGAAACCAGCATAAAAGAAAAAATAAAGACCCTAAAGGAAAATCCTATTTTTAAAAGGCGGGATTAAAACATTCCACCCTCTCAAGGCGAAAGATAATTGAGAGGCAAAGGCCTGGTTTAAAATGATTTTTATATAATGATGGTGCCAGAATTCCACAAACAGGGAGTCACCATTGGAAAGGTCCATTCTCACATTGCCACCCTCCAGATCTTCCAGATGATGAAAGCCAGGTCCAGGGTGCTTTGTATGGGAGAGGTGGTCTTTGAGGTACAGTATTGGGGTCCTGAACTGCATAAGGCTTTTTAGGTCAAAAGCAGCACTTTGAATTGGGCTTGGAAACTAACTGGTAGCCAGCATAGTTAGGCGAGGAATGGTGTTATGTGCTCAAGCCATCTTGCTGGTTTAGGGGTGGAGAGGAGAGGAGGGAGGCGAGAAGGAGCCGTGTCTCTGACGAGGAAAGGCAGGATCAGGACCAGCAACAGCATTGTGTGGCTTTCTTTGATGGGGGGGGGTGGAGGGAGGGAGGGGGAGAAGGCGGGATCTGCCTCGTGATCGCCTGCACAGCTTTCTTTGAGAGATTTCAATTTCAATGTGGGGGGGGGAGGGTGACAAAAAAAAATCCACGCTGGGTACCACCTGGCCTTGCTGTCCAAAGTGTGAAAAGAGACCCTTCGAGGGGCCGCAAAACAAATGAGTTTAGAACAGGCAAAGCAAATGAATTGCATAATCCAGTGGTGTGATACGAGAGACTTTCCATTTTGAGGTGGCTTATCATAACTTGCTCAGTATTTGGCTGTGCTCTGCCATCTGAGAAAAGATTTCTCATATCTTGATGCCTGCTCCTCTGTGGCGTGACTTACATGAGCAAAATCATCGAGCAAACTGCTATATTCTTGGGCTAGGCTGTATTTCTTTTCCCACCCCCCACCCCCTTCTTCTTCTTCGTTCTAATAGCTGAGCGTAATCTGTTGTTTTGGTCACAGTCTCATTGTGCTGTACAGCATTTGATGGTTATAATGTGATTTACTATGCATTTAGGCCATATGCTCTGCTTTTTGCTGTGCATGTCCCTGATTCACACAACCTCATGCTAACTGCCTCCATTGTTTGTGGAGGATTAGCACATTTGTGCAATTGGAGATATCTAACAACAAGCATTAAGGTGTAATTGTTCTAAATGCTGCTATTTAAAAAGCATAACTACAGTATAATTGCAACGTAACTACTGTCAATAACATTACTTAAAGAATGGCCAATTAAGTCACCATCTATTATCATTTAAGCAATTAAGCAATGAAACTTGGCTCCCGACTCTTGAATTTTCATTATGGCTCAAACTTGCAAGGTTAGAGCGTGGAGCTGGGTGCCTCCTACACAGAGGAGGGTTAGCCAACAACACCATGACCTCCATCTGCTGTGTGATCCAGTCACCTGTGGACCTTGACCAGGTCTTGGCCATGTTGGAGACACAGTTGCTTCAACTTTGAGATCTGGGGTTCCGGCAAGATTTTTCAGCCTCCTCTGTCACTCACTTCAAAACTATTTGGACTCTCTTTCTAGTGTTCATGTTGAATGCATGAAAAACAATTTCTCTCACTGCCCCTCCCCATAGTTCTAGTTACAGGTAGGTAGCTGTGTTGGTCTGAGTCGAAGCAAAATAAAAAATTCCTCCAGTAGCACCTTAAAGACCAACTAAGTTTTTATTTTGGTGTGAGCTTTCGTGGTTTTTAAGGTGCTACTGAAGGAATTTTTTATTTTGCCCCTCCCCATCTTAACTTCAGTTCTCCATATTTCTACATCAGTTTGCAATTTTCTTTTTCAAGTGCTCATGAAACTTCATCAGAATTTTGGTGCAAAATCCCCCTAATACTGTATGCACATTGTTGTATGCAATTTTGCCTAATATGCACATTTTCAAAAAAAGTATTTTCCCCCAATATAGGGCATTTCTGCATGTTATTTACTCTAAAATATGTGCATTTTTCTGAACACTGTATCCTAATATATGCATTGCTTTGGCTCTTATACTTCTCAAATTTTTTGGCCTTCTTAAAAAAAAAGTCAAAAGGCATTTAAAATTGAATTTAAGTTTTATTCTCTTTTATTCTCTTTACTTCCTGACAGTAAGAGCTGTTCAGCAGTGGAATTTGCTACCAAGGAGTGTGGTGGAGTCTCCTTCTTTGGAGGTCTTTAAGCAGAGGCTTGACAGGCATATGCCAAGAATGCTTTGATGGTGTTTCCTGCTTGGCAGGGGGCTGGACTGGATGGCCCTTGTGGTCTCTTCCAACTCTATGATTCTATGATTCCTTCTGTTGTATTACTAGGACTGTGCTGTGCACAGACTCTTGTATTCCCATGCTATCTTAAGTTCTAGATGTTCTGAATGCTTTTTTTTTGTACTATTAGCATATTGTTATGTGCTATCCCCAGTCTCTGAGCAGGAAGAAACTCCAGGGGTTCCTGCTCCTATGCAGGGCTCAGTTTCCTTGGAATTGTGGTCAATGAGGCTTGTCGTATCTCTGGGGTATATGGCTTTATTTTCACATACACACAACCTAAGCATAGGATGGTGGGACTTGCAGCATTAACATTCGCCACAGCTTTAGATCTCTCTCTCTCTCTCTCTCTCTCTCTCTCTCTCTCTCACACACACACACACACACACACACACACACACACAACAAATTCTCCTATTGTCCTGAGAGGCCCATCCATTTACTTCCATGGCACAGAGCTTCTTTGGATATGTTAAATGATAATATCTAACTAGCCAGTCAAATCTATTGCATCAGAGCTCTTATGTCGTTGGTGGCAATGGCATAGGCTCCTGGGGCAGCATGCCTGCCCTGCAGCCAGGTGTGGAGCTAACTGCCCATGGGGACGGGGCAAGCCAAGGCAGGGCATGCTGCGTGGAGCCTCCCCTCAGCTATAGGGCAGCTGAGGCGGGGGGCAGGCGCAAGCCCCGCACTGCTCGAAAAAGCAGCCTGGAGCTTGCAGGCAGGCAGTCCACCCACTGCCTCCCCCTCAGGCATGCTGCAGCCCCCGCAGTGTGACACCAAGTGCCCCCACCTCACCTAGCTACGCCTCTGCCTTCATGCTCACCTAAGTGTGGATCTCCAAACTCTTTCCCCTTGATTCCCTGAGCCCTTCCCCCCATTGCTATTGCTCTCTACCATAGCAGCCAGCGGCTGGACTGTAGCTGGACATATGCTGATGGTGGCGAGAGGAATGCAGCCCGCTTATGGAGAGGGGAAGAAATGGGGCTGGGTGGGGGGTTTCTGGCTTACTGCAGAGATTCAAAAGCTGCTTTTTAGGGCAATGAGCCTCCAAAGGCGGCTTCCACCATGCAGTCATAAAACCCAGAGCAACCCAGACCCAGCAAAAAGTATTAACTCACTCCCACACCACCCCCGACAATACCAGAAAAGCAGCCCTCATGGAAACCCGTCCCAAGCAGTCTCAGCCCATTTCAACCCTTTCTCAATCTCTGGGAGGAAGACCTTTCATTGCCTACAGACAGCCACCCAATCTTAAACAACTCCTCACCCACAATAACACAACCACCAGACTTAACATGGACACTGGTACCAGAGCCTGCAATAAACTCAGATGCCAACTTTGCTGCCACATGCACCCAGAGAACACCATTACTGGCCCCAGCAACATCAAACATACCATCTCAGGACTATTTAATTGCTCATCTTCTAACATTGTGTATGCCATCAAATGCCAACGGTGCCCTTCAGCTCTCTGTATTGGACAAACAGGCCAAACCCTACGCTAAATGATAAATGGACATAAATCTGACATCAGGAATCACGAGACAGAGAAACCAGTAGGAGAACACTTCAATCTCCCATAATGACTATGTTCTGCCTCCTCTGAATGCCAGCTGCTAGGAATCACAGGTGGAGAGAGGACTGTTGCCCTCAGGTCTTGCTTGTGAGCCTCCAGCAGGCATCCAATTGGCCACTGTGAGAACAAGGTACCATACCACCTGCTGCTACCTCCCACCTGCTGCCTCCCACCGCATCCATGGCGGCGGGTATCTTTGCCCGGGGAGGTGTGCTGAGCCTCTGGCCGCTGCCGCCGGCCGCCGCTTCACCCCCTCACAGCGGTGCACCTCCCCGGGCAAAGAGACCCGCGGCGACCTCTCCCCCTCACAGCGCTGCCGCCACCGCCACAGCCGAGCTCAGGGAGGAGGATGAGGCGGCGTTGGCCCCGAGCGGCAGCGGCGGCAACGGCGGTGGCTGCGAGGGAGCATCCCGCCTTCACCTCTCCATGGCTTCCTCACTTGGGCAGCTCGTCCCGCAGCGGCTGCGAGGAAGCAGGCAGGAGGAGGAGGGGGGGGGAGGAGAAGGAGAGGATCAATTGTTTTTTATTTTGTTTTTGTTTTTGTTTTTTCTACTTTTTTATTTTTTCCTATTTTTATTTTTCTATTTTCTATTTTTCTTCTATTTTTCCTATTTCCTATTTATTTAATTTTATTTTTTATTAATGGGGGGGGTGTGCCAGAAGGTGATCTCGCCCAGGGCACAAAAAACCCTAGCACCGGCCCTGCTCTTGTGTTTTTATGATGCCAGGGATTGAATCTGGAACCTTCTGCAAGCAATGCATGTACTCAACCTCTGAGCTAAAGCCTTTCTCCCTTTTTTAAAGAAAACCAAGAGGCCAGAAATTTGTAAGTATCCCTAGCCCCAGCACAGCACCAGTGCAATTCCCCCCTTTCTCTTTTATCATTCTGTTCCTTCTGTTACAACCCAGTTCACAGGAAAGCTATTTGAAGCAGCTGATCTCGAACAAAAGTTTAATTTTTGTTTTTATTGATATCATTCATCACCAAGCACTGCCTATAAACACAGGTTACCGTGTTCAAGAATAGTCAGAGAAATAAGCATTTTATAAAGGAAAAAAAAAAGACTGAAGCATAGACAATTCTCTAAAACCCCCTTTTTATACCGCAGAGAGCCACTGTGCTTAAGTCCAATATCTCACAAATGGCTGGTGCTTTTCAGTATTAGAAATTTTGGGAGCCCCATGGATCAAAGGATGCGATTTTATGTGAGGAATTTAGAAATTAATGAAGCAAGTTCAACACTCTACTATTACATTAAAGTGGTATTACACCAAGAAGTGACAGTACAAACAACAAGGGATAGCTAAGAATAAACAATAAGGGGTGGCTGTTAAGAGAGGTTGTTGTTCTGTTATCTTCTGTTCTTGTTTTTATCAAAGTCACACGCAGGCTATTGGTACGTGCTCACCTGTCTCAAGAGCTCCATTTGGATTGGTGACCACAAGTTACAACAGTCTGACCAAAGAAAGGAGGAGCCAGCGGCTGAATGATGTGACCCAGCTCTTCCAATACAGGGATTGGAGGCATCAAGTCTGGTGGTGGTGAGACATTCTCTTGGAGTTGGGACATTTGGAGGACACTTCCCAATATCATTTCCACCGTGTCCTTTTCAAGGCCCCAGACTTGATGATTCATTGATTTCCAGCCAGAAAGAAGAGAAGGCGGGATGCTTAGATCAAGGGGTGTGCATCACACTGCTGACTCATGTCAAGTTTGTGGTCTACCAAGACTCCTAGATCCTTTTCACATGTACTGCTCTCAAGCCAGGTGTCACCCATCCTGTATTTGTGCCTTTCATTATTATTTTTTTGCCCAAGTGTAGTACTTTACATTTCTCCCTGTTAAAACTCATCTTGTTTGCTTTGGCCCAGTTCTCTAATCTGTTAAGGTCATTTTGAAGTGTGATCTTGTCACTCAGCTCCTTTGCCCAGAATGCCTCCCTGTCACCCATGACAGGGGGTGTTCCAGTAGGGGCAGAAGAAATGAGGTGGGCCTGTTGCACTTCTGCCATCTGAGCTGGGTGTTTCACCCCACTCCATGAGCGGGCTCTGCCGTGGAGCCTCAGCTATGTTTAATTTTAAAGCATGTTCCTAGACCTCATTACTATGGTGCCCAAGGGAACTTGGAAACCGTGGTCCTCTGACTCCGTGTGCTTGGGGAGTCTCTGCAGCATGTCCTGCCCTTCCCGTGGCACCATGTGGATATAACAAAAGGTATAGCGATAGCCTGCTTGGTAGGGAAAGATAAATCATCCTTTTTGAGTGAGCTTGTGAACTTGTGCTCCTGCCCACAACGGAGGTCTGGTGAGGCAGCTGGTACAGCAGGAATCCCACTGTTAGACAGCGGCTTTTGATTCAGAGATAAATGGGGGAATGCAGTGTTTGTTTGCTCTACAATGTGATACTTGCCATCTGCTCACTGACCAGCAATTTCATAACTTAAAACATTGATTTGTTGTATCTCTTGCCTCTCTTTTTTGTGGGGGTGGTGGTCAGAAGTGGCAAGAAGCAGAAGTGGTGTCACACAGTACCTTAATTTTTTTAAACAAAGATAACTGGTGGGATCCCAAGATGTTTAATTTTTTATTTTGTGGAGAGAGGAAACAGGAGCATGCCTACTTCCCATGTAGGCTCTATAGATAAACTGCAAATGGCTTAAGATCATAAGAGGAGCCTGCTGGATCAGATGAGTGGTCCATCTATTCTGGCATCCTAGTCTCCCTAAGGCCAGCCAGATGCTTGTGAGACAACATGAACTCTCCCCTTCTGTGCTTTCCAGCAGCTGTTACCCCAAAAGCCATTGAAAGTCCTTTCCTGCACAAATAACCCTCTCCTCCACGAAAGACATCTCCTTTAATGGCTCAGATGGATCCCACAAGGAGCTACAAATGAGGAGTCTATTCCCAGGGAGGGGCCCAACAGTGTATCACCCTGGCACTCTATATTGTCCCCTCTCCCTTCACCCCTACCACCGTGCCAGCCCTGGCTGCAGTTTTGGCAGCACCACAAACACCACATTCCCTTATTTATCTCTGAATCAAAAGCCTTCTCCTAACCACTCCTCTCAAGAAGAGTTCACCAACAAGCATGGCTTGGATCTACCACTGATAGCTTCTCCATCACCAATGTCATGGAGATGTCTGGCTTGCTCAAGTTGCTGTGCTAAAGGGGACACAAAGGAGCAGGACCCTGGTGGAATCAACTTCTTAGCTTGCTTGCCCATGACTAGCACTGCTCATGCCTTTGAACCTTATTCTGCCATTCTGATTTGAGCATTAAAGAGTTTGGCAGAAAACACAGAATCATAGAATTGTAGAGTTGGAAAGGACCCCAAGGGTCACCAACCCCCTGCAATTTCAGTTCTTTGTCCTCTAGTAATAAAGTTCACATTCTTGGGGTGATGCTTTCCTGCCTCCCTTTTCCCTCTTCTACCCACTCCAGAAGACTTGGTGCCCCTTGATAACTGAAGATGGAGGGAGGAATTCCTGGAAACTAAGGAAGTCCAGTGTGGATGAGGGAGCAACCCAGTTATGGACCACAACACTCCAGTTGAAGGGAAGAATGGCCAGTGGGGGTGGAACAGATGCACACACACCAGAAGGGGTGCAGCTCAAATCCCTGGCATCTCCTGGTAGGGCTGGGAGAGAGACCTCCTGTCTGAAACCCTAGAGAGCCACTGCCAGCCAGTGCAGACAATGCTGACTGATGGGACACTGGTCTGATTTGGTATAAGGCAGCTTCCTGTGTTCCTATGAAGTGTGAATTATTTTAACTGGTAGACCAGAATCAGAAGACCTCCTTCCTGAAATTTGGTGGGCATTCCTTCACTTTTCTACTTTTCACCACTTCACATGTGGAAATGTTGGAAGCCACCTGAATTGCATGAATGGAATGAATGGGTCTGTCCTCAAGTCTTTGCACTGACGTACTTCCTGGTTGGGTATGCAAGTCTCTCAATCTGTACATCTGCCTGTTGCATGTACACCATATTATAATTACTTACTGAATTTATATACTGCCCTATACCCAAGGGTCTAAGAGTGGTTCACTGAATACCATACCATCCTTAAGTTCCAAATAAATAGAGTTTGACAGTGTAGAACTTAAAATCTGGGACAAGAGCGAAGAGGGGAAGTATACAGGTTGGTGCATAAAGTGTGTTTGGTGTGCTGATGTTCCCGAAGGAGAAGAGAACCAGAGAGCAAGGTCAAAACTTAAGCCTTTGAGGTGACTGACATTAATGCAGCCTTGGTAGGAGGTCATGTGTTAAACACCAGTTAAGAACTGAGGAGAAACCTGTCAAGACGGAGGATACAGGAGGAAATGTCAGATAGGCAGCATGTCAGCTGATCCCTCTGAACTCCCTGGAGACAGATGGTTAATTGACAGGTGTAGCTTGGAGATCCCAGTGTTGTGGAAAGCGGCACCACCTGGGCTTTTATATCTTTTATTCTGGAGTTGTAAATGAATGCCATGAGACACAAGGTCAGCTTTGGACTTTAGAGGAAAGCATAAGGTGTCACACCACTAACACTTCTCTGCAGTTGTGTGCTGCAGATGGAAAGTGGTGGGAGGGACAAACTGCCTTTCAATGAGATTTGTCATTAATGACTTTCTCATTAAGGAGCCTCTGCTTAGCTTCAGAGGAATCCCAAGATTATTGCAAATGAGAGAAGGAGAGCATTAAGGCTCCCTTCTTCTCATTTACTGGTTGCTCTTTGTTCTTGAAGATTCCTGCCATGTGTGTGCTCAGTAGTGCAAAATGTTTGCCGTGTGGGCAACTGGAAAAATAAAGTGAGTGGATGAAATGGCAGTGCGAGAGTCATCTTCCTCTGATACACACTTTAGCATGCCTGCTTCCCATAGTGCCTGGCACAAAGCAACATATTTGCACAAAGGAAGTCTGATGAGCAGCCGGGAGGCAGTTTCTTTCCCCTCCTCCTCCCTCTCCCCTCCTAGCAGCATTTGGAGTGAAAAGGTGGCTTGAACAGCAGAAACCCGGCTGCAAGAAGAGATTGGGACATCAGGCAAGAGTTAAGTGGACAGCATGGATGTGAGCTGAGTTGACAAAAGGCCAGCTTGTAGATTGCAGCCCGACCTTTAAAAAAATAATATGTCAATGAGATGAAGATACCACAGAAGTAGACTCAGAGAGTCAGGACTGACAATATGACAATTGGGTGATTTTCAGGCTCTGGATTTGATGGTCTTATTGGGTGATGTGTAGCTCTGATGCACGAGGGGTGGGGTGGGGTGGGGGGCAGCCATTCCAGCAGTGGGAGAGCTGGGCTCCCTCCATCGCCCTCCTCGCTCACCCTCCAGCAGGTTGGATGATGCTGTCGATGTTGAGCTTGTCGATATCTGCCATCGCCTCTCAGCAGCTGGGGCAAGGGAGCGAAGCTGGACTCGGAGCCCACCGGGTCGACTGGCACGGCTCTTCTCCCATTCCCGAGCTGGCTCCTTCCTTCTCCTCAATGCCTACCGCGCATCCCCTTCCTCCCTCTCTCACTTTCCCGCCCCACAACCCAGCTCGCTCGCTCGTTCCAGAGGACGAGATACCACAAACAGTGTCGGCGGGCGAACAAAATTGCCGCCTTTCCCCCCCTCCCCTCCCAAGGAGCCGCCTCCTTCGGGCGCGCAGAGATACGAGAGGAAGCTGCAACTGGGGACTTCTTTCCAAGCAAGGGTGGGAAGATTGAGGAAGGAGCCCCACGCAGCAGCAGCAGCACCAGCGCTTCCCTTCAGCCTGCTGGGCCGTTTCCATGCACTGTCTCTCGCAGAACCTCGTTTCTCTCACTTGCACGCTCAAATCCTTCTGCTGAAAGAAAGAGGTGGTTCTTTGCTTGTTTGAGAGGAGCTGCTTCCTGAAATCCGGGAATTTTAAGGGATATCAAAAAATCCGTGGGAGCACCGGGAAATGGCTTGAAATAAAAACAGGAGGGTTGACAGTTATGCCCCCTATGCCTTCCTCTTGTGTGATGCCTTTGGGGCTGCATAAGCAATGGCACTCAGAACCTAAACAGATGTGCAAAACCTTCCCAGTTATTTCCTCAGATTTTTTTTCCTTGCTGAAAATTGACACTGCATGTTCTGGGCAGTTATCTGGAAAAGGGAGGCATGCAATTTTCACAAAACAAAGGTTTCCTGAACTGCTGTTTTGCAGTTTGGATTGTTACCCACCAGCCGCCACTGAGGGCTTGGTGGTTGGGCTTGATTGCACATGGCTCCTCCCTGGGAGACAGACTCTGCTTCCACCTTTCAGTTTGGCTAGATAGTGATGAATCTATTTTATTTTACTTCCATCATTTATTTCTTTTTAAGTCATCTTCCACCTCAAGGCAGCTAATAAAGGTAAAGGTAAAGGGACCCCTGACCGTTAGGTCCAGTCGTGACCGACTCTGGGGTTGCACTTCTCCGCAACCCTTTCCCTCTGCAGGGAGATGGGACCGATTCGGATGGTCCGCCCCCGCTACTTAATGGATCCAATTGGCTTCCAAAGAGTGGTAGGAGATGTTTTATCCCATGTCGATGGCCTTTCAGCTGATTCCCTGGTGGCCCGCTGGAATGCGGAGTTAACCAGCGCTATTGACTGTCTGGCTCCGAAGCGCCCTCTCAGATTGCATGGAGCCCGGACAGCCCCGTGGTTTTCCCCGGCGCTGAGGGCAATGAAACAGTCGTTGAGACGGCTAGAGCGCCGGTGGCGGAAAACTCATTTTGAATCAGACCGGACACGGGCTAGAGCTCAACTTCGAGCCTACCAAGTAGCAATGGCGACGGCGAAGAGGACCTTCTTCACCGTCTCCATCGCATCTGCAGAAAACAGCAGCAGGAGACTCTTCCAGGTGGTTCGCAATTTAGCGGAACCACCTGCTCCATCCGGGCCCAGTACGGGCCACATGATCTCCTGCAATGATTTTGCAAAGTTTTTTGCAGATAAAGTCGCTCAGATTCGGGAAGAGGTAGACTCCACCGTGGGAGCAGGGCCGGGGCGGGGGAGTGCTAGAGTCCTGTCTAGTCAAGTTTTGTGGGATCAATTTCAATCTGTTACCTCCGAGGATGTGGACAGGCTGCTTAGACGAATGAAACCAACCACCTGTCTCCTTGATCCTTGCCCATCCTGGCTTATAAAAGCTAGCCAGGAAGGGCTGGGCGATGGGCTTCGCGGGTTGGTAAATGCTTCTCTCCATGAGGGAGCCTTCCCAGACCCGCTGAAAGAGGCGGTTATTAAACCGCTTCTTAAAAAACCATCTTTAGATCCGGCCAATATGGCCAACTATCGCCCAGTCTCAAATCTTCCATTCTTGGGCAAGGTGATTGAGCGAGTGGTTGCGGAACAACTCCAGGCACGCCTGGAAGAAGCGGACCATTTGGATCCCTTCCAGTCAGGATTCAGGCCTCATCATGGGACTGAAACTGCCTTGGTCGCACTGGTCGATGATCTCCGGCGGGCTAGGGACAAAGGTAAGAGCTGTTTCCTTGTTCTGCTGGATCTCTCAGCGGCTTTTGACACCATCGACCATAACATCCTTCTGGACCGTCTAGAGGGCTTGGGAGCTGGGGGCACTGTCATGCAGTGGTTCCGCTCCTTCCCCCTGGGCCGTGTTCAGAAAGTGGTGGTGGGGGATGAGTGTTCAGACCCCTGGGCGCTCACTTGTGGGGTGCCTCAGGGTTCTGTCCTCTCCCCCATGCTTTTTAACATCTATATGCAGACACTGGGAGAGATCATCAGGGGGTTTGGGCTGGGTGTCCATCAGTATGCTGATGATACCCAGCTCTACCTCTCTTTTAAATCAGAACCAGTGAAGGCGGTGAAGGTCCTGTGTGAGTGCTTGGAGGCGGTTGGAGGATGGATGGCGGCTAACAGATTGAGATTGAATCCTGACAAGACAGAAGTACTGTTTGTGGGGGACAGGAGGCGGGCGGGTGTGGAGGACTCCCTGGTCCTGAATGGGGTAACTGTGCCCCTGAAAGACCAGGTGCGCAGCCTGGGAGTCATTTTAGACTCACAGCTGTCCATGGAGGCACAGGTCAACTCCGTGTCCAGGGCAGCTGTTTATCAGCTCCATCTGGTACGCAGGCTGAGTCCCTACCTGCCCACTGACTGTCTCTCCAGAGTGGTGCATGCTCTAGTTATCTCTCGCTTGGACTACTGCAATGCGCTCTACGTGGGGCTACCTTTGAAGGTGACCCGGAAACTACAACTAATCCAGAATGCGGCAGCTAGACTGGTGACTGGGAGCGGCCGCCGAGATCACATAACACCGGTCCTAAAAGACCTACATTGGCTCCCAGTACGTTTCCGAGCACAATTCAAAGTGTTGGTGTTGACCTTTAAAGCCCTAAACGGCCTCGGTCCGGTATACCTGAAGGAGCGTCTCCACCCCCATCGTTCTGCCCGGACACTGAGGTCCAGCTCCGAGGGCCTTCTGGCGGTTCCCTCATTACGAGAAGCCAAGTTACAGGGAACCAGGCAGAGGGCCTTCTCGGTAGTGGCTCCCACCCTGTGGAATGCCCTCCCACTAGAGGTCAAAGAGAACAATTACCAGACCTTTAGAAGGCATCTCAAGGCAGCCCTGTTTAGGGAAGCTTTTAATGTTTGATGGATTTCTGTATTTTAGAATTTCTGTTTTTTTGGAAGCTGCCCAGAGTGGCTGGGGGAACCCGGCCAGATGGGCGGGGTATAAATAATAAATTATTATTATTATTATTATTATTATTATTATTATTATTGCACGCTCATCTCACATTATTGGCCGAGGGAGCCGTCGTACAGCTTCCAGGTCATGTGGCCAGCATGACAAATCCGCTTTTGGCAAACCAGAGCAGCACATGGAAACGCCGTTTACCTTCCCGCTGTAGCGGTTCCTATTTATCTACTTGCATTTTGACGTGCTTTCGAACTGCTAGGTTGGCAGGAGCTGGGACCGAGCAACGGGAGCAACTCCAGATGATGGGAGTTGGAGTCCAGCAACATCTGGAGGGCAACAGGGTTTAAAAATGGTGGGTGGAAGTAGAATTTACTTATTTTTGAAAGCCACCTTCAGGCTATGGCTAAAGGTTGGGGGAACCAACTTGGTGCCCTCTGTGCCAGGCAGTCTGGCCAACGGCCATAAGGATGATGGGAATTGGAGTCCAGCAACATCTGGGAGCTCAGAAGCTTTACATCCCTAGCAGAGGCATCCCAATGGTAACATCTGCAGCTGCAAGAGCTTCTATGGCTTGTGAGATATCAGAGATATTAGAAGATTTGGTCCAATCCTTTGAAACTAAAAAGTCCATGATCCTTTTTAAAGAAATATTTGTTATCAATACATCAATTTGATATGCAGATTTTAATAAATGAGTGGAACAAAGAAATGGAGATTCTATGAATAAATAAATAAATTTTATTTATATCCCGCCCTCCCCAGCCACAACCAGGCTCAGGGCAGCTAACATCCTGGAGCCTCCTCCTCTTGAGTGCTAAGGTTTTTTTGCACCCTAGGCGAGATCACCTTCTGCTCCCCCCCCCCCGGCCAATCATTTCAAACACAGATGTATTATAGGAAGAATGAAAAGCAATTGTTATTTTTTTTTAATTGTCCAAGCTTTAGAATCACAAACAAGGTCCCAACTTTTCCACAATCATCCCTGGAGCGACTTTTTCTTTTTTTAAAAAAAGAAAGAATCACCAGGCCCCTTTAAAAAAAACACAGCCAAACCAATCAAACACCCCTCTTAGTACTCTCTGAAATGCCACAGACTCCTGGACTTCCACACTTCCTGAAATGGTCATTGGCAAGGTAGGGAGGTCATGATGTAATGACCTCTTCTAGGCCTTTCAGGAAGTGCAGGAGGCCAGCTTTGTAAAGACAGACACAAAGCCATAAATTAAAAACAAAACAAACAAACTTGAAAATAAAAAAAAACACTCACCACTCAACCACCTTGTATCCTTATACAAACGATAGAACAAGAACAAACAAACCCAGCACACCTCCATGGAGATTTGCCCTAGGTTCTCACACCTTTTTATCCTTCCTACTCAGGGGACAGCCCACAATATCGTGTGTTGTCTTCACCACCCTCCGTAGGGACTCTCTGTCCATGGCTGTCAAACCAGCATAAAGGTAAAGGGACCCCTAACCATTAGGTCCAGTCGTGACCGACTCTGGGGTTACGACGCTCATCTCGCATTATTGGCCGAGGGAGCTGGCGTATAGCTTCCAGGTCATGAGGCCAGCATGACAAAGCTGCTTCTGGCGAACCAGAGCAGCACACGGAAATGCCGTTTACCTTCCCACTGGACCGGTCCCTATTTATCTACTTGCACTTTGACGTGCTTTCGAACTGCTAGGTTGGCAGGAGCTGGGACCAAGCAACGGGAGCTCAGCCCGTCGCAGCGATTCGAACCGCTGACCTTCTGATCGGCAAGCCCTAGGCTCTGTGGTTTAACCCACAGTGTGAGAGAACACTTTCTATTGTGGAGCGATCTTCTTCTTCCTATTATATATTTTTTTATTTATTGAATTTATATACCGCCCTATATCCAGATGTCTCAGGGCAGTTCGTTATGATTGGCATTATAACAACTCATTTGAACTGAAAGACGGACTCTCCAACTCTTTAGTGGTATATGCAGCAAGGTAGAGCATGTCAATATGAGCTGTTAGACCCTTAAAATATATGCTTTAACGTACAGTAAGTTCATCATCATCAACATTATTTTATTTGTATGCCTCCTTTCCAGAGTTGGACCATGTTCAAGGCGATTTGCAACATGACATGATTTACAGAATTACAAACATAAGAAAAGTCATAAACAATGAATAAAACATATCAAAACCAACCAAATAGAAACAATTCACACATAAGTCATAGGATATAAAACTAAAGATACAACAATAATATCAATAACAACAACCCCCATAAACAATACTCCACCCCAAGGTTTTCCAAAGTTTTCCTCTTCCCCTAGCGTAGTTTTCCTCTTCCCCTAGTTTTGACAATTTCCTTTCCTCACTCTGCAACCAGAAACTCAGGATAAAATTTCACTTATCTGATGCAGACCATTGGTCTTCATCTTGTAGGTTGGGACCCAGTACCTGGTGAGATTCTGATCTAAGATGCGTTGAAACAGCAGTACTACCACCATACAATTATATGCTTAAAAAAGAGTGGATCTTACCATGTTTGGTTAAAGGAGGGTCTCAGATCAGAAAAAGTGAAAGATTTTGATGCAGTTATGAAGCAAGTTCAGAAAATGAAGCCTCATTCTAATGAAAACTTGTCAACATGAGTAAGCCCCACTGAACTCATGCCCAGAGCCACACTGTAAGTGTTGGAAGGATACTTGCCCAGCTAGAATACGCCAGTAATTATTTCAGATAAGTCAAACCCAATTATGCACACCTGATTTCAATAAAACCTAAGGACTGAAGAAACAAAACTTTCATCCTTTATTTATTGCAAATGTCCACTGAAGAGCACAGGACATGAAATATGTTGGGGTTTGATATTTTTTATGAAAACTTTGATATCTCCCAGTGAATAATTTTAGGCAGCATATTTATCCTTTTGGCTTGGACCCTGTTTAGCTGGAAGCTACATATATCCCCTAGGAGGGCAGATACAGCAGATGTCATAGTTCTGAACTGAAAGAAAGCGAAATTGACACAGTTGTCCATCCCTAGGCCTCAATGGGCAAATAGTCTGAGATCATAGAATCATTGGATCATAGAAATGTAGAGCTGGGTTATTCCTTTGCCCTAAACCTCTTCTTTGAATCCGAAAAAGGCACTACAGTGGTACCTCAGGTTACAGACCCTTCAGGTTACAGACGCTTCAGGTTACAGACTCCACTCAGCCAGAAATAGTATATTTGGTTAAGAACTTTGCTTCAGAATGAGAACAGAAATCGCACAGCCGCACAGCGGCAACAGGAGGCCCCATTAGCTAAAGTGGTACCTCAGGTTAAGAACAGTTTCAGGTTAAGAATGGACCTCCAGAATGAATTAAGTTCTTAACCCAAGGTACCACTGTATAAACAAAATCAGTAAATATTGGATGGCTGTTTGCTTTGACTTCCTAAGAGTGTGACTACATTTTCCCTCTCTCAGCTGCATGCCTTGCATCCAGCACAATAAATGATGGACACATTGGCCAGTGCAAGAGCCAGTTTGGTTCACCTGGAATGAGGAAGGTTTTCCCGTCATTCCATCAAGGTGCTTCCAACCAAAGTAAGATGAAAAAGAGCTGCAGATTGTTAGTATCTTCGCTTCCAGGTGAATGTTTACTTCTCTTTAGAAGCATTGGTGTTTTGACAAGCCACGCAGGAGGTGGTACTTAAAGGCAGACTATTGCTTGCCATGCACAAGCACATTGCAGAGGAGAGTATTCCAGCAGGCTCTCTGTGCCTGGAGCCTCAATCTGAAAACAAAGCAAATCTGGGGCATTTTGCACATCAGCAATGTTAAAAAAGGTGGTGGTGGGGGGTGGTTGCCAAATTGTTCTGCCAAGTTTTTCAGCACTCACAGGCATTGATCAGCATTTGAAAAATAGATAACTCTCAAAGGGGAGAAATGTCTAGGATATGTAGGAGGGAAGGGGACAGCAGAAGAAAACCACACATTTCCTTTTTTAGGTTATTGGTTTCTTATTGATTCAGAAGCTGCACTGGGGGAAAGGGTGGGGCTGCTACTATTCTAAATACCCTTGATATTTCTCTGCTTCGCTGTTCCAAAAGAGTGGTGAGATATTTGACATTAGGCTACTGGGCCTACAGAATTGGCTGGATGGGATCAAAAGTAGAGATGTTGCAAAGAGCCTTGGGGGCTCAAACAGAAGGCCAAGCACCATAGCCCCTATCTGTTTTCTCCCCCTTAGAGGCTTGTTGTGGTAGGTAGGAATGGGATCTTATTGCATTCTCCAGCATGCACGTGATTTCTCATTGAATCAGATCAGAACTTTACAGAGTATTGAACTAAAGCGTTTCAGACCATTGGTTTTGTAAAAGCATGTCATATCATTCACCACACCCCCAAATCATTCTCTATTGCTTTCAGACTAATTCCTTTCATTTTCTTTCTTTCTTTGTTCACCATGAGATGACATAAACTTTCAACAATTAGTTCTGAGATGGTTCTTCCTAAATGTGTTTGTTCTCTTAGTTTACTTGATAGCAAGACACCATCACTCTGTGAATGTATGGGCAGACTAAACAGGGTTATGCAGAAAGCATTAAAGGGCCCCTGTAGGAGAACAGCTCCCCTATGAAATCTTGAATTAATTATGGAAAATGCAAAGTCCTGTTTTAGCCTTCAGTTTATATCACTCCCTTGTTTGTTTGTCTGTTGCAAGTCCCACTTTTCCTTATCCTTTTTGTGAACTGTTTTTATTTCTGTGTGGGCAGGGCCGTCTTTACCCAGGGGTGCAAGGGGTGCAGGGCACCCGGGCAACAAATTCTGGGGGGGGGGGACCAAGAGCCTAAGATTATGTCATGGGCCTCCAAAAAGGCCTTTCTCTCCCAGCCCACGGATCCCGCCTCCCTTTCGCATCACGTCACTGGGATGCAGCGACAACGCTCCAAACGGTAATTTGGCAACTCTGCGGCAGACCTTCAGCAATCCCAGTGTTGCTCTGGGCCCCTTCTTTGCAAACACCTTTGCCCGGGGCGAGTTTCGTGGTGTGGACTAAGCAGAGAGATGGTCGTCTTGCAGCAGAAGGCCACATAGTTTTCTTTTTCTCCTTGTTTTGTTGGTTTTGTTTTTAAATATGCACTATAGTGCTTTGGGAGCTATCATATCTGGGCTGATTACTTGGCAATTTGCCTTTGACCTTCCCCTCTTCCCAGCTTAGGAAACCTTTGCATTCAGGGCGCAGCTTTGGAAGCCAACGGCTCCCCCTCCCTGCACAGTGGCCCAAGTATCTCCCGCTTTTCAGAAAAGGGGTGGGGGAAAGGGGAGAGAGAGTGGCGTCTCCTCCTTCCATGCTGACAGCTCTATCTCTTTGGACTTTGTGTCCCCTCCATTCCTTACAGATGAGGCAGTGCTCTGAGTGGCTACTAGCCGTATGTAAAACTCTCAATCACTCTCCAGGCTGTGGCTGCTCCATTTGAAAACCTTACGAGCCATTTATCTGGAAAACACTAAATCTGCTCAGCAAAGCCCGTCTTTCCCCTGGAACAACTTTTGAATGATAGGGCAATATTTTATCCTAGCCTTTACTGGGATGTGCGGGGTGTGCGAGGAGGAGATGGAAGGCAAGGGGTAGGGGGCAGCTCCCCTTCCTTAACAGCAACTGGGGTCAGCTCTTGCAAGCTAGATGCTGCAGAGAGGCAGGGAGAGGATGGTGCCATTTCAGGGAAATAGTTGTTCCGTCCATAGGGATCTGCACAAAAGGCTTCTTCAAGGAGCTGGGAGGAGGAACAAGAAGGGCTCATGAAATGCTTGAGAGAACACAGGACTTTCCTTGGCGTTTATACAGAGGTCCTCATCTGATCATGGGTGGAGCATCTGTGTGCAAACACAACTAGGTTTTGTCTCTGCTAAGGGTCTCTGCTGTGTTAAGGGTTAATTTGCCTGTTTTGGAGCCGGGGGCTTTTAAACTGCAAGGCATGCATGTGTGGTGCTTTCCACTGGCCTCTGCGTGGATAGGTCCGATAAGCCCCTGGGGCTGATTAGAAATCGCAGACTTATATTGGATAGTGACAGTGCTGTCTTTACCCAGGGGTGCACTATGGGGGCGCTGGGCGGATCTTTGCACCCCGGTGGCGCATATGCTAAAGACGGCCCTGTGTGTGGGCAAAGGAAGATGCAAACTGTGGGAGAGGTGAGGTATCATTGGGCCATCTACTCAGTATTGTCTACACTGCTGGCAGGTTTCCAGTCAGGATTCTCTTCCAGCCCGACCTGGAGATGCTAAGGATAGAACCTGGAATCTTCTGCATAAAAAGCAAGATGCTCTTCCACTCAGCTCCAGTATACCTAGCACCAGAGTGGAATCAGACTCTACAATCTCATTTCCTGCTGCCTCCCCTCCCAACTCATTCTTTTCCCATCCTAATATTTTCACCACCCCACCCCCTGAAGACTATCATTTCTCTCTCAAAATACAACCCAGTACTGTTTTGGGTACCCAATAATGCTTCAGTGCTTCATATATCATACACCATTCTTTTTGTTGGCTGCCTTTCCATCGTTCAAGCCCAAGGCAGCTTACAACATGAAAAAACACAGAATTACGAAAATAGTTATAAGCAATAAATAAAACATCAAAAATACTCAACCAAATTGAACAATTTCCACATAAATCACAGTAAGATCTAAAATAAAAATTAATATCTATAACAGCAACAAGCCCCTTCCTACAACAACCCCTCTAAACAAGACCCCAATCCAAGGTTCTCTTCAGCACCCTCAGCTTTTGTAGCTGGAGTCAGTCCCAGCCCTGACCTCCCAGGCAGCAGCCAAGAAGGTATAGATCAGTGGTTCCCAACTGGTGGTCCACGGACCCCACTCAGAGAGTTCATTCACATAACAAAAACTAACATAGATGTGTATATCAAAAATTTCAAGAGTAGGGAGTCCATGGCTTGGTTTTTGAAAAAACTGGGGAAGGGGGGGTAAGAGTCTGCAATACTTAGCTAATTGGGAGTCACTGGTCTACTCTAGATGGATCCATGGTACTCCACCCAGGACCTATAATTTTTTGTTATTTTGTGTTTCAGAAGCTGAGATGAAAAGCATTTCTGTCACTGGGATAATCTGAGGAGTTTATTGTTTATTGGATTTCCCTAGCTTGTTTCGGAGGAAACATAATGTGACCGTGTATAAATGTCTGCAATAAAAAGAGAGAGGTGGGTCAAGGACAAGCCATTCTTTGCTCAACAACTCCACAAAGTATGTGTTTCTTCTGGCCCATGTTACCGCAGCCCTCAGATTCAATGCTGCAGCATTTCTGTGGAGTGCAAGGTGTCATTACCCCGATGACTCATTTGCATATCATTCAGTTCTCTTGAATCTCAAGAGAGCGTCTAGAAAAAGAGCAAGGGAGGCATGTGTCGGGATAGTTCAGTCAGTAGAACAGGAGACTCTTAATCTCAGGGTTGGACTAGATTATAACAATCTCCGGCAAGCAAGCAGCCTAATAAGCAGCAACAACAACTCTCCATCAGTTTTATGTAAGTTTATTTACAAGAAAAACACACCCAGAGCATGGCCCTCTCACCTGCTCTCATTAACAGCAGTTGCTCAGTCTGACTCATTGTCCCTCCTCTAACAGGAAGAATGCCCAAATCCTGCCTGCCTTCTCCTTCCCTTCTGTTGTTCTCTGAGCTTCTCCAGTCTCCTCATACGGGGACTGAACAGCTGGCCTGTCTCCTCCCCACTCCCCGAAGACACAGCCTCAGACTCTGGCTTATCTGAAGGTTGCCTGGCAACGCTCGGGCCAACATCCAACTCTTCCTCTCCTTAGGAGCTAACAGCTTCTTCTCTGAGAAGGAGGGGGGCCAGGCTGTCCTCTCTAAACTCTGACAAACAGAGAACTCTGTGATTCTATGATTCTCAAGCCACCCTGAGAATCTGTGATTGCCTGGATTTGCTGTTGCAGTTGGCTAGGTCTGCATTGGCTTTGATGGTGATGTTCTTGATGGCCAGAGGAAGTGGCTCTGAATACTTGCTGGCAATTGCAAATGAGGAGAGCGCTGTTGCACCGAGCAGAGGCATAGCATGAGTGGGGCAATGGGGCTGTTGCCCCCTGCCCAGTTTTTTCCAGGGCGCCCTTTGCTCCTCATGCTGCCCCTGGCAGCAGCCCCACACTGCTTTGTGAGTGCAATCCCACATCCCAGCCTCACAAAGCGGGGGGGGGGGGTCTGGCAGGGCATCAGGAGGACACAACCAGTCTGCACTCTTCCAATCAGACCTGAACCAGGAGTTTTCTCATGTTTGGGAAACATGGTGCTGGATTCTTCAGGTCTTCACCCAAGCCAGCAGGACTCTTTTTGTTAGCACCTTTGAACATGAATTGATGCAACCCCCCCCAAAAGAAACCACCCCCCTGTGTGCATGTACACATTCCTCTGAGAATTACCACCAATCTGAGAGTCTGTTGTTGTCCTGGAGAGCTGTTGCCTGTCTACCCATGTACTGAGCTAGAAGGTCCAGTGGTCAGACACAAAAAACCATAGAATTGTAGATTGTAGATGACCCCAAGGGTCATCTAGTTCAACCCAGGGTGGTCAATCGTGGACCAGATGGACCAAGGTTGTCATATGTTGTGGGGGGGTTGCTTTCAAATTAGGGGTGACTCATGCTCAGAGAATATATTTGGGTGCTCATAAAGCCAGCCCCCAAATTAGAGGCTTTCTGGATTCCCAGCAGTTTCTCATATCTCCCATGATCGATTTCCTAAATACCAAAGAATGAGTCTGCACAGGCAAAGTGAAATAATTAGTTACTTGCTCCATTTGGATTGATTGACTAACTATTACTTTTCACTGGATTCTGTGTATAGAGTTCAGAAGTTAAACTTGCTTACACATGCATGTGGATCTTTCCATATACTTAAGGCTGCCACCCCCTGCATATTTTCATGAGAATAAGCTACCTGGAATGTAGTGAGACTTGCTTTTGAGTAAGCATGCATAGGCTCCAGGTGAGTGGTTGGGTTTAAGCATGCATGGATCCTGACCCTATGATTTAGACATAAGTCCTGCTGTGGTCAGTGCCCCTTACTCCAAGTAAAAGTAGGTAAGATTGCAGCCCCCCCCACCTTTGGTGGTAATTGAATTCCACATGAGTTTGAAGCAACTCTAGTGAGTTTTCATTGTTCTTTCCAGTAATTGAGTTCCTCTCCCAGTGTGGCTACTTTAATTTAATTAGAAGTAGTGAATTAAGAACTCAATGAGCGGGGTGTGAATGTAACATATTTATTTGGTAAAATAAATGAACACTTCAGCAGTGACAGGAAAAAAATCAGTCCTTTAGATTGCCTTTCCAACAGATCTCAGAGAGAGGGGTGGGGGTGACAGATTCAGAAGTGGAATCTGCATAAGCTCTGGTTGAGATTAGAAATGCTTGATAAGTTGAATTTTGGTGACTTTTGATGTGAGCTGATCTGATTTGCACCTTTCAAACTAATATGCCAACTGAAACATAATTATCCTTCAGATTTTGCACTTTCTCAAATTTTGTGATACACGTCTCATCTTAAAAAAGTACAAAAATACATAGCACATTTGCATTTTAGAATAAAACGTGCTTAGAAATGCATACACAATATTTCATTTTTCAAAAAAAAATCATTTTTGTTTTTCAAAAATCCTAATCACAGATTAACATGGAAACGGGACAGAACAGACTTATGAATGAACAAATGTTAAATTGATCACATATAGTCTGATCCACCCATCCCTAGTTGTAGCCGATGGCATCTGTCTTCTTGGCAGACCATGGAAGAGGGCGCCTTCAGGGGCAAAGGCAGGCCATTGGAGAGTTACAGTGCCTGGTGTGCCTGATGTGGCTGTAGATACAGGAGAAACATGTTTTATTGCAGGTGGGACAAATGAAAGCATCCAGTTTTGCTGTTACAGGTACACCACCTTCTGCAATGGATTCTCATGCAACGGGGTCCATGTTGCCAGCCTTCATGTCACATTTGCAGAAATCTTTGTGACACAGAGTTGGTCTGTCAATGGGCCTATTGTCTGAAGCCAGCTCCCCAGAGAGCACACCCCTGGGCATCTTGCCCTTTCCCATTCTGTGTAGATAACCAAGCCAGTGCCGATGTCCCTGAGGCCAAAGGGTGAACATGCTGGTGATGTGGGCTTGGGGAGCACATATTTGCTTGGAATTCCGTCCTGCCATGTGATGCCCCACATTCAGTTCCATAATAAGCACTGGTGATTCTCTCACCTTTTCACAAAGGGAAGTTTGCCTGGAAAAGTTGGAGGAAATGGAAGGAGGGTGGAAATGAGACACAGTTCAAATTTGAAGGTGAACCTACCTCATTTGCACTATCCAAAACAATACACGAAGCCAAGCACAACCACCCTGTTCTTCATTTTTCAGCCAAGTAATGTGTAGAAAAATGGACACACTGGTGTAAAATGTCCTTTAAAATCCACATATCAGTGGAAATATATTGCTGCCCTGGGCTCCTTTGGGAAGAAGGGCATGAATTATTAAATGCAAAAAATGCAGAAGTGAACTGTATTTCGGAAAACTAATTCAACTTCATTGGATGTCCATTGATTCTAGCATTACGAGAGAGGAAGAAAAGCCTCTCTGTCCACCTTCTGCATGCCATGAGTAATTTTATCAACTTCTACCGTATCTACGTGTGCAGCTGCCTTTTCACGAGTGAGGCCAGTGCTTCACCTGATGGATGTTCTCCAAGCTCTCAAGCAGAGATATTTCCCAGCCCTCCTGGCTCAGTTTCATTTTAACTGGAGATGCCAGGAATCGAAACTGGGCTCCTCTATACACAAAGCCTGGACCGCCCCTCTTCCTCAGAGCCATCCCTGTTAGGAGCTTCCATCAGAGCCTTTTTCAGCTGGAAGGCCACATTCCTCATGGAAAGCCTTCTGGGGGGCCACATGCCAGTGCCAGGTAGCGTTGGAGGTGAAAACAGTGGCTGGGTCAGGGAATGTGACCCTTTTCTTCTACAGTAGCCAATATTCCAATATTGTCACAGCTCAAGGCGTGTGAGGAGGGCAAGGAGCAGGGCCAAGGAAGGCTGTGGCCTGGGGGATAGTCCCCTCCCAAGGACCAGATAAGGAGACAAAGAGAGCCACTTCCAGCCCTCAAGCCTAAAACCCCTGCATTTGTCTGAGATAGTTCTTTCTCCTGCTGTTTCCAGTGATGTGGTGAGATGAGAGTAAGATATGGTCTGTGCCTTATGGCACACCTCAAGATACTTGATCTGCAGCTGCTTTTGTAGCAGAAGCTGGGTTTTCCTTGCTTTCCATCCTCCTTTCCATTCTTCATCCCCCAAACCACCCCCTCTGCACAACCTCTAGCAAGGCAGGGGCTTTGCCTTGTTTTGCTTCACTGACTTTACAGCAAAAAATAAAATAAAAAATTCCTTCCAGTAGCACTTTGTTTGTCATTGGTATGAGCTTTTGTGTGCATCCATAATAATGACTTCCAGTTGAGTGCCGGCCATCACGCAGTCTGACGTTTGCAGACCTCGGCGCGTCAAAGGTGGGGGTGCCGCTCCAGCACAGTTTGTTCGGGTTTTGCAAAATGCGTACGTGCAAAAAGGATCAGCTTCTTTCTTCAGACAATTAACTCTGGGCAGAAAGCCAATATCTGCTCTCTCCACCTGCATGGTAACCGGAACTTTAGCTTTAGCAACCACTCTCTGATTGGGTGAGCAGTTCCTAAAAGATAAGGACTGTGTGCTGTTAAAGAAAAGAGGAAAAAGGAGAATGACTGTGGCATTTGTAACAAGTGGTTGTGTGAGAGAGAGAGAGACAGAGAGGAAATGATTTTGTTTTATTTCTTTTGCTTTCTAAAGTTTGTACATAGTAATTCTGGATATCATTCATCCAATAAATCCTGTATATAGTTATTCTGCGTCCAGACGTCTAGTCATTTAAGTTACCGCCAGAAGCTTCCAGAAAACCTGCGCAAACTCTGCTGTGTTCAGGTTGGAGTTATACCTGACACTTAAAAACACTAAGACAGTTGACCCCCGAAGAAACCCCAAATTGAGCATTTTGGGGACATAGTGTCCGACGGGGCACAAAAAAGTGGGCTCCCCCCTCCCCTACGCCTACCTCCGTTTATGAAAACCTCCGTTTACGAACGCCACAGACCCAGAAGTGTTTACGTCCGGGTTCTGCAGCATCGGATGCGCAGACGCTCTATCGGATGCTCCATCGGCGCTTTGCGCATGCGCAGAAGCATGCCTTCGGTGAGTGAATGCCTCAGCGAGCGAACGCATCCACGGAACGGAGAGAACGCAAACCGAGGTACCACTGTAAAATGATCTACCATGGCAATATAAATGATGATCCAGCTAACAGAATTTGTACTATAAATAGTAAATAGCTGACCCCAAGAGAGTAAAAATAGCCAGTTCTGAAAGAGCAAATTCTGAGAGAAGTGGACTGGCAGAGATGGGTTTTTAAGGCCTTTTTAAGCATTGTGAGAGTTCTGCCATCTGGGGAGCACCACAGAAAAGGCTCTGTCTGCCATGCTCCTCTGCGAAAACAACCCAACAGCACATGAGCAGCACCAGGGGGTGAGGATGCTCAGGCCCAGAGGCTGAAAATCCAGACTTGAACTGTGATCATGTTTCTTGCTTTGTGGATGGAGAGCAGGGTGTGAGTCAGCTAAGCATTTGTGTGCTTAGAATGTTAGCTTAGACTTGTATCCATTGCTCCGCCCACTTTTGCCTCTGGCCCCACCCATCACTGCCATGAGGCCCCTAGACGGGTCACCACAAGAGAATGCTGCACTTAGCTGAAAAATGGTTCCAACCTTCTGAAAGATCGCAGAACCTGTGCAGGACCTCATATTGGTGTAGGCAGTCCTTCAAATAACACTATGCTTTTAAAATAAAAAAAATCCTTCAGTAGCACCTTAAAGACCAACTAAGTTTTTATTTTGGTATGAGTTTTCGTGTGCATGCACACTTCATCAGATGCTTTTAAAGCACACTTAGATTCAGACCTGGGCATGGCCCCTTTAAATCCAGTAGAAGGAGAAGCCTGAGATACCAATCTTGTTATAGGTCTACATAGGCTTGTGGTTGCCTCTAGACAGTGGCTGGTGAAACACACCCAACCCTGGCATGTGGGTTTGCTTTTCCTCCAGGTGGACTGGCTGGAGGTCCTGACCATGTGCAGCCTGTCCCCGGATGCTTTGTGGGCTTCACAAGAAGCTTTCCTTATACAGTGGTACCTCTGGTTACAAATGGGATCCATTCCAGAGGCCTGGCCACATCCCGAAAACCTCATAACCAGAGGCGCCCTTCTGTGCACGTGCGATTGAGGGCTTCTGTGCATGCACGCACAACAAAACCCAGAAATATACACCTCCGGGGGTGCCACGTTCACAACTCGGGGATTACGTTACCAGAAGGTAATGGAATCTGAGGGTCCACTGTACATTGGTTCTGTAGCTCAGAATTGTTAATACTGACTGGTAGAAGCTCTCCAGGGTTACAGACAGAGGACATTCATGTCCTACCTGGAGATGCCAGGTCTTCTGCATGCAAAATTGATGCTCTACCGCTGAGCTATGGACCTTCCTGGAACAGGACAGCTCTCTGCATGCCAATCCTATATAATAATGTCCATGTTGTCCCTGCGTCCAGATGTCCCGTGTGTCCCTGGGTCACTGCGCATGTCCCCCAGAGACACAGGGATTGGACGGAGGGACAACCAGGGACACAGGGATTGGACCCGTGCTCTCGGGACACAGGGAACAGCCAACTGCCGCTCCGCCAACCGCCGCTCCGAAGCCCAGTCTCATGCTGGAGGTGCGCGGTGAGGCGGCGGGGGAGAGAAGCGCTCCCCCCCCGGCAGCCTTGCCGCACACCTCCGGCATGGGACGGCGCTTCCTCGGGGAACCCGAGGAAGCCGAAGCGGCAGCGGGCGCGGAGGGAGGCCCGCTTTGGCTTGGCAGCGGCGGGAAGAAGGGGAGGAATTCCTCCCCTTTTTCCCGCCGCCGCCAAGCCAGTCCCGGAGCCGAATTGCGGCGCGGCGGGGTTTTTCGCTGTTTGCCTCCCCCAGGGGAAGGCAAACGGCGAAAACCCCCCGCTGCGGACTGGCTTGGCGGTGGCGGGAAGACCCGCCACCGCCAAGCCAGTCCCGGAGCCGATTTGCGGCGCGGCGGGGTTTTTCGCCGTTTGCCTCCCCCAAGCCAGTCCCGGCAGGCCGCTTCCTCTAGCGCCCGTTTTTAAACGGGCTAAAATCCACTAGTATTGAATATTCAGCAACCCTTGTCCCAAGGCAGCAGCTAGGGAGAGCACTCTCATGTAGCTGTGATGGCATCTCAGAAATGAGTACAGTGCAATTAAGACCGATTTGCAGGTTGAAAGGCAGGCATTCCTAGAGGTAATCTTCCTCTTAAACCAATCACAGCAAGAGGACCCTTCAGGGCTTTGGGCTGTGAGCAATCAAGCGATACTTGAAGCACTTAAAATAGTTTTATTTCAAACACAACAATGACAGTAGAGATGATGCCTCCCTGCACTTGTGCAGAATGGTGGAAATGTTGTATGTGGCCTGAGTTAACCTTCAATTGATTGGCTTCCTGAGAAGTCTTACAAGATATTGCAGAGAAATAGCAGGGACATATTGCATAATCTACTTCAGAGCATTGCCCTGGGTGAGCATCCTGCAGGATTGGTGCCTCTGCTCAACAGCTGTTGCACGGAGGCATCGATCCACAGGAACAGTTGCTCCTTGTGCAAATTTCTTAAGGGCATAAATTTTCTGCTCCCCACTCCTCCAAGCCCCAAAGCAACTGAACTGCAGCTGCACCTCAGAAATTGCCTTAGCAGCACCCACAGCCAGGACTGCAGAGTGCCGGATCCACCAACCAATGGCTTGGCAGAAGGGGCAGGGCCTGGAGCTGGGCTTCTGCTTCTAACCAAGGGCCTGTGGGATCTCCCATAATGTAAGCAGCTGTCAGTTAGGCTCAGAAAGGGCAGGGACAGTACAAAACTGGGCATGGGTGGGTGGGAACAATTGTAATAGGGGTGAAGTAGAGCAAGAAGGGGCTCATGAGGTGAAGGTGTGTCCTCGCTTGCCACAGCTGTTTTGCTTTCTCTTGTTCTGTGCTCCTCGCCTTGCGCTTATATAAAAGTGGGGAGGAGAGTGGGGAGATAATAGCTGGCTGTGGTGTCAGTGGCTGGTGAGAGTTGAGCCAATGCTTCTCTCACTTGAAACTGCCACCGCAACTAGAAAAAGGCACTCAGGGCTTTTGCTGGGGAAATACTGACGCACAGTGGTAATTAATTCCACAGAGTTCTTCGTTTAAATAATGAAGACTTTTAAAAAACATTGTTCTTCATAAAATATAGTTCCAGAAACATAGACTCAGTTCCAGAAACACAGAGGCAAGATGTTCATGATTGTCAGGTTACACAAACTGGAAGAAGAGAGTCAAGCCTAGAATGGCAGTTGACAGTTACACTTTGGTAGTTGGGATTTGAGAGTTACAGCCTGCCTTGCTGTCCCTGCTCCCATTTGTCACATGACAAATACATTGGAACTTCACTTGCCCCTGTAAGAGAGCATGGCTCTCTTAATAAACCTGCTCCCCTTATGGAAGGATGTGTGGGGTATGTGTTTGTGTGTTGGAGTTTTTTTCACCATGGGGCCGGTGGGGGGGGGCAATACTTGCCTTGCCCCAGGCACTAGCAACCCATGCTATGCCACTGATGCCAACTGCCCAGTTCCCTTCCTGAGCAGAGTCTGTTTGCTTCCCACAATGGAGAGACCTTCAAAGCCAGACATTTGTCCTCTAGCTGTCTATCTTTTTACTATAGGACTAAAGCTGTTGTTAGATAAAGGTGATTGATAAATCCTGGCGGCTGGAATGTACATCTCCCCCCTCCTTCCTGGAAAAGGAATGTCTGTGTGTATTGGGGGGGGGAGAGTCTGGCTTTGGGCTGTGTTTTTCATTAATATGCCGTTGAGATCTGCCGTACATCCCCTGATGTTGGACCCTGTTCCAAAATGCATTCTTGTCCCTCTCCCCTCTGTATGTCAACAGTTTCTTCTCCCCCCCCCAATATCTCCCATCCAGAGTCAGAGGGTGGGGGTGGAGAAATGGTGCACCAGAAACGAAGCCTGAATATAAAGACATTTGTATGTGTTAGAGAAGACAAGAAACCCCATGCGGGCAGCTGCCTGTACTGCTGTGTCTGATAATGGTTCCACCACCAGAGAAAGTAGGTCAGTCTGTTTTGCAGAGTCCAAGGAGAATGCAAAAAAAGGAGGCTGTTGCACTGAGCTTGCAGAGAGCTCGCCTGATCCAGGGAGAGACGTTTCTCCACCATCGGCATCACAGATGTGGGGAGACGGGCATTATCTGGGGCTTAAGGATGCTGTACCTAAAATGACGAGCTCTCCCTACATGATAAAGGACAGGCCTTCAGCTACCTCATCACCTGCATGCCTTCCAGTTCTGCGTATTCACCAAAGACAATCACTATTTCATAATGCCTGGTAGAAAAAATTACCCGCAGTTAGTCTTGTGAGGGAGATGCTGAGTTGGGCGCTGTTCTGAAACCTCCCAATTGCTTGAAAGTTTCCTTCTGCTGCAGAAGAGCCTTCCACTTTTCCCTTTGGAAAAGAGCCTAAGAGGTGGCCCATCTAGTCTAGCTCTCAGTGCCCCTGGTAGCCCACCAGATGCCCATGGGAAGCGTACTGGCAGGACCTGAGTGTAACAGCAGCAGCAGCAGCAGCAGCAGCAGCAGCAGCAGCAGCAGCAGCAGCAGCAGCAGCAGCAGCAGCAGCAGCGCTATCTATCCCCATGTGAGAATCCTAGCCACTTGCTTTCAGGGCATTCTGCCTCCAACAGGGGAGTGTCCTCATTGCTGACAAGTGGTTGTGCCTGGGTTCCCTCCCTCTTCCCATCAAACTTTTCTCCAGCACTTTGCAACTTTGCCATACACCCACAAAGAAGACTACAGGTACTGGAGCACAGGTGCTGGCAGAGGACCCGTTGTCCCATCCAGACTGACCTCCCCCCCCCAAAAAAACCCTCATAATACTTTGTCTGTTAAGGGAGGTGTTTAAGGGGTGTGGTTTAATGTGAGGGTATGCTGGGGTGCATTGGGGCGTGGTGTTTTCCGGAGCACGTGCCCAAAGGCATCTCAAATGGTCTCAGGGGAGCCTGCACTCTGTGGAGTACGGGGCTGAGGACTAATTCCACCTTTCACAAATGTTCATTGAAGCTGTGGAGCAACTGCTGGGAGAGCAAAAAGGGCATGCCAGTGGGCCATAAGCCCAAGGAGGGCATTCCACAAATGGGGAGCCACCACCAAGAGTGATCTGTTACAGAGCAATGCCAGCCAGGCAGCAGCCAGCTGGGCAGAAGTCAGCACTGGAATCACTAACAGCCCCCCCCCTCGAGATGGCTGATTCTGGGAGAGTCATTCCTGTAGAATGCTGGCCTCATGTCAACAGGCAAGGAGTCCCACAGCACAAGTGCAACCACACTAGAATTTGCACACCTTGGAAATGCAAAACAGTACATGGCACCAGAGGTGGCAGCTTGCGCCCAACATTGGAGGTGGGGTGTTCAGTGCTGCACCTGCGACATCATGCATACACACAACATTGGGAGGAGGCTGAGTGTCTAGCCTAGCCCAGCACACCAAACCTGGTGGCAGACCAGGTGAGCCTCCTGCAGGGTGGGCTGCATCACAGCTGAGGTTAGCATGGCTGGGGAGGGGGAGGCGACAGCAGCGCGGGCAATGAGCACGGCAACAGCCCTAACTCAGCTTGTGTCATAGAGAAGATGGCACAGCCGGAGAAACTGGGCCCAGCCCAGCATTGCACTCTGCTTGAGGAGTGGGGTTGAGCCCCATGCTAATCAATGGCAAGGAGGTTGAAGAGACCTCAGCCCTAAGGAGTTGGTGCCTATGCGTGGCAGATTATAAAGTGCAAGTTCTGCAAATCTAAGTCATCAGCCAGGCACATAGAATCACAGAATTCTAGGGTTGGAAGGGACCCCGAGGGACATCTAGTCCAAACCCTGCAATGCAGGAACAAAAGTACTCATATGGGGCCAGTTAAGGAAACTGGCTGCAAGCTATTGAGGAGCAGTTTTGGGGTGACATCCTAAGAAACAGGAGGTGCTTTTGACCCCACATTTCATGTCCGCTGACATTTGTGCCTTATCAGAAAAAAGCAAGCAGTCAGGAACTAATTGTGTGTATATATCACAGGCAGGTGTAGGGCTGTTTTTAAAAAAATTGATTTTCCCATGAAAGGCTGTGCCTTCATTTTCTCCTCTCCCGTTTATTTTGCTGAAAAGTTGTACTTCAACTCCAGGCATTAACTGCTAACAAGGGAGCTCATTTCTTCCTTCTGTTTACACAAAAATAAATAATAAAGACATGGGGTTGTTGTTTCACCCAGATACCACTAGGTGCAGTTGCTTTTCTAAAGCAGCAGTGGGACAAAAAGGCTGGCAGTGAGAGTGGAAGTTTTTCTGTGCCTCTTGCCGAGACATGAAGCCCATTTACTCAATGGGTTTTCTACAGGGCTACAAAGATGTCTGTTTAGGACAGGGGGCCCTGTTGTTTTCAGCCTGAGAGCTGCCTTCTGGGCCACCATGTTTGGGACCACATGCTGATAGTTAGTGTGTGGAGCCAGAGGTGAAAGATGATGGAGAGAAGGATGTAAAACCTACCTTTGTACAGTGGGTTGGCTAGCTTTTCTATGCCCTACCTCCCCTCGGACACGCAAGATTCATGATCAGAGTCCAAGGCTACCTTCCAGACAGGCAAAAACATTTGGACAGGCCAGTGAGGAGGTGACCTTCAAAGACCCAGGCAAAGAAGTTTCAAGGGGCTCCTTCTGTGCCAGCACACCAACCGTGTGGAGTAGTGGTTAGAGTGCTGGACTTGACCCTGGGAGACACCAGGGTTCTAATTCCCACTCAGCCATGAAGCTCACCTCTCAGACTGACCTCTCAGGGCTGCTGTGGAGATCAAGCGAGGAGTGCGAGAACAATGCATTGATATTTGAGCTCCTTGCAGGAAAAGGTGGCGTATAAGCGCAATGTCTGGTGTGTCCTTTCTCCTGATCGCACTCAGTTAGCAAGCCAACCTATAGGTTAAGTATTTCCCACTGAACCCACCCCTGCTTTTTCCTATAGTGAGTATTGCAAAGGGTCTGGGGGGGCAGGGCAGTGAGGAAGTCCTGTGAGGAATGGTTGAAAGAGCTGCAGAACGGAAGATAAAAGGATCATCACATTTCTGAACAGCTGTTATGCAGAACACCGAATAGACTTGTGGAAGGGACCTCAGCCACGAGGAGTTGGCTCCTATGACCATGAGGGAATGCAACCCTGCAGCTGAAACAGGGTCTCCAGCTCTGCTCCAATCCCCTGGTCTTTGCTTGGGGTTTCAGTCAGGTGTTTGGTGCACTAGAGTGGATTGAATCTGAGGAGGGGGTTGTAGGGGAAAGTGGCAGGTGTCAGAAAGGCTAAACACACACACCCCATCTGCTGCTGCATATCACAGTCTCCCTGGGCTGCTTCATCAAATCCCCATAGTCTGATCTAATTTGCCTCTTCGACGCCCAGATTTCTAGTACCCTTATTAGCTACAGGCTGCTTGGAAAGGTTCAAGCATCTGGTTGATGGATGGCATTGCAGATTCTCCCCCAGGAGACAAGGAGTTAATTCTGGTGAACAAACACAACTGAATCCACTGATGCTGATGTGTGGCACTATTGAGGGTGGGGGAGAAGAACTCTATGCACTTTCATAAACTGCTTAATTAGATAGATGTTAATGAGATGTTAATTGCTGTTGTGCCAGTGAATTCCACAGAACGGAGATTGTGTTTCTCCTCAAACACTCATCCTTAATTGGGAGTTGCATGTTCTTCTGTCTGCCTTGTGCTCGAGATGTGATTGGGTGGCCGTAGTGGGGGAGTGGTAGAGGGTGGGGGGACATTGCTGTTGCGAGTGGACCCTTGACTCAGAGCCTGTGCAGAAGGTGCCTCTTGCATCAAAGGCCCCACAAGCAGGCCAGGTAGATGAGCTGGCCAGCACAGGTGACAGGGCTTGCAAATGCATTTGAAGGACTGTGGCAGGTGTAATATTTCAATGCAGGCACCAACTTGGTAGTTGGTGGGGGAGTAGCACTCCAGCCAAGTGTAATTGCTTGCACTTCAAGGCGCCAAGAACAGTATTTTCATTTTGGATTATTAATTGTTATCATTATGATTCATGTTCTGTCAATGCACCTTTAAAAGGAGCTAGGAGTTTAGTTGTAGGTGCATCCCCAGAATCAGATTCAGTTTCTCTCGTTTTGTTCTGATTTCCTTCTTTTGCCAGCAATTTGCTCCAGGGAGCTGGGATGGAGAGGCATTATAGACATGAGAAGGCTCTGCCCCAGTGACCAAGAATCAATCAATCAATCAATCAATCAATCCCTTCTTATATGGTCACAGACCCATTAAAGCAGAACAGACAGAGAACAAAAACATTTCATTAAAGCATTCACTTATTTTAAAGTACAATAGGTTACAAAGAGAAAAGCTTGCACAAATTGAAAACAGAATACATGATGCAAGGATGCAACATGAGATACAAATTTCAATCAAAATGAGAGTAGTGCTGTGGTCTAAACCACAGCACCCAGGGCTTGCTGATCAGAAGGTCAGCGGTTCAAATCCCCGTGATGGGGTGAGCTCCCGTTGCTGGATCCCTGCTCCTGCCAACCTAGCAGTCCGAAAGCACATCAAAGTACAAGTAGATAAATAGGTACCACGCCAGTGGGAAGGTAAACGGCATTTCCGTGTGCTACTCTGGTTCACCAGAAGCGGCTTAGTCATGCTGGCCACATGACCCGGAAGCTGTACACTTGTCCAGTAAAGCGAGATGAGCACCGCAACCCCAGAGTTGTCAGCAACTGGACCTAACGGTCGGGGGTCCCTTTACCTTTACCTTTATTGTATTATGAGACTTCTGAGAGAGGAAGAATTGGGCCACTAACATTGTTAATATCAGCCAAGAAATTTCCAAGCGTCCTTCCAGGCTGTTTCCTCATGCGGGGGGGGGGGATGACAAAGTAGCATATTTTCAGAGAGAGGGGGGGGGGAGCAAGGAGTACTAGCACAAAGTTGCCTCAAGGGATTCCCTGTCTGATGGGGCCTATCTCCTGGCCCCCACCCTCCTCCCTCCCTGCCATGGTCAGCACTGCCCATTTATTCACATTAAATTTTTAAAAAGGATTCAGAGAGACAAACAATTTGTTACATATGTTATGGGACCAAGATTTAGATAGACAGGCGAAAATAAATGATTGGCATGTTCTGTGGTTAAAGTCACCGTGAAAACAACATCCTCTACTTTTAGAAAGCTGACATGGAAAATAACACATGAACGGTATTTGATGCCAAGGAAGTTATCTCTGATCAACCCTATTCTGTCTCCTATATGTTGGAGAGCCTGTGACTTGATTGGTAAAAGGATCTAGGAGTATTATTGAACCACAAGCTTAACAAGAGTCCAGATCAAGGGTCAGACCACACCTGGAGTCCAGAGAGGGCAACCAAGATTTATTATTTATTGCATTTATATTCCATCTTTCCTTCATATTTCACCTCATTCCCATTTTATCATCACAACAACCCTGTGAGGCTCCCCAAGGTGCTTCATGGTTGAGTGAAGATTTGAACTCTGGTCTCCCAGGTCCTAGTTCAACACTTCACACTGGCTGAATGAGGCTCTGGAAAGTAACCTTATGAGAAATGATTGAGGGAGTTGGGCATGTTTAGCTTGGAAAAGAGGAGAGAGTTATGATAGCCATCTTCAACTATCGGGGCTGCCAGATGGAAGATGGAGCAAGCTTGTTTTCTGCTGCTCCAGAGGACAGGACCCAGACCGATGGATTCAAGTGACAAGAAAGGAGATGGTAACTTAACACCGGGGAGAACTTTATTATGTTAAGAGCTGTTCAACTATAGAACAGGCGACTTCAGAAGGCTGTTGACCTTTTTTCATTGCAAGTTTTTAAAGGCTGTTTGGATGGCCAACAGTTGGGGATTTTTAGTTATGATTCCTGCATTTGGGGGGGGGGTGTGACTAGATGGTGGTTGGGGTCCCTGCCTGCTCTACAGTTCTATTATTCTACAATACTTTAACAGGGTTTTTTGGTTTTTGGTTTTCAGGTAGATGCATCTCTGCATCGTTTAGAATGTGCTGAGTGATTTGACATCCATCTGAATGTTCATCTCTTCGTCTTGTTATCCTCTTTTGGATAAGGACACACTCCAGCTGTTAGCAGTGCTTTTAAGATAAACAAACTCTTGTTTTTGAGATGCCATTTCCTGTTATTTTATTGTCATTTACCCACCCACTCTACTTCTTCTTATTGAAGACATTGAATTTCAGGTGGGGCGGGACATCTTTTGTAACATATAGTCCCCTGTGCACAATTCCAGAGAGTCACGCAACTTCATTCTGCTGTCAGGCACACAGACCCTGGAGGATTTTCATTTTAAAGACATATCTCCCCAGGAGAGTCAGTCATGACTGTTCTTGGAATGGCAGAATTTCTAGGAGTGGCACTCAATGGTGGCATGCGTCTTTCACTCCCTGACAGACAAAAAAAACTGGAAGCTGAACAGCTGTGCGGATGGCAAAGAATAACTGTTTCATGGGGCTACAAAGAAAGCAGAGTTCTAGTCCGGATTAGTGATGTAAGAAGGCATTGATTTCTCCTCTACCCATATTTGTCACATGCACCACTGTTTCCTCCAATGGCTCAGGACTGCAATACAGTCATACCTCGGTTTAAGTATGCTTCGGTTTGAGTACTTTCAGTTTAAGAACTCTGCGGGCCCGTCTGGAACAGATTAAACCACTTTACATTACTTTCAATGGGAAAGTTCGCTTCAGGTTAAGTACGCTTCAGGTACAGACTTCGGGAACCAACTGTGTACTTAAACCGAGGTACCACTATATCTCAAGAACCACATCTCCCCATAGGAACTGACCCAGACCCTGTGATCATCATATGAGGCCCTTCTTCATGTGTCTCCTCTGCAAGAGACCCAGATGATGGCAACTCGAGAATGGGTCTTTTTTGTGGTGGCTCCCAACTTGCAGAATGCTCTCCCCAGGAAGGCTCATTTGGTGCATTCGTTACACATCTTCAGGTGCCCTGCAAAAACATTCCTCTTCTCACATGCATCTGGCTAATTGAACCATCTATGGCCTTTTAAGGTGGGGGTGGGGGTATTGTTCTTGTATTGTTCTTGTATGTAAACTGCCTTTTGATCCTTGGATGAACAGCAACATAGAGGTTTTAGTAGTAGTAGTAATAGTAATAGTAATACAATAAGTGAAAGAGTCCTGCTGAATTAGGCCAAGGGCCCATCTAGCAGAGCATCCTGTTCTCATAGTAGCTAACAGATGCCTGTTACTGGAGGAGGAGGAGGAGGAGGAGGAGGAGGAGGAGGAGGAGGAGGAGGAGGAGGAGGAGGAAGAAGAGGGAGGATTTGTCTCACCCTCTTTTTTAGCAATCCTGTCTTGTGGGAGCGAATCCCATGATCCATGGCCAGCAGCCATGCTGCAATGAGGTTAATGGGAGTTGGAGTCCAACAACATCTGTAGGGCCACAAATTCGTTATTGTTCTTCTATGTGAATTCCACCATGAGGATGTTGAATGATATATTTATTTGTTATGAACAGGGTAGGTATTTCATTTAGCCCTGGCTTCTCTCATTTTAGATGTGAAATGTTGCCAGATGTGCTGTTCAACTTGGCAACTGTTCAGATGAGGCTCTACAAGTGGCAGGGGATTCTGGAATGCCCCACCACCACCTGTGAGAGATGTGTGTCCTCCTCACCTGGCCAAATGAACACCTAAGTGCTGGACATTACACAAGCAAACTTTGCAAAGCTCAATGCATGTAGGCCTGAAAGGGAAGATTTACTTACTTACTTACTTACTTACTTACTTACTTACTTACTTACTTACTTACTTACTTATTTCATTTAGATCCCACCTTTTCCTCCAAGGAGCTCAATGTGGCATATATGGTTCTCTCCTCTTCATTTAATCACCACAACAAGCCTGTGACATAGGTCAGGCTGAGAGGCAATGACTGGCCCAATACCACTCAATTAGCTTTGTGGCTGAGTGGGGATTTGAACCTTGGACTCCCAGGACCTAGTCTGACACACACTGGCTCTCTATGAGATTCTCTCTGTGGGCTAGTGACCACGAGTGATGGGTCTAAGCATGATGGATTTATAGCAGTAGTCCCTACACAAGCTTTATTTCCAACATGTGGCTCTCCCAAAGACCTGGAAGCAGGAAGATGCCCTCGTAATCACAGCATGCTGACACACTCCCGGACTTCTCATCTACCACATAAAGACTTCAACATATAGAGTCCCATCAAAAGGAGGCTTGCCTAGAACTTCCAGATGGATTGTGCCAAGAGAGGGAGAGAGTACTTGAACATATGAAATTAAATTGAAAATATCCATCCCACTCTGTTTTCATACCTTCCCCTGTCATTGTGAGTAAGAACTCAAAACGGCACACACACCCCGCTGCTTTTTACATATGCTTTGTGCCCTGCAGTGGTAATTTAAAGAGAACAGGAAAGATGCAAAATACTCTCCTTCCCCTCAACTTCCATTAGATTTCCTTGGGAAATAAGGGCATAAATACCTCCTAGTAAAATGAGACAATCCATCATATTTGCTTTTCATAATATTATGACCAATAAAATTGCAACATGCAGATGAAGCAAGGGAGCCTTGATGCTGCTTAGCTGTTTCCACTGTCAGGTCCAGGGTTTCAGCATATAATGATAACACACTCTATAAATGCTGTTAAAAAATCCTAATAATAAGCATTGCAATACTGGTACCTTCTTGTAAAAACAAACTAGCAATATAATACTGAGAAGCTAATAAAGATGCATAGAATAAAGAAGCAGGCATATTTTAATTTCGGGACTGCTGTCACCATCTGCAGTAATCATGGAACCCAAGAAAGTAAAATCTCTCAGTGCCTCCATTTCTTCTCTTCTATTTGCCAGGAGGTGATGGGACCAGTGGCCATGATCTTGGGTTTTTTGATGTTGAGCTTCAGACCATATTTTGCGCTCTCCTCTTTCACCCTCTTTAAAAGGTTCTTTAATTCCTCCTCGCTTTCTGCCATCAAGGTTGTGTCATCAGCATACCTGAGGTTGTTGATATTTCTTCCGGCAATCTTAATTCCAGCTTGGGATTCATCCAGTCCAGCCTTTCGCATGATGAATTCTGCATATAAGTTAAATAAGCAGGGATAGGAAAGAATCCAAAAATTAAAAACAAGTTAAACACTGAAAGAATTAAAACTACATACATATATGTGGTAATTTTTAAAAGTTTTTTCATTGCTTTTAATGTGTTTTTACTTTTGTGTATTTTTAATTGCCCCCCCCTTATGCTGCCTTGGGCTCCTTTGGGAGCCAGACATTTAATTAATAATAAGAATACCCTGTGTATCATCCCTCATCTCCTCACTTGCCAAAATAGCAATAGCACAGCAACCAGGCACCCACATAGGCTGCCAAACCCTGGTGGCATAACTTCACGTTGAATGGACCCATTTCTTTGCTAACCCCGTTTAGAGCTGATTAGATGGAGCTCATGGTGCAGCCCAAGCAAAACATTTAAAACCTCATTGCTTTCAGTATTTGAATTGTAAGCATGTGCTTACATCTCTCTTGTTGGAATCTACAGGGCTTTAAAAAATAAGACACTTTGCTTGGCCTGGATTGCAACCGTAGTTCACACAAATGTCAGCACCTGTAACCATAATGTTTTTTCACACAGCTCCACAACAGCCTTTAAGTGTTTAGCTAACTGTCTATTGCTCTCCTTGTGGTTGTTGGCAAGAGCAGCTGTTGTTCAGCTGCTGTGCCTCCCTGGTTTGAAAATGGCAAATGGGCAATCAAGACTATTGCAGGAAGTGGAGGCATCTTCTATACAGCTGTGTTGACTTGCCTGGCCTGGATGTGGGGCCCTTGCTATCAGCAGACAATGGCTGGCTCCTTGTGGTGGACCACATAACCATCCGTTTTGCTCTCGCTGATAAATTAATGTCAGAATCCCTTCAGGTGTGCTAGGTCCAAGGTCAGGTAACAGGCCTTCTTAGAAAATGAGGTATAGGAGGTCTTGAATGCTCAGATCTTATGGTGCTACAAAGCTGCAGTGTAGCAGGAGGGAACTGGTTCCTGTGCACATCTGGGCTTTTGCTCCCACCCATCTGCTTAGTTACCACTATTATTATTCTGTTTATTGCTAATCATTGTTAATAATAAAACTATGTGCAAATGCTTAGAGGGTTTGGTGGTGGTGTGTTGTTGTTTTCTCCTGAGAGCCCATTTGAGTCTTCTCCTGAGGGGTCCTTTCCAATGTGGAGCAGATGGCAAGAGAATGAGCCCTGGTGCAGAGGGCATTGGTTTGCAATTCTGTTAGTTCTGCCAGGAAGCCATCAGGTGCTAGCCATAACTAATTGCGGATTAGATTACCTTTCTGCTCCTTCACAAAGCTTCCTTGCTTTGGATGGGTAGGAAAGAACTCAAAGGCTCCCTGTACTTAGAAACTTTCTACTCACCAACTAGGAAGAAGCCTGACTTTTTCCCATGAATATCAACTCCTCCCTTTCCATGAAAAAGAGAGATGAATTTCTAAGACAATGTGAGACCTCAAATCCTGTCCATCAACTGTCCTCTAGGAGTTGCGAACCTTTTGGAACCCCAGAAGCACATTCCCTTTGGGGCAAACCTTTAGCGGCTGCATCCCAGCCGTGGGGAAAGCCCCCTGCACTTGAATGTGGCCATGTTACACAGGCACCCACAGGCACCAGACATCTCAGCCTCCCTCCAGGCAAGCAAGAGTCAAACTCATAGTTCATTCAAGGACCCATTCCAGCCTGGCAAAAGCACTCGAGGAGGGTGTGGTCTGTGGGAGAGCCCCAGTCTCGCCCCCCACAGACCTGATTTTCCCCATCCCTTGGGAGGAAGACCCTGTGAACTTAATAGGACTTAATTCCAAGTAAGAGACGCACTGTGAGGTGTCAGAGCCTTCATGCACAGCAGTTGCAGAAGTCAATTTTGAACTGATGATTGTATTTGGTGGGATAATTGTGGGCTTGGGCCGGGACGCTGGGACTGCATCTTTCACCACCTCTTGGATTTTCAGTCAATGGAGAACAGGTTCCCTGCACAATGAATGCACAAGACATTCAGAAGGCAGAGAAGAGCATTCATCAATGGATTTTGTTTTGTTTTTTAAATACACTGAATTTTACTGCTGTGCATTCTGTTGCTTTGGATGTTTGCTGCCCTGGGAGTTTTTAAACTGAAGGGCAGGGCACAGCTTTTTTAAAAAAATAAATGAAATAAATTGGTGTGGGTGGGGTGTCATAATGTGAGCCATGGATGGTAGGAAAATAGGAGGTTACAAGCATGCCCCTATTGCCACCTGTGAAACATTGGCGGTGCGGAGGGGCCTTCCATGGGGGTGAAGGTGGCTTATTCAGTTGAGATTGGCTCCAGAAGTAAACTTAGCTATTGTCTGTATTGCTTTGTTTCTTTCAATTGCTTGGCTTATTTCCAAGGCCACTCTGAGGCATAGCAGCTACCTATGTCTGGCTGCAGATCAAGTCAGGAGTCAGCAAAAGTGAAGCCCACTCCAAGGAGAGAGCAGGTACAGAGTGCAGATACAGGGGGGCAGGCTTAGCTTCAGCTCCAAAAGGTGATTCAGTTCACCTTTAAAGGCAAATCTACCTGGTTCATGCTTTCCAAAATAATTTACAAACCAAAACATAGCTGTCAAAATCTGCATCGCCTGAATTTCACAATGCAGTTCTCCAGTGCAAACATGCATATACCAGGGCAACCCAAGCATAAAAATGTGTATGTTCAGCATAAAAGGATTGTGCATTAGGGAAAAATTCACACTAAAATGCTGCTGAGTTTTCATGAAGACTTATTTCTTTTGTTTTGTTTTTCTGAAAAAAGGAATTGCAAACTGGTGTGGCCATGTGGAGAACAGAACTTAAGAGTGAAAAAATGAGAAAGTGAGAGAAAGTGAAATTGGTGGATTTGTCCTTTGCTGGCCCCAAGGCGGTGGGATTCCTCTTGGCCCCTCCTGAGACAAAGAAGGACTGTGCTTTTCATGGAAATGGTCTCAGATGCTATGTTTCCATTATTGTTGTCAAAGAGAATATATATATAAGTGTCAGTCACTCATATGAGAGCCTTCACACACTAAACTGCAAGCTAGAAGCATCCTCTGAGAATGAAAACTGCAGCCTACTTTCCTGGTGTAAGTGCACATCATCACTCCTTGTGTGTTTATGCAGTTCTTATATAGCTCTGCTCTAGACATGATAGATGGTCCATTGGGCTCCTCACATACGTTATCGCAATAATAAACTGCGCCCCTGCACACTGGAAATAATATCTTGTTTTAGTTAATGAAGATGAATGCATGTTTTCAACATGTGTTTATAAACTTGGTATTCGCAGCCTAGGCTTGTAAGTCAATGTTTTCTGAGATGCCCACTATGAATCCCTCAGATTGTTCAAAGCAATGCAAGTCTGAAGGAACTTGTGGATCTAGGGCCCCCTGACCCAACCAGGTGTTCTTCAGATATTTTGGACAACTTCTCCCAGCACATCATGCCCAGCCCAGAGATGAGGGGAGTTGTCATCCCAAACTTCTAAATGGCACCAAGTTGGAAGGAGGATAATGCAGAAGAAAATCTTCATTCCTGCAAGGATTTGGACTGGATGGCCTTTGAGGTTCCTTCCAGTTATGTGAGTCTATGACTAACCTCTGCAAATTCTGACATGCACTTGTGAAGTTTATCAGTGAATCACTCACTCACTCACACACACACACACAAAACAAATTTGAAAAAAGAAATAGAGGCAAAGAAGGAAAAGCAATACCCCTCTCACAATAGTCACTAGCAGTCCCTGCTTTTGAGAGTCCTCCATAACCCTTTAAATACACAAAAGAAATGAACAAAGGTGTTATTTAGCAATGCAGATAGAAAAATTAGTCTATTTCTGGTCCATTTCACTTTCCTATGTGTTCATAAGCCTGTCTTTACCAATTTATCCATTAACCTGCAGTATATTTAAAGATCTGCATTACATTTCACATACCGGTATAAATAATTTTTTTTCTATCTTCCAAAATTGACATTTTCTGAACAGAGTTTGATACATATATTTTTTTAAAAAAACACCTGAGAGCTAATTCAGTACATCCAAGAAGCAGAAAAGCAAGTAAATAATTTAAGTTTAGATCTGTACTTTACTCAAGGTCCGAGACCCAAGAGGTACAGATGAGGTCCATTCACTGTGACTCAGTAGGGTAAACTGGAGTTCTAATTTAGATCACCAAGAGTTCCCACTAATTGACCAGCAAAGCTCATTTATAGTCCAAAAAGGTTTGAAATAATCTAGCTGGTAAGTTTCCTATAAGCTTCATGTAAATACAGTCCTCCTGGAAGTATTTCTTGTGATACCTTCAAAGGATGCTTGAAGTCTGAAGCTCTGGAAGTTCTGAACATCTGGCAAATGCTGGATTAATCCATTGGGGAGACAGAAAAGCAGTACAGTATGTGAAAGGTATGTGCTTGGTAGGAAAGACAAAATGGGAGAGAAGGTGATCAGTCCAGAAGATTTTATAGAATAACATTACAATACATAATCTGGTTCCTCAATGACATTGTCCAGTTTTTCTCTTTTTTAAAATGTTTGATGCACTATTGTATTTTAATATTTTCATCAAATAAATTTATTCAATTTTCCAATTTAACAAATTAAAATAAAAAAAAACAATCTTTTATACAAAACATCTTATATTTTCCTCTTACATCTTGCTCTGCCGAGCTATGACTTCCCCCCCTCCCTTCATGCGGGTTTCTTGTTAACCCCATTTTTTGCAGTTCCTTTTTAACTTTTTAGTCAATTCGTAGGATTTATTTCAATCCTGCAAGTGTTTTTAAAGATCTACAGTTTTTCTCCATATAGTCCACATATTTACTCCAGTCCTTTTGAAACTTCGTCTCACCTTGGTCACGGATCTTGCAAGTCAGTCTAGCAAGTTCAGCATAGTCCATCATTTTCATCTGCCACTCATCAATTGTTGGTAGTTCCTGTAATTTCCATTTTTGGGCTAACAATGTCCTAGCCGCGGTTGTCGCGTACATAAACAGTACTTGGTCTTCTTTTCTAATTTCTCCTCCTATTATTCCTAACAAAAATGCTTCCGGTTTTTTTTGGAAAGTATATCTAAACATCTTTTTCAGTTCATTATATAACATCTCCCAAAATCATTTTACCTTGTCGCATGTCCACCACATATGATAAAATTCACCATCTCTCCTTTACATTTCCAGCATGCTTTATCACTCATTCTATACATTTTAGCTAGTTTAACTGGTGTTAAGTACCATCTATAAATCATCTTATATATATTTTCTTTCAAGGCGGTACATGCTGTAAATCTTAAAGTTTGATTCCATAATTTCAACCACGCGTCATATTCAATATTATGCCCAAAATCCTTTGCCCATTTAATCATCACCTCTTTTGTCAACTCATCTTTGGTATACCACTCTAACAACAAGTCATACATTTTTGACAAGAGCTTTGTTTTACCTTCTAGCACTTCTATTTGAAATTTGGACCTTTTGTCCTCAAAACCTATTTTCCTATCCTCTTTAAGAACATCATTTATTTGATGGTATTGAATCCATCCTGTTAATACTCCTTTAATTTCTTCATAAGGTTTCAGTCTCCAGCCTTTTTCAGTTTTTATCAAGATTTCCTCGTACGTGGCCCGCCTCCCCTCCATATTTACTTTCTTAACTGTTAAAACCTCTGCTGGTGATACCCACCATGGTGTTTTAGTCTCCAACAGCATTTTATTTCTTTCCCACACCTCGTACAGAGATCTTCTTATCACATGGTTTGTAAACCCTGTATGTGACTTTTTTTTTTATCATACCATAAATATGCATGCCATCCAAATCTATTATTGAAACCTTCCAGATCTAGCAGGTCTGTATTTTTTAGAGTTATCCACTCTTTTATCCAACACATACAAGACGCTTCATAATAAAGTCTCAGGTCTGGTAGAGAGAATCCGCCTCTTTCTTTTCTATCTAACAAAATTTTGTGTTTTATTCTGGGCTTTTTCCCCTGCCAGACAAATCTTGACAAAATCTTCTGCCATTCTTGAAATTGTCTTGTACCCTTCACAACAGGTATAGTTTGAAATAGGAATAACATCTTAGGTAATACATTCATCTTTATTGCTGCTATTCTTCCCAAGAATGACATTTTCATATTAGTCCATCTTTCCAGGTCTTTCTTTATTTCTCTCCATACTGGTTCATAATTATCGCTATACAAATTAATATTCTTTGCTGTCATCCATATTCCCAGGTATTTTACTTTTTTTGCCACGTCAAATCCATATTCTAGCTGTAGCTCCTGTTTTTCCTCTTTCGTCATATTCATTGCCATGACCTTTGTTTTCTGTCTGTTTAGTTTAAATCCTGCAAGTTGGCCAAATTCCTCAATTTCTTCTATAGCTTCTGCAACACTTTCCTTAGGGTTTTCCAATGTTAAGACTAAGTCATCTGTGAAGGCTTTCACTTTGAATTGTTTTGCACCGACTTTGATTCCTCTAATTGAGGAAAGATCTCTTAATCTGTTCAGTAATACTTCCAGGACCATGATGAATAATAGAGGAGATAAAGGACATCCCTGTCTAGTTCCCTTTGTGATGTCAAAATATTCTGTTAATGTATTATTAATTATCAATCTTGCTTTTTGTTCTGAATATATTGCCTCGATCCCATTCAAAAATGAATCTTTCCCAGCCATCGATTCCAAGTTTCTCTTCATAAACTGCCAAGATATATTGTCAAATGCTTTCTCTGCATCCACAAACATTAAGACTGCTGGTTTATCTATCCTGGTTTCCAGATATTCTATTACATCTATTATATGTCTAACATTGTCCTTTAACTGTCTACCAGGAAGAAAACCAGCTTGGTCTTTATGTATCATTTCGTTCAAGACTTCTTTCAACCTCTTAGACATTATATCTGCAAATAATTTATAATCGTTGTTCAATAATGAAATTGGTCTATAATTCCTTACTTCCAAGCCATCTGTACCAGGCTTTGGAATCAATGTTATGTACGCCTCCTTCCATGTATTTGGGATCTTTCCTCCTGCAAGAATGTCATTCATCACTTCTTCTAGAATTGGTATCAACTGTCCATTTAAAACTTTATAATATTTCGCTGAAAGCCCGTCTGGTCCTGGGGCTTTTCCTTGTTTCATTCTCTTTATTGCTTGTTGTACTTCTTGTGTCGTTATCCTGTTGTTAAGTCTCTTTCTTTCCTCTTCAGGAATTTGTTTCACACCATATTTTCCTAAGTAGTCACTAATCTTCTTCTCTTCCTTCTTTTTGCAATACAAGTCCTTATAGAATTTTTGAAAGGCTTTCTTAATTTCCTTTGATTCTTCTGTCACACCTCCCTCAATTTTTATCTTAGTTATTATATTTTGATTTTGACGTTTCCTTAATTGCCAGGCCAACAGTTTTCCTGTTTTGTTTGCTGATTCGAATTTTTTTTGTCTCATTTGTTTTATTTTCCACTCAATCTCCTGATTGATCAACATAGAGAATTGTATCTGTAGCATCTTTATGTTATTTTTGATTTGTTGATTCTCTGGTTTATCTATCAGGTTTTTCTCATTTTCCATGAGACATTTCAAAATTTCTTCCTTCTTCTTTTCTTTCTTTCGTTTCAGGAAACTGTTTTGCTGTATTAGAAAGCCTCTCATCACTGCTTTACTTGCATCCCATACCATATCCAGTCCAGTGTCTTTATGTAAATTCCAGTAAAAATAGTCTTTCAGGACATTCTTAGCTCTCATCACCACCTCATTATCTTCAAAGAGATCTTCATTCATTCTCCACCTAAAAGAATTTTGGTCTTTGCCTTTCAGTTCCATGAATATTGAATTATGGTCTGACAGTGTTCGTGGTATTATCTCTGCTTTATTTACCCTGGGCACTAGTTCTTTGGAGATCCATATATGGTCTATCCTTCCAGAACTTTGGTTTGGTTCTGAGAAGAACGTAAACTGTTTAATCGTGGGGTGCTTCAACCTCCAAATGTCCACTAGGCCCAGGTTTTCTACCAGTTCAAAAAAGGATTTTGGTAGTTTACCTTCGTTTTTCCTTTTCTTCGTCCTATCCAGTTCTGGCACTGTCACTCCGTTAAAATCACCCATAAGTACTATCTTTTGATCCATAAACTCTGTCAGTCTTTCCTCCAAGTTCTTGTAGAATTCTGCTTTGTTCTCATTCGGTGCATATATTCCCACCATCAATATTTTTTGTCCTTGGGTCGATATTTGGACCGCAATCACTCTTCCTTCCTCATCTTTCAAAATCAATTTCGGGTCTAGTTTATCCTTTATGTACAAAACCACTCCTCTCTTCTTATTTTCCGCCGAATTAATAAATTCTTTACCCAACCTTTTGTTTCTAAGAATATAACTATGTTTTTTCGCCACATGTGTTTCCTGAAGACAAATTATATCCAAATTTTTCTTCTTCAAAATATGATCAATTTTATTTCTTTTAGCCTTATTGTTCAATCCATTCACATTCCAGGAATGTATCTTCAATGCCATTTTACTTCCTAATATCAGGAAGAAAGCTTTTATCTATTCTTGGTCGGGTTCCTTACTTAAATCTTTATCCTCTTCTTCTTCCTCACTCTTTGAGTCTTTTTCTTCCTCTTCTTCTTTCCCTCGGTCTTCTTCCTCTGATTTTTCTTCTTCTTCTTCTTCTTTTTTCTTTCTTCTTCTTCTTTGTGGTCTTGGGTCTTCTTCCTCTTCCGCCGTCACTTCTGCTAGAACAGCAAGATCTGGGTCCAACTCTCCCAGAAATTTTTCATACTTTCTTAAAATTTTTCCAATGTCCTGCATGCTTGTCAAAACATGCCTTTTCTCCTTATAGTAGAACATAATTCCCTCTGGTCTTTGTCCATGGAGTTGATCACTGCAGATGGTGACAGCAGTCACGAAATTAAAAGACGCCTGCTTCTTGGGAGAAAAGCAATGACAACCCTAGACAGCATCTTAAAAAGCAGAGACATCACCTTGCCGACAAAGGTCCGTATAGTTAAAGCTATGGTTTTCCCAGTAGTGATGTATGGAAGTGAGAGCTGGACCATAAAGAAGGCTGATCGCCGAAGAATTGATGCTTTTGAATTATGGTGCTGGAGGAGACTCTTGAGAGTCCCATGGACTGCAAGAAGATCAAACCTATCCATTCTTAAGGAAATCAGCCCTGAGTGCTCCCTGGAAGGACAGATCGTGAAGCTGAGGCTCCAATACTTTGGCCACCTCATGAGAAGAGAAGAATCCTTGGAAAAGACCCTGATGTTGGGAAAGATTGAGGGCACTAGGAGAAGGGGACGACAGAGGACAAGATGGTTGGACAGTGTTCTCGAAGCTACGAACATGAGTTTGACCAAATTGCGGGAGGCAGTGCAAGACAGGAGTGCCTGGCATGCTATGGTTCATGGGGTCACGAAGAGTCGGACACGACTAAACGACTAAACAACAACAACAATTCCCTCTGGGTGTTCCCATCTATGTTGAATTCCATTTTTCTTGAGCAGGGCCACCATTGCTTTGTAATTATCGCGTTTTTTCAAAAATCTTCCTGGTATCTCTTTAAACACGATTATAGGCTTGCCACTGATGATTAACTTGTTGGTGAAGCTCAATCTTAGAATCTCATTTTTCATCTCCATTGCATTAAAGATCACCACACAATCACCAGGCGCTTTCCTTGCTTTGGCCTTTGCTGATTTTACCTTAATTCTGAACACATTTACAATGGTCTGACTCACTTCTTCATCTGTTTTCCCCATCCATTTTGCCAATTCAGCAATTATCCTTGATTTAATGTCTTCGCCCGATTCTTCAGGGATACCCCTCAATTTCAAATTCATCTGCTTTTGCTTCATTTCCATCAATGCTAAATTGTCAAGCATTTGTTCATGTGCCCGGTCCATTTTTTTCACTTTGTCTTTCACTTTGTCTGTTTCCTTTTTGACCTCTTTTACTTCCTTTTGAGTCTTCTTAATTGATTCCTCCATTGTTTTGGATCTCACCGACAAATCTTTTATCTGAATTGAGAGCTCTCCAACAGCCCCTTCAATCTTCTTATCAATCTCTCCCAATTTCTTAGCCATGCGTTGTTCACTATGTTTAAATTCGTCTTTAATTTTTTGCCATAAAGCTTCTAAGTCTCTGACTTCTTCTTGCTTGGAACCTCTTCTGTCTTTCGGTGTGCTTGCCGCCTTCTTTTCTTCTTTACCAGCCATTTTCATCTGATATATGTAAAATTATATTTCACCAATAAAGAATACAATTACAAAAAATGAAAAAAAAATCCCCCTCTTTACCACTAGGGGGGACCACTATTAACCGTATTAATCAAATTTCTAAACTCCTGCAGTACCAAATTGACCCCCAGATGGCATTATATTTTATCCAAAAACCCAAATAAAGCTATTTTTCCTTCTGCCACTGGGTGGTACACTCTAAGATCTCAACCCTCTTTCAGTACTTTTCCACACCGTTTTCTCAATAAGCAGAGATACTACAGCTTGCAATTTACATTAGTCCAATCCCTTTCTAACAAATTCCCTCTTCAGCCTCCAAGCGGCCAAGTCCACCTTGTACTCTAAAACCTAAAACAAAGAAGCCAAGTCCCGCAACTCTTCAGCCACTTGTAGGCTTAATCCACATATTAGATCCAGTGAAACCCAAAACAAGCCAAATACTTCAGCCACTTGTAGGCTTAATCCAAATAAGGGAGAATAAAGACCCCAGTTCTGCTGTTCAGAAACAATAAACCAAATCTTCAGCCTCTTGCTGGCTTAATCCAAAATTGACCCCCCCTCCAAACTCAAGATTAGTGGGAAAAAGTCTCTACTCACAGTTATATTAAGAGTCAGCCTTCTCCTTCCCCCTCCTTCAGTGCTGCAGCGATATTGTAATGGCTTTCAGGCAGCGCAAAGCCACTCGAACTTCAGGGCTTGAGCGCAGAAGATATAAAGTAACTAGATCGCTTGCAGTTCCACCACCAAAATAGAGACAAAGTATCGTTTTAAGAACTATAGATAAATCTTCTCCACCCTCGAGACTTGCCTTGTTACAAAGTAATCAAGGACTTCTGCAAAACTCACTCCGCAGGCAGTCAGTTTCACTTTCCGTCGCTCAGCTCCTCCGATCTCCTTACTGCACCATTTTCTCCCTGCTGCTGGGACGGACTCCCTTTTTACGCCCCACAGCTTCACAAATCCGATTCTTTTAGACCAAATCCAAATTCCAACCTTCTTCTTTAACTTCGGATTAATTATAATTTAAGGAAACTTGCTGCTTACCATCGGAAGCCAGAGACTGCGCTTAACGGAGCCAGTGGTCTCTCCCCCTTCGCGCCCACAGCTCGATCCTTCCCCCGGCTCTTAAACAGAAAAAACCGGGGTGCAGGAGAGCACGCTGGGCACTGCTGGGTGCCACGACCCTCAGGGTAACCCCCCCCTGAGGTTTTGGAGGTCCGCGGAGCCTTCGCGTGACCTCCGTGGGCTCCGTTAAGCTCGGGATTCCCCGAGAGGCTATCCCGCACTTCCTAAGATGTCCGCAGCTCGCCAGAAGTCTTTTTTCTCAGCACAATGAGGACTAGAACTCTGTTATTTTTTAGAGAACATGAAAACCCTAACCCTAACCCCATATGCTTTCATATTCCACTGGGAACTGAAAAATTTGTGCAGATTTGTAGAATTTCCATCCAGAGGTGAGTGGTAAAATCCTTGCAGCAAGGCAGAGTGAAAAGGGGATTTTAGGTGATGCTGGTGATATAGGCTACATACTCTTACTATCCAGCTTAATTTATTTTATTGTGTCTGCTGGCTCATAGCTTACAAATGTGTATCCTCAAAGATGCCCCTAATGAGGAGATAACAGATTGCCTGGGTGTTTACTGAAGGGGGCATTTTTATTCACACCAGTCTTGTTTATAAAAGATTTCACAGCATGCTCCAGCTATGCATTTGGTTTAATTAAAACAGCATCCATGCCAGGGTTTCTTCCTCTGTTAATGAGGATTAATGCCTTTCTCCAGACTTTGTTTGCTCTTTGGTGCCTCTGAGGCCCAGGGCCAGGCTGAAAATGATGCAGAAACCTGGTGTCAGAAGGGTGTGTGTACTGAACTGAGATCAGGTGTGTTTAAGTCTGCAAAGGTGAAATGAGAGGCAGCTGAATCTGGCTGTGTATTTCTATCAGAAGGATTCTGCTTCCTGTTCTGTTTTCTTAGGCCCAGGAAACAAATTTTTGTAGAAAGGACTCCTGCCGATACAAACTTTGGGCAATCTCATTTCTGCTACCATTCCAGCTGCAAGCTTTAACTGAAAGAATTCAAACATCTTCACTCACAGGCAAAACATGCCAAGCTTATTTTGGTCCAAAGGGCTTCTCCACATGACCTGTTTGTTCATAGAATCATAGAGTTGGAAGAGACCACAAGAGCCGTCCAGTCCAACCCCCTGCCAAGCAGGAAACACCATCAAAACATTCCTGACATATGCCTCTCAAGCCTCTGCTTAAAGACCTCCAAAGAAGGAGACTCCACCACACTCCTTGGCAGCAAATTCCACTGTCGAACAGCTCTTACTGTCAGGAAGTTCTTCCTAATGTTTAGGTGGAATCTTCTTTCTTGTAGTTTGAATCCATTGCTCCGTGTCCGCTTCTCTGGAGTAGCAGAAAACAACCTTTCTCCCTCCTCTATATGACATCCTTTTATATATTTGAACATGGCTATCATATCACCCCTTAACCTTCTCTTCTCCAGGCTAAACATACCCAGCTCCCTAAGCCGTTCCTCAAAAGGCATTGTTTCCAGGCCTTTGACCATTTTGGTTGCCCCCCTCTGGACACGTTCCAGCTTGTCAGTATCCTTCTTGAACTGTGGTGCCCAGAACTGGACACAGTACTCCAGGTGAGGTCTGACCAGAGCAGAATACAGTGGTACTATTACTTCCCTTGATCTAGATGCTATACTCCTATTGATGCAGCCCATAATTGCATTGGCTTTTTTAGCTGCTGCATCACACTGTTGACTCATGTCAAAGACTCCTAGATCCTTTTCACATGTACTGCTCTCAAGCCAGGTGTCTCCCATCCTGTATCTGTGCCTTTCATTTTTTTTGCCCAAGTGTAGTACTTTACATTTCTCCTTGTTAAAATTCATCTTGTTTGCTTTGGCCCAGTTGTCTAATCTGTTAATAGTCCAGTTAATATACACACTGACCTGGGCAAAATTGCAACAAAAGCACTATGAATGGCATTTTGATGAAAATTGGGTGTAGAATAACATATAAAAAATTAGACAAAAACAATGAAGTGAAAGCAATGTTACATTGAAACAAGATCACAATAAGGCGCTCGAACCAGAATTTTTAATATGCATCACAAATAACGAAAGCAGACATCAGTCATCTCTATCATCTTCTATATCAGAACCATGTTCAATCAACAACACCTTTTCACAACCAATGGTCTGGCACTAACCACAAGCTGTTGAACATGGAAAACTTTGTTTTGCACGTGCAACGGAATGTACTACAACCAGTGGTGCAGTTACAGTAGATAACTTTCAAAAGACTTTCAGGTGCAGGGGCCATGTCTGACATCACAGGGTGAAGCTGGTTGTCCTCCTTTATAATCCAACCCCAGTCATTAGGTCGTAAACCCTCTTTGTGGCAAGACCATTCCATTATCTGGTAATATGATCGAAAGCTATGGAATTTTGTTGCAGATGTTGTTGGTGGTAGATGTTCTGGTGCAACAAAAGCATTTGCTGATGTTACTTTGTCCACTAGTATGCGATGTCGTAATGTTCCAAGGGTATCATCAACTTTTCCACCAAAAAGTATAACCATCGCCTTCTCACCTGCATCTTCTATATTGATATGTAACTGATTTTTCAAACAAAATGCCGATGCTAATTCACGAAGTCGATTATCTGCGATAAGTTTGTCGAAACATTTGCCTTTTCCTATCCCAAATATTCTGGATGTGCTGTCACAGCCTGTAAAGGCTGGAGTAAAAGGAGATAGTTGCAGGTCTCTGTGCCCAGTATCATTCTGCAAGCAATAATGTCAAATGTGTGGTTTGGATTTTTTCCTTGTTTATCACTACGAAAATACAAATTAAATTCCGTTTGATGGTTAGCATGGTACAGGAGTAGAATCAATAAATTGGAATCTTCTCCAATCACAGTAGTAGTTTGGAACTGAGATGATGTCACAGCTGCCTTCACAATTTTAACATCAGCATCTCCTTCACCTAGTACAACAGTGCTTCCTTGTCTCTTCAAATGTTCAGCTATGAGAAGAATGATTCACTGTTTGTTACTTTCATTGGAAAGAAAGTTGTCTTCTTTTAATATGAATTTAGTTTGCAGAGAGAAGTGTACTTCAGGGCTAGAGAACATAGATTTCCGACGTTTGTGAGTCATATCTTTAATGGATGGGATGTTTTCATGTCCGTCAAAGACAATAATAGCTTTCCCATAATGATGAGTTGTAAAATTTGCATACGAACATGCTATGTCATCATACGTTTCATGCTTCTTCCATTTAAGGCGATGCAGCAGCGAACCTCCATCTAACACGAATCGATCACTTCTTGGAACATGTTCGGTAATACAACTATTCTGTTTCTGCATCACATATTTTTTTTGATAGCATGTACTATCTGTGGCTTGTCAGCCTTCCTGGGTATAGAGCATGATTCAAACAACGAAGGTGGGTATGAGCACAATTCATTCTGCAGCACTTCTTCCAAATTTAGTTCGCCTGTGTTAACAATGACCAATAGCCTTTGAAACAGTAATGCTGGGTCAATTGTTCTTTCATCATCTCCAGGAATTTTCAGTGCAGAAGAGAATGCTAATGTTTTAACTTTGACAGAACGCTTACATTTATATGAAAAAACTTCTTGGTCAGTAAGTTTAGCTACAATGACCGTACCAACTTCTTGCAATTCATGCACATTAACATTTGCCAAATCTGCAGTTACACCTGTTACAATATTACACAGACTTGACTCTGGTGTAAATGGCGAGAATGCTTGCAACTTGCTCAATACCAGTTGTGAATCACTTTTGTCTCTAATCAGCCTTGCACTAGATAGTTCCTTGTGTTGTTCACTTGATGAATATGACACATTGGTAAACTCCTGCATAGCTAGATTATACCCTGACGATACAGGCAATGATAAAGACCAAACTGCTCTCTGAACGTCAGTCAATCCACTTCCTCTGGTCAACCCCCCTGTAGTTTTAAGAGAGCGCATCAGACATTGTTCGATTACTAGGTCAGAACCCAATCCTGCCCAGTACCGTTCACTTCTGCGTATCACATGAAATCCTTTTTCAAACATTGCAGAAACAGTCGCATTCATTGTTGGCAACAGAATCATATCCTGCAAATATAGGTATTTCAAGTATGGTGACCCGCAGCTGCGAAAATGGGTAGACACTGATGTATGGCATCAATATGCATTTTTCATTAACCAGTTCTATCTGCTGTGATGAGTTTTCTAGCAAGATCAACCATATTTTGATACTCAAGCCATAGTTTACTTGTTGCTGAGTTTGCTTTTAGTTTGCACTTCTTTGCATCCATTGCACAGCTTATGTGTATCATAGTCTGTGAAGAATCCACTTCCTCTATTGTTTTGTTACAGGACACTAGTGAATCATACAGTGCAGAAGCTTCTTTTAAGACCTGAGGGAATTCTGAATGATCTTCAATTATCTGCGACATTATTTCAGCACTTAAGCATGAGTCAAGAATCAAGTGTCCACAAAAAGCTCTTGATACTGATTTCCCATTTAACATATGCACTACTGTATTTTCACCATAAATCTCTTCTAGGATTTCTTGAAGGCCCGATCCTGCCATGAGTTTACCAATGGCCCCAAGAAGATTCATGAAAGTATGAAAGGAACCAAGCAATAGAATGATGTCCTTGAGAGCACTACCATCACATGATGAATGAACTATTTGTGATGCCTTCCAAAAGAGTGGCTGATCAAATGTTATGATAGTTGGTATATTGTGCTTAAGAGCTAAATCTCATAGGCATGTTAAGGTAGACAGGATACAAGTCATATCAGTGGGTTTCATATCAATGATAGGTAGGAAAAGTACTGATGATTTCTCAACTTTCTGGTTGTTTTGGTTATTATGTATTAAGTGCTTCAAAAAAGTGATTATTAGTAATGGAAACTAATAATATAGTAATGTAATTACTTGATGTGTAACTACTTAAATTTCATTGAATTTCTGAAACAATAAATCAAGTATATATCTACAAACAGTTACAGAAAATAGGGATGATTGTTAGTTTTTTAGTTTGCCAAACGACCTATTTTGGCCATTTTGAAATAACAATTTATCAGTGTTCCTGTCAGCTAATTTTGTCTAATTTTTTATATGTTATTCTGCACCCAATTCTCATCAAAATGCAATTTACAGCGCTTTTGTTGCAATTTTACCCAGGTTCCAGCGTTTTTTTCCGTAGTTTGCCTGGACTATCAGCATCCCTCCAGATTTGCTTGCAGAAAGTTGACATGATGGTTAGATTATGCTGAGCATTCATTCTGCTTATAGTTGTATTATCCTGCATTGATCCTGGCTTCATATAATTTATATTCCTGCATTGGAGGGGGTTGGACTTCCAACTTTACAATTCTATGACTCTATGACTATGATTCCTATTAATCATTTGTTCATCCTACACTTTTCAATGCATTTCCCCTTCCACTTTCAAAATGCAAGACGTCATTCTTTTTATTAAAAAAAAAAAAGTTATTTTTTGTGTGCTGGGGAAATAGAGTGCTTGAATCCACTTTAAATGTACAAAGCTAAACCCACACAATCTGGAAGCGCCCAAAGACTGTATAAAAGCGTCGGCTTGCAAGTGCACCTCTGCCTCCACATTGCACTGCAATGAAGATTTGGTACTCTTACGTTTATTTTTTATTGATTTTGAACCTGCACCCTTTGCTCTGGGTGGCTGACTGTTGCTTAGGACATTTCCACTGCCAAGCACCTCATAAGCCTTTGCCAGGCTATGTATGAGGTGGGCTGGACAGAGACTGCCCTGGAAAACAGCATCTCCAGAGAAGGGCTTGCTGTCAGCTCTCCCTTTTCCCAGTCTTTGACACAGCTTTGCTTCTCTTATCATTCCGATTTCTGTTAGCAAATTCAGCTCTATCATGTGGGTCAGCTCCCTGCCCTTCTCTTTTCTCGCTGTTACTCTCTTCAGTCTCTCCCTCTCCTTCCTCTGCTGCCTTGTTTTTTCTCAATCTCTCCTTTCCCTCCCCCAGCCTTTGGGGAGCAGTCCAGGAAGCAGCAGGCGGATTTTAATGTGAACAAATGTTGAAAACGATGCATTTGGGGTTCTAAGGAAAATAAAGTAGGCATGGCAACCTCTCCACTGGCAGCAAAGGGGACTGGAATGTACTGACAGCAGGGATTCAGGGATTTGTTTTAACAGTAAGGGGAAGACAAGCTTCCGCAAGCAGGGCGGATGGGCTGATGGGCTACAGCAGACCTGCCTGTGTGATGGAGGATGAAAGCCAACAGGAAATTCTCAGGAACAAGGCAGCCCTGAGGAAAGCAGGCTAGGGGAGGTGAGACCCTCCAGATGTTATCAGTTATAGATACGATCCAGCTTCCAAGACTCTTTGCACTTGCAAAGCTTTTCAGATAGTCATAAGAACAAAAGAAGAGCTGGCTGCTGGATCAGACCAGTGGCCAACCAGATGCCCAAATGGGAAACCAGCAAGCAGAATCTGAGCACCAGAGCCCCCTTCCCTCCTCCTGCTACTCAGAAGCATTGCCTGCCTTTATCTGCAGAAGCAGTGCATAGCCATGATGACACACACCCATGGCAATAATGCAGGGACATTGGGGAAGCATCACAGAGAAACTAATAAAACGGAATGATGTAGAAATGGCTCAGGGCTGCAATGCCTCAAGGACCATGTCTCCCCATATGAACCTACTCAGCATCTGCAACCATCACCTGAGGCCCTTCTTTGTGTGCCTCCTACATCATCACCATCATCACATTTTTTAATTTATATCCCGTCCATCTGGCTGAGTTTCCCCAGCCACTCTGGGCGGCTTCCCACAGAACAGAACATTAAAATGCAATAATCTATTAAACATTAAAAGCTTCCCTAAACAGAAGAGCTCTGAAGGGTGGCAACAGGAGAACGGGCCTTTTCTGTGGTGGCTCCCCATTTGTGGAATGCTCTCTCCAGGGAGGCTTGCCTGGCACCTTTGTTACGTATCTTTACACACCAGGCAAAAACTTTCCTCTATAAACAGGTCTTTGGTCTTTAACTATCTTTGTCCTTTTAAAAGTGGGTGGGATGTTTTAATGTATTGCCCCCCCTTCTTGGTTTTGGGTGCCAGAGCCTGTGGGTGCAAAGCACCCATAATTCCTGGATTTAGTAGAATTTAATGGAGTATTAAGATGGGCTGCCAGACACTGGATTTAGCATGTAGAAATGCATGTCAAACCAAATTCCTGTGTTGGGTAATTGCCTGAGGTGATGGACCATTGAAAAGATGACAAAGGGAGGATGCAGAGCCATTAAGAAAGTGATTGGAAGCCATTAAGGAAAGACTCAGCCGGCCAGCAGATGCGTGCAGCCCTGTCTTGCACTCTGAAAGAGTGAGTCTGAAGAATGCTTTGATGGTGTCAGGAATGCTTTGATGGTGTTTCCTGCTTGGCAGGGGGGTTGGACTGGGTGGCCCTTCTGGTCTCTTCCAACTCTATGATTCTATGAAGACAATGCCAGATTTTTTGTTAGAGGAAGTTTGAGGACTTCAGTTGGCTGTGGCATTGATTGAGGGGGAAATGTGTCAGCCAGAGAAGGGCATCAAAGCACCAGGTGGGCTGAGAGTTTGAATCTGAGTGTAATACTTTGAACCCCTCCAGCATAGGCTCAGGTTGTATATATGTGTAAACCACATATCATGTTTTTGCATCAATTATGAACACACTCAGAGAAACCAACTCTGTGGAGGCCCCAAGGCCACTTTTGAGCATTTCCTATCCTGTCTGTGTGTCATCCATGAGTGAAATCCCATGGATTCCATTTGTGCTTATTTCAACCCTACAATCATAGAATTGTAAGGTTGGATCAGTTCTCTGTTCCTGTCTGTGGCTTGCACACCTGGGTGGTTTGCTCTTTCCTGCACCACATCGTGACCCCAAAGATCTCCCTTCCCTGTCTACCCTCTTGCTTGCACCTCCATTTCTGGAACCTCCATTTCACACCATGTGAAAACATTTTAAGACCATTCTATTCCCCCCTTGCTCCCCAAGGGATGCTTCATTAAATATTTTGCATTGGTAATGAGGGGTTTGCCTTTATCTCTTGGAGTTGTGGTGTTTTGATCACTGTGAGCAAGGTGGACATTTAATGGTATTGTGGTGAAATGTTCATTCTCCTCCTGGGACAAGATGAACAGTTATGAAGAGCAAAGAAGAAAGTGGATGCACCATTAGGAACAATTTCCCACACTCTCCTTCCTTCTCTTAATCTCTCTCTCTATTTTCCCTCTTTCTTGTTTCAGTCTTCTCCTCTTTTGACCTCACCACCAAGATTTATAAGAGTGAGACATCAAAGCAAAGCCTGCAATTAATTGGCATGGCTGATTTTTATATTGCTCACTGTCAAAATCTGATGGAGGGTGGGGGAACCTGGAAGATGCAGGATAGGTTGGGCAGGAACGGATATTATGGAATAACAATTATGCACAGAGCCTCATGGATCATGTCTGAGTTTTGCTGGCCTTCCAACTGGATATTATGTTTCTCTGAATATTCAGGAGTGCCAGTTACTGATGGAGTGCCTGGGATCAGGAGTTACCTCTGTCTCCTCATATAATGAGGAGGCCAAGGAAACCACAAAAATCCCTTACTCCCTTCACAGGAAATGATATCCCCAAACATACACAGGGGCGTATTAAATATAAAATAAATAATTTCCAAGGGATGGTGTGTGTGTGTGTGTGTGTGTGTGTGAAACTATTATGAGCTTGACTCCAAGATAGTGGGGTCTGGATCTAAGTGGTAATGCAGTGTGGGAGCCTTTCGTGCCCCTCCCCATGTTTTGGACTATTATTTCCATCATCCATGATGGGGCTTATGGAAGTTTTAGTTAAGCAACATCTGGAGGGCCAAAGGTTCCCCATCCATGTCCCACCGGGATACAACTTCCCAAACTATCCTCCCCCAGTTCTATATTCAGCTCATTAATACATTTGAGGAAGGGCAATAGCTCAGTGGCAAAGCAGAAGGTCCCAGGTGGGGCTGGGGGACACTTTCAGTCTGAAGCCCTGGGGGAACCATGGCTTGTCCCTGTAGACAATACTGAGCAAGATGAACCAGTGGCCCAATTCCATTTAAGACACCTTCCTATGTTGAAGCAAGGTGAGTGGCTGATATCAAGCATCTTAAACATACTAGAAAGTCACACCAGTTTAATCCCAATTTAACTGTTATGGCTTCCTCAAAGGAATCCTCAGAAATGTAGGAGATGTTGAGAAATTTTTCTTAAAGATTCATAGTTCTGTTCGCAGATATACACATCCAAAAGTTCCCAGCTAATGACTGAGGGTGGTGATTGAGCCAACATTTTAAAATAAAAATGATATTTTTATTAATTTTCAATTAATAACATTCCAAAGGGTAACAAATCAGATCAAATCTTGCCACATCATAATACAAACAATAAAGCCAATTATATGTTCCAAATTAAAAAAAATAATTGAGCCAACTTGATGCAATAGCTTGAGGTCTGGTGAAATCACACACCTGCCCTTCTCTGGAAAGCAGATTGGTTGTTATCCCCCCCCCCCAGGTCATGTCCTAAATACATTAATGGTGTGTGAGAGTGTGGTGACAAGGCAAGAATCTAAGATGGATAAAAATAGAGGCTGAATTAACAGTGAGGGAGAGGGGCAGGGGTGACTCAGTTATGGAGTGGGGGGGGTGCAGCATGCCGTTTGCTCCAATGGCAATGACTTGCATTTGCCAGGAGAGCTGAAAGAAAAGCCAGCTCTGGTCTTGAAGTTGCTGATGCAAGCTAGTAGGGTGACGAGGAAGCAGCTGAGGTAGCTCAGAATGGTGCACACCTCAGGGAGACCTCAGAGGCAGGCTCATCCATCAACTGTCTCAGCACATTCCCCATGACCAAAGTGAGAAGCAATTGCACTCTTTTGTGGCTGGTGTTGTCTCTGTTTTTTGCAACTCTAGTTTACATCTCTCTATCTCTTTCTAACACACACACACACACACACACACACACACACACACACACCATTCTAAGAGCAAACTCAAATGCTGAGGGCCAACTATAGCAAAAACCAGACCATCAAGAATTGAGGAGGAAAGTATCTACATACTCCATCAGGTGCGCAGAATTACGTTTTTTTTTAAAGCAAACTATTCCACTGGGAATTGAGCATGGTGAGTAGGCATAGGAGCATCAGTTGTGAAGTGCAGCGGGGGGGGGGGATGCAGGAAGGGTCTAAAAGAGCATGAACCCAGTCCCCACCTGAAAGGCATGGCCCAGCTCTGATGGGTCTTCCTAACCCAAACCCTGGTGGGCAACAAATGGTAGCCCATGGAAGTTCATTTGCAAGCATTGCTGGTAGAGCTGACATTATAGGGAGCCAGAGCAAGGGCACAGGCAGAACCAAATTTGCAGCATTCATCAGCAGGGGCTGGTCCATTACAGCAAGGAGAGCACTCCCCCACCCATCCCGTTCTGCACTCTGCCAACCCCACACCTGCCTGCCTGCCTTCTTTCTCTGGATGTCAACATCCTCCTCCTTCTCAATGTTGCCCTTGTTGATTTTAGTAGGGAGCATCAGGGGGACAAAACCAGAACCAATTGGCTCTGCCTGTCATTGGCTCTGGTGCCACCTACTGTTGGCCTCCTGCCTTCCAAACAATGGCCACCAGCCAGTGTGAGATTTATCCAACCAGTTCCACTAAATTCTAGCCTGGAACTTATGCATCTCCTCATGTTTTTCCACAATAACTAGTCAAAGCTGGTTTCAGGTCTTCCTTAGTCAGTGTGTGTGTGATTTAAATTTTTGATACCTAGAGCTGCCAGATACTATTAACACCCTCCACAAACACAACAGTTAATTCCTCCCCGCTCAAATACAGTGGTACCTTGGTTTGCAACTGCTTTGGATTACAACCATTTTGGATTACAACCATGTCAAACCTGGAAGTGCATGTCCCTTTTTTTATTACAACCAAGTTTTTTGGGGGAGGCCCCGTTGGCAAAAGCGGGTTACAACCTGTTTTGGTTTAAAAATGGACTTCCGGAATGGATTATGGTTGTAAACCAAGGTACCACTGTATAAGGCATAAAAGAAGAGGCACTTTGGACCACCCTCCACACTGAGATGTAAATCACACTCACACTCATCAAACAACATAAAAAAATTCCTTCAGTAGCACCTTAAAGACCAACTAAGTTTATATTTTGGTATGAGCTTTCGTGTGCATGCACACTTCTTCAGATACAAAAAAATACTTCAGATACTTCAAAAAGTACTTCAGATACTTAAAAATTTTTTTTATTTTGCTTCGACTCAGACCAACACGGCTACCTACCTGTAACTCATCAAACAACAGTTCTGTTACTGAAGCAGCCTGTCAGGAATCTATGAGTCATGCTGGGTCTCCCCCCCCCCCCCCAAACTCCTTCTCACACAACACCATCTGTAGGGTTTGGAATAAAAGGTTTTGTGGCTCATACCATAGATATGGAATCCAGGAAAACAGGGTGAGAGAGAGAGAGAGGGGGGGGGGAAGAGTGATCCAAAGTTTGCCTTGGGAAGGGGCCAAGTTGTGTGATATTGCACTGGCATTTCATTAAAAAAATAGAAATGGAATCTTAATAAAAACTGGGCTGTGGGGGGTGGGGAAATATCTAAGTGGTGGGAATTATTTTGGCATTTTTTTCATGCAATTAAGGAGGGTGCAATCTGAGCATTGTTGTACAGAGTGCTGACAAAGGTAAAATAAAATGAACTTTTGGGTTCCATATTAGTAACTTTTATTGTACTTTCTCTCATATTCACAGATTATTTTCCTCTTCTTGACTCATTTTTCATCTTGGCAACACAAGCCCACACTCCTTAAGCTTTTCAAATCTGAGGAGGAAATAATAATAATAATAATAATTTATTATTTGTACCCCACCACCCGGCTGGGTTTCCCCAGCTACTCTGGGTGGCTTCCAACAAAGATTAAAATACATTAAAATGTCACACATTAAAAACTTCCCTAAACAGGGCTGCCTTTAGGTATTTTCTAAATGTCAGGTAGTTTTTCTCTCTGACCTCTGATGGAAGGGTGTTCCACAGGGCGGGTGCCACTACCGAGAAGGCCCTCTGCCTGGTTCCCTGTAACTTGGCTTCTTGCAGTGAGGGAACCGCCAGAAGGCCCTCGGAGCTGGACCTCAGTGTCTGGGCAGAACGATGGGGGTGGATATGCTCCTTCAGGTATACATTTTACAGTCAACTCCCCACTCGTCTGTGTTCACACTGTGTGTGACGCAAACATGCACATGAGAAACAGTGCTGTAAGGGGTGGGGGCAGAGAGCAGGCCAGAATGGACTTGCACACGGAGACCTAGAATGGAACCCCCATGCAAGTGGGGAGTCCCCTGTAATTCAACTTCTCCTGAATTCTGCATGAACCAGAGAAATTTCTAAAATTAATTTTGAAGTTATAGCAGTGCCAGTTTACAACAGCTCCTGTGGCCCATTGGCCTCTTTCAAACTGCAGATGGACAAATTCATCCATTTCTGCTTCTCCAAGTTTTATTTCTTCCAGTCTTCAATTCACTTATCCACATTACTGTAGCAATTTGCAATTTATTTACTTAAAAAACCCCAAAGCTTCATATTACCTTGGTGGTTGGGAGAAATAGCAGCAGTTTCCAGGAGTGCAGGAGGTGGGGAATGACTTGCATCTTCTGGCCAAAGAGAGCTGGAATTTCCATAACTGGGCACAGAAATGTTAATGAAATAAGACTAACTGCCATATGTCCTTTGCAGAAGAGTCATGATGAGGGAGGACCCAGGTCATGAGGAGGGGGGACCCAGGTGGCGCTGTGGTTAAACCACTGAGCCTAGGGCTTGCTGATCAGAAGGTCGGCGGTTCGAATCCCTGTGACGGGGTGAGCTCCCGTTGCTTGGTCCCAGCTCCTGCCAACCTAGCAGTTTGAAAGCACGTCAAAATGCAAGTAGATAAATAGGTACCGCTACAGCGGGAAGGTAAACGGCCTTTCCATGTGCTGCTCTGGTTTGCCAAAAGCGGATTTGTCATGCTGGCCACATGACCTGGAAGCTGTACGCCGGCTCCCTCGGCCAATAATGCGAGATGAGCACACAACCCCAGAGTCGGTCACGACTGGACCTAAGGTCAGGGGTCCCTTTACATTTACCTTTACCATATGTCCTTTGCAGAAGAGTCATGAGGAGGGAGGATCTGGTTATGGCCCAGAGGAATGAATTATGCATTCCTTGGCCAATAGCACATGAGCAGGCTTTTGAAACAAAGAAAGTCAAAATCAAGAGATAAGGGTATCAAGGCTCCTAATCTGATCTTGTTAAACTCTAAGCTGTGTTTTATCAGTGTTTTCCCCCCATGATAAGTTCAATCACTGGCTCTGTAATTGGGTGTCTTGGGCTACCTCCTGTATCCATGATTTGGTGACAATTGCCAGAGGGGTGATGCACTGCCTTGTCTCATCCCTAATTTTGCCAGCATTGATAAATGCACTCAATCCCACCAACCACCACCAGCATAGTCAAGAAATACTTTATCTGGCAGCTCTGAGCTTCGGGCGACTATTTTGTTGTATGCGAGTAGCGTGGAGGATTTGTGCTGACATCGAGCGGTGGAGGGGTGGGGGCCTTTTAGTGAAAGCTGCATTGTGGCTCCTTCCCACATCATAGAGTTAACATGAGGATCCCTGCGCACATGTAAGGAAAGGAAAGGGCATCACAACAATTCCAAACATCATGCAGAGAGAGGCTGTGGACTGAAATGGTAGTAGACTTTTGGAATGTACTTTGGACTGCAGGGGGCATATTACTGAACTTTCAAGTGAAAAAAGAACTAACTCATCATAGAGAGAGCTGCACAAAACATTGGCAAGGCAAGGCAAGGCAAGGCAAGGCAAGGCAAGGCAAGGCAAGGCAAGGCAAGGCAAGGCAAGGAAGACCTGCTTAAACTGAAGCGCTGGCTTGAAAGGACCAGGTTTTATAGGTCCTGATGTGTTTCCATGGTGAGATCAACTGAGCATTTCAGGCTGATAGCAGTCAGGCCAGTCCTGCAACCAGAGGATGATCTGGACTCCTATGCCCTTGTCTGAAAGGTGCAAGAGATAAAGTGCTGCAGCCTGCCTGTTGGAGATCTCAGGTTAAGAACACACACACACACACACACACACACACACACACACACACACACAGCACTTTACATGCAAAAATACACAACCCATGGCCTCCTCAACCTCTGTGACATATCCACACAGGGAGGTTTTTAGGTGGAAGAGATTTTTAAACCTTCATCACATTTATGTCACACCTTTACTCCATGAAACTCAAGTAGGCATCAGTGGGGCTCTGATAAGGTCTCTCATCTGGACTCGTTCTGGACCCAAACCTGCTTATCTCAAGACAGGTTTCTTTTTTCCAACTCATCTTGTACAGCTTAGCTCTGCCTTGCTCAGGTTTCCCCCTTGTAGCTAAGCTTTGCAAATATCCCAACACCAGGCATTAGGTGTTACATGCCTCATTGCTGGCATTTTGCCACCCTAAAATCCAGCCACTTCCTGGTGCCTGGCATTTTGCACTTTAGAGATGGTGACATTTCATGCATGGCTTTTGTACATTAAAGAAACTGGCATTTCACACCATGGGGACAGTGGTATTTGCAAACCAGGGCACTGGTATTTCATGCATTGTTACCACCCAGCAATTTAAACAAGGCTACGGAGCCGTAAAGATCAAATGGGCCATTTTTGAAGAGGGTGGGGTGGGAATTGTAGAAGATATAAGGGAGAGAAATGTACCCAAGTACCCATAAATATCAATTTAAAGGGGTGTGTGTGTGTATGTGCGTGCACACACACACACAGAGAGAGAGAGAGAGAAGAGAGAGAGGTTTGGAGCCATACTACGTAATTTATTTGCAGTTAGCTCCCTCAAAATCAATGGGGCTGAAGTTGTGGTTAAATTGTTGCACTGATGCCAATGGCAACACAGGGTAACTAACTTACAGTACACTGTTTTCAGTAGGGCTTCCTCTCAGGCCATTCTGCATAGGATAGGGACCCTGGGCACCTCCAGTGACTTAAATATGTCTTTGGAGTCTGATAATGCCTTCAGATTGTCTGGACGGAGGATACAGAGAGAGATGTGAGTGTGCATATAAGCTACTTTACACAAAAGTAAAATTAACATCTGTTGCTCTGCCCACTTTTATCTGGCCCCACCCACCACTCCCTTTTATGGTTCCAGGGAAGCCCCAAACACAGCTTCTGTTCCAGCACAGAGGAAGACATGTCACTGCTTTTCCAGCTCCAGCATCTCTCCAACTCACTCACACAACTATCACAGAGACAGCCCCCCTTGGCCCATTGTTCTCCATCCTGGACTAGTGTCCAGATCAAGGGAAGTAATAGTACAACTCTCCTCTGCCTTGGTCAGACCACACCTGGAACACGGTGTCCAGTTCTGGGCACCACAATTTAAGAAGGATGTTGATAAGCTGGAACGTGTGCAGAGTTGGGCAACCAAGAGGATCAAGGGTCTGGAAACTAAGCCTTCTGAAGAACGGTTGAAGGAGCTGGGTATGTTTAGCCTGGAAAATAGGAGACTGAGAGGAGATATCTTCAAATATCTCAAGGGCTGTCACTTGGAAGCTTGTTTTCTCCTGCTCTGGAGGGTAGGACTCAAACCCATGGCTTCAAGTTAGAAGGAAGGAGATTCTGACTAAAACATTAGAAAGAACCTTCTGACAGTAAGAGTTGTTTGACAGTGGAACAGCATCCATCAGGAGGTGGTGGACTCTCTTTCCATGGAGGTTTTTAAGCAGAGGTTGGATAGCCATCTGTCATGGATGCTTTAGCTGGGATTCCTACATTGCTGGGGGTTGGACTAGATGACTCTTGTGGTACCTTCCAACTCTACAATTCTTGGTGAGGTGGGAAAAGGTCCACCCATTTGTCTCTGTGGCAACAGAGCTCACTGTACAGAAGATGGGTGCTTAGCACCTTTGGCAATCAAGCTAGTCTGGTAGGTCTCCTCTTATAAATATCCTCACAGATACCGGATCACAGGTCTGGAAGGGATCCTGGGGTCATCAAGACTGACCCCCAGTATTTTTCTGGGTTTCGCAGCACACGCATGCGCAGAAGCACTCTACTATGCCACACGCATGCGCAAAAGCAGCACTTCTGGTTGTGAATTCCCAGGATCCGACTGGAGCTCCAGAATGGATCACGTGCACAACCAGAGTACCACTGTAATCCTATCAATGTTCTGCCTTCTTTTGCATTTCTTCCAAGGGCCTGCCAGCCCCACCATTCCGTTTGCTGAGTAATGCCAATCTATATGTAGCTTCATGTGGCTCAGTGGTAGGCAAATATTTCAGAATCACTCAGGGCAAAAGAGTAATCTTAAACCAAGGAACAGAGAAGAAAGAACATCTCAGGCATGTGGGAAAATTAACACCAAAATAGCCTGCGACTTAGCAATTTCTGTCTCCAGCCAAGTCAGCATTTTAGCTATGTCAGGCCAAGACACTCAGCATTCCCAGCAAAACAATTGCAACAACGAATTAGTTGGAAACAGGTATTTTTACTCTCAGACAGAAAGCAAAGCTTTTTATTTCACAGCATCTGGATTCCTCTTTACTGTTCAATGACAGAGGGCTAAATGCTTTCCTTTAAATGTAAAAGCAAGCCCTGGCTTTTCAGCTTATTGCTACTTACTGTAAGCTTGTGCACACGTCATATAGTTTTAAAAGAAAAAGAGACAGAAAGATTTCCTTGTTGAATCTCTCCCAAGATCCATCTTCACAGACCCCACAGTGGGATCTAGGAAGCAGCTTTATACAAAATCTGACCATTGGCCTATCTAGATCAGTATTGTCTACACTGACTGGCAACAGTTCTCCAGAACTGCAGAGTCTGAACCAAACCTACCTGGACATGCTGGGGACCTTCTGCACACAAAGCAAATGCTCTACCAATGAACTATGGCCCTCCCCCTCAAAGCACCCAGTTTGGAGTCTCTACACTGGGATCAGGTTTTGGGGACAAATTCACATCTCTTAGGGTTGGCTAAGAGTGGAAGCTGCTGGTGGGTGGGTGGCACCTGCTATACCAGCCTGGTACCCAGAAGTGCAGCAGAGAATGGTGTCCTTTTATATCAGGATAGGGAAAGGCTGTAGTTCAGTCATAGGGCACATGATTTGTCGGCCAAAGGTCTTGGGTTTAATACCTGGCATCTCCAACTAGAGAGGGGCTAGGTCCTGGGGCCAAGACACACACTGAATTTGAGCAGGATGAACTATCAGAATTTATAACCTAAACATGGAAGTGGCAAACACCTCTCTCCCTCCCCCCCCCTCTCTCCCTCTCTCTCTCATGCCTTCCACACTTTTCGCATCTACCTGATTTTTCAGACCAGCTGGCCAGGAGCCCCTTTCCTTGCCTGGAGCCATCATTTATCTGTTGGAATATCCTTTTGGAGCCTAAGTGAACAAATGCCTGTCTTAACAACAGTAATCCAGTTTGCCTCTGATCTAATGCTAATCAATCCCACTGCTGCAGAGTTGGCTAATAGTATTGAAACAAGTCAATGTCCAGCACTCACCTTGAGAAGCTCAGGGAAGGAAAGTGGGGAAGAGCTTGAGATGTTGACTGTCCATTGATTGACAGTGAAGGTCCAATTTTCTGAGTGCTGCCTTAGAATAGCTAGTCAATATTTCCTTCTCCCTTTCTGCCTAATTTTAACTAAATGAACCATGTCAAATGAGACACCTGTCAGCCACCTTCTTTAACAAGATCTCGCTGAAGGGAGGACAAGAACTAGGTGTACCTGCAGAACCTCATACCATGTCCTGTCCTACCTTGCGCAGGCTCCATAATCAAGTCAGCTTCTTCGCATGCTCAGTGATCTAGGGATTACTCCGTCTGCTCTTTTTCAATTATGTTGCTTCAGTGTTCATGTATTACACTACAAACTGCACCAAATGCATCTATAGAGCATCTATAAAACAGCATACAAATTCTTATTCAACAAATATTCATTTTGCTTGAGAAGAACTATTGATTAATGTGAAGAAATGGCTGTGCAACTGCAACTGTCCTCCTTTTCTAAATAAATCTGCTCTTCCACACCCATTCCCACCACCCTTCTGAGTAATACCCCTCCCCACCCTCCCACTATATATAAGGGTCTGGTGACTTCTGTTTCAGTGTATCTGAAGAAGTGTGCATGCACACAGAAGCTCATACCAATGACAAACTTAGTTGGTCTCTAAGGTGCTACTGGAAGGAATTTTTTTTATTTTGTTTCAAACAATTCTTGTAATGCTTTCCCAGCTTTTTGTAGTATTCTCCAATCATTTAATAAGCACTCATTCAACCTCCATATACGTTGTCCTCTATCCTTTCCCTTCAATGCCAAAAACACTGGATTATGATCAGATAGGGTCTTCAGCTGAAAGAAATAATGTTAGAATATATGGGTGAAAAGATAATAATGTTGGGAGATGTCAATGGAGTTGTCTCTCTGGAACGTGACAGGACACAAAGATGCCCACTGAACAAAACAGCAAAACTACCCCAAACAATATTTCACCTAACAGATACATTCAATTTAATGGATGTATGGAGATTTGAAAATCCAAGAGTAAAGGAATTCACTTATTTTTCAGAGCCGAACCAGTCAGCCATTAGATTGGATATAATTTGGGTATCAAAGGAATTAACATTAAGAATTAGCTAACCCTAACATCCCCTGGGAGCATTTTCTTGTTTTGTTATGAATTTTCATGAACGCTTGAAAGAACAAAGAAAAGGCAGTACACAGAAACAAAATCAAAAATTGAGCATTTTAAACATGAAATTAAAAGAAAGTAGATAAAGAAGAGGAAGGAAAGGGGAAAACTTCTGATTCTCTATCAGCTTAAAAACTTGTGTAAAATTCATTTCAGAATAACATGCAACTTTTCTACTTTCCATAAACCAATAGTTTTTTTCAGTCTTCAAACCCTAATATCACAAGGTAATTTTCTTCGTTGAGCAGAAAGTCCATAAAGGGTTTCCAATCATTAATAAATGTCAATAATGATTTTTCTCTAATTGAGAATGCCAACTTTGCCATCTCAGTCGAATCCATTAAGTTCAATAACCACAATTCCACAGTAGGTAATAATAAGTCCTTCCATCTTTGTGCATATAATAATCTTGCTGCTGTGATCATAGATTGCAGTAATCTTCCATATTCTTTCTTTCTTTATTTATCCCCAGTAGAAAAACCTCTGGCTTCAGTTGAACATTACTCTTTTAAAAAAATAATTAAAAAAAAAATCCACTGGAAGCATTTAAACAAAGTAACACCTCTTCAAAAAAGAGAAACAAATCACCCAAATGACCAAAACAATGACACATGAATATAATAAAAGATGTGAAACACTTAAAAACAAATATACCAGTATAAACATGACAGCAGTTATCAGAAATGTGCATAAATAATTGAGAAATATACAGGAAAAGCCCACTATTTTAAGGTCCAAATGAAAGATGCCCAAAGATCAAAAGGACTTGAATCTAGTCCAAGAAGAAAGCTGCATTCAATGAATTGCAGTTAAGTTCTAGGTCCCCCAGAAAGTCTGAAGAGGCAGTGACTAGAGTCCCTTTTGGGCATTGCAGTTCTGATCATCTTTCAACTCGAGTAGCAAGAAGCCTCCCATCCTTGTGAGTCCTCTCTTCACATCAGTGGCTGTGTTCAGGCACCTGACTGCACATGAAAAGGCACATGCTAAGTGGTTTCTGAACTTGTTCAGCCCACCACTCCCTTAGCTGCATAAACTTATCCCCAGTGCTCCATACCAATTTTGAAAGCGATCAGAGCAGTAAAACTTTAAATACAAAGTGAGGATGGTGTTTTGCTCTAGGCTATAGCCTGATCAATCATAAATGAGCACTCAAAACACTTGAGGGGGGCACCTCCAGCACCACCCTGCCATCCCCTTGACTCTTAACACACCCCTAGGTAGTCCCCGTACCTCCCACTTTGGGTTTCCAAAGTAGACAGAGCAGGAGTCAGCATCTATGGGCTCCTCATCAAAACTTTATGTCAATAGGATGGAAGTCTGCTGATGGTTCTTTTAAAAAGAGTTCTTAACTGAACATGCATAGTAACTGTGAGGGCGCTGATTGTGCTTTCCACAAGTGACGACTACTGACTCCACGGGTACAAATTTACAGTGTTTTATTTACAGCTATATACAAGACAGAGTCCAAGTTCTCATGTCCATTCAGTCTGAGTCAGATTCCAGGAGTGGCGATCTTCAGGCGATCTTCTTGGGTGCCCTTAGTCTCCTCCTCTCCTCTCTGCGCTTTAGATCCCTGTGCTGTTGAGGAGACGGGGCAATGACGTTTCCCTCCCCTCCTGAGCCACTCAAGCATTTGATCAGTGTCCCTAGCATCTGAGACCTCTCCCTCCACAGAGCTCCCTGCCACTCTGACCCCTTGCACCGCCTCACCAGGCTCTCTGCTGGCTCCTGGATAGTGCTCCCTGCATCCCAGAACCCTTGCTCTCCTCCGCTGGGCTCTCTGCTGACGCCTGGTGGTCCCTTGACAGTAATTCCCCCAGAGATTGGAACCCTGATAAGCCAGGACTCCAGATTAGAACCTTGGAAAATCAGGCTTCCCAAAAAATTTGCAGGGGTGCTCAAAATGCATCTTCTTGCCACCCACAGCCTGAAGTGGTTCGGTCCAGAGAAGCTGTACCACTTGTTGGTTCTTCTTCCACACGTGATCTTGGCTAAAGGCAGCATTTGCTTTCTTTCCCTACCCTCCTTTCATTGTCTGCACCAATCAGCTTCTTTCTTAACTCACATATGACTTCCCTTGAAATGCGAATCAATTTCTTCTTTCCATCCTCTCTGCTCACTTTTTTCTCCTTGCCCCTCCTTCCCCCTTTATCAGCTCACTGCCTACAGATTATCCTGTTAAGAGGCAAAATAAGGACTTGTCAACGCTTCTTAGGCAGCCTTTAAGATGAAAATAACTTTCCTAACCTTTTTATAAATGCTTTATTTTCTGCTTCCTTTGCTGCGTCTCAATATAATTTTGACTGTCTTGAGGATCTTCAACACACACAAGGAAAGGAAGGGAGGGAGAATCATAATAATAATAATGAAATGCTATTTCTGACGAGATGATAAAGACCTTAGGTATTACATGCAAAATCTTGCTTTCAAAAGGAGAAATCGAGATGGGTATTTCGTTCACTGTTCAATGCCAGCCCATAATCTCCCTGCATTCTTTTCCTTTTTCTCCTTTGCCTGGCCATGTATGGTAGGTGTGCTTGGTGGAGTGCTCATCTCTCTCAAGCAGCAAGCCTCTTCCCTTACTTCTGCCGCTGGAGCCAATTACCCAACTGCCACTGCTACTTCCAGAGACAGATGGAGGCAAAAGCTGCAGATCCATTTCAATCTTTATCTTCTGCCTGTCTCTGTCTCGTGGTTCTGTCTTTGTGACATATGGGTGTGACAATGAAACCATTTGTGACATATGGGTGTGACAATGAAACCTCAAATATAATGTGGAAATTAGTCCTATATAGCTCAGGCCCACAATAACTCAATCACCACCTCTTTCCATTTGAACCTACCTGGACCCTGAGATGATCCTCTGAGGCCCTTCATTGTATGCCTCCTCTACTGAAGTCCGTAGGGTGGCAACACAGTGGCTTCCCATTTGTGGAATGCTCTCCCCAGGGAGGTTCGCCTGGTGCCTTCATTATACACCTTTAGGTGCCAGGCAAAAATGTTATTCTTCAGCTAGATCTTTGGCTGATTAACATCTTGTTCCACTTCTAAATGTGCTTGTGGGAGGGGGAAAGTGGGGGTTATTGGTTTGTGGTTTTTTTCTGGTTTTTATCATCTATTTTGTGCTTTAATATTATATTTTTGTGTTGTTTACTGCCCTGAAAGCTGGAGATGAAGGGTGGTATACAAATGTAATAAACAAACAAGCAGGGAAATGTCAGGGGACTGCTGTGTGAATACAGCCAGAGAGAGTTAGAGAGAGTACAAAACAAAACAAAAAAACACCCAAGGAGCTGTAATTAAGATGCAATTTGTAAATGTGCTGTAGAAGACTACTTAGGGGTGGACTGAAAAAACTGTGAACCCAACTTACCTTAACAGGTGGTTCAGATGCGTGCTCCCCACTGCACACCAGTTAGCTCCATCTGCCATTGGTTCTGGCCTTGCCTTCTGTTGGACTGCCGGCTTCCCACCCTTCCAGTCCCAAAAGGTATGAGACAATACAGGTTGGTAGTGAAAATTACAACAAAAACATGGCTTACCTGCCCCTTTGATTAGTTGGCAAGCTTTGTTAGGCAAACAGAGTGCAGCCTCAGCCTCTTCTCCAGGGTGTCACGTGTTGGACCAAGCCTGCATTGCTGTCTTACTTGTCTGTCTAATCTCAGAAACCGCTGGCCCAGGACTGGGCTTCCCATCCACACCATTCATTGTTGCCCATGGGATTCCAGTGTGTTCTTTGCATGGGAGGTATAATAAACAGAAGCATCCCATACTTGCCTAGTTCGGCCAGCGTTTCTCCCTCCCCCTTTTCACAGAAGCTGCAATTGCAGTGTATTGTCACCAGCCTCCCACCCCACATTCTGTCTCTCTCAGAGTTATCCATGGTGTTGCTTATCAACTTCACTTAATTTTGTAAATAACCTGACAGTAAACCATACCTCCTGAAGCTGACATGGTGTCTTCCAGCAGATATTTGCATCCAGGTGTGTCATTGGCCTCAGGTATCTTCTGATGGGAAGGTGATGGTCCTCTATTTATTTTACAATGGGAAGGAAATAAGTTAGTGTGCCGTCTGGTTTGCATTTGATAGAGGTTTGTTGTTGCTGCTGCTGCTGCTGTTAGGAATGAGACCCCATCCGCATATTACACAAGAGGCTGCCAATTTGTTACTGGATCAAATTAAATGTGTTGTGATTCCTTTCTAAAGCCATTAACAGCTTGGGGACCAGTTTACTTGAAGGATCTTACCCTATATATGACCCCTCAACCACTTCGATGTGTGGAACTGGCCCTTTAACAAGTACTACATAATCGTTATTCTGCCCTTGCGAAGAATTGATTCTTGCAACTGTGGCAGCTCTTATCCTCTGGAACTCCCTGTATTGTGATGCAGCTCTACAAATCATCAGATCATTGGGGGGGGGGGGGAGCTGTGTGATGACATACTTGCGTTTTTATTATATGGAAGACATGATCCCTGATTGACTAAGATGACATATTGAGAGAGAAAGGAGCCCTACCTGAACTTGGAAAGGGGTGGCACTGAAGCAACACAGTTTGGAGAAAGAATGACTGTGAATAGTTACAGAAATTTCTCAAAAGTAGGGAGTTTTAAGGAACAACCCCTCCCCCAAAGAAGCATGCCTTTGTGAGTCCAAAATGTTTGTCTTCAGGTCATGTCAAATGTGGACTGTTGCTACTTGAAAGTTGTTGACTATTGACCTCTAGACTAGATAATGCCTGACTGCCAAGCTTGTGTATCTCTATAAACATTTGCAGAAAAGAGGGATTTTAATGTTTGGGGTTGTTGTTTTGGGGTGTGTTTTTTTAGGGGGTAGGGTTGTTGTTCTGATTTTTAAGGGAGGGGGATTTGTTCCAGATCTAGGGTCCATAGGAGGGGATGTCTGCTTTTAGGCACCAGGTAAAACCTTTTATTTTTTTTAAAAAAATTGCTCAGGCCTTTGGTCCTTAATTTGGAAGGTAGAGTTAAGACCATGTCTGCTTTTTATGCTCATCCTAAGTGGGGTGGGTTGTTATGTTTGCATATATTTTTCGACGAGCACTTTAGGTCTTGTTTGCTTTTTTAAATACATGGTTTTAGTTTTTCTGGATATTTCTATATTTGTCCTGTAAGCTGTTTTGAGAAATCTCAGTGTAAAAACAAAAAGATGCTAAATACAATAATTTATTATGGTGCTTCAGAAACAGAAATTTGGGGAGGGGGGAGGGCACTGATGGCTCCATTTTCACCCCTCTGACTCTTGAGAAAGCTTATGGGGTGAGCATTTTCTGTCCTCCAGGAAATTCATTCTTCTGCTTTAGCAAAAGGGACCCCCCCCCCAGCCCGACTGCCATTAATTCTCCAACTGGGAGATGAAGGCTCTCTTCCCTCTGTTGCCCAGAAAGCTATCTTGGCAGGAGGTTGGCGACAGCTCAAACCTGTACCTGCTTCCAGCATATCATCATATTAGCCATCCACTCAGCGACCCTGACACCAAGAAAGACTACAACTTATCACTACCTTCTCTGTGCCACAGATTTCTTTCTTTTTTAAAAAAGGAAGGAAGGACACAGGAGGGTGGGGGTTAAGCTTGTTGCTCACTTGTTCCACTGGTGTTTTGCAGAGCCAATTCTAAGTTTGCTGTGTAGAGAGAGAGAGCTGAGTGTTGCATTATATGCACTGACAGGCAGCCTTTATATAGTGTGTCCTTTCCTTCACTGTGTCTTATTCCCCTGTTTTGTGATTCTATTGGTTAATAATCTCAGCCCTCGAATGCTCCTCTTGTTATGCAGATGATACATTGATCTCCTGTCCTCCCTGCCAAGTATCTTCCACCTGCAAGAGCAACAGCAGTAAACATATTCTAATATGCTGGATTCATTGTGTTGCGTGCTCAAGCACAATAGTCCCTGGTATAGGAATATAGATTTAGGCACTTCACAACCGGTCCAAGGCTATCAAGTTCCATGGGATATTGAAGCTCATAAAGGGAAGCACAGAGCAGGCAAAAGGAGGAGTCTGGATGGCTCAAATGTGGCCCTGCAGGCTGAAGTCTCCTCCTTCCCCCAAGGAAGCTACAGAAGATGTTGTCTCTGCAGGGAGCTAGAGCCAAAAAAAACTTGATGTAGACTGGCAAGACCTCCTGGAGGAGAAGGCTGCCAAGTTAAAGCGTCCTCATGTTGCTTTCCAGCCTGACTTCTGCGAGGTTAGTGAACTAGAGGTATGGCAAGGGTGGTGGCATGGCTGTGTCTTCTGCTTGGAAGGGACCCAGCAAGGTCCTGATGGCTCACCCTCCCCTCATTCCCAAGGAAGCACCATGAACCTCATTTTCATCAAAGTTCTCCACTGTGCACTGGAGGGTCTCCAGGTTATGGGGACATGGAATATTTTGTCTACTGGTGCCCCCCTACCCATTCAAAGGAGCAGAGCAGCCATGATTCCCCCCCCCACATGCTCACACATTTGGGCTAAGAATGTGGGTGCAATCCAGTATACAGGTAAATCCAGCATTTAGGCACTATTATTGTGTCAGTGATATATTGCAGAATACCCCTGCAAACACACACACACACACACACACACACACACACACACACACTACCAAGCTCAGGGTTGTCTAAAGATGATTGTTCCACCGGTGATATATAGGACCAGAATTCAGGAGATAAGTTAGAAACAAGGAGCCTCTTTGGTCAACTGGGGCACTTGGATCACATGAAGTAGCTGAAACACACAAGGTATTGGAACTGTAGGTTTGCATGAGCCTCTCACTAGCAAGCCAGAAACTGCTTAGTTGCAAAGGGCTTAGGAATAGAAATTTGTGCGCTCATATTGCCTTAAATGAGGCCTGGCTGGATAAAACTGACTTTGCAGACCCAAATCCCTTAATCTCTGGCATACTTAACTGCATTAGCCAGATTACAGGAGTTGCACCCACGGTAATTGCACTCAATGAAAAACCTGTGTGCAATTTCACACTAAAAAGGAGAAGAATAAAAGAGGCAGCTATCAGTTCACTGTAACCCCCCTGCAACTGTAGCTCAGTAAACAGGTAGGATGTGCTGTAAGGACCTGTAAAGATGTAAACAGGCATTCAAAATGGTGGGCATTGCTTTGTCAAGAAATGACCAAGATACTCAAACATCTCATTCAAACTTTATTGCAGCTTTGTTTACTAAATCTGTGGGATGATCAATTGAAAGGTTTAAACTCTCAGGAACCCCTGGCATGGATGCTGCTAAAGTGGGGTTAAGCCAAATGCACAAACTTCTGTTGCATCAGAGGTTCTGATATAACTCTGTTGGCCATTTTCTGCCCTGTAGCTCTGATGCAACAGCTGTAGATGGGAAATTTGGAAACGAATCCATCTCACTTGCTTAAAAGAGGCAATTTGGCTTCCACCTAATCCAGAATGCAGCAGCTAGACTGGGGACTGGGAGCGGCTGCCAAGACCATACAACACTGATCCCACAAGACCTACATTGGCTCCCAGTATGTTTCCGAGCACAATTCAAAGTGTTGGTGCTGACCTTGAAAGCCCTAAACGGCCTCGGTCCAGTATACCTGAAGGAGCGTCTCCACCCCCACCATTAAGCCCGGACACTGAGATCCAGCGCCGAGGGCCTTCTGGTGGTTCCCTTGTTGCGAGAAGCCAAGTTGCAGGGAACCAGGCAGAGGGCCTTCTTGGTAGTGGCGCCCGCCCTGTTGAACACCCTCCCATCGGAGGTCAAGGAGATAAACAACTACCTGACATTTAGAAAACATCTGAAGGCAGCCCTGTTTAGGGAAGTTTTTAATGTATTTTAATCTTTGTTGGAAACCACCCAGAGTGGCTGGGGAAACCCAGCCGGATGGGCGGGGTACAAATAATATATTATTATTATTATTATTATTATTATTATTATTATTATTATTATTACCCTGTTTCTCATATTTTAAGACATACCCATAAAATAAGCCATAGCAGGATTTTTAAGCATTCAAGGAATATAAGCCATACCCGAAAATAAGACATAGTGATAGGCGCAGCAGCAATGCTGGCCGCAGGAGGAAGTGGAGGAAAAAAATAAGACATCCCTTGAAAATAAGCCATAGTGTGTTTTTTTGAGGAAAAAATAAATATAAGACATGTCTTATAATATGAGAAACACGGTATTATTATTATTTCTAAGAGCTTGTAAACATAAAAAGGCTGCATGATAAGTGGCAAGGTTAGGGAAATGGAAAACTGCCTGCCCCCTTTTTGTCCCTCTGCTGACAAGCATAGTTCTGGAACATGAGTGACATGTTAATTTATCACCCCACAGAAAATTGCTGAGCATTGGAGTTATTTTGTGGAAACAGATAATTGGGGCAGTTACTTGCAGGCCTCTAATTAAATAAATAAAATGAGGTAAAATGTTCATTTTAATTGTGTTAACTCTACCCTAAAGGGAAAAAAATCTAATTCTTTCAGCGTTTCAAATCTGCAGTCATCTGGGATAATAGCATGTCCATGTTAACCTGCTTAATTTTGCATAATTTGTTTGGGGAGCCAAATGCAGATACAGTGGTACCTTGGTTCTCAAACTTAATCCCTTCTGGAAGTCTGTTCCAAAACCAAAGCATTCCAAAACCAAGGCACAATTTCCCATAGGAAGTAATGCAAAACGGATTAATCCGTTCCAGACTATTAAAAACAATGCCTAAAACAGCAAATTAACATGAATTTTAGTATCTAATGCAGACATAGGCAAACCTGGCCCTCCAGATGTTTTGGGACTACAACTCCATCACCCCTAGCTAATAGGACCAGTGGTCAGGAATGATGGGAGTTGTAGTCCCAAAACATCTGGAGGGCCGAATTTGCCTATGCCTGATCTAATGAGACCATTGATCCATAAAATGAAAGCAATAATCAATGTACTATACTATAAAATAAATAAGACAATATTGTAGATGATAAAAATTAAAATTATTATTATTTCTTCCCTGCAATGATGAAAGTCATTGCTTGGGTGGGGGGCTTTTATCCATTTCTGCAGTTACTTAATCAATCAATCAGTAGTTGAACTGGGTTCCAAACAGTCACAAAAACAAACTGAAAAAGCCACAAAAATGCAAAATAAATAGCAAAAACAAAAGCGTTTGACTTCAGAAATGTTTGAAAACTAAGGTGCAGTTCCTGATTGGTGCAGGCGCCCCAGAAACAATATCCGACAACTGCATCGGACATTCGGCTTCCAAAAAGCATTCAAAAACTGGAACACTTACTTCCGGATTTTTGGCGTTTGGGAACCAAGGTGTTTGAGAACCAAGGTACCACTGTATGCTCCTTCCTGCACTGTTTGTGGGCTTTCTAGAAGCATCTGGCTGGCTATTGTTGGGACCAGGATGTTGCAAATGGGTTGCTAAATGGATGCTTAGTCTGATCCAGCAGGGCTCTGCTAGGTTCTTAATGTCAGGGACTGGCATTGTTGGGCATCTGCTGAACTGTACCCTCCTGTGTGGGGGGGGGGCATTTGTGATCTTCAGAGACCACATGATCCTCACTGTCCCTGCCTTCTGCAAACATGGGAGCTGTGACAAAAGTAAACAGGTGGAGTGGCATCCCACCCTTGTTTTGTGATCTACATCTGGGCTTTTGTGTGAATTGAACCCATAAGAAGATTCCAGTTAGAGCAAGCGAAAAGCTCATCTAGGTCAGCATCCTTGTCCTCCCAGTGGCCAGCCAGATGCCTTTGGGAAGCCATGGATGCAGTTTTTATTCCCAGCAAGCCTGCAACACTATAATGAGAACATTCCATTGTGGTCAGCAACCACTGAGAACCTTCTTCTCCATGAATTTGTCTAATCCTCTTTTAAAGCCACCAAGGCTTGTGGGCACCACTGCCTCTTGAGCAAAAAAATTGCATGGTTTAACCATGTGTTGTGTGAAGAAGTACTGTCTTTTGTCTGTCCTGATCCTTCCAACATTCAGCTTCATTGGCTCAGAGTGAGGTCAAATAACTTGCCAGTGGCACTAATAGTGATGGGGAAGAAGTGGGAACACTCAGAGAAGGAGGCCCACCTATGATGTTTTGCCCAAGTTCTTCCCACAAAGAACCTGGAGATTGCACTATTAGCCTCCCTCCCCAAACCAGACTCCCTCCCCAAATTATGGCTTCCAGAGTTCCCCTTTGGGCAGCTTGCTAAACCAGTTTAGATCTGTGGTGGTTGCCAAAAAGAGCACCTTTCATTGCCGTGTCTTATGGAATCAGGCCACTTATTTGCCTGGCTCAGCATTGCCTTCAGGCTTTCATACAGGAGTCTTTCTCAGCCCGACTTGGAGATATCAGGGGCTGAACTTAACACTTTTTGCATACAAAGCATGTTCTCTGCCACTGAGCTACAGCTTTCCCCCAAAGATTACACAAATATCTACAGAGAGCTGTAATGCAGCAAGAAATATGTGTGCAAACCAAGGGCAGGCCATCGTGCACGAGAACTGTGCATGTGTGTCTTTTACATGCTGAAAAAGACATGCTCAAAATTCATGTGTATGAGTTTGTGTGTGGCTGTTATTGGGTTGTTTAATTTTAAAATATTTATATCCCACCTCTCACATTTTAAGGCAGCTTGCAATATCATTAAATTAGCAATGCATGATTTAATAAAATGAAAAACCTACTAGAAAGAGTAGAAATATACCAGCAGCAAAAAGACAAGCTAACAGCACAATCCTTTCCATGTCTACTCAGAAGTAAGTCCCACTGAGTTCAGGGAAGTGTGTATAGGTTTGCTGCCTGCCATCAACAGCCTTTGCTTACATTTAAAGCCAGTAGCAAGGTACTGTGTGTGTGTGGGGGGGGGGAGAACACATGTGGTACCAAATCCCATTACAGGCTTAAGAACATAAGAAGAGCCTTGGTGGGTCAGACCAATTTCCTAGATCTAGTCCAGCATCTTGTTCTCCCAGTGGCCCATCAGATGCTTTTGAGAAGCCAACAAACAGGACACGAGAATAGTAGCACTTTGGGCCGCAAGCCCCACCAGCCCCAGCCAGTTTGGCCAGTGGTTGGGGGTGATGGGACTTGTAATCCAACAACATCTGGAGGGCACTTGGTTGGGGAAGACTGATCTGCAACCTGGAGTTTCAATGTAGTTCTGCTCAGAGTTATTTCCCCAGCCATGGTGTGAGAACGCAGACCCAGCTGGCAAAAGCTGTTGCTGGCATGGGCAGCAACCACTAATGACCCTGGGGAGTTCATGATGGAACAGAACAGTCCATCATCTTTACAACTGATTGATTGAATATAGCATGCCCATTGTAGCCTCTTTTTATGGAGTCAGTTCTGGAATGGTGAAGAATGCTTTATTGTCTAAGGAATACTTATGGAAACAAGCTCAATGGTTTAATAGGAAACACCTGGAGATGCCGCCCAGGAAGGTGCTGTAAATTCCACCATCCCTTGTATTTATGAGGCTTTTCTTCCCCACTGTTATTTATAGTTTTCCAGATTCACTGTAGCTCCTTTACATAGATTAGCATAGAGTGATTTATGAGTCAGAAACATCTTGAGAGGAGGAGGTGAAAATGGACAGTTTTTTGTGGATTCCAGCACAAGCCTTTTGCAAAAAACATATCTTCTTCCTGTTATGAAGAATTTAAGAAGAGTCCTGCTGGATCAGACCAAACACTTCTGTAATTTTAGCATTCTGTTATTACAGTTACTTATGCAGAGGGAGAGGGACATGAGATACTTTAGGGGTGGGTGGCTTTAAGAAGGGGGCAGCAAAGACACCTCTGCTAGGTCCTTCCTGTACTGCAGGGACGGGGAATTTGTAATCTGTGGCCCCCCAGGCATTGCTGAACAACAGCTCCTACCATCCCTGATCCTTGGCCATGCTGGCTGAGACCGATGGGAGCTGGAGTTCAGCAACACTTGAAGGGTTATGGTTCCCCATCCCTGCTGAACTATGGACAACCGTCAATGTCCATAGGGCATCAAGCAGGAAGAGTGTGTGGGGAGCAGCCAAGGCAGGCAATGCCAAGGCAGAAACTGGTGATTTAGGAATAGAGATGAGACAGAAAGTCATGGGTGGAGCTGGATCAGAACCCAGTAATTGAAACTGGAGTCATAAGCAGGTAGGTCAGGGGCAGAATGTGGATTATGGATGCACATGGAGTGGCTCATACAGTGGGACTGAACATTCACCTGGGGGCATTGTCCTTCCTCCATTCCTTTCTTCTCTCCCTCTCCCCCTCTCCCCTCTTGCGTGGGGCACACACATGCACACACACACCCTATCCCAAGTTCTTCTGGCAGAAATGGCTGATCTTTCTTTCATGCAGTTCTGGACTCATCATAGAGAAACTTCCTGGTTCATCAAACCTGATACAAAGAGGGAATTAAGTAATTCACCAAATTAAATAATTTTAATATTTATGGAAAATAGAATGTAAGATAACAGCACCTTCCAATAGTAGAATTCCCATGCAGCAGTAGACTGGCAAGCAGACCACCAGTCTCTGGGGATAGCTCACCTGCCACTTCTCCTGTTTCATAGCCTCATAGGAGCATGCAGCTGCAGAATCAGCCATGGCCCTGGTGTGGACGGGATTGCAAACAACTCTCACAAGGGTGATTGGAATCACCAGCACGGAAGGCCCTACCGGCTGATCTTGGTCCTTGGCTTAGCGGTTTTTCTAGCTAAGCTATGGTAGCTGAACCTCCTGAAGAGCTGTCCATGGTCCTGACTGGAGTGGACAAAACTTTATTTATCTGCTTCCCCTGCAAGCCCTGAAGCTCAAAAGAACAGGATAGGTAAGACAGAAGAAGGCTGGGCTCTGAGCTTCGATCTTGCTAGTGTCCTAGCAAGATCAGATCCTCACCTCCTTCTAACTTCTCTCTCTCCTGTGCAAAATTGGGGAGAGGGAAACAATGAACTGTTCTGTTTCTTTTTCTTCTAAGCTTTCTTCTCTTCACCATAATAGTTAGAAAATCAATAAGGGAAATTAGAGGTAATAATATTAATAATAATATATTAATTTATTATTTGTACCCCGCCCATCCAGTGACTCTGGGCGGATTAAAATACATTAAAATGTCACACATTAAAAACTTCCCTAAACAGGGCTGCCATCAGATGCTTTCTAAATGCCAGGTAGTTGTTTAGAGGTGGGGATATGAATGGAATGCTTCTAGAGTTAGAAGACAGAGGCACCCTGGATGCATCTGCATAGCTTTATTTCCCTTTTCTTGCATGGGAAAAAAGACGCGGGGGAGTGAGTTGATTATATTGAGTTTACCTCCTACATTTTGGTTGGAGATCAATTTTAATGAATTTAACAGGGCCCCAGTGTTAGAAGACAAGAGGAGGGCTGCTGGGGAAGGAGAGCAGAACAGAAAGAGGTTTATTTCCTTGCACTAACATGATTACACTGCCACCTGGCAGGGGAAACACCCCTTGGCATCCTCTCATCTCTGTGCACTCCCTTTCCCTGGCTCTCTGCCAACTGGACTGGAAAGCGAAGGAAGGGCTGCTGGATCCCTGCTGGCACTGCAGATAGATAGTTCTCCATTCAGAGTGGTGCCATTGGCTGAAAGCAGGAGGCGGCACACTATTTAAAGCAGTTTTTCATAGCTAGAGTGTGTGTGATAATGACTAAGGTTCCCATCATAAGCCCATTTGCTAGAACGTTTAAGTCCAATTGAACTCAGAGAAACTTATGAATGGCATGCTCAGGATTGCACTGTAAAAGGGTGACATGATGGAGCAGGAATGAAGATGCAATGGGCCTCCAGACCTTCTTGGACTTCAACTCCCATGTTTAAGCTGTCAACAGTGCCTTTTCTAAATGTAGCACATTTTTTCTTCTCTAGACCTTCAAAAGAAATATTTCTGCACTTTCTTTTCCTTTTTTGCTTGCTTCCCCACCCCCCACCCCGGCTAGTACAGGAAAACAGAAACATTTGGCAATTGCGCCATATTGTGGATGACTAATAGGTTGTCTTATTCATACAGAGAACTGAGAACATTGCTTTAAAAAACACGCACACCAATATATGCAGATTTGTGCATGAATCTAAAGTTCTCATTTTTCTGGGAAAATGTATGAGGGCTTTTTTCCTCATCCCACACCACAAGAAGGCCACTTTGCATAATTTTCTCTGAATATTGTCCACCATGTTTGTGTGTGGCAACAGCCATCGCCCACACCGCATGTCCACACAATGCCCTGAATCCCAGAATGATCTCAGGTCTGGGGCATTGCAGAGAACAGGAAACACCCTCCGGTGGTTGTTGTTGTTGTTGCTGCTGCTGCTGGACACCTCCAACCAAAACAATCCTGGTACTGCTGCTAATGGTGAATCCCACCCCCTCAGAAACTGTGGGTTAATTTCTCCTCCTCCTGGAGGAATGCAGAGAAATGCCCCACTCCAATTTCTGAACCCACCGTGTGAATATTTTTTGAGGGGTCTTTTGCATATACCGTAGCTCTAGTTACATACATTGTGCCTAGATTACTAAAATGGGAGTGGACACTTGGGCCATTACAGCAGTGACCTGAGCATCAGCAAGAATATAATTCATTGGCATATATGCATACACAACATTATATACATTACTTGCCAGTCCGTCCGTAACTGTTTAGTCACTGTGTAATCCAGGGGTGGGCAAACCTGTGACCTGCCACATGATTTTGGACTGTAGCTCCTATTATCCCTGATCGTTGGCCAGTCTCACTAGTGCTGATGGGAGCTGGAATCCATAATGCATTGGGATTCTGCCATAAGGTTCTGAACCTCTAATAATTCCTTGCCACACCTGCCTCTTAGTAGAGCAGTGGGCTTTGCAAATGTGTTCTTGGTGAGGGTTCATTGAAAGCTTAACAGCGGGTTCAAAGGAGGGCAACACAGAGGATCCGTGATATTGAAAAGAAGTCTGATGAGGAATTGTTAAAGGAACTAGTAAGGAGCTGACATAAGAGGGCACACAGAAGAGGGCAGCAGCCCTGTTGGTGTCCCAGAGGTGAGGACCCACTCTAACGGGCTTAATTTACATAGGGGAGGTTTGGGTTTATGGAAAGCGTAGTTCAGCAATGGACTGAGTGGTCCAGAGGACTGCTGGCCTCTTTATCACTGGAGCTTTTCCAGTCAAGGCTGAGCAGCCTTCTGCTGTGCATGTTCCAGCTCTGAGTTTCCTGCATCAAACAAGGAGTTTGGCCACAGAGTCCTTCTTGCCAATCTTGGAAAGAGCAGGGTGTTCTGCATGGCCCTGCTGCTTGTCTTTTCAGCCCCAAGGGAAGGCGGGTGGCAATGTTGCAGGCCAGAACATTTCTGGTGGTGGAGGAAGTGGTGGCTGGGAGGAGTGCTGCTTCTTGCGCCTCCACTGCCTGAGGCAGGTGCTTCCCCCCTGCCATGTAGGTGGGCCAGCTCTGCTTACCACTGCCTAGTCCTCTGTGTTTACCACATGTATCCCTGGTCTGAGGCTTGGGAAAGTATAGAGAGGCATTCCCCTTTCCTAAAATGTTGGTGTGAAATGTTTGATCCTGTGAATGGGCCGTTTGCTTATCCATTCCCCTCTTTTGTTCTTTCATAGGTTTCTTCTCTACACAGAAGGTCCTGGGCAGATTTCTGACATCAGTAAGTGCTGTAGACTGTTTCCTTCTCCCAGTTACAATTTTGTGTTGGTGTTGCCCTTCTGAATAACTTCATCACACATCTCAGGACGCATTCACACCATGCATTTAGGGCTTATGCAACTTTAAACACTCCTGGCTTTCACTCCCCTTGCAAGAATCCTGGGAGCAGGAGCTTGTTAGGGGTGCTGAGAGTTGTTAGGGGGTTCCTAGCCCCCTCACAGAGCTACAGCACCAAAAGTTCCCTGTGAAGAGACTCTCAAACCATTCCAAAATTATTGGGCTATGATTGTTTATAATAGTATCATGGCACTTTAAATGTATAGATCAAAGCAATCTTTTTCTATGTGGCGACCAGCACCCAGGTCTGCAAAACTGCTCACCAATCTAGCCAAATGTGTCTCACCAGCAACATATGGTGGTCCATCAGAATCTTAACAAACCAATGAAGGGGTTCTTGTACACTTATTGAGCTACAGTAATGAGCTGGATTTGGCTTTCTGTGTGAGTCACAAGTTGTGAAGTTGTGCTGCTCTAAAAAATGTGGTTTGCCACTTGCTGGTTGAGAATGTTGTGAATATGAAATACTCGTCTCACTAAAAAAAGTCCCAAAGCAACATACAAGGAACAGCAGACCACAAACCATTTTTGCTTATGGCCTACGCAGTTGTTCTGTCCCTCAGCACATGCAGAGGATCATTCTTTACATGGAATGTAATTCAAAACTTTCTGCAATGTTTTTATTTTACATCCACGGGATATGCCTTCCTCACTCTGCACTGGCAGATCTTGAAGGATGTCAAATGGATAATTCAATTAAGATGGTGATGTGATTCAGGATGAAAAGGTGGATTCGTCAGCTCCAAGATCAGCCCCTAAAGCTTTGGATTCTCAGCATCCAGACACACCTTCTTGAAAGTTCAGAAGGCAGATGGTGATGTGAGGCATCTAACCCAGCTAGAACTTGCCCTCAGGAGCCCAGGGAGGTGTGTGGCTTACATAAAGAACAAGCAGGATATTTGGAGCCTATAAAGAAATGTGAAAGACCAAAGAGGGGTGATATCTGGGCCAGATGAGCGGGTGGCATCATCAGTGACCTTTTCAGCAACAGGGTTGTTTCAGAGCTATAGTTTTTTTGGCTTCTTTTCTACATCTACTTGCTGTTTCATTTACTTCCTGTTTGCAGTGTTAGCAGATCTTGTGCAAGCAATTTGGGTTGGGTCTCTATAGCAATTTAATGGAAAGGAGAAAGGCCTTGGGATGGTCTACATCCACAACTTCTTGCCTCATTTCACGTCTGTTTTCATGTGTGATGGAAAGTCCCTTCTGATTCAAGTAACTTGCAATGCTGATAAGAGAACATATGGACTTTAAAAGGTGCCCTGCTGGATCAGGCCCATGGCCCATCTAGTCCACATCCCATTTGCAAAGGGGCCAACCAGATGCCTCTGGGAATCCAGCAAGCAGGATTTGAGAGCAAGACCCCTCTCCTCTCCTCTCCTCTCCTGCAATTTCCAGCAACTGGGACTCAGAAGCCTTGCTGCCCCCAGCTGTGGAATCATCCTGGCTAATTGCCATTGATAGAATTAGTCTAATTCTCTTTTAGAGCCATCCTGCTCTCATAGTAGCCACTCAGATGCTCCTGGGGAGCATTAATTGAGTGCAACAATGCTCTCCCCACTTGTGATTAGCAACATCTGATCTACAGAGACATACTGCCTTCAGTACTGGAGAGCGTACAGGAACTTTATGTCTAGTAGCCATTGATACCTGTATCCTTCATGAAATCCTCTAAGCCACTATGAAAGCCACCCAAGTTGGTGGCCATCACCCCCTCCAGTGGGAGGGAGTTCCATGGTTTAATGATGTGCAGTGCCCTGAATCTTCCAGCATTCAGCTTCCCTGGGTGGCCCCATGTTCAGGAGCATAGGAAGGGGGGGCAGTGGGGCAGCTTGCTCCAGGTGTCATCACTCTGGGGAGTGACAAAAAGGCACACCACAGGGGGGCTCGCTCCACCGCCCCCGTGCATGGCGGATTGCCCTGCCACCGCTGTCAAACGTGGTGAATCGTCCCGCCATCACGTGCAATGGATTGCCAAGCCGCTGCTGTTTTGCACAGTGGGTTGCCAAGCCACCACTGCTACGCATGCTGGATCGCACCGCCCCCCACTCAGCTTGCACCCCCCCCGGGTGCATGGCATGGCCGCCGCTCCAGGCACTATGCAGCTAACTCCACCACTGCCCAAGTTCTATGACCTTTTTAGGCCAAAGGGGTTGCTTTCTCTCATGAGCATTATCCGAGGGCCGCATTCTAGTGGTGTCTGGGGCCAGAGGCAAAAGGGAGTGGAACAACCTTTCTACAGTAGGCTAGTTTCTACATGCTCTCACACTGCATGCTCTAGCCTCCATCGTTATTTATCTGTTTGTAACATTTATAGCCTTCTCCAAGGAGCTTAAGATGGCGCCTGTGGTTCTCCCCCTCCTCATTGATCCCCCACAACAATCCTGTGAGGTTGGTTAGGTGGAGAGGCAATTACTGGCCCAAGGCCACCCAGTGAGCTTCGTGACTCAGTGGGGATTGGAACCCGGGTCTCACAGGACCTATTCCAACACTCTAAGTGCTGCAGCACTCTCGCTCCAAGGCAAGAAAGAGGCGCTAACAGATTTCAAGGGCATCTTCTAACTGGTAGAGACACTCCAGTTAGAGACTGTGAAGGCTAGAGCCTTCAGAAAGTGGTGCAGTGGTGGGAGGGTGGCCTGGTAGGGAAATGGTCATCCCTGCTTTGTAGTAGTGTCGAGAATGGTGGAATCTGATAAGTAATATTAACATCATGGTGGCTGCTAAATTCAGGGGTTTTAAAGTAAGGTTTGTCTATTTCATGCAGGCATTCTATCCCTGGGCATCACACATTGGTGATAGCCCTCATCAAGATTCATGACCTGCTTGTTACCTGATTAGCCATGGAATCGTAACCAGAATGCTGTGTTGGCATTTCATCCAGCTCATCTTATTTACAGTGTATTGACTAAAATTTGGAAACCTTAAAAAGCACACCTGCTGAATCTTTTTCTTCACCATTCAGATTTCTTTATATTTTAAGCAGTGGAATTAGCTTTATTAATAGCATAAGAATTTGATGATCTTTTCTGTTCTATGTTTAAATAATACATTTGTCTTGCAAATGATAACATGGAGCAGAGAAAGGAAGAGTTTGCATATTGGCAGAGCAATTACCTTCTGGGGGGAATGGAATGGGGCTGTTTGCCTGTGGCTGGAAAACCAGCAATGAAAAATATATATACCCATACGCATGATAGAATCATAGATCTGTAGTACTGGAAGGGACCTCAGATTCAATCCCCTGCAATGTAGGAATCACAATTAAGAATCACTGTCAGATGGCCATCCTGCCTCTTTTTAAAAACCTCCAATGATGGGATGTCCAGCACCTTTCATAGTGGCCAATTCCATAGCTCTTACTGTCAGAAAGTTTTTCCTCATGTCTTCCTAGGGTGCTTTATGTGCTTGTCTTGGTATGAATGCCTTTATTAGATGGTAGACACCTCAACCCAAAGGGCAGCAGTGTTAACAGAGAAATCACTGAAGGTGCTGGTGCTAGTCAGAAAGATATGAGAGGGAGAGGACTAGTAGAGCTGCCAAAATTGCTAGTTCCCTGGTTTGGAGAACAATTTTGCCTACCTTGGGGTGGAGAACCTGTGGCCCTCCAGATGTTGTTGGCCTCCCACTCCCCTCACCCCTCACCATGGGCCATGCTGGCTTGGGCTTGTGGAGGCTAGAGTCCAGAAACATCTGGAGGCCACAGGCCCTGCCCCTAATGCTCAGAAGCAGCTGGTATAGCTTAAAAAAAATATCTATGGGAACCACCTCTTCCATTGTCAGCTCCAGCTCTTGAAATACAATGCTTCTTTGCAATTTAATATTGATTGTTGTCAAAAGTTTGTCTGCCTTGATTAGTGTGCATGGGTCCTGTCCTATGCTACGACTGAAAACTCTGTGAGTGGCCAGGGCTGTAACCAAAGAAGCGGAATAGTCCTTAATTGTCTGGAAGCTCTCTCCTGTCTTGGGAATGTGACACCATAATAATAATAATAATAATAATAATAATAATAATAATAATAATAATAATAATAGATTATTATTATTATTTATATCCCATCCATCTGGCTGGGTTTCACCAGCCATTCTGGGCGGCTCCCAATCGAATATTAAAAACACAATACAGCATTAAACATTAAAAACTTCCCTAAACAGAGCTGCCTTCAGATGTCTTTTAAAAGTAGGATAGTTGCTTATTTCCTTGATGGGAGGGTGTTCCACAGGGCAGGCGCCACTACTGAGAAGGCCCTCTGCCTTCCAAGCCTGTTGTTGTTTGAGTTGGCAGCGAAAAACCACGGCAGAGAGGTCACTGGCTGGAAGTGAAGCACCTTGAGGTACAGTTGGTTGCACTGGGAATCTCAACCAGCCTGCTGTAGGAGACTGTTGGCATCTATTATGTGCTGCTTGGATTATTGCAAATATAGCCACACCTTGCAAGTCAAACAGAATCCATTCCGGAAGTCCGTTAAACTTCCAAAATGTTCAAAAACCAAAAGGCAGCTTCTGATTGGCTGCAGGAAGCTCCTGTAGCCAATCAGAAGCCATGGATGCCCCATCAGACGTTTGGGTTCCAAAAGAACATTTGCAAACTGGAACAATCACTTCCGGGTTTGCGGCATTTGGGAGTCAAAATGGATGAGTTCCAGGGCGTTTGACAACCAAGGTATGACTGTATTAGTGTCACCATAAAGGTTCACATCTAAAAGAAGTTGATTTCTTAAATACTTTTCTTGGACTTCTCATCACCTGAGGTAGTTGGGGAATTTATAACAAGGTTGGTGCTTTGCTGTGCATTTGTCCCTGCCTCGTGTCTGCACAACTCAAAGATGAGATGGAGCATCTGGGTTTGGGCAGCTACAGCTTTCCCCATCCACCATCCCACTGGCCCTGTTGTTAGATAATGGCATGGCTATGGACATAATGCGGATGGAAAAGGTGCTTCAAATCCACAGGGATTTGCCTCCCAGACTAATTTTGATGGGTAGCTTTTAGACAGCATAAAACTGTAACAAGAGTCCGGCTAGATGAGGGCAATGGGTCATTGAGTCCAACATCCAATAGCAGACAATCAGGTGCTTCCTTGAAGGGACATCAAGACAACAGCCCATAAGGCCTCTGAACCTGAAGGTACTATAGGACGATCAGGGTTAATACATGACTCCTCTCTCATTTTCATCTAATTCTTCTTATTTTTTCCATGGAACGTGGTCTTAAACATCAAACTATTCCCAGCTTCTCTTGGTGAGATTTTGTGAGGGAGGTGTTATTGTTGTTTGTATGTTGTCTTTGGACAGGACTGCAAATGTTGCTACAAGTGTGATTTGATGAATAGTCAGGAGGGTGAACAAGTTCAGCATTTTCACTTCTTTTGCATAAGCAATTCACTCTTGTCAGAGACTAGATAAGAGAGACAGCTGGACTCCCCCCCCCCACTTTCTAGGAGAAATAATAAAATCAGTGACATTTCCCTGGTCTTCTGTTAACACACACACACACACACACCCGGTGTCTTGTCACTTTCTTCAGAGTGATGGTTAATGCAAAAATATTTGCCATATTCAGTGAATATGATTTGCTCTGTTGCTTGTTCATGGACATTGGACATAAGACCATTCTCATTTCCGTTTCCTGTCACAGAACAATAGTGTTGGCTGACACCAGTCATAGACTCATAGAATCATAGAATCATAGAGTTGGAAGAGACCACAAGGGCCATCCAGTCCAACCCCCTGCCAAGCAGGAAACACCATCAAAGCATTCTTGACAGATGGCTGTCAAGCCTCTGCTTAAAGACCTCCAAAGAAGGAGACTCCACCACACTTCTTGGCAGCAAATTCCACTGTCGAACAGCTCTTAGTGTCAGGAGGTTCTTCCTAATGTTTAGGTGGAAGCTTCTTTCTGGTAGTTTGAATCCATTGCTCCATGTCCGCTTCTCTGGAGCAGCAGAAAACAACCTTTCACCCTCCTCTATATGACATCCTTTTATATATTTGAACATGGCTATCATATCACCCCTTAACTTTCTCTTCTCCCGGCTAAACATACCCAGCTCCCTAAGCCGTTCCTCATAAGGCATTGTTTCCAGGCCTTTGACCATTTTGGTTGCCCTCCTCTGGACACATTCCAGATTGTCAGTATCCTTCTTGAACTGTGGTGCCCAGAACTGGACACAGTACTCCAGGTGAGGTCTGACCAGAGCAGAATACAGTGGTACTATTACTTCCCTTGATGTAGACGCTATACTCCTATTGATGCAGCCCAGAATTGCATTGGCTTTTTTAGCTGCTGCATCACACTGTTGACTCATGTCAAGTTTGTGGTCTACCAGGACTCCTAGATCCTTTTCACATGTACTGCTCTCAAGCTAGGTGTCACCCATCCTGTATTTGTGCCTTTCATTTTTTTTTTTTTTGCCCAAGTGTGGTACCTTACATTTCTCCTTGTTAAAATTCATCTTGTTTGCTTTGGCCCAGTTGTCTAATCTGTTAAGGTCATTCTGAAGTGTGATTCTGTCCTCTGGGGTATTAGCCACCCCTCCCAATTTGGTGTCATCTGCAAACTTGATCAGGATGCCCTCAAGCCCATCATCCAAGTCATTAATAAAGATGTTGAATAAGACTGGGCCCAAGACAGAACCCTGTGGCACCCCACTAGTCACTTCTCTCCAGGATGAAGAGGAACCATTGATGAGCACCCTTTGGGTTCGGTCAGTCAGTCAGTTACAAATCCACTGAATGGTAGCATTGTCTAGCCTGCATTTTACCAGCTTCTTTACAAGAATATCATGGGGCACCTTGTCAAAGGCCTTGCTGAAATCAAGATAGGCTACAGAGTCACAGACCTGTGGAGTTGGAAGGGACCCCAAGGGTCATCTAGTCCAAACCCTTCCATGCAGGAACCTCAACTAAAGCATTTATGACAGATGGCCAGCCAACCTCTGCTTAAAAACCTCCAAGGAAAGAGAGTCCGTGGTCTTCTAAGGAATCTCCCTTCCAAGGGAGTCCATTCCACAGTCAAACAGTTCTTACTGTCAGAAGGTTCTTCCTGATGTTTAGTCACAAAATATGGGTTTTTCATAATAGATTAGTACAAAATCTGTAATTTACTGGTGATGCACTGAAGAATATGTATTCTACATAAAATAATTGCACAACATGCAGATAAATCATGTACAATGGGATGAGATGTAATGGGATTAGCATGGAACAGGATGGTGCAGACCTATTACAGTGGGCTACTGAGACACGCACCATCCTTACTTGACACCCACAGAAACCTGGACGAGTTGAAGAGCACTTGCACATATTTCTCCAGAGGGAAAGTGCATTTGAGGGTCCAAAAACCTCCAAAGATGTCCCCCCCCCCACCTTAGTGCCTGTTGCAGCTAGAACATTTATGTATATACACAACTAAATGACTAAACAACAACAACAACAACAATTGTATGGATGTATGTATGTATGAATGTATTTAAATGTATACACTGCTTTATTGTTCAAGAAACCCATCAAAGTAATTAAGATCAGATGTTGGAGATGTGGATTAAGTAAATCAGATTATATGCACATTCTTTAGAACATGGTGAAGGGGCTTATTCAACTCAGAGACGCTATGAGCTATGCCGTGCAGGGCCACCCAAGATGGACAGGTCATAGTGGAGAGTTTTGACTAAACTTGATCCACCTGGAGAAGGAACTGGCAAGCCACTCCAGTATCTCTGCCAAGAAAACTCCATGGACGAAGACAACAGACATATAAAAGTTATGACGCTGGAAGATGAGCCCCTCAGGCTGGAAGGCATCCAACATACTACTGAGGAAGAGCGGAGGACAAGTACAAGTAGATTCAGAGCTGATGAAGCAGCTGGGCCAAAGCCGAAAGTTCACTCAGTTGCGGATATGCCTGGAAGCAAAAGGAAAGTCCAATGCTGTAAAGAAAAATATTGCATAGGAACCTGGAATGTAAGAACCATGGATGAAGGTAAGCTGGATGTGGTCAAAAATGAGATGGCAAGAATAAATACTGACATCCTGGGCATCAGTGAACTAAAATAGACGGGAATGGGCAAATTCAGTTCGGACGACCATCATATCTACTACTATGGGCAAGAATCCCATAAAAGTGGCCCTCATAGTCAACAAAAGAGTGGCGAAAGCTGTACTGGGATGCAATCTCAAAAATGATAGAATGATCTCTATATGAATCCAAGGCAGACCTTTTAACATCACAGTAATCCAAGTTTATGCACCAACTACCAGTGCTGATGCTTTTGAATTATGGTGCTGGAGGAGACTCTTGAGAGTCCCATGGACTGCAAGAAAGTCAAACCTATCCATTCTGAAGGAAATCAGCCCTGAGTGCTCACTGGTAGGACAGATCCTGAAGCTGAGGCTCCAATACTTTGGCCACCTCATGAGAAGAGAAGACTTCCTGGAAAAGACCCTGATGTTGGGAAAGATTGAGGGCATAAGGAGAAGGGGACAACAGAGGACGAGATGGTTGGACGGTGTTCTCGAAGCTACAAACATGAGTTTGACCAAACTGCAGGAGGCAGTGGAAGACAGGAGTGCCTGGCGTACTCTGGTCCATGGGGTCATGAAGCGTCGGACACGACTAAACGACTAAACAACAATTATAACATAACAAAGTATAACAACAGGTGTTAAATATAATAAAAGTAGAAAGGGATATCATGAGCTAAATATATAGGGACAGATTTCTGTACCCAAAGAGACTCCATTTCTTCATAAAGACATTCTCTTGTTACCTGCAGAGTAAGCATTCTCAAGGCTGGATGGATTTGTCAAGGCTGCCAATCCAACAGACAGAGAATCCAGTGCAGCCAAACACAACACCTGACCCCAAGATCCAGAAGCAGAGCCAGCCTGAATCTAAGCTGAAACCTGGACTTGAAGACACAGCACATATCTCGCAACATCAGCTGTTCCATCTCCGAGTCCTACTTGAGTGGAAAAAGCTGCCACTAAGCTTGCTGGGTTCTACTGACGTTCCAGGAATGTTTGGGTCAGCTACAAAACCTCGATTTTGCATCAATTCTTCGGCGATCAGCCTTCTTTATGGTCCAGCTCTCACTTCCATACATCACGACTGGGAAAACCATAGCTTTAACTATACGGACCTTTGTAGGCAAGGTGGTGTCTCTGCTTTTTAAGATGCTGTCTAGGTTTGTCATTGCTTTTCTCCCAAGAAGCAGGCGTCTTTTAATTTCGTGACTGCTGCCACCATCTGCAGTGATCAAGGTGCCCAAGAAAGTAAAATCTCTCACTGCCTCCATTTCTTCCCCTTCTATTTGCCAGGAGGTGATGGGACCAGTGGCCATCATCTTAGTTTTATGTTATAAATAAACATATGTAAATAGAAAACTTTTAAGAAGAATCATAGAATTGTAGAGTTGGAAGGGACCCTGGGGCCATCTAGTCCAACCCCCTGCAGTGCAGGAATCCTGCCCACAGCCATCCGGGGGTGTGCGTGTGTGTGTCTTAAACCACCAACCCAGCCAGACACACAGATCCATTGTGCCACTTGAAAAAGGAAAAGTGTGTGCTGACTTTGCATAGTCCCAGTATATGGCAGTGCTAGAGTTCTCCACTTTCTCCAAGAAGATGTCTAATCCAGTTCTGATTCTGGGCAGAGTCATACATTGACTCTAGAAACGTAGATTGCTTAAGTGCCATGGCTTCTCCCAGGCAAAAGTGTGCATGTTTGTGAAGCCCTCCTTGGAATAAATCCTACTTTAACTTCAGAGGTGTGAAAGCCTGAACACAATGACCCCTATTTGATGCTGCATGCATGTGGCTGCTGGGCAGGAGAGGATCTCTTCTGACAAACAGATGGTTCTGCTGTCAATGTTGACAGCCCTGATTACCTTTTGACAGAAGGAGGGAAAAGTTTTTCTGCAATCAGCTCGCCTCTCCCTGCAAATAGGCCAGGATTGCTGTCAGAACTGAAAATGCAGCTGAACTGGAGGGGATGCAACCCCCCCCCCCCGGCTCTCAGACTGGTGTGCAGATAAAATGAGTCACGAAACAGGCTCCATGTGCAACTCTCACATGTTAAAAGTCAACTAGGGCTGTGACAAATGTTTTATTGGTTTGGGTTTCCTGTCAAAATTATTGTAAAGGGGAGTTGAAATGCTTTCCCAGGCAGAGCTTTAAATCAGGGGTGCCAGATCTATTCCTTTTTGTGTGTGCCAACCTGCCAACCCCCTGGTTCTGCCAGCAGTGTGGTGGTGGCAGCCATGGGAAATTCCCTTATGCTGAATAGGCTTCCTTGCGAGAAAAGGGAAAACATAGCTGCCAAGTCTCCTGTTTTTCGTGGGAAACCCCAGTATTTTAAACCGTTTCCGACTGGCAGCACAAATTGAAGAAAATCCCATAAATCCCCCAAATTTCCTACCTGCCAGGGAGGCTCCATTATGGGTGCCAGCGCTGCCCAATTTCCGGTGCCCAGACATGGGTAGCGCGGCACCGGAAGTGGCTTCTACGCATATCCGGACATGCGTAGAAGCGACTTCTGCTGCCACTCCGCCCATGCCTGGGTACTGAAAATCAGGCAGAGCGGCACCGGAAGTTGCTTCTATGCATGTCCAGACATGCGTAGAAGTGACTTCCGGTGCCACGCTACTAATGTCTGGGCACCGGAAATTGGGCGGCGCCGGCACAGGAAGTTGCTTCTATGCGTAGAAGCAACTTCTGGTGCCGTGCCGCTGCTGATCCCGCATTTTTCAGCAGGAGACTTGGCAGCTATGGCTCAAGGGTCATCTAGTCCAACCCCCTGCAATGCAGGAATCAATGTCTCATATGGTTACAGCAAGAGAGACTCAGTTAACACCAATCTTATATATTATATTTCCTAAGTTTATGGTTCTAGCCAAAGGCCATGACAAACTTGTAGCAATAGTATTAATCTTAGATAGGGAGGTTAAACTTTTCCTGGACTGAACCACTGCAGGCTCTAGATTGGAGATTTTATTTTTATTTTTTTATAATAATTTTTATTAATTTTATAAAAAGAACACATACAAAGCATACAACATAAACTCTGTCCCTTCATTTTCCCTCCACCCACAGGCCCCCTTCTGCCACCAGTGAGACCCATGGGCATTGGGAAACAAAGGGGTCCATTCCAAGCTGGGTTTGACCTCCCCCCTCCTTCCTCCCACCTCATCCCCCCCCCTGCCACTGAGAGGATAAAGACGGAGGATCTCTGGGGTTTGGCTTGTCCCTCAGCTATTTCTTCGCTATATTGAAAAAAAGGGAAAAAAATAAAAAGGAAAAAGAAAAAAAATATAAAAAGGGAGAAAAAAGAGGGGGGGAAAAATAAAAAAAAATATTAGTGGCTTCCACGACTCTCCTCCTCCTGGATTTCCCAACTTCATTACATAGTTGTGGCGGGTTTTCTACTCCAATACAAAATCTTATTCTTACAATATTAACACAATCCTCCTCCTTCTTCATGCTGTCCCCCCCTGAGTCCCCCCCCCCTGCCACCGGGGCAGCCCGAGGGGCCCAGCAGTCAAAAGGTTCCATTTCTGTGTCTGGGTTTCCCTCCACCCCTCCCTCTCTCCCCAAAGCACCCCCTGCCACTGGGTACCAAGAGTAAGGAGAGGGAGACAAGCAGTTCTCCACCCAAACAACTTCTAATCACCAAAGTTACTAAAAAAAACAAACTCTAAGCATATTTCCTCAGCCATTCTTCTACTCCCTCCAGAAAACTCTTAACCCTAAACTTTTAAAAAAATCTCTCCTTCCCCCCCCCCAATGTCCCTCCTCCCAATTGGATCAGCATATCCTTTAACAGGCCAAGACTCCGACAACGTTATTCATAAGCCAAAAGTATACCTTAAACTAAAATTTTTACCCCACACCAATTCTATCCCACTTCCACTTCCAGGCCTTTGCTCCCCCCTCTTTCTGCCTTTCCCTCCCTTCACTAACACCATTCAACATTTCAGTCTCTCCAGGAATTCCACTTCCATCAATCTTCTCTTCACTTTGCTTCTCCTTGTCGGCCTCGTCTCCTTGTTCAGATCTTTGTTTTTCATCATCCAACACATATTTTTTTTGGTCTAAATCAGTCTCCAAATTGTCCTCAAGTTGTTGCTTCTCACACACAGTCTCGTATTCAAAATTGTCCTCTAAATCTTGCTCTTGCACCTCATTCTCCTTTTCTGTTGGATTCAAACATTGCCTTTCCTTGTAAATATCTTCCCATATTTGTAGGTAGCTCCGCACAGCCTCCTGGAAAGCTCGAGAGAACTTTGTTTTCATAACTCACTTAACCACAGGCAGACTAGAGATAAGGGCCGAAGGGTACTGGAAAATTCCTCTCTACCACGTTGTCGGCTCCATCTTGGCTGTTCTTATCCTTTGTCTTTAACCTCATCAGATTTCAAATTTACAATCCACTTAAATCCTTTTAAAACCTTTTGAATCAATTTTTCCAATTCACAGGAATAAAATCGTCTTTCTTAGTCCTTTAGCAATTTGACAGCTTTTGACAGCTGTCAAAGCGTCCTCCCCCTTGTTGCTGCTGAACCTCAAGGGGCAATGACACCGGGGGCTGGGGAGGTTTGGAAAAGTCTTTCTTTCTCTCGGGTCCGCAATCTTGAAAGAAGTTTTCCCTTTTCGGCTTGGGAATGTTTAATGCGCCTCCCGATTGTCCATTTGGAAGAGATCGGCTTCCGTTACTTTAGAATCTCTTCCTATCTTCAAATTTAAAATTTTTAAGATCCGAATGGAGATTTGACTTACTTTGAAGAAGTCTTTTATTTCCTTGGAAGAATCCGCCGCTTGCAGGCTGAGGACTCGGAGCTTCACTTCAAGGAGGTAAGATGAAACCCAAAAATGGCTCCCGCGACTCCACTCCGCTGGCTCTCGATTGCTCTACTGAGCTCTCGGGCAGCAGAGGATTCGCGTCCGGAGCAAACAGCTGGGCACTATGTCACCGGGACTCTCTACCCGGTGTTTTTTCGGGGAGTCCGCTCGCTCTGCGGACTTCCCCCCCCCCTCCACGAAGCCAGGGACCTCGGAGCACGAAGTCCCTGCGTCCAACTTCACCAGCGCGACGGACCGGAAGCCCTAGATTGGAGATTTTATACATGAATGTTTCTCTGCGCACAGAAAGCTGACACCTCAGGGAGAAGGCTCACCTAGACCCCTCCCCCCTGAAATCTTGCTTTCTGTGTGCACGGTTTTATTCAATATTACTTTGGAAAAATGTTTTGTTACACAATCCTCTACTCCCAGTCATATGTGATACCACCTGGGAGTAGGTTTCCATCCCAATCTGCTGTCTTGTGAGCTACACAAGACACAAGACAAAACATAGAATTCCTTTCATTGTCTTCTCTTCTTGTTGTGAGCTGCTGAATCTGTGCAGTGAATAATTCCACTAAATTTGCCCTCTGGGTTTCCTTCTCACGATGCTCTTTGGTGCGTGCACAACTGTACTTAACTACTTAACTGCCACTGAGTTTCTGTGAGTGAGCCAGGAGGCGAGACCAATGTGGAGAGTGTGCCCTAGAACTGAAGATTTGGAGCAGAACTGCTTAAGGGTCCTCAGCAGATGAAAGTGAAATGTATCCTATTAAATGTATAGCCTTTCTACAAGTGCAAATAGCAGGCTATGATTGGAGGAGAGGGGGCAATGAATAGCTTTCAGGACTGTAGGGATGGGAAGGAAAGATTAACCCTTCCCACTCAATTTCTGTTGCAATTCTAGCAAAAATTATCCCCAGCTGAAGTGGCACTGGGTGGGAAATTTTCCAATGCAGATACCAGCTTCAGGGAGAGATTTGTCAAGATCACAGTAGGTGGAAGGGAAAGAATGAAAATCATCTCCTCCTGCTGCCCCAAGCCTGATAAGCCACACGCACAACCAGGACTTCCATTTACATGCAAGATTGAATGCATCACTTTAGTGTTGTGTAGTTTGGGTCTGAGTAAATGAAGGGAGGGGTTCCCTCAAGGCAGAAAATTAAGAAACCACTGATCTATAGAATCAGAGCTCAGCTGAGATTCGTTGTATCATTAGATTGATTGGTTAATATCATTGTTAAAGTTACAATGGGAGAAGTGACGAAATGTGATGACAATTTTTTTTAAAGAAGTAGCTGTAACAAATGAACTCTGTTGGCTAAAGCTGTGTTGTCTCAGTAATTATTTTGCTACTTAATCAAGTAAGCAGTGAATTAATTGATTGAGGACAGAATAATTATTTTTGCAGTACTTTGTAGTCCTGGGAAGAACAAATTAGGCTTGTTCTTTTAATGCATAAATTCCAAAAGGTTCCTATTTTTTAGAATCATAGAATAATAGAGTTGGAAGAGACCACAAGGGCCATCCAGTCCAACCCCCTGCCAAGAATAGTTGCCCCTGTGTTGTTATTTTTTTTTAACTGTTCCTAATTCACCCCATATTGCTTTTGGAAGAGATGTTTTGGGTATTTCTATACAACGCTGGGTAGTACCTGATGATGAATAGTTGACAGAGTTGGGTATGTTTAGCCTTGAAAAGAGGAGCCTGGGAGGAGTTAGGATAGACAACTAGCTTCAAATACCCAAAGGGCTGCCACGTGGAAGAGGGAGCAAGCTTGTTTTCTCCTGTTCTGGAAGTTAGGACCCAAACCAATGGCTTCATTGGAAAGGAGATTCTGGCTTAACGACTGAAAGAACTTTCTGACAGTAAGAGCTGTTTGATAGTGGAACGGTGTCCCTCAGAAGATGGTGGACTCTCCTTTATTTGAGGTTTTTAAACAGAGGTTGGGTAGCCATCTATCATAGATCATAGAATCATAGAGTTGGAAGAGACCACGAGGGCCATTCAGTCCAAATTCTGAAAATGATGCAGAAACCTGGTGTCAGAAGGGTGTGTGTACTGAACTGAGATCAGGTGTGTTTAAGTCTGCAAAGGTGAAATAAGAGGCAGCTGAATCTGGCTGTGTATTTCTATCAGAAGGATTCTGCTTCCTGTTCTGTTTTCTTAGGCCCAGGGAACAAATTTCTGTAGAAAGTACTCCTGCCGATACAAACTTTGGGCAATCTCCTTTCTGCTACCATTCCAGCTGCAAGCTTTAACTGAAAGAATTCAAACATCTTCACTCACAGGCAAAACATGCCAAGCTTATTTTGGTCCAAAGGGCTTCTCCACATGACCTGTTTGTTCATAGAATCATAGAGTTGGAAGAGACCACAAGGGCCATCCAGTCCAACCCCCAGCCAAGCAGGAATTTCTTGTAGCTTGAATCCATTGCTCTGTGTCCGCTTCTCTGGAGCAGCAGAAAACAACCTTTCTCCCTCCTCTATATGGCATCCTTTAATATATTTGAATATGGCTATCATATCACCCCTTAACCTTCTCTTCTCCAGGCTAAACATGCCCAGCTCCCTAAGCCGTTCCTCATAAGGCATTGTTTCCAGGCCTTTGACAATTTTGGTTGCCCTCCTCTGGACATGTTCCAGCTCGTCACTATCCTTCTTGAACTGTGGTGCCCAGAACTGGACACAGTACTCCAGGTGAGGTCTGACCAGAGCAGAATACAGTGGTACTATTACTTCCCTTGATCTAGATCAGGCATCCCCAAACTTCGGCCCTCCAGATGTTTTGGACTACAATTCCCATCTTCCCCAACCACTGGTCCTGTTAGCTAGGATCATGGGAGTTGTAGGCCAAAACATCTGGAGGGCCGCAGTTTGGGGATGCCTGATCTAGATGCTATACTCCTATTGATGCAGCCCAGAATTGTGTGTGATCCTGTCCTCTGGGGTATTATCCACCCCTCCCAATTTGGTGTCATCTGCAAACTTGATCAGGATGCCCTCAAGCCCATCATCCAAGTCGTTTATAAAGATGTTTGAATAAGACTGGGCCCAAGACAGAACCCTGTGGCACCCCACTAGTCACTTCTCTCCAGGATGAAGAGGAGCCATTGATGAGCACCCTTTGGGTTTGGTCAGCCAGCCAGTTACAAATCCACTGAATGGTAGCATTGCCTAGCTAGCCCACATTTTACTAGCTTTACTAGCTTCTTTTTGAGAAGACTGAGGCAAAGAAGGCATTGAGGAGTTCTGTCCTTTCTCTGTCCCCTGTTCGCATTTCACCATTTTCTCCTCTAAGTGACCACACTGTTTCCTTGTTCTTCCTTTTACTACGAAACATACCCATAAAAGCCCTTTTTGTTGCTTTTAACCTCTTTAGCAAGCCTGAGTTCATTCTGTGCTTTAGCTTTTCTGACTTTGTCTCTACATGTGCTGGCTATATGTTTGAATTCCTCTCTGGTGATTTCCCCCTTCTTCCATTTTTTGTACATATCCTTTTTAAATCTTAACTCAGTTAAAGGTTCTTTAGATAGCCACCCTGGCTTCTTTAGGCCCCTTCCATGTTTCCGTCTCATTGGTATTGCCTGAAGTTGTGCTTTTAACCTCTCCCTTTTAACAAACTCCCAACCATCATGAACTCCCTTCCCTTTTAGTATTTCTGTCCATGGGATCTCACCCAGCGTTTCCCTAAGTTTTCTGAAGTCAGCTTTTTTAGTGTCTAGAATTTGAGTCTTAGTATGCTTGGTTGCTCCTTTCCTCTGAATAATAAACTCCAGAAGAGCATGATCACTCCCACCTAATGATCCTGCCACTTCTACCCCACTAACCAGGTCATCACTATTGGTTAGGACCAGATCTAAAATGGCTGATCCTCTTGTTGCTTCTGCTACATTCTGGACAATGAAATTGTCTGCAAGGCCAGTGAGGAATCTCTTTGACCTTATGCTCTTGGCTGAGTTTGACATCCAACAAATATCAGGATAGTTGAAATCCCCCATTATTACTATCTCACTTCCTTTTGAATGGTTGGCCATCTGTTCCAGGAAGGCATCATCTGTGTCCTCAGTTTGGCTTGGGGATCTATAGTAAACTCCCACAATGAGATCACTGTTATTTTTCTCTCCCTTAATTTTGACCCAGATACTCTCAATATGGCTTTGAAGTTTTAAATCCTGGATCTCTTCACAGGTATACACATCTCTGACATATAACGCTACTCCTCCTCCTTTCCTGTTTGGTCTATTTCTCTGAAATAGATTGTATCCCTCTACTTCTACATTCCAATCATGAGACTCATCCCACCAGGTTTCAGTGATGCCTATTATGTCGTATTTTGTTTGCTGAACCAAGAGCTCAAGTTCTTCTTGTTTATTTCCCATGCTCTGTGCATTAGTATACAGACATTGAAGACCATTAATCACCCCCAGCCTCTTATTTAAGGATTTTTTCTTGTGTGCTGTTTGCTCCATTTGGTCCCTGACATTTGGATGGTCATCTTCAGCACTTGATAGATTCCTACCTTCAGGACCACTGTCTCCCTCCCTCACATAAGTCAGTTTAAAGCCCTCCTGATGAGGTTTTTGAGATTCTTGGAAAAAACATTCCTCCCAACCCTTGTGAGGTGCAGCCCATCACTTGCCAGAAGTCCATCTTCAAGAAACTGCACATGATCTAAGAATCCAAACCGTTCCTGCTATAGCTGAGATTCCTGCATTGCAGGGGGCAGGCTAGATGATCCTCAGGTTCCCTTCCAATTCTATGATGAAGCCTGAGCTGTGGGCAACAATCGGGGAGAAAGCCAGGAGCTAGGGAGCCAGAATCCAAGGGCAATCAGTAACGTTGGAGGTAAAACCAGGAGTACAACTAGAAATGCTAAGCTACTCCTTATGCTCAGACCAGGCACTGCCACTGCCCCCTCCCTTTTCTGGAAGGAGAGGAGGGAGACTGACCTGGGTTGTCACATGGACCATTTTGTCCAGTAACAATAATAATAATAATAATAATAATAATAATAATAATAATAATAATTTATTTATACCCCGCCCATCTGGCCGGGTTCCCCCAGCCACTCTGGGCGGCTTCCAACAAAACAAAAATTCTAAAATACAAAAATCCATCAAACATTAAAATACAGAAATCCATCACACATTAAAAGCTTCCCTAAACAGGGCTGCCTTGAGATGCCTTCTAAAGGTGTGGTAATTGTTGTTCTTTTTGACCTCTAGTTGGAGGGCATTCCACAGGGTGGGTGCCACTACCGAGAAGGCTCTCTGCTTGGTTCCCTGTAACTTGGCTTCTCGTAGTGAGGGAACTGCCAGAAGGCCCTCGGAGCTGGACCTCAGTGTCCGGGCAGAACGATGGGGGTGGAGACGCTCGTTCAGGTATACTGGACCGAGGCCGTTTAGGTTTTTTTTTTTTTTTAAATAATCTTTATTCATTTTCTTTTAAAAAAAACACATACATAAAAAAAAACAGAAATAAGAAACAATAAGAATATTCCAATTATATACATACAAAATGAAATTTACAAAAAACAGAAAACAAAGAAATTCATAAACAAATATCACAAATAAAATAAAAAGAAAAAAGGAAAAGAAAATACAGAAAAAAAATTCACTTCCTGTTATTTACAACACGCGTTCCTTTGTTTATTCTCTTCTTTTTGCTGTTCCTCCTAATCTAATCCGAATCATATTTTCGCTTTAAATTTAATTTCTTTTCTCCTTTTATTTCCTAATCTAAGCATTTCGCTAAATTAATCTCTATGGTCTCTTTCTCCAAATAATCTTGAACATACTTCCATTCATCTATTAATCTTTGCCTCGGAACGTGTCTAATTATTGCTGTTAATTTTGCCATTTTTAAATATTCGATTAACTTCTCCTGCCATTCTTGGATCGTTGGTAAACTGGCCCCTTTCCATTTTGATGCGACCAGTACCCTTGCCGCTGCACAGGCGTACAGCAGGATGTTCACTCTGTCTTTTGGTATGTCCGTTTAGGGCTTTAAAGGTCAACACCAACACTTTGAATTGTGCTCGGAAACGTACTGGGAGCCAATGTAGGTCTTTCAGAACCGGTGTTATGTGGTCTCGGCGGCCGCTTCCAGTCACCAGTCTAGCTGCCGCATTCTGGATTAGTTGTAGTTTCCGGGTCACCTTCAAAGGTAGCCCCACGTAGAGCGCATTGCAGTAGTTCAAGCGAGAGATAACTAGAGCATGCACCACTCTGGCGAGACAGTCTGCAGGCAGGTAGGGTCTCAGCCTGCGTACCAGATGGAGCTGATAGACAGCTGCCTTGGACACAGAGTTGACCTGTGCCTCTATGGACAGCTGTGGGTCTAAAATGACTCCCAGGCTGCACACCTGGTCTTTCAGGGGCACAGTTACCCCATTCAGGACCAGTAAGGAAAGGGTGGCGTCCAAGCTTTTTAAGTCGGCTTCAACCCAGGGCCCCAGGGGTTGGTGCCTATGATTTAAGTGTAAGGCTGCAGCTTACAACTTACCTGGAAGTAAGCTCCACTGAATACTGTGGGAGTTGCTTCTGAGTAGACAGTGTAAGTCTCCATTTACAATGAAGGAATAAACACTCCACATTTTTCCTAAGAAATGGCTGGTTGCAGAAGAATTGCCATTAAAAAATATAAAGTGGATTGGTGATGTTTTCCTTCAAAATTATAAGTAGGACCTCACCATTTCCTTCATTTGGTGCAGGGATTTTATTTTCAGCCTAAAGAGGACTCTGTTTTTGCACCTAAATGCACAAAAACACACACCACTTTAAATTGTTCTCTGAGATGCGGAGGAGAGGAAAAAGGAAAACGGGAATTCCAGCATCAAATCAGAAACCAGGATGGCTTCTGAAATTCCAGGACTGTCCCTGGAAAATCAAAACACTGGGAGGTGTAACCATATTTGCTGGACTGATTTCACGGGGGGGGGGGGGGATAAGCAAACACTCACCATTTCCATTCCTCTTACATCCCTACTGTGGTCAATCAGACCCGTTTTTAATATATTTTCCCTTGGGCAGGAGCTGACTGAATGAACTAGCTCCCTCCAGCTATTTACACTCTGCAGTGTGGGGAGGGGAAATCAACTCTATCCGATGAGTCTGAAGTGGTTCTTGGCCCTCTTGCCTGTGATCATGGGGAGAAGGCCAGGAGTGAACAGGTCCATGGTCAGATGCGGTTGCTGCATCCCATCGGGTCACTGTGGTCAACACAAGGAAGAAAACAAACAAGGAAGAACTCAAAATGCAGCGGGGTCTCTTTGACTATATGGATCTATCACTCAGGGCATCCTTCATTCTGTTGGAGTTCGTCATCTGAACCAACCCCGAGATTCTTCTAATAGCCTGCAGCGCCTCTGATTTCCATAGGTCAACATGTGGTGTCAACGCAGGGAAGCTCGTTCCTCCTTTATGACTTGACGGCTGCAAACAAGTTCCTGAATGAATGGAGAGAAAGCAGCCTGAAGACTGGAGCCTGAAGAGCTTGGAGTGCAGTGACTGAGGAAGGAGCAGAAGGTGAGCTGAGCTTGGGAGACACTCTGTAGGTTTTGTGGTTTTGTCTTTTGGGGCTGTGTGTGAGTAAGTTTGTGTGCTTATTTGTTTTCTTACTTGTTTGTGTGCTTGTGCTGGTTTTCTAGGGCTGCTGCCTCTTGGATTTGGGTGACTGTCCAGGCTTGTGTGGGTGTTTGTTTCTGGCTGTGACCTTGTTTGTTTCTGGCTGTGACCTTTCACCTAGAAGTGTGAGTCAGGAAGTTCAGGTGATTAGCTGTGGGCGGAGCTAGTCAGAGCTTGGAGTGCAGTGACTGAGGAAGGAGCAGAAGGGCTGCTGCCTCTTGGATTTGGGTGACTGTCCAGGCTTGTGTGGGTGTTTGTTTCTGGCTGTGACCTTGTTTGTTTCTGGCTGTGACCTTTCACCTAGAAGTGTGAGTCAGGAAGTTCAGGTGATTAGCTGTGGGCGGAGCTAGTCAGAGCTTGGAGTGCAGTGACTGAGGAAGGAGCAGAAGGTGAGCTGAGCTTGGGAGACACTCTGTAGGTTTTGTGGTTTTGTCTTTTGGGGCTGTGTGTGAGTAAGTTTGTGTGCTTATTTGTTTTCTTACTTGTTTGTGTGCTTGTGCTGGTTTTCTAGGGCTGCTGCCTCTTGGATTTGGGTGACTGTCCAGGCTTGTGTGGGTGTTTGTTTCTGGCTGTGACCTTGTTTGTTTCTGGCTGTGACCTTTCACCTAGAAGTGTGAGTCAGGAAGTTCAGGTGATTAGCTGTGGGCGGAGCTAGTCAGAGCTTGGAGTGCAGCGGCGCGCGCCTATCGGCGCGCGCAGTTTTACCCATCTTTTTGACCTAGGGCAGCAAGTCTCATACGTTTGTTAGGGGGGACCTAGGCCTCTTCCTCTTTCCCCCTTGACCTCAAGGTTTTCAAGATGGAGGTGGAGGGAACAACCATTGTCACCTGCAATTCCTGTGCAATGTTTGTTTTCTTGCCAAAGGATGTGGGTAGCTACACTTGCAACAATTGCAAGTTGGTTGCCCTACTAGAAAACAAGGTTGCCCTTCTGGAAGAGAAGGTGCAGCAGCTTCAGGGGCGTGTATCTACGCTCCAGAGAATTAAAGAGCTGGAGCTTTTCTTGGATGCAGCAGAGCACACTGTCTGCACCAAGGAGGAGACAGGGGATCTCCCTGAGGAGGAGGTCAGTTCCCCAACACAGCAGCCAGATGTATGGAGGAACGTGACTCATAGAAGTAGAAGGCCCAGGGATCGCTCTGAGTGCTTAGAATTAAACAACCGTTTTGAAGTGCTCATGGAAGACGAGGAACAGACTCCACCTGAGGATCTCTCCCTCATCACAGTTGATGAGGAATATGAAGACGAGCAACCAAGTCAGTCCTCTGGAAATATGCAGGTAACCTTGGAAGGGACAGCACATAGAAGAATCCCAACCAAGCCTCTGAAGAGGCGTGTAGTGGTGATTGGGGATTCCCTACTGAGGGGTACAGAAGCAGTGATCTGTGGGCCTGACAAGATGTCTCGAGAGGTGTGCTGTCTACCTGGGGCCAAGATCAAAGATGTAACAGAACGGCTGCAAGGAATAATAAAACCCACCGACAAATACCCCTTCCTTTTGGTGCATGTGGGAACCAATGACACTGCAAGCCATAGCTTACAGAAGATCAAAAATGATTATGAGGCTCTGGGCAGGAAGTTGAAGCAATTAGATGCACAAATTGTCATCTCTTCTGTCCTCCCAGTTGAACGACATGGCCCAGGGAGAGAGGGAAAAATAGGGGAAGTGAACAACTGGCTTCGCAAATGGTGCAAACAGGAACGGTTTGGATTCCTAGATCACGGTCTGCAGTTTCTTGATGATGGACTTCTGGCAAGTGATGGACTGCACCTCACAAAAGTTGGGAGGAATGTTTTTGCCACAAAACTCAAAAACCTCATCAGGAGGGCTTTAAACTGACTTATGTGGGGGAGGGAGACAGTGGTCCTGAAGGTAGGAGTCTATCAAATGCTGAAGATGATCATCCAAATGTCAAGGACCAAATGGAGCAAGCAGCATGCAGACCTAGTGGTGGGACGAAAATATCCTTAAATAAGAGACATGGGGGAATGATCAACGGTCTTCAATGTCTGTATACTAATGCACAGAGCATGGGAAATAAACAAGATGAACTTGAGCTCTTGGTACAGCAAACTAAATATGACATAATAGGCATCACTGAAACCTGGTGGGATGAGTCTCATGACTGGAATGTAGTAATAGAGGGATACAATCTATTTAAGAGAAATAGACCAAACAGGAAAGGAGGAGGAGTAGCTTTATATGTTAGGGATATGTATACCTGTGAAGAGATCCAGGATTTAAAACTTCAAAGCCAAATTGAGAGTATCTGGGTCAAAATTAAGGGAGAGAAAAACAACAGTGATCTCATTGTGGGAGTTTACTATAGATCCCCAAGCCAAACTGAGGACACAGATGATGCCTTCCTGGAACAGATGGCCAAGCATTCCAAAGGAAGTGAGATAGTAGTAATGGGGGATTTCAACTATCCTGATATTTGTTGGATGTCAAACTCAGCCAAGAGCATAAGGTCGAACAGATTCCTCACTGGCCTTGCAGACAACTTCATTGTCCAGAAAGTGGGAGAAGCAACAAGAGGATCAGCCATTTTAGATCTGGTCCTAACCAATAGTGATGACTTGGTTAGTGGGGTAGAAGTGGCAGGATCATTAGGTGGGAGTGACCATGCTCTTCTGGAGTTTATTATCCAGCGGAAAGGAGCAACCAAGCATACTAAGGTCCAAATTCTAGACTTTAAGAAAGCCGACTTCAGAAAACTTAGGGAAACGCTGGGTGAAATCCCATGGACAGTAATACTAAAAGGGAAGGGAGTTCATGATGGTTGGGAGTTTGTTAAAAGGGAGATATTAAAAGCACAACTTCAGGCAATACCAATGAGACGGAAACATGGAAGGTGCCTAAAGAAGCCAGGCTGGCTATCTAAAGAACTTTTGACTGAGTTAAGATTTAAAAGGGATATGTACAAAAAATGGAAAAGGGGGGAAATCTCCAGAGAGGAATTCAAACATATAGCCAGCACGTGTAGAGACAAAGTCAGAAAAGCTAAAGCACAGAATGAACTCAGGCTCGCCAGAGAGGTTAAAAGCAACAAAAAGGGCTTTTATGGGTATGTCCGTAGCAAAAGGAAAAACAAGGAAACAGTGGGGTCACTCAGAGGAGAAGATGGTGAAATGCAAACAGGGGACAGAGAAAGGGCAGAACTCCTCAATGCCTTCTTTGCCTCAGTCTTCTCCAAGAAAGAAAACAACGCCCGACCTGAAGAATATGGAGCAGATGATTCAGCAGGGGAAACACAGCCCAGAATAAGTAAGGAGGTAGTACAAGAATACTTGGCTAGTTTAGATGTATTCAAGTCTCCAGGGCCAGATGAACTACATCCAAGAGTATTAAAAGAACTGGCAGAGGTGATTTCAGAACCACTGGCAATAATCTTTGAAAATTCCTGGAGAACAGGCGAAGTTCCAGCAGACTGGAGGAGGGCAAATGTTGTCCCTATTTTCAAAAAGGGGAAAAGAGAGGACCCAAACAATTACCGCCCAGTCAGCCTGACATCAATACCAGGAAAGATTCTAGAGCAGATCATTAAGCAAACAGTCTGTGAGCACCTAGAAAGAAACTCTGTGATCACTAAAAGTCAGCATGGGTTCCTGAAAAATAAGTCATGTCAGACTAATCTGATCTCATTTTTTGACAGAATTACAAGCCTGGTAGATGAAGGGAACGCTGTGGATGTAGCCTATCTTGATTTCAGCAAGGCCTTTGACAAGGTGCCCCATGATATTCTTGTAAAGAAGCTGGTAAAATGTGGGCTAGACAATGCTACCATTCAGTGGATTTGTAGCTGGATTACTGACCGAACCCAAAGGGTGCTCATCAATGGCTCCTCCTCATCCTGGAGAGTAGTGACTAGTGGGGTGCCACAGGGTTCTGTCTTGGGCCCAGTCTTGTTCAACATCTTTATCAATGACTTGGATGATGGGCTTGAGGGAATCCTGAGCAAGTTTGCAGATGACACCAAGTTGGGAGGGGTGGCTAACACCCCAGAGGACAGGATCACACTTCAGAATGACCTTAACAGATTAGACAACTGGGCCAAAGCAAACAAGATGAATTTTAACAAGGAGAAATGTAAAGTGCTACACTTGGGCAAAAAAAATGAAAGGCACAGATACAGGATGGGAGACACCTGGCTTGAGAGCAGTACATGTGAAAAGGATCTAGGAGTTTTGGTTGACCACAAACTTGACATGAGTCAGCAGTGTGATGCAGCAGCTAAAAAAGCCAATGCAATTCTGGGCTGCATCAATAGGAGTATAGCATCTAGATCAAGGGAAGTAATAGTACCACTGTATTCTGCTCTGGTCAGACCTCACCTGGAGTATTGTGTCCAGTTCTGGGCACCACAGTTCAAGAAGGATACTGATAAGCTGGAACGTGTCCAGAAGAGGGCAACCAAAATGGTCAAAGGCCTGGAAACGATGCCTTATGAGGAACGGCTTAGGGAGCTGGGTATGTTTAGCCTGGAGAAGAGAAGGTTAAGGGGTGATATGATAACCATGTTCAAATATATAAAAGGATGTCATATAAAGGAGGGAGAAAGGTTGTTTTCTGCTGCTCCAGAGAAGCGGACACGGAGCAACGGATTCAAACTACAAGAAAGAAAATTCCACCTAAACATTAGGAAGAACTTCCTGACAGTAAGAGCTGTTCGGCAGTGGAATTTGCTGCCAAGGAGTGTGGTGGAGTCTCCTTCTTTGGAGGTCTTTAAGCAGAGGCTTGACAGCCATCTGTCAGGAATGCTTTGATGGTGTTTCCTGCTTGGCAGGGGGTTGGACTGGATGGCCCTTGTGGTCTCTTCCAACTCTATGATTCTATGATTCTATGATTCTATGATTCTATGACTTGGATGTACTGCAATGCTTTCAAGAGAGACTTTGGGCATGGCAGTAACGCTATATTAACGTGCTTTCTGGAATGGCTTTGTAGCTGGGAGGGCTTCCATCCACCCTCTCTTGCAGAGGGCTCGAAGAAACAACAGAAGACACTTCAACAAGAGTGCTGGGGAGACAATGAGTGCGGCAAATGAGTTGCACTGGCAGCAGCAGAAGGGGGAAGAAAGGAGACCTTAATCGAAGGAGACAAGCAGCAGGGGGGGGGGGGCTGCAGAAGAAGAGAGGTGCTACTGGAAGGAATTTTGTTTTATTTTGTTATCTAGAATACGTTAGTTTCCAACAGTTATCAGATTCCACTCCCCCGATTTCTGTCATTAGCTGAGGTTTTCACAACCTGAGGTGATAAGTCACCAAAGGAGCTGTTGTCCTGCTCTGTGACAAAGCAAAGCCCGGCCAGGCCAAACTCCAGCTGGGTGCAGGGCAAGGTTTCAGTCTGGACACCCTGAAGCAAGACAGGTTTGGGAAGGATTCAGACCGAATGCAAGGCTCAGGGTGTGCCCTAAGTAGGGCCTGATCTGGCAGCCTCTTATGTCCTTATGATATTGAGCACTTCTCTTGAAATAGAAAAAACAAGCAAACCTGAATGGGTTCTTTGGCCTTCATATCCTTCTGCTTCCCATTTCCCCCAGATTGTGCCAAGTGTTTCTGATGAGGCACACTTCCCCTGCTGTTTTTTTTCTTCCCCTTCATGTAATCAGCCACAGAAGATGATGGTGATACAGCTTGAGTTGAGCCCACTCTTCCTCTAGACCGGGGGGGGGGGGGACCTGTGGTGCATCAGGTGTTCCTTAATTTCAGATCCCATCATCCCTGAGCATTGGCCCTGCTGGCTGAGGTTGATGGGAGCTGGAGTCCAGCAAGACATGGAGGGTTGCTGGTTCCCCATCGCAAGCTTAGAATTAGCTTCCTCTTGCCTTCCTTTATAGGGATGCGGGTGGCGCTGTGGGTTAAACCACTGAGCCTAGGGCTTGCTGATCAGAAGGTCGGCGGTTCAAATCCCCATGACGGGGTGAGCTCCCGTTGCTCGGTCTCAGCTCCTGCCAACCTAGCAGTTCAAAAGCACGTCAAAAGTGCAAATAGATAAACAGGTACCACTCTGGCGGAAAGGTAAACGGCGTTTCCGTGTGCTGCTCTGGTTTCGCCAGAAGCATCTTAGTCATGCTGGCCACATGACCCAGAAAAACTGTTTGCGGACAAACGCCGGCTCCCTCGGCCTATAGAGCGAGATGAGCGCTGCAACCCCAGAGTCGTTTGCAACTGGACTTAACTGTCAGGGGTCCCTTTACCTTGCCTTCCTTTATTTCCCTGCAGTTCTCTCCTTCACTTTCTCCTTTCATCTTCCCTTCCTTCCCTGCAGGCTATGCCAGAGTCACATGGCTGTGATAAATGAGCTTAATCGGCACAGAAAATTAATCACATTGTCATGCTGACAGAGGAAGAGGCAGCTGCATGAAATGCCTGGATCCCTGGCAAATTTAACACCATGGCTAGAGACTGGCCACTCCCAAATTAACGCTTCTCCTGCCATTCTTCTCAGCTCTGGGTATGCCCAGTGCCGCCAGTAAATGGAAATGGAGCATGCAAGGACATAGACAGAGTCATCCGTGGCTTTAATTGTGGGTTCCCAACCTTCTCCCACATTGTCGTATTGTACAGTGGCTAAGAAATGGAACCCATGGCAGAGCATGGTAGCTGGGCTTATTGACTTCTATTACTTTCCACTGTCTGAGCACACTAGCTGGCTTACAAAAGCACTAAAGATAGTGTTGAAATGCAGTAGCAACAATAATTATTATTTTATTTTACACCTGCACAATGGTGGAGAATTGCAGCCAAAGGCTGGGAAGCCTCTCAACTTCTTCATCTGGCCTTGGGGACATTCCCTATAACATGCTGCTCAGCACTCCTTGCCTGCTCCCTCCTTGAGCACTTTTGCCCGGCAGGAATGTGACCTTGAACCCGCATAAACCAGCCTTGATGGAGAGAACCCGCAGTGGCTGTGCAGGAATCTCCGTCGCTGGCATGTCTGGAATGTAGGAAAGAGCTGTATCTAGTGCTATGAATGGGCAGAAAGGGGTGTGTGTCTTGTCTTGTGGCAGTGAATTTCCAGAGTTCTAGTATCTCCCAAGGAGCTTCACCAAGATCTGAATCCTGCAGTGTGTATCTGACATTAACCAGCTCATCCTGAGGACTTGAGTTTTCCATAGAAGTGACAGCGTGTGGTCAGTACTAGCTACTACAGAACGGCACAAGGCATGTGCATGTGGGCAAAATGGTTAAGGACAGTCATACTTCAAGTGACATGAAAGAGATCATTGTAGATGGCTCCCTGAAAACATCCGTGCACCACATGGTATCCTATTAAGCATAAAATGCAAGCTAAATGAGAAAAAGGAATGAGAGTTGACAAGCCAAATACTCCTTTCAGGTCTAGTTTTGTGCTTTTAAAACATGAAGAGGTCAGCATCTGAAGTAATTCATATTATGTGAATATTTAACCAGTCTTGCTGCTCTATCTATATACAGTAGTACCTCGGGTTACAAACGCTTCAGGTTACAGACTCCGCTAACCAGAAATAGTACCTCGGGTTAAGAACTTTGCTTCAGGATGAGAACAGAAATCGTGCTCCAGTGGCGTGGCAGCAGCAGGAGGCCCCATTAGCTAAGGTGGTGTCTCAGGTTAAGAACAGTTTCAGGTTAAGAACGGACCCCCGGAACAAATTAAGTTCTTAACTAGAGGTACCACTGTATCAATTTATCTTCTTTGCCATCCTGCCCAAGAAGACCTTCAAAGCTGTTCAGGCTGGGGATGTGGCCAAGACTCATATTTTTGCTGTAGGAAAGCAAGTCTCAGGGGCTTCTAATGCTCACCTGGATTCTTCTCTGGCTCAGAAATCAAATTGCATTGGCTCAGCAATAAGCCCAGCTATTCTCTGTTTTTGAGCAGAAATAGCATGACTTATTCTGAGCCAGGAACAGATGACTCTGTGTTCTCAGTCCATGTCACATCTGCATGTTTTTACCCATAATTCAGTTTCCATCTGCTTCTGCATCAATCTGCGATTTTTTAAAAGTGTTGAAATGTTATTTTCTCTCAAAAGATGTATTTAAAGATGTACTTTGATACATGTTGAGAAGCATGTCACAATTTTGGAGGAAGTGCAAAATTCATTGGATAGCTGAGGGGAAAGGGAGGGATCTGGGATGCACATCGTGGCCAGAACAACATCTGTTTCTGCAACAAAACTGACTCTTGCTCCCGGCCTTCTGCATTCCCACCACCCTGTGCACACACAGCTCTATGCTGGAGTCTTCCCCAACCCCTTGGACCAAATTTCGGGGCGTGTCTTTGAGGAACACAGCAGGGTGATGTGTGAGGGCAGGTTCCACTGCACCAGTGGAAGGCATTCTTCTGGCACAATGACTTTCCTGGACTCAGTCCTAAATTCCAAACCTCACTTTACTCTGAGAGGTGAAGATTAGGTAATATTGTATAGGAATCAGAAGAGATGGATCACTAGCTCAAGCAGTTCAAGGCTGCTAGGTACTGGTGAGTCTCTTGGTCCCTCAAGGGAATCAGGTAGCTTCCTGGTTCACAGCACCACCAGATATGCTGTGTGGGTTGGGGCAAGGAATGCAGACTGTAAACCCTCAACCCCAGTCAGACTGCTGCTCAAGGGTGTGCTGGTCCTACCATTAGGCAGAGGGAGGCATCTGCCTCAGGTGGCAAAAGTGGTCATGGAGGACATGGAACTGTGTGTGCCATGTAACCTGCCTGGCTAAGCTCATCTGCTGCTGGCCTCTACTCCATTGGAGGGCCTTCCTCACATTGCCAGGGCTGAATAAAGTTCCAGCAGCCAATATGGTCTGTTTCTGCATATGCATTTTTTGCTTATGAATTTGTGGGGGCAGCGAGGCATGGGAGACTCTTGCTTTTCACATAAGCCAGCCCTGATCCTTCTCAAGCTGCTAGCTTGACTATCCTACCAAGGATGTGGTAATTTATTTGCAGCCTAAGGGCCACCTTCCTTTCTAAAGCAAGCTTTTAAGGGCCACAGGCTAGTGTTGGATGGAGCCAGGAGCAAAACATTCCCCTCTCTCCCCTCCATCTAGGCAAGCAAGAAGCACCATCTGTGTTCAAAGGCACATCCTAGTGAGACAAAAATACTCAAGGAGAGTGCATGGCAAGACCGAGGGGTGTGTGGCCAGGGAGAGTCCTGAGGGTCAGACAGAAAGGGCTGGGGGCTTGCATTTGGCCCCCGAGCCAGGAGTTCCCCATCCCTGCCCTGTTGAATGAAATTCTGCCCATGAGTCCTTGGTTAGAGCAACTGTTTTGCAGTTAATTGCTGCTTGACATTCTAACCTTTACACCCCAGCATTTACCTTTCCTCGCCTCTGTGGCCCCAGTTCTTTTGGAAGGTTCTTCAATGTGTTGAAGATCTCTCTGCTGTGCTTCATTCAGAAATGCTTTTGCATGTGGGCCATGCAGTTCCATGCTTTGCAATTAAGAGTGGCTGCAGTCAATCTCGAGTGCAAGGAAGTGAGGTTCATAAGAATCAAGATTTATTGGCTCCTTAGCAGCCTGCCCACTTGTTACAATTTATACAGGTAATTACTGTTCACTAGTATGCACAGTCCTTGCTGTGAAGGTTACAGGAAAAATCCTGACTTGGCTTATTTATTGCTTCTGTGTCAAAGCAGAAGCCTTGGCTTTGCAGTGATCTCATGTTTCTGCATTTTCTCCATCTTATAACATCTTTCAGGCTCTGTCTTACCATGTCATATACCTGGGACTGATCCAAAATGGGAAAGGGGGGGGGTGCTTTCCCCAAATATCCCTCCCTCTGCTCTGAAAAGCATCCCCCTCTTCTGGTGATCATTGATTTGAGAAAGGTGTGAAAACGTTCCTTGTCTGCCTTACCAGAACAGGGCCATTGCCTAGCAACAGGGTTGTTCCCTCTCCTCCCTGCAGTCATTTACAATGACTTTAATAGTAGTCATAAAACATTAGCTCCCTTAAGCCCTCAGTGGCATAATCATGCCAGCAAATCTGGTCGGCTACATGCTGCTGTGACATCAGTCTGCTCCTCGTAGGATCCCTGACTGGCTGGGACACCCTGAGGAAGCAGTGACTATGGACCTGGGACGGGGGGGGGGAGGGCGGGGAAGGAGGAGCAAGAGCTGAGAACTGATGGAGAAGCTGGGCTGGGTGATTAACATGGCTCATGGGGTTTGGGAAAGGCTTTTGTGCCTTCTGAACGCCTCCCCCTTCAAAACAACAACCCAGAACTGTGCACACACTGCACATACAATGCCTGGAAATCAGCAGCAGCAGCATCAAGTGGGCAGGTTGCTGGTGTTGTGGTGCCACTTCATCAATCAGACCAGGTAATTTGGAACCCCAGAATCCGTAAATAAAATTGCATCAGGAGAAAGGAGGCTCCTCCTACCCCCGTTTCCTCCTCCAGATCAGAAAGACCACAGAGGGAAGCTGCAAGCCGGCATCCAGTTTTCTGGGAGCAACTCCCATTGGACTATGGGGATTACTTTTGAGTAGACATGTGTAGGATTGCACTGCTTAGCCTGGAGGAGAGAAGGTGCTGGATGAGTCCAACTCATGATATTCTTTCCACAGTAATCACTGCATCGTCCACTGCGCGACTCTTTTGGTTAAGGCACGCCTTTCGGTAAGGCCTGGTTTTTCTTGTGAGACTGAATATGTGATTGGGCTGCGCCAACTGAAAGTGAAATGATTCCCCTTGTTACGGAAAAATCCAGACCTAAAACTTATTTTACTTTAAAGAGAGCTAGCCGATCAGCACTACTGCCCTTTTTCAGACAGTGATTTCTTTATTTTGTTGAATCAAATAGCATTGACGCATCAGAAGCCCCTCTTGCTGGCATAGTCTTGATACAGGATCATCACCACAGTCACATCTAGGCCCAAATCCAGCAGATTTCTTCCCTGAAGAGCATTTTCCCAGTTTAAAGTGGGCAGGAAATGACTGAAAAATGAAGGAAGAAGTGGCTTAAGTAGAGCAAACAAGTACTATAAAATGTTTTTAACACAGCAAATAAAAACGTGTCATCTCATTCTTCCTGCCATCTTCCCCTGCACCTGTTCATTTAATTTGCTGAGTACATAATTTCCACAGCACCCTGAAAGAGGTAGCTGTGTGTGCCTGTGTGAGGTGGAGGGGGGGGGGAGAGAAACTCAGCTTCTAGACTCTGCAGAGTCCTGGGAGAGCACTAATTAAAACAGGAGAACGGGGACCACCAAATTAATTTTGACTGAGGTCTCTGGTGGGCCCTGCTATGTGTGGATGCTTCTTAAATAAACCCTCCATACATTCCCTCTGTGGGGCGTCTTTTCAAAGTGGATGCAGGTGCTTCTGAACACCTGATGGTAAGCCTCACAGTTGTTTGGAAAAAGCTTGCAGGAATATTAGCAAACTGAATTGCTGTCTTATCTCATACAGTGTTGCTTGGAATCTTGGCACAACTATCATTACAGTGTTGACATTATTTTTGCTAATGTCATCATATTTATTTATACCCCGCCTTTCCCCCAGACCAGGACTTCAGGCGGCTTACAAAATTTTGAAAAATTGAGAAAATATTAGGGCTGCCACAAGTCTCGACTTTCCTGGACATTACCGGGATTTCAAAGGCAGAATTGACACCTGGGGTGAATTTCCCAAAGGTGACACTTCATCCTGGATCTTAGGCAAGGCAATCAAAAAATCGTGTTTTGGGGGCATTTTTGCAAAATTTTGGGGGTCTTTCTTTAAAAAGCTCAATAACTTTCAAAGGTGTCCTGGTTTTTACTTTTTGAAATATGGCAACCCTAGAAAATATAAAAAGCTAAAAACCTACAAAAGATCATTGTTAAAAAGCAATTAAACTCTAATAGAATTAAAACACTATAATATCTCTCAGAGCCTCCTTTGGCCTTGCATAACCTTCCCCAAACCTGACAAGTGAGGCAGAGAGCCCCACTTAGGAGGGTCTTGTAAGATCACGCTAGGCGTCCACACAATCTTGTGGGGCTCTTGTGAGATCCTGCTGGAACCCAGAAGCCAAAGCTGTGGGACCCCAGTAAGTGAGGCTTCAGTGGGGCAGGCAGCTGGCAGTGCGCATGCAGAGAAGCACCTTCCCATTTTGCCTCAGGTGCCCCCCCCTCCCGCCAGCAGTGGACAGGTCCATAGGCAGAAATGAAAGGACCTGGTGCAAAAGCAGCTGGAACACCTGGTGCAACTCTGACCTTTGTGTGGTGGACGGCATCTCAACACCCCCCCCAAGAGTGAGAGGTTTCTCTGCACACCTGCAGCTCCATCCCCCCCCCCCAAGCAAGCAAGAGGGATGGTTGCATTCCAAGGACATGATCCAGCAAGAAGAAGAAGAAGAAGAAAAACCACGATCTACAGCAAACCTTTTTAGAACTAAAATATCCACCTGATGAAGTTAAACAACAGATCAACAGAGCCAGACAGATACCTAGAGAGAACCTGCTGCAAGACAGACCCAAAAAAGAAAATAACAGAACACCACTAGTCATCACATACAGCTCCCAAGCTAAAACAGTACAACGCATCATCAGAGATCTACAGCCTCTCCTGGACAATGACAGCTCCCTTTCTCAAGCTCTGGGAGGAAGACCTTTCATTGCCTACAGACAGCCACCCAATCTTAAACAACTCCTCACCCACAATAATACAACCACCAGACTTAACATGGACACTGGTACCAGAGCCTGCAATAAACCCAGATGCCAACTTTGCTGCCACATACACCCAGACAACACCATTACTGGCCCCAACAACATCCAACATACCATCTCAGGACTATTTAATTGCTCATCTTCTAACATTGTGTATGCCATCAAATGCCAACAGTGCCCTTCAGCTCTCTATATTGGACAAACAGGCCAAACCCTACGCCAAAGGATAAATGGACATAAATCTGACATCAGGAACCAGAAGACAGAAAAACCAGTAGGAGAACACTTCAATCTCCCAGGACATTCTATACAAGATCTCAAAGTAGCTGTCTTACTACAAAAGAATTTCAGAAATAGACTGGAAAGAGAAGTTGCTGAATTGCAACTTATCACCAAGCTTAAAACCATGGAGGGACCTGGTTTGAACAGAGATATCGGATTTTTATCTCATTATACATGATAAGCGATCTTCAGCCATCTCAACCCTTGCTTTTTCATGCAAAACCATTTGCAGTCGTTTGCGGTCATCAACAGCTATCAGTCAGTCAATCACCCATTTCCACCACCCTTCTGAGTGATCCCCCCTCCGCATCCCCACCCCTCCCCACCCCTTCTCTACATAAGTGCCTGGAAACTTCCATTTCACTGTATCTGAAGAAGTGTGCATGCACACGAAAGCTCATACCAAAATAAAAACTTAGTTGGTCTTTAAGGTGCTACTGAAGGAATTTTTTTTATTTTACTTCGATCCAGACCAACACGGCTACCTACCTGTAACAAGAAGAAAAACCATTTGAGATAGGTGTGGTGCAGGACCAGTGAAGAATGTGGCCAGATGAGGGTTGTGTGGCTTAGGGAATATTCCTGAGGGCCAGAGAGAGACCTCCCATCCTTGACCTGATACCAAGTCACTCCATGTGTAGTCAATGAGTTGGTCAGAAATGGACTGGGAACCACCTGCATGTGGCCCCAAAGGCATTATGTGGGTTGGGCTGGTGCTCTTCCAACCCCCCCCCCCCCCAAGGCTCCGCTGCTGGTGCTTGACATCATGTCCCCGTTCTGTGCATAGTGCAAGCCTCTCCATCACACCAGTCTTGGAGAGAGTGTCTTTACATGCATGCTTGAGCTTTTCCAGCTGCTGGTGCCTGGAAAAAATACTAGATAATTGTAGCTATTTCTAGCCACTCTGCTACAATCTTCAGTGATTGCTGCTGAAGCACTTGGGCCTTTCAGGATTCCATATGAGGTTTCTGCAAGGACCAGCACTCTAGGAATTGATTTGTTTTAAATACCTCTTCTCAGCACCATGCAAATCCATGTATTTCAATGTGCCAGGCAAGCTGATATCCTGCTAACATTCACTGGGCCACCTCCTTTTTATTTACATAATTCTGCAGGTGTGAAAAAAAGTGATTTAAAAAGTGTGCTCCATGGTTGCAGGGCTCAGTTTCAGGAAGAACAGATTGCTCCTGCAGATTCATCACTCTGAATTTTGTGATGGCTCTTCAGCCAAAGCAACCCCTCCCCCAAAAAACAGTCTGCAAAAATGCATGTTAGAGGAAAGCTTGAATTAAAATGTGTATATTGGTGGAAATAACTTACAAACTTGCATTATATTAAGGAAAATTGCTTAGGAGGAATGTGCACAAAAATATCAATGAATTTTTGTGAACATTTTAGTGCAAATGTCTCTTAAGCAATTTCCCCTAATATAATGGGAGGTTGTAATGTTGAAGAATTTTTGTGAAACCTTTTTTAAAAAATCTAAAACTGATTCAGATGTGACAAATTGAAGAGTGAGAAACAAAAAGAAATTTAAATCACCAGACCAAAGACACACCTTTGTACTGTATGTGCTATTGGTAAGATGTGTCTGGGAGATGCTACAATCATATGTTTCACTTTTATCAAACAAATTAGTAAGTCACTCTGTTCTGTGAGCCTGGAGTGAATTGCAGTAGTTCTTCCAGGCACACATTTCTGTTCTGAAAGGACTAACAACCCAGAGCTCCATTTGTCACAATCCTTCCCACAATTGCTTGCTTGACTTCATTTTGAACTGCTGTGCAAGTGTACCTACTTTGATTGCAATATAGTTAAAGTATGTGTGCAATATAGTTAAAGTATGTGTCCCCTGCCAAGCAATGGGATGATCTTTTGTCACATCACAGAAAATTCATGAGCATTCTAATTGCTGAAAAAGAGTGTTCTCCCCCGACTTGGAAGTTGACAGACACTCTCATTGTAACTTCCAGTGCCATTGCTGGGAGAGAAGGGCTTGGCTGGTTTGGGCAGGGGAGAGTGAGACTTGAGTAAGCCTATGCTGATTGCTGGCGGTGGCAGAAAAGGAAGCAGAGAGCCCAGGAAGCTAGTACAGGTATAAACCTGAAAGCCAAGACAATAGGCAATGTGCGTAGCCATATACTTTAATTGCACCGTGTATGCCTGTGCATGTATGTGCACGCATGCACACACATAACACACCACAAAGAAGCTGATTCAAGATATAGATTTTGGGCATGCCAGAATGCTATTCAACTGAACCACTTATCACCTGTTGACATCAGCACACCACACTTGGCATCTTTGCTTCCTTTGTTCATTCTCCTATCCTTTTCTTTTAAATGTTTTTAAATGCATTGGTTACTATAGAAACAATTACTTTTCAGGGATGAGTGGAGTTAAGCAACATCTGCAAGGACAAATAGAATGGTTTCATAAAGTGGTTGGATGCAGGCTTCTTGTAGGAGGGTGTACATACCCCACAGGTAAGACTCTTGGTGAGATCAGTGGACACGGCGAAAAGGTGCAACAGAACTGGGCTTTAGAGTTGGTCCTGGAACGGGCAATTCTCATGTATCATTGCTATCACTGATTGTATTAATGTTTACGCACAATAACATGATTTCCCCGGTCATACAAAATTCTTTAAACAAATTCCAATGTCTTAAACTCCTTGTAGAAGATACGGACCCTGAGATTACGCTAAAAGTGGCCAAATTCTGTGCAGCAGCCATTAAGCTCAGAGAACAAGCGGTGCTACCGCAATGAATAAGACCCCAAATGGTACTCTTTAGGCTATATTTTAGTGTCCCAGTTCCAATTTATACAATTTAAATGCTGCTGTGCTGTATACATATATATGTGTGTGTGTTGTCCCTGCTGTGTAAATTTTAGTGTATTATCTTTGTGTTTTATGATTTTTATGATTCTTCTGATTTTGTAAGCTGGTCTATGACCGTAAGAATAAATTCAATTCAATAACATGATGGCTTAACACTTGATTGGCTGCAAGGCTGCTTCCGCCATCTCTGAACAATTGCAACTAGTTGCTAGGTCTCCTTGTTTATGGCTGCAGCCACCAACTGTGGGAATGTTCAGGGAGGCAGGAGAGGATATATTGTTTATTAATATCCTTCCTAACCTGCGCTGGCAAGTTCTATAATTTAGCAGAGTTTCAACATTCCCCTTTTAAACACACAGCGGGTAGCTGGTTGCAAGCTTGTTTAAGCTTCTCAATATGATCAGGGGTTGGCAAGGCTTACCGGCCATGGGCCGGATCACTCCCACGGAGATCACCCGTGGGCCGGGCCGGCACAGTGCAACACCGGAAATTGCGTCTGTGCATGTCCGTGGTGCCGGAAATTGCTTATGTGCATAGAATTGTAGAATTGGAAGAGACCACAAGGGCCATCCAGTCCAACCCCCTGCCAAGCAGGAAACACCATCAAAGCATTCTTGACATATGCCTGTCAAGCCTCTGCTTAAAGACCTCCAAAGAAGGAGAATGCACCACACTTCTTGGTAGCAAATGCCCAGATGCTGAAAATTGCACCCGCACAGAAGTGATTTCGGCATCTGGGCATGCATATAAGTGATTTCCAGTATCTGCGCATGTGCAGACGCGATTTCCGGTGCTGCTCAGTGAGTCCCTGTGCTGTGCTGTGCCAGTTTAGCACAGCACACGGGGGACTCGCCGAGTGGGTAGCTCAGTTCGAGGGTGGCTCGTGGGCCAGTAAAACTTGTGTTTCACATCCCACACCAACCTGCTCCAGATATTTTGGATACAACTCTCATCAGCTAGTCCGAAATATCTGGAGGGCACCAAGTTGGCACAGGCTGGTTTATGAACAGGTAGAAAGTCCTGCTGTGCTTCAGGGAAGCCACCCCTCCTGTTTTCATTTCCTCCTGCATAATGAAAACAACAGCTAGGAGTAGCTGTGGTGAGTCCCAGAGCCTCAATTCAGTTCTGATCAGATTCCAGCCTCACAAAGTGCTGCAGGGCTGGCTTGGGGGTGGTGTGGTGTGGTGTATTGTGGTGTGGCGTTGCGTGGAGTGGCGTGGAGTGGCGTGGAGTGGCGTGGCGTGAGCAACATGCCCCCCAGAAAAATGTGCCCCTGGTGATCTCCCTGGTAGTCCTCCTGCATGGGCCACTCTGGACAGTGTGAATTTGCATGGATGGTGGGGAGGAGAAGGTTCAAGGCTTTTTGCATCTCATGACTATGTTTCCACGTCTACCTGCTTAGGGTCCAGTACCTCCTTCCTGAAACCTCCCTCAACAGCATGCCAGTTGCAGAGTTAGCAGCAGACAGGTCAGTCTCATTGGTGCGCCTGACTCAAGAAACAGTGTGATGAGCCTTGAACTCAGAACTTGTGCCCTCCATGAAGGCAAGACCTGGAATCCACACAGTACAGTAGTGTGTATTCCAGCAGTGCTATTTTCTCTATGAGTTAATTATGAGGTGAGCCGGAGTGAACTTCCTGACTAGCTTGGGGCTGATGCAGCCCCTTTCACCTCCACGGGGGCATCTAACTCTCCTGGGCTAATCCAACTGCTAACGCAAAGTTTCCCCTTGTTGCCCTCAACTGTTCCCTCCATAGCAGCACATATAGTTCCATTGCCATGTACCCAGGCTCTTTATGCAGGAAGAATGAAAAGCATGCTATCTCTCTGCCTTCCTGTCAGCTCTTGGAAGGCATGCTGTCCCACCGGGAGTTGGGGGTTCTTAGGAGCAGCTGTAATTGCAAACATAATTAGCTTGCACTTGAAGTTCTGTACAAGCTATGTCAAGGAGCGTTCCACACTCTGCCGGTAATCTCCTGCTTACAAGCCTGGCCTCCTGCTGATGAGTTGGTTCAGTTCAGCCTTGCCTTGAAGGCTGCCCAGGCTAATGCTATTGTCTTTGTGGTGGGGCATGTGGACATTTATCTCCAAGGATAGGCAACATGTCTCTCTTTCATTGAGTGAACCGATATGGAATGAGGAAACTGCCGACCTCCAGGTGTTGATGGACTTCAACTTCGATCAGCCCCAACCAGCATCACTAGCAGTCAGGGGTAATGGGAGTCATAGCCCAACAACTGGAGAACACCATCTTCCTTCCCCCAGTACATCACATAGCAAGCGTATTTTGGTCTTAGGATGGTGATGGCCACCAAAGGGCCAAAACTATTTGCAGTCTAATATATCCAGAACCACCAATGGGAGACAGTTTGGAGTGGAGTTGTCATGTATGGGACCCTCACATATGGGGCTCTTAGGGTGGAGCTTGGGTGTGTGACCCAACTGTGTGCTCAGGACAGCTGACTAGCTGGTGACTACAGTGCCACTGGTATATATGACACCTGGCAGAGGTTGAGAGGCAGGGGCTGCAGGGGAATCAGTTTCATTTTAGAAATTTATCTCCATCACATGCAGATAAATATATCCTATCTAGTCTGACAAAAGACAATTAAGTTGATGAAGATGATCATAAAGCCATTAGGCAAGAGAATTAAAAAATGACTCCAAACTCTTTGCCAAGGAAGCACACACACACACACACAAAATAAAATCTGGTTGCCTCCCCACCCACATTCCATCTCTTTCCAAGATTTTGGGTATCAAATAATTTTGGCCAAAAATCTGTCTCCCTGCTCTAATTGCAGGCAACTGCACAGGTACACATGAGTATGCAGAATTTGTTTTCCTCCCTGATCTTGTGCAGCCCCTGTTTGCTGCTATGAGGCTATCACAGTTTTTATTTCATAGAATCATAGAATTGTAGAGTTGGAAGGGATCTCAAGGGTCATCCATTGAAGAAGAGCCCACAGCCTCCCAAGTCTGTTCCGCTGTCAAGCAGCTCTTCCTGTCAGAAAGTTCTTCCTGGTGTTCAGTCAGAATTGCCTTTCCTGTCATTTGAAGCCATTGGTTTGACCCTCCAGAGCAGGAGAAAACCACCTTGCTCCATCCTCCATGTGCATTATCTTATTTTGCTGCTGCAGAATAATGTAATTTGTTAATTTGGGCCCAGTTCTCCAATCTGTTAATGTCATTTTGAATCCCAATTCTGTCTTCTGCAGCATTAGCCACCCCTCCCAGTTTGGTGTCATCTGCAAATTTGATGAGCACCCCTCAATTCCTTCATCCAAGTTGTTTATAAGGCGTTGAACAACAACGGGCCCAGGACAGAACCCTGTGGCACCCCACTTGTCACTTTTTTTGAGGATGGTGAAGAACCATTAATGTGGCTGGGGAAACCTAGTCAGATGGGTGGTGTATAATAATTTATTATTATTATTATTATTATTATTATTATTATTATTATTATTATTATGTTTCTCTCACTTTCCCAATTTCCCCCAAGTTCAGTTCAGTAAATGGCATTTCTGCTTCAACAATGGCAAAGACCTACCAGTCCATGGTCCATAGATGGATCAATGGCTTGACTGTCTGCAAGGCTTCCTTAGACATCCTTCCCAAATCTACCACCCAAGGATGCTATTCAACCTGTCTCCTGGTGGAACCTCCTGGGAATGCACTCTCATCCTGCATCTTCTATGGAGGGGGTGTTTCCTGCTTAAATACTGGAAGCCCGCCATGGCAAAGGAACGTCTGATTGGCTAAGGAGGGAAACAACATGCAGGGAAGCCTCTTAGATGAGAAAGGCCTCTCCTGTTCCTCCCATTTGTGGGCCTTGCTGACATTTCAGTGGGGACTCTATCCATTTGCTGACTGCTGGCAAGCTCTGTGCAAAATCGAGAATGCCAATGCAGGTTGTAGGCTTGGGTGCACCTCTGCAGAAGTCCTAAGATTTAGCAGTGTGGATTTTATTACCCTCTGGTAAGAAATAAATAGCCACAGACGGTATTCTCTCCCGTTCTCTCCCTCCGGCAGCCACACCTTGCTCCTGTGGGGCCAACCCCTCCCTCCCTCCTCCTCTGCCAGGCCCTTCACTGTCTCCCTGGAGAGGGCACTGCCCTCAGTGCCACAGGTCAGAGGATCCTTGATGCATCGGACTGGTCACGGTGCTGATGGTGCTCCATTCCTTTGGGAGACATGGTAGGGCGGAGGGTGGAATGGTTGCGCCAGATGTATGAGAGATCCACAGCCCCATAAATGGAATTGTTCAAGTGCAGGCCATGCTTGTGATGGTCATACCTGTTTCTCATGGCTCCGCTGTACCTGAAGGGCCATTGCATGGAAAATGGAGCAAGCTTGTTTTCTGTTGCTCCAGAGGGGAGGACTCAAACCAATGGATTCAAAGGACAAGAAAGGAGATTCTGGCAGAATATTAGGAAGAACATTCTGATGGTAGGAACTGTCGGACAGTGAAATGGACTGCCTTGGAATGTGGTGCACACTCCTTCCTTGGAGGTTTCTAAGCAGAGGTTGGATGGCCATCTGTCTTGGATGCTTTAGCTGGGATTCCTGCATTGCAGGAGGTTGGACTAGATAGCCCTTGGGGGTACTTCCCAACTCTACAATTTTATGGTTCTATCACATCAATACATCACAGCCTTGTTTTTAGAATATATTATTATGGCACAGTTTGGAGAGCATAACCTTAATCTATTACCAGTCCCACAAATGATGGACTGGGAGAGGAATGAAAATACTGGGTAAGTGGAATGTAAACAGCTGTATTTCTAAACTAAACCTGCCAACCTGGTTACCCATCATTGGTCATAATATACAGAGACTTTAAAAAGTCGCTTTAAAGCTTATGACCAAAGCAGCTTTGACTGTGTCCTTTGGAAGTTATTGTAAAAATTAAATATTTCCACCCACCCCCTTCCACAAAGGAGGGGGTGCAGTTTGTGTTAGTGTGTATCACTGGATTCTGATACATGCCTGTCTATAATGGCACATTGTCTAGTGTTGTGCATTGAACCACAAGGTCTTGCAGAGTTGTGTATCAGAGAATGATCTCTCTCCCCCTCCGGCATATAAAAATGCATAAAATTCAGACAGATATGTGCATTGAAAACAGGGTTCCTGACATAAACCTTAGCTTAGTGTGTGGCTTATTTATGCGACCTAGGCTGCAGTACATAAACCAGGGCTCTCTCCCTGTCTCTAGCCATTTTGAAATGTAATTATGATCATGAAGTGTGACACTGGGAAGAGGGGCGGGGGAGAGAGAACTTCTTCCCTCGCTGCAGGCAGCAGCCTGGTCTTCTTGCCGAGGCCTGAGCAGATCACTTTTTCATCCCTGCGGGTTGAAGAGATGCACTTTCCCATTCACTGTGTGTTGTTTGGGGATTCTCTGCTGCTTCAGTGGGCTGCTCTCCAAAGTTAACAGCCCAGTCTGGTTCCTTGTGCAAAAATGGCTGGTCAAAGAGACTGACCTTGCACCCTCCACGCTGTCCAGCTCTTGGGTGAGGACCCTTCTTTCATCTTGGATGATGAAAGGTTAAAGAAGAATTTCTAAAAAAAATGGGACAGGTACAAGAAATATGTTAGAAAATATACTGAGAACAAAATTTCTATGATAGCGTTTGAGTAAAAAAGGGAAAAAATCTGTTTGGATTTGCAGAAATCAGTTTCCTTAAGTAATAGGAGTGTCAAACGATATGTAAAAACAGAGATAGCATGGATTGAATACACACTCTGCGACAAAAAGAGGAGAGTATGCTGATGGAAATAACAGGAAGTCCAAAGATAAAATTTACTTTCTTTTCTCTTCTTTTTTTCTCCCCCCCCCCTCCTTTCCCTTTTTTTTCTCTGGGAAAGGAGGATTAGAAATACAATACGAAAAATTGTAACAAACAAACATAAATGTATATGTATATGTATATGTATATGTATATGTATATGTATACAAGCATGAAGAACAATGTTCAGGTTTGGTGATGGGAAAAAATGAATAAATATCATTCCAAAAAAAAGAGAAAAAAAGGATGAGGGCCCTCCCACCACACCAAGGCTCAATATGGTGAGCACCACAGGCCCTGCAGAGCTCATAAGGACCGCCAGCACCACTGCAGCAATCCAAGGGGAGACAGGGGTGCCCACCGCAGAAACCAAAGAGGCCCCACAGAGCCCTCAGCCCCCACAAGATGACCAAGAGCCCCCCGGCGACGAGTCAGCAGAGCTCCGGGGCCCGGAGACTCTGGAGCTGAACTATAAACAAAGCAGAGCAGCCACCTCCCGAGCTGAGCACCCACCAATTGCCACCAAGGGAGAAAGGCAGGAGGGGACCAGGAGAACCAGGGAGGCTGCAAGGAAGTGCACAGCCCAGCCCAGCCCAGCCCATCAGCCAGCACCAACAGAGCAGTCCAGGGCCCAACCAGGAAACACCCAGGAGAGCCGAGGGGCAGCGCAGACCTTCCCTTGCTGGTGTGGGGGTGTTGCTGGCTGCCAGAGATGGCCGAAGGCTTATATTATCTAGCAGACGTCTACAAAAACAACAAACCCACATCAACACAAGAAATACAAGACAAACCAGGGGACACCCAAATGCCCTGGCTACGTGCCTTCTTAAACAATCCAGTAGTAAAATCAGCAGCAACTAGGCCCTTGACAATCTTCAAAAACCTCCTCCTAACAACAAAGGGACACGGCAAAGGGGTGGTATCCACAATATACAAAATACTGCTCCAAAATCCCACAAACCCCCTCAGCACAATAAAAAAACCAATGGGAGGATGACATATGCTATGAAATTAACTCCACCCAATGGACTAGACCCAGGTCCTGGAAGCTATACGCCGGCTCCCTCAGCCAATAATGCGAGATGAGCGCGCAACCCCAGAGTCGGTCACGACTGGACCTAATGGTCAGGGGTCCCTTTACCTTTACCTTCAATGGACTAGAATGTGGTCTAAACCTCTCTTTAAATCCATCTCAGCTAAAAGAGAAGAACTGACCCTGAAACCATGAAAACTAGCACTGATAGGCCCAGGAGCCTCACCAAAATGCTGGAGAGGATCCACCTCCACAGGCACACACCTCCACATGTAGTGGGAATGCCCCAAAATCCAACTCTTCTGGACATCAGTCATACAAGAAATAAACAAAATAACGAAACAAGTATTAGAAGTCACCCCAGAACTGGCCCTGCTTGAACATCTTCCAAGATAATAATGCCCACTCACATAATAAAGAACTCATAACCCACCTTCTCTCAGCAGCCAGAAGCATCATAGCCAAACCCTGGAGAGACCTGTCAGGAGTAAGCATGGACCAATGATATCAAATAGTATGGGAAACAACCTTACTAGAAAAACTAACCAATAAACTTAAGTTGACATGGGAACAAATTGAAGATGCCTTCATAGCACAAGAAAACAACAAGAATCCACCGACAGCATACAAATCAATATGGCTAACCTGACCCTCTCTCACACACAAACAAATCTCACTACAGTACAGCCAACCAAAGACAACCAACCACACCCTAGGCCACCCCAACCTCTCTAACCACCAAGGAAATAAAACAAGTGAATAGAAGAGATCCCACACAAATGATGCTGATACAAAGCCCCACACATACAGTAGAAGCATTGCCACCCCTCCCCCTCTTTCCCCCTCTTTTCTTCCCTAATACTGCATGCAACACTAATGCCTCACAACAAATGAAACTGATCTGTAGAAAACACAACTTGAAAAAAGAGACAAGGCACAAATTTTTGCAAAGTAAGAAATATTTAATTATCTATCTGTCTAGGCTCAAGCTATTCTGTGCAGTGAAGATCCATGTAATGGCAGCATGTGATGGCAAAGTGACACTTGGTCTGTGCTCACCACTACCAGCCCCATTGCCTTCTCCCAAGGTAGCCTTTCCCAGTTTTCAAAGGATGGTTGAGCCACAGTTGCATCTCTTGGCATGTAACTTACAGGTTTGCTGAAAGGAGCAGCAAATTTCATTTTCTGACCAAATGCTGATTTGACTAGGAATGTTGCTCACCCCTCTTGATTGCCCACAAGGAGCTTATCAAATCATAGGATTATAGAATTGTATAGTTGGAAGGGACCCCCAGGGTCATCCAGCCCAAACCCCTACAATGCAGGAATCTCAGCTAAAGCATCCAAGACAGACGACCATCCAACTTGTACTTAAAAACCTCCAAAGAAGAAGAGCCCACACCTTCTGGGAGAGTCCGTTCCACTTTCGAACAGCTCTGTCTGTAGCCTCTAAGGAAGATACGTATCTCTTGCAAGTTCAGATTGCAAAATGCTTAGATCCACAGTAGCAACTTTGGTTTATCACAAATTAACTGAACTTGACAGGATGCTGAATATTCAAAAAGGAACAGCTGGAGCCTTGTTAACTCAGGTGATTGCATTAATGGGCAGCTTTCGTGGAAGCACCAGCTCATCATTAGTGTATTTATGTGATCCTGGCTGGGACATTGGGCTGCTGGTGCTGGCTTTGAACACTCCCAGAGGCAATTCCCTGTGGGAATCTATCGTAACATTTGCTACATGCATGTCCCACCTTTCTGACATGGTAGGACTCAAGTTGGTACACATTGAGGTTCTCAGGTGATCTCCCACCCAGACACTGAATGGACCCAAGTCTGCTTGACTTCAGTGAAGATTCTGTACCTTCATGTGCCTTCAGATCTTGCCTTGAACTGGAGCCTAAAGCTAGTTCGTCCTCTGTGGTTCAACATCCCAGGAAACCACAAAGCAAGCCAGGTGTTAATTAGGGAAAGCAATGGGATAGTTTGGTTCAGTGTGAGATTAGAAAGAAGCAAATATTCATCACACAGAAGTGCCAAATGCTAGTTTTGCTTCCAGTTCACATTCTGTTCTTGGCAACTGAAGTGTTTGTTAATGAGCTTCAGGGATACATCCTACAATCTCCTTCCTTGGAGGTTTTTGTTTACAATTGTCTACAAATTCTGGAGAATATTTGAAGGTGCTGGGTGCTATAATCAGTGGGTCATCAAGAAGCAGGTGAAACCCAGCTCCATGTTTCTAGACCATCTGAACCAGATGTAGCTCTGTCAGTGCTGAGCTAATGTCTGGGACTGGTAATGGGCTGGATGAAGGCCAACAGACTGGTGCTAAACCCTGGCAAGATGGAGGCACTATTGGCAGGTGGATCTCATGTCTGGGAAATTGGAGTTTGGGCTGTTCTGGATGGCGTCACACTCCACTGAAGAATCAGCTTCATCATTTGGGGTTGCTCCTTGATACATCTTTTGTCCTTTGAGACCCAGATTTTGCTTCTGAGCCCAGTTCAAGCTGCTTATGTTACTATATTGAACCCTAAATGACTTGAGCCCTAAATATCTGAAGAAACTCCTTCCTCCTGGTGATTTCATTGCTGTTCTGTTTGCCTGCCCCAAATCACCCAGGCAAGACCCACAGGTGTGTCTGTGTATGGTGTATGGCTTAACAAAGCAGCCCTAATGGTACAACCCTGAGAAAATCAGGGCAGCTCATTCAGAACAAAAAGGGCTGCTTTCTAGCAACTTGCATCACAAAGTAATTAGAAAGCCTTTAAGCTAGCTGCATTATTTATTATGGGCTACTTGTTGCACAATGAAGCTCTGAGGATGCACTCTGCTTGCCATTACACCAGTTACTTGGACACCAGAAGGTGCTTCTCGCTTGTCTGTAGCAATCCTAAGTTTGCCTTCTGCCAACAGTTTCTGAGGGCTGCTTCGTGTACAGTGGGGATTTTTCCCCCTTCCATGCAAACAACCCCTGGGGATGCATCATATTGGCACATGTCAGATGTGAACTGAGTGGTTAGGGATTTGATCAGCTGCAGTTTCTGTGCTTAAGCACCATACCCCACCACCCACCACAACTACAGGGGTCATTTTCTAGTTATTTTCATGATTGTTGTATTCACACACTTAGCCTGGACTCCTTTTAGCCCAGGACTGGAGCTTGCCCCAGAAACTATCTGGGATGGGAGAGCTTTTTTGCAGGGGAGCTTTTTCTCTGAGGGCATCAGTGACCATGCCCTTTCTGTCTTCTCCCACATTCAGAATCCCTGAGTTTTTGATGTGTAATAATGATGTCAAAAATACATACAGGTGGAAAGGGAGGTTGAACTAAAGAAATTTGAAGAAATAAGTGGAATATTAACAAGTTGACTGCAATATCACCAACTAAATGAGATATTCAAGATCAATAAGAAAAATGGTTTTACAACTAATAGCTCTCAATTAGAAAAAGACTGCTAAAAATAATCAAAAGGTAATGTCTAAAATGTATAAATTATTATTAGAATGGCAAACAAAGGATGAAATGATCAAATCATCAATGATACATTGGGCAATCAATATAGGTTGTAATATTGATATGACAGCATGGGAAAGACTTTGGAAAGAAGATTACAAATTTACAGCTTGCTATGCATTAAAATGCAGGTGGCACTGTGGTCAAAACCATGGAGCCTCGGTCAGCAGTTTGAATCGAATCCCCATGATGGGGTGAGCTCCTGTTGCTCGGTCCCTGCTCCTGCCAACCTAGCAGTTTGAAAGCACGTCAAAGTGCAAGTAGATAAATAGGTACCACTCTGGCGGGAAGGTAAACAGCTTTTGCGTGTGCTGCTCTGGTTTCGCCAGAAGCGGCTTAGTCATGCTGGCCACATGACCCGGAAAAACTGTCTGAGGACAAAAGCCGGCTCCCTCGGCCTATAGAGCGAGATGAGCACTGCAACCCCAGAGTCGTCCGCAACTGGACCTAACGGTCAGGGGTCCTTTTTATGTATTAAAAGAAAATTACATGTATAGATGGTACTTGATGCCTAGTAAACTAGCTAAAATGTATAAGTCGGAATCCAATATTTGTTGGGAATGTAAAGAGAAAGAAGGTACCTTTTCTAATGTGTGGTAGTCCTGTAAGATCGCAAAAGCCTTCTGGGAAATGATCCATAATGAATTGGAAAAATTCTGGAAAATAACCTTTGTTATAAAAAAAAAAACCCCAGAAGCTTTTCTTCTCGGTATACATGGAGAAGAGGTGCTGAAAGATCAGGGAAAAAAAACTATTTATGTACGCAACCACGGCTGCCCAAATGCTATATGCCCAAAATTGGAAAGATGAAGTGGCCCCAAAAAGAGACAATTGGCAATTAAAATAGATGGAATACGCAGAGATTGTCAACTTTACCAGAAGATCAAGATGATAGACTTTTTGTAACAAAAGTTATTGAATATATGAAAACAAATGGTAAACAATTAAAAACATTAGCAAGATTGATATAAACATGAACAGTAAGAAATTTAAAGGAATTATAAGCAATAAATTTGTAAAAATGATAAATTTAGATATGCAGTAAGAAAATTACAGAAAAATAAAAATCTGCAGAAGGGGAGGGAGGGAAGTCGCAGAATATATTATTTGATTTGTGTAGATTTATATTCATTGTTGAATGCTGTAAAATGGAAAAATGGAAAATAAAGTATTGAAAAATGCATACATTAAAGATTTGCACAATGTGCACATCTCACAGTGCACCCATTGAACAGCATTGTTGGTGGTGTGCATTTTATGGGGACAGTGAGTACAAAGTATGTACAGCTGGACGGGCTGAGTGAGGATGGATCTACAATTGAGCCCCAGCAAGACCAAAACAGGACGGAACTAGCTACTTTGCCCCATCCCTAATTAAAACATTTTCTTTACAGCAATGCTGATTACTACTAATAATGATAATAAAATAAATGCCCCCCCACTCTCTTTAAGTTCTCAGACCTTAAGCTCTGCTTAACAATGTGTGACTTTTCTGACTACTCATGGCAGGACAGCACCTGCTTCCTAAAAGCAGCCCGTTTTCTGCTTCCAGGAGAGGTGCGGATTGCCAGGGGGGGGCAGCTTCCTGGGAGAGCGTGTGAGGCTCAGCAGCAGAGACGCAGCCTCCGTGTGAGTGTGCCAGGGAATAAAAATACCATCCCCCCCCCATTGCTGTTTATTTCCGCTGCAAAGTATTAGGATAATTAGCAAGCTCCCAATTAAATAGAAGGGGGGAGCATGTGGGAGGAAACAGGTAGCTGAGCCAAATGAGTTTTGTGTTGAGGAGAAGGCCAGGGAGAGGAGAAGAGTTTGCAGCCACCACACTTGACCATGTCAACAACATCTTGTGCCTCCTCATTTTGTACTGCGTGGAAAAGGCCTCCCTCTGGCTGCACCATGTTTTTGTCCTTAATCATTTTCAAGGTTAAGCAGGAGGCATCAATGATGATAAAATGTTTTGTTTTGCCCCAGCTTTCTTCTGCCCTAAGCGAGAGCAACCAATCAGGGATCGTGGGGAGGATGTGAGGTCCTAGCCAATCAAGCATCATACAAGACAGGGTTGCCCATGTGGTGCGTTGGGAATCTGGGGTGAGATAACCCATGTAGCAGAAGTGGCTCCCAGTTCCAGTCAGCACACAGAGGCAACTTGGGAAGAAGATTAGGCTTCAGTGATACAGTTCCAGATGTTGATAGATACATATATCTTGTACGCTTTGCATATCTATCATCTATCTATCTATCTATCTATCTATCTATCTATCTATCTATCATCTATCTATCATCTACTCATAGCTGCCAAGTTTTCCCTTTTCTCGTGAGGAAGCCTATTCAGCATAAGGGAAAATCCCTTTAAAAAAGGGATAACTTGGCAGCTATGTATCTACTATCTATCTATCATCTATCTGTCTATCATCACTCACAGATAGATGATATAGATAGATAGATAGATAGATAGATAGATAGATAGATAGATAGATAGATAGAGAGAGAGAGAGAGAGACTAATGAGCTGGTATGCCTTAATCACTTATATAGATATCACTGAGCTGTTGCCATAGCAACTGGCTTGGCTGACCTTGCACCTGTTGACTTTTCTCATACATGAGGCAATTTGTGCCCAGGAAGTAAATTAACCCCTTCCTTCCTGTCCAGTTCCTCCAGGATGGAGCACTGCAGATGCTGTTGGACTGCAGCACCCCTCAGCCCCAGCCCCAGCGTTGTTCATAGCCACAGGACTTGTAGTGCAGTAGGGTCTGTGAGAGTGTCACATTTGCTGCAGCTGAATGGGATGTCATAGCTACACAGATCCAATCAGATGTAGCTGCCTCTCTGAGGACAACCAATACCTCATTGATCTCATTTGAGGGGGGGATGTGACCTCATAGCCAAAGCCACCAGGCTGATGTTTGGTGGATACATTGTGGCACCATGAAACAGTTTTCATGGTGCCACAATGTATCCACCACAGAATGGTAAGGTAAAGGTAAAGCAACCCCTGACCATTAGGTCCAGTCGCGGACGACTCTGGAGTTGCGACGCTCATCTCGCTTTACTGGCCAAGGAAGCCTGTGTACAGCTTCCGGGTCATGTGGCCTGCATGACTAAGCCGCTTTTGGCGAAACCAGAGCAGGGCATGGAAACACTGTTTACCTTCCCGCCGGAGTGGTACCTATTTCTCTACTTGCAGTTTGACATGCTTTTGAACTGCTAGGTGGGCAGGAGCAGGGACCGAGCAATGGGAGCTCACCCCATCGCGGGGATTCGAACCACTGACCTTCTCATCGGCAACCCCTAGGCTCTGTGGTTTAGACCCCAGCACCACCCGCATCCCGAATGGTAAGATAGCAAGTACTAACCCAGTTGTTTGGAAATCAAAATGCACTTCACCCTCCCACACCCAGGGAGCCTTTTGAGCCCCCTGGGTCACTCAAAGGATGGTGTGCTTTGGAAGGTCTGCAGAACATCTACGTGGAGATCCCCTCTCCACCCTGTCCAATGCTCAGAAGAAACTGACGTATTCCAGCATTTGTTTCTCAAGCAACACCAGTGTGTGTTAGCCATACTGGCTTGGCCTGATGGGAGTTGTAATCCAACAACAGCTGGATGGCACCTGGATGGGAATAGGAAGCAGCACTAGCAATAGGCAAAGGAGTGCTTGCTTTGTGCAAACCCATCATTGGCTTCAACCTCTCCAAGATTTAGCATGTGGCCCTCAACAAATTGTCCCCACCCCATGGAAATGTAGGGGGAAGAGAAGGTTGTCTGCCCCTGGATGGAACAGGAGAAAAGAGACCCAAATTCAAATCCCTACTCTTGCATAAGGCTCTTGGGATGAGATTGGGCCAGTTATTGTCAACATAGCCTACCTCACAGGGTTGCTGTGAGGCTAAAATTGTCATGTGCTCCTTGGAGGAAAGGTGGGATATACTTGGAATAAATCAGGGATGGGGAACCTTTCACCCTCCAGATGTTGCTGGAGGGCCATCAGCCCCAGCAGCATGGCCAGTGAGGAGGGGAGAGTTCACAGCTTAAGTTCCCTTGTAGGATTTGTCAGACCAGGGCTGGGGAACCAGTGGCCCTGCCCAGTGTGGTTGGACTTCAACTTCCATCAGCTCCAGCCCGCATGGCCAGTGCTCAGGGCTGATGGGAGCTGGAGCTCATCTATATTGGGAGTATGACAAGCTCCTCATCCCTGTCTGAGGCCACCATCATTGGGAGGAGGCTGGGTGTAATTTGTCCTTTAAAATTTTTTTTATCTCCACTGAAATATGTAGACAGAACTGAGAGAGCAAAGAGTCAATGGGGAAGAAAATCCACAATTCTTCTGCCAGGGTAACACTGATGAAAAAGCCCTCTCTCTAGCTTAATCCTCCCTCCTTCCCTTTCATTCTTTCTCTTTTATGTGTTTTTAATTTTATTTAATGAATATAGACATTGTACATGTCATACACATGGTAAGTGATAATGCACACATTAAAAATAATATTGTATAAAGCAGCACATCATATCATGCAAACCTTTCAATATTCCTTTTGTATCTTAATGAAAAACCTTTTACATGACAGTTACATTTCACCTTCTCTTGAAATGTGTGTGTGTTAAATATAAATCTATATTCTTATCTCTATAAATGTCAGTATCAAATATTGAAATGTTTAAGTGTTTGCTTGTAAAAATGCATAAGTCTGACATTCAGTCTGTTCTTTTGATATATCTAAAGTTGTTGTAGTCCATTTATTCATTTCCTAAGTAATCTTATTATTTTAGGGACACAGGTGGCGCTGTGGGTTAAACCACAGAGCCTAGGGCAGTGATGGCGAACCTATGACTGTTGTTGTTGCCCCCCCCCCAATTTGCTCTCCCGCTCCTTTTCCCACTACAGCTTTTTGTTGTTGTTGCTGGTAGCCAGAGATTGGTTTTTTAACCCTTTCTGTGCTGTTTTTTCTGGTGCTTTGGCAGACTATGTCGGTGCTGCGTGTTACTTCCAGCAAAGGTATTATTCATCATTTATTTCTGTTCTCCCCCCCCCCAAAAGAGCAGCAGCTTTGGGGAAACTTTTGCACCCCCCAAAAAATCTCCAAAACTTTGATCAGCAGCTCCCCCCAGAAAGCTCAACAACTCTGGGCACTTTGTGATAAATAAGGGTTTTTTTGTTTGGTTTGGTTAAATAATTAGTTTTTGGTTTATTAAATACAGTTATATATTACAACTAGCTGACCCTGCCAGGCGTTGCAGTGGCTAATCCCTGTGAGTGTCTCCAGTTTGACACGCTCTATGAGGTATTCTCACCACCCAAGTTATGCTCGGTTTTTTGGCGAATTTTACACACCAAGCTCAAAAGGTTGCCCATCACTGGCCTAGGGCTTGCTGATCAGAAGGTAGATGGTTCGAATCCCTGCAACGGGGTGAGCTCCCGTTGCTCGGTCCCAGCTCCTGCCAACCTAGCAGTTCGAAAGCATGTCAAAGTGCAAGTAGATAAATACCTACAGCAGGAAGGTAAACAGCGTTTCCGTGTGCAGCTCTGGTTCGCCAGAAGCGGCTTTGTCATGCTGCCCAAATGACCTGGAAGCTGTCTCTCAGCCAATAATACGAAATGAGTGTGCAACCCCAGAGTCAGTCACGACTGGACCTAATGGTCAGGGGTCCCCTTACCTTTAACTTAACTTTTTATATAGGCATATCCTTCCAGGTAAGTTTGTAGTTTTGCATCTGTTAACATGTCTTTCTAATTAATACTTGCTATTTCAGAACTCAACTCGGTTTCCACGATTTAGTGAATATTATCCTTTTTAATATTTAAGAAGAGGTGGCAAGAATACAGAGGAATTATACCAGAAAGATATGGAGGTCTCGTACACCCCAGGTAGTGTGGTTGCTGACCTTGAGCCAGACATCCTGGAGAGTGAAGTCAAATGGGCCTTAGAAAGCACTGCTAATAACAAGGCCTGTGGAAGTGATGATATTTCAGCTGAACTATTTAAAATTTTAAAAGATGATGCTGTTAAGGTGTTTGATATGTTCTGATATTTGCATTACCTTCTGTATAGTTTAGAAAGCATAATAGTGTCTCTGCACTTGTCTGGAAGGTTTCCTTAATATCTCTTATTACCATTCACTTCATGCATTGGATGAAAGTTTATACTATGGAAGTTTAGATACAATGTCACAAACTGCACACGCACACACACACGTTGATAATACAGACATCATGGCATTGGTTCTGTCAATGAACAACGTGGTTCCACTTAATATTCCAGTGGGGGGGGGGCAAGTTTGCCACCTCCACCTCCCCTGAAAGAAAAGGAGAGCCGGTTCAATCAGGGGAAGGAGCCTGACTTGCCATGCGATGCATGTTCTCCATTAGGGAGGAAGCTGATTCTAGGCTATTTAAGCTGGTTCTGTTCTGCATTCTTCCCTCGACTTCTTGTGATGCCCACCCTCCTGCCATTTGCACTATGTGCTTTGCTAGTTGCCCTTTTGGGAATGGAGTAGGAATTGGGGGGGAGGGGAGCCTCTTAATAGCCTTTGGACTCTTTTTTTACCTGCTCCATACTGTTGGGTGTCATCTGCATGATTGGAGTGAATCCTAGAATTGTAGAGCTGGAAGGGAACCCAGGAGTCCTCTAGTCCTCTAGTCCAACCCCCTGCAATGCAGGAATCTCAACTAGTCTAAAGCATCCATGGCCGATGGGCCATCTGGCTGGTGCTCTTTAATTTGGCCATAATTGCCATTGAGTTGGTGCAGGTGAGAGGATTTTTTTGAATGGTGGTCTAAATACCTGAGGCATTATTGGGATGGGCTTGGCAGGCAGAACAGCGTGAACCCTGGCCAACGGGGCCAGTGGGTGCATGTCTGGTTCTGCCACCCAAAGTGCAGGTAGTAGAGAAGTGGGATTTCTTGCCAAACCCTTCTGTGTGGCTACAGCTTGCGCTGTCAATATGCCCAGGAGAGGGGAAGAATAGAATTCCCCCATTCATTGCAATTCAGCTACCCAGACACATTCAATTTGGGCATTTGGTTTAATTAAATTGGTTTTGCAGATCCTCTGGTTTGATACTTTTGAATCCATATAACTTGTTCACCATAATCATGTGTGCCTCCAGTCTTCTTTCTGGTGTGTTGGCTCACATACAGCATGATTTAAGGGTGGGTATTCAGTCCCCCACCTTGATTAAAGACAATTAAATGGTGCTGTGTTGCAGCCTCCCATTGAAAATCCTTTGTCCCAGAATGGCCACCTGAAGGTCAGTTTGCAAAGTGCCCTGGAAATGTACCCTCACTGGCTCTAGGGTGTTGGCCTCTGTGTCCACTGAGATTAGCAGAGTCAACTGCTTCCCGTTTCAACTCCCACTCCACCCCTCCACCCTCTCCTTGATCTTCCTACTGTGAGAATTCTCCATGCTTCTTATTCTCTCCTCCAACCTCAAGTAAAGTGGAATATAACTCAGGCAGAGGGAGACACCAGCAATTTATCTTTGCTGAATAGGACTGCACACCAGCATCCTTGCCTTGGGGCAGGAGGCGCTGCTCCTTGCTTGCTGCTGTGATAAAAATATGAGTGCTGGAGATTTGTCCCCAAACACCTCTGTAATGAAAAGACGGCAAGGAGCAAAGCTCTGAGTGGACTCCATCTCATTTCAGCAAACAAGAAGGAAGAGCGGCTTTGGGTTTTCATCAGACGCTCCTCATCCACTGTTATGTACTGAGCTGAATCCTAGAACAATAGGATTCAGAAACAGCGGGAGCTACCCAATCCAACTCCAGGTGGAAGTGAATCCGCAACCTGATTGGCCTGCTGGAGCAGCCAATCAGGCGGCTGGCAGAAGTGAATCTGCTACCTGATTGGCCTGTAGGAGCAGCCAATCAGGCTGCAGGCAGAAGTCAATCCACAATATAATTGGCCCACAGGTGTAGCCCTGAAGTAGCCAATCACGCAAGGCCCATTGTGTAAATAATGTATATAAGCAGATGGTTTTGGGAAAAGAGCCATTCTTCTTCTCCTCTTCTCCTTGATGACTATGAGCTGAATAAAGAGCATGAAATTCACTCTCGACTCCGAGTACATTTCATCCACTTTCACCAATCTGTGCCTGAGCTGATGCTTTATTTGAAAGTCCTGTTTTACATGCACATCGTCATGAGACTCTTTGTCCTGTTCTGCATAGAGCCATAATGAATTTAAGCTTCTTTCTTCTTCTTTGTCCCCAATCAACCCTTTGCCTGGTTTGTAGCTGGCAGATCAAGCCCTGGCTCCCTAGGCAGGATGCCAGTGCTAGGAGCGAGGTTTTTCCTGTTCTGGCCCCACAGCTTTGGAAGCGTAGGAGATGATCTCCTGTGATAGCTTTCCCTACTGAGCTGGATTGGTTGGCAGCTTAGTTTGTGGCACCGGAGAGCCTAGCTGCTGCCCCTGAGGCAGGAAGAGAGCCCATGGCTACACCTTGTATGGGAGGCAGGGATGAGGGAGAAATCTGGCCAAGGGCATGTTGCATTAGAGGCCCCCTAACACTGACACCTCCTTTGCTGCATGTCTGCCACCACACCTTTTATTGGAGGCTTTTAAGCAGAGGTCAGGTGGTCATCTGTGGGGGATTCTTTAGCCATGATTCCTGCATTGCAGGGGGTTGAACTAGATGACCATTGGGTCCCTTCCAACTCTGCAGTTCAATGATTCTATTCAGTGCACAGCCCTAGTATAAAAATGATGCATGAATGATGCTTAGAAAATGTAGGTGCTTTCTAAGTGCAATAATTATGATGGTACTATATATAATAGGTCTCACTCAATTTAAGACAGTGAGTTCATGCACATATAAGCTGCTTGCCTCCTTTGTTTTCTGTCTGTGCCATGTCTGTGAAAGATTCTGGCTTGATCCACCCGCTTGATATCTCCATGTATGTGCCAGGGGCTGGTCAGGATTGGCCAGCTGCCTTTCCTTCCCTCACTTGCCCTGTTTACCTCTGCTATATTTACATGTCTGTTTTATGATTTCAATTTTTAATGCCTCTGCTCTTTTAAGACGCTTAATGCTTCAGGGAGGAACATTTTCTTCCAAGTCCTGAACGCAGATCGAGGACAGAGCAATAAATCAACTAATAACTGGAACCTCATTTTCTGCTCCCATAGCCAAGAGTTAACCCTCCTGGAGCTGTCTTGATCCTTCCATCCACACAGATAGAACCAAATAGAGAAAATGGGCTATGGAATACTAGGATAGGCACAAAACCAAACCCATTAGCCCCATTTCTCTACTCCTCCTTTCCCCCTGTAATGTGCAGTAATTGAGGCACACAACATGAGGTCTAGAGTGGGGGAACTCCAACTTCCACCAGTCGCAGCCCCACCAGCCAATGGTCAGGGATGATGGGAGTTTGAGTCCAGCAGCATCTGGAGGGCACCATCTTGGCTAATCCAGGCTTGCATACTAGTGGGTCTGCCCTCTTTCCCATTCATCTCCTGCCTTTCTGAGACAATTCCAAGGATGCATAATGGAGACAACCTTTATCACATCATCGGCTTCACGCCTCTACTCTCGCCCCACCCCATCTTACTGTTACATATAAGTCCCACATATATGTCTAAGCCCAATGCATGGAGAAGAAAGTGAGACCATGCTCTCTGCTCTACCATATGCACACTCCCAGCCCACCCAAAATAATAAACAAACCCGCATTGGTGCTCCTTGCTAGTGGGAAACCACAAGGGCTCCAAGCACATAGATATAAAACAAAGTATCGTGTGAATTCATCTCTCACATCCAAAATCAGTTCCAGGAGTTTTTGATAATCCACAACATCTAAATAGCCAGATGATGTTGTATCTACTGACATCCTGTTTGTCTCAAATTCCATGGGAGCTGCACAGATTACAATGCAGGAAGTGGCGCTGTTCGTATTTCCAAACCTCAGAAACAAAGTTTACGTCCGATCTGGTTATCAACTCTCATTTTTAATTCTTGTTCATATTTTAAAAATCTTATGTCCATTTCTGAAAAGAGCATTATCAAACTTCTTGTACACAGCCTTATATTTGCTCTCTCTTCAAAGTTAACAGTTCTCAGCCTCAAAGAGGTAAACAAATTCCTTCCTATTGTGATGTCATAATGGCGGCTGGCTGATCCCTCCAGGGACCCGACTGCAGTTCCCGGGGGGCTTTCCCCAGTCCAACTTAAATATTTTTGCAGAGATTTTTTAATGTAATCAATCCTTCTCCCCTTTACCCTGCCTCGGGGGGGGGGGGGGGGGAGAAGGTTTTTAAGTCCAATCCTTGGAAATGATTAAAGTCCTGTCAAACTCTCTGGCTGCAGGCAAGTTAACTGCATCACTGTTCTCTCAATGGGGGAGACCGACTTCCTGTTTAAATCTCCTCCCATGGCCAATTCGTTTCAATTGAATTTTTTTTTAAAAAAATTCTTTCTGTTACTCACGGTGTCCAATGTCTTTAAATCCCTTAAAAAAAACAAAAAACCTACTGCTCCTCCGCTGCCGGCACGGAGCTTCGCTCTGTGAGGGTAGCGGTATACTTGAAAAATGGCGCCCACGACTCTCACTGCGCTTGCTCCGGAGCTCTTAAAAAGAGCTTGCCGGGGAGCAGAGGAGTCACTTTGGGATGCAACCGAGTTCTCACGCCCCCAGAAAGCTCAATTTGGGGTTCTTCTGGGGAGCCACGTTGCTCTCGCGGCTCTCCCCCTCCCTCACAGTGCCAGGAACCTCGGAGCTCGAGGATTCCTCGCCGATCAGCGCTGCCGGTAGACCGGAAGTCAGTTCCCAGGATTCTGTGGTGGAATCCACAGCTGTTGAAGTTTCTGTTGAAGTGTGGATGTGACCAGTTATATGTGTGTAGAATTCCACATGGGACATTTCACTGAGCGTGGGGTGGTCAGGGGGGCAACAGATGACATTATAGTCATATTCAAATACCTGAAGCAAGGTTGTTTTCTGCTGGACTCGATGAGCCATTGGCCTAATCCAGCAGGCTTTACTTATGTCCTTATGACCCCATCCCTTTGCCTGCTACAAGGGCAAGGCTTAGACACTGGTGAAATCTACACAAATATTTAAAAATGCTGTGAAAATGCTTTTTTTAAAAAAAAAAGTTTCGAAAAATACATTGAAATTGCCACAGCTCACTTTCACCATCTAGTGTCAAATTTGTATATTGCACTTTACAACACACTTAAAATGTTTTATTTGCAGCTGTATAACTGAGTCCTGAGGGGGAGGAAGCTGGTTGCAGGTTAAAATGCAGGCAGGTGGGGTCTGGCTGAGGGCAGACTGAGGTTGGTGAGGCAGCATCCCATTTGCTCTAATAGACCGTCCTCCACTTCTTGTAGCAATGGGAAGCATCCAAGGAATTCACAACTGCAAAACTCCAGGGACTGAAGTTTTGTGAAGGCGTTCCTTTCCGCTCTACAATGGTGCTGGTATTGGTTTTCTTCCCCAAAAGCAACTGTGTTTCTATGGCGTGCAATGCTAATCTTTACCAAAAGAAAAGACAAGAAAAGGAAAGCCTTCTGGAATGTGAGATGTGAGTGTAAAGATGGTGTAGCTTGTGATATTGCTATCAAAGAGCTTGTGGCCACCTGCCTCCATTTGTGTTTTCAAATGCTGCCACCTAGTGTGATGTCTGAGATATCCCACTACACAGAGCACAGCTTTCCGAAAAGGAGGGGTGTGTGCAAAGGTCATTTTTATTGCAATACTTCCATTAAGGAATTAGATTTCTCAATACTGAAGCTGTAGGGAAATGTGGCGTGCAAGCCATGTGTTCCAAAGTGGAATGTGCATGCCCATGGAGTATCTTGAAATCTAATAATGGAATAACTGTACAGCTGACCTGAGGAAGACCTTGATCCAGTTTCTTAAGCTGCTGCTTTCTAATTTTATATACCGTGTTTCTCCCAAAATAAGACGTGCCTATAAAATAAGCCATGGCACGATTTTCTTGAAGCAACAAAATATAAGACCGTACCGGGGTAGTGGTGGGAGCAGGCCTGGATGGTGCTTCTCTAACGAAGAGTAAAAGGAAGATGCCTGTCCTTGCCGGAACCGCCACGTGGAGCTCAGACCGAGTGGGAGCCGGCAAAAGCTGCAGCATGCGCTGTGCCGAGCCCCGACCTGGCGGGAGTCGCAGTGCGTGCCGCGCCGAGCCCCGACCCAGCGGGAGCCGGCAAGGGCAGCGGCACGCGCTGTGCCTAGCCCCGACCCAGCGGGAGCCGGCAAGGGCAGAGGCGCGCGCTGCGCCGAGCCCCGACCTAGCGGGACCCGGTGAAAGTTGCCGCGCCGCACCCCAGCCCCGTGGGAGCCGGCAAGGGCAGAGGTGCGCGCTGCGCCGAGCCCCGAACCAGCGGGAGCCGACAAGCACATCGCCACGCCAAGCCCCGACTTCAGAGAGCTCTGAAGTGACGATTTCCTGGCTCCCAACTCACTCTCAGCTATCACGCTCCCAGCTACTGCGTTTAAAGCAAAAGAGAAATGCCAACCGAAGTCCGAAGGCTGGGGATTGTTTGCTTTTTCATTTACATGTAAATAAATATGCACTCGTAATAACTAAAGCTGGGACCTCCTGGTACACTGCCAATGAGAGATCTCTGGCAGCTCCAATTCAGAGCTCCAGACTCACAGCAGTTTAGCAGCTATTTAAGGCGCCCCTCCACCGGTTGTTGACTGAGCATCAGGCAGGCTCTATTTGAGGTGCATGCAACGTGCACTCCGTTTCAGAGCAGTCTCAAGCCAGCTCGGGAGGCTGGTTCAGCAGCCCGAAAGCTCTGCCCTTTAACCCTAGAGGTTTGGCCGCTTTGTGGTGAAAAGGCAGTCTGCACAAACTCATGATCCCAGGGTCGGGGTGGGGAGGTCAGCTGGTAAGCCTCCTCCCCAGCCCATATAACTCGCACCTGATAGGCTCTGCCATGCTGAAGGACTCAGCAAGAGCCGCAGTTGCAAAACTCTGACTGTGAAAGCTCTGTAAGGATACCAGCCCAGTTGTTGTACCATACTTAATATTAAAAAAAAAAGACATCCCCTGAAAATAAGCCGTGGTGTGTTTTTTTTGGAGGAAAAATAAATATAAGACGTGTCTTATTTTAGGAGAAACACGGTACCTAGAGCCTTGCTGAATGTTCTTATGCAAACATTTTCAGTTCCACTGTAGTGCTTCTGGGAATGGGGCAACATGCCCCCTGACCCACCCCTCACATCCTTTGCTTCTTGACTGGCCACTGCTTCTGCACCATTCCCCCCACCACCACCACTTTTGAAATCAGCATCTTCTTCCTGGAAAATGATCCCAACTTATGAGGAAGAAGGTGGCCAATGTAATTGTCACCAATGGGATAGCAAATCAGCTCACTCACCCTTATAAACATCATTTCAAAAATTTTGCCGATCACAGCCTAAAACTTCCTTCAACCACGACTAATGATTTTCTAAAGTCTTTCTAATTATGCATTTTGTTACTATAATTATTGCTATAAACTCAAATTTCCAATACATCTATTCTTAATTCTTTTCACAATTATTTATAAATTACTCCTTACAAAACTTTTAACCCTACAAGCAATGTCAATTGATTTCATTTTTTTAAATATAATTTTTATTGAATTTTCAGCTTATACATTTTCCAAATCATCACATCGTGCAATATCCTAAATACGATACAAAAAAGGCACAACCACATAAAAGAAAAAAGAAAAAGAAAAAAAGAAAAAATGGAAAAATACTAAAAAGAAAAACACAGTAAAAAAGAGAAACAAACATACAAGATTCTTTGTTTACATCTAATATTGCTTAACATATCTGTGACCTCCCCGTTCCTCCCTTACCGAGTTCATTTTAAACCCAACTTTAGCCGTTTCCTTGCTTTCAAATTAATCTTATATCAATAATCTTATTCATCATATAATCATTTATATTCCCATTCTTACAATATTCCCTCAATAATACTTAATCAAATATCTAAACTAAACCCCTTAGCCTATACTTTCCCCTAAAAAATATTCCCCATTAATTACTTTCAAAGGAAAAAAAGAAAAACACACAAAATTTCTCAGTTACTTTCTCTGTCTCCCCCTTCTTCCCCCTAATAGGCAATTCCCTGTAAACCTCAACCAGTTCCTTGCAACAATCCAGTTTCCAACCATTTAATCCGTCCCATATTAAAAATTCATTATTTTTTCACCCCACTCCATCTCTTACCCACACCATGCCCCCTCCCTCTCTCCACTCCTCTTTGTGTTGATCCAATCTCTTTCTCCAGCTCTCTTTCCTCCCTATCACCTCTTTACCCCCCCCCCCCCGAAAGCCACCACTCGATCAGATTTACAAACTTTCTCTGGTTATCCAAGCCCAGATTCTGGGCTCCCTCTCTCACTGAGAGTCCAGCATTCTGGGTCTCTTGGGCTAATGCCGTCTGAGTAGAGTCCATGTCCTTTGCAGCCTCTCTCACAGGTTGCTCGGGTTCCTCTGTTTTCGGCTCTTCTTTGTTTTCTTCCTGTAAGTCTAACGTATCCTTTAAGGGAAACAGTTGTATCTCCTCTTTAAGATTTTGTATCTGTTTCGTGTATTCATACACATCCTCTCTTAGTTCGTATACAAGTTGTAGCAAAAGTTTCATTTTGTCCTTGTCCAGCTGGAGACTCATTGTTTTGTCTATTCGATTCTATTGTGTTCTCATATTACAATGGCGGGTGCATGTTATTTTCCCAAAGATGGTGCACAGTTACTTCCCAGATTTACTTTAGTCCCTTTATCCAATTCTTTTCAACAACACAATTTCACAGTCCTCTGTTTAAATTCATTTACTTCGCAAAATCTTGTTAAATCTGTACCCGACTTATTAAACCAAGAGTTCCTTTTTAATACAAAGTGCCTTACCGGTGAAATCACAATGGCGACTGGTCTTTGTTCCCAGGGTCTCGCCCTCGGTTTAGAAGGGCTTGTTCCAGAACTTCATAAAAGTTATGCAGAGATCCAAAATAGAGATTTCCTCTCCCTCCCTTGGCTCTGCTCCACCGGGAGGGGGTCCAACTTAAATTTTTTAGCGGATTTTCCAGTCCGTTCCAGCGTTGCGGCTGCAGGTCTGGTGGCTGCTCTCTTATCTCAATAAGGGGGGGGGGAACAACCTCCGTTTCCTTTTTAAATTCCCTTCCCCGGACCAAATCTTCTCTAATTTTTTTTCCAAAGAAATTTTACTTACAAGTCCAATCTTTAATCAAAACGGGGGCATCTGGCGCTCAAAGTGCCTTCGGCACGGAGCTTCGCATTCCAGAGGTAGCAGACTTCCCAAGGCTCCATCCCGCTCAACCGGCTCTCGGCGCACCTCAAGAGGCGCGATCCGGGCGGCGAAACGGGACTTACGGGGCTCAGCTGGGTCCCACGCACCCGGAAAGCTCAATCCGGGGGTTCTCCGGGGGGTCGCGGTGCCCGCGCGACCTCCCCCCTCCTCTGGGTCGCTGGGGACTTTCGGAGATCGAAAATCCCCCACCGATGCCAATGGCTGCCAGACCGGAAGTGTGTCAATTGATTTCAATTGCTTTCCAAATATATTGAAAACTTCTTCCATTCCTTTAGGAAAGTCTGGTCCTGCTGGTTCCGAATTTTCCCTGTTAGTCTTGCCATCTCAGCAGAGTTCATCAATTTCTCTTGCCACTCTTCTTGAGTTGGTATTCCTCCTTGTTTCCATCTTTGGGCTAATAGTATCCTTGCTGCAGTCATCACATATAAAAACATTTTTTTATCATTCTTATGAATTTCTGTACCCACAATACCCAATAGAAGGGCTTCTGGTTTTTTAAAACAAATGTATATTTCAACTTTTTCCCCCCATCTCATTATAAATCATTTTCCAGAAGTCCTTCACTTTCTTACATTCCCACCACATATGGTAAAAGGTACCCTCTTTTTCTTTACATTTCCAACATTTATTATCTGTTTTGTACATTTAACTAATTTTGCTGTTATATACCACCTATACATCATTTTAATAATGTTTCAATGCACTACATGCAGTAAATTTTATTCCCTCTTTCCATAATTTCCCCCAATCTTCTATTTGTATATTATGACCAATATCTTTGGCCCAATGGATCATAACCAATGTAACTTCTTCATCTTTCAGATGCCATTCCAATAGTAATTTATACATTTTAGATAATATTTTAACCCTATTATTTAATAACTCCAATTCAAATCTTGATTCTGTATATACAAATCCATTTTTGTTTTTATCGTCTTTAAACATTTCATTGACTTGACAATAATGCAACCAGTCATTTACCATACATTTTACATCTTCATATTGCTTTAACTTCCATTGGTTCTCCCTCTCTATTACTAGTTCTTCATAGGTGGCCCAGTTTTTCCTCATATTTGTCTTTTTTACACTCATTGCCTCAAGCGGCGAGAGCCACCATGGTGTCTTATGTTCTAGTAGATTTTTGTATCTGTCCCACACCTCATACAATGACTTTCGAAACATGTGGTGCCCAAATCCTTTACGAACTTTTACTTTATAAGTATGCGTGCCATCCAAATCTCTTGTCAAATCCTTCCAGATCTAAAAGATCTGTATTCTCCAACGGCATTCAATCCCTTCATCAACAAAGGCATGATGCTTCATGATACAGTTTCAAATCTGGTAGGGAGAAGCCACATCTTTCTTTTATATCTGTTAACAATTTACATTTAATTATTGGCTTCTTCCCTTGCCAGATATATCTTGAAATTGCTTTCTGCCACTCTCTAAAAATACCAATGCTGTTACTGATCGGGATTGATTGAAATAAGAACAACATTTTTGGTAGCACACTTGTTTTAATAACTGAAATCCTACTCAATAAGGATAGTTTCATTCTTCCCCACACTTCTAAGTCCCTTTTAATACCATTCCATACTGGTGTGTAATTGTCTTTAAATAAATTTATATTCTTCAATGTTGACCAGATTCCTTGATATTTAACTTTTTAAACAACCTCTATTCCACTCTGATGCTGCAATGTATCGACCAAGTCTTGGTTAATATTTTTCACTAATATTTTTGTTTTCTACCTATTTAGTTTGAAACCTGCTACTTGCCCAAATTGTTCTATTCTTTCTAGTGCTTCTGTAGCACTAGTTAATGGTTCTTCCACTGCTATAACTAAGTCATCTGCAAAGGCCTTTAACTTATACTCCTTTCAACCAACTGAAATCCCCTTGATTTCTTTTGCGCTTCTCATATTCATCTCCAGGACTGAGATGAATGGTAATGGAGATAAAGGACAACCCTGTCTTGTACCTTTTGTAATTTCGAAATTTTCTCTTAGAACATTATTTACTATCAATTTTGCTTTTTGGTCTGAATATATTGCTTCAATACCTTTTACAAAGGTTTGTCCCATATCCATCAATTCCACTTTTTTATCATAAATTCCCATGAGATATTATTAAAGGCCTTTTCTGCATCTACAAATATATAAGGCTGTTTGCTTATCATTCCTAGCCATCAACTATTCAATAGTCCACTATATTACTTATGTTATCTTTCATTTGTCAGCCTGGAAGAAAGCCAGCTTGATCTTCTTGTATGATATCCTTTAACACATTTTTCAATCTATTTGCCAAAATACTCACATATAACTTGTAATCATTATTTAATAATGAAATCAGCCTACAATTTTTAACTTCTAATAAATCAGTGTCTGGTTTTGGGATTAATGTAATAAAAGCTTCTTTCCCTTGCCCTTATTCTCATTCCTGTTCACACCATCCCCATCCTCTGAAACATGGATGGAAAGGGGCACAGCTGATGAGGTGAAAGCTCAAAATCCGGTCAGCACGGGTTGCAGAAAGTGGGCTCATTGTAATCTATGATGCCTCATTGACAAGTTCTGTAAGTGTAAATTCTCCTGCAAATGAGACTATGGTCCACTTAAGAGGGATCTAGCTCTCCAAGCACCATAAAGGTAAATGTAAAGGTGCCCCTGACCATCAGGTCCAGTCGTGTCCGACTCTGGGGTTGCGGCGCTCATCTCGCTCTATAGGCCGAGGGAGCCGGCGTTTGTCCGCAGACAGCTTCTGGGTCATGTGGCCAGCATGACAAAGCTGCTTCTGGCAAACCAGAGTAGCACACGGAAACGCTGTTTACCTTCCCGCCGGAGCGGTCCCTATTTATCTACTTGCACTGTGATGTGCTTTCAAACTGCTAGGTGGGCAGGAGCTGGGACCAAGCAACGGGAGCTCATCCCGTTGCAGGGATTCAAACCGCCGACCTTCTCATCAGCAAGCCCTAGACTCTGTGGTTTAACCCACAGCGCCAAGACTTAACCCCTTCATCTGAGTGACTGCTTAGAGCAGCCTTCCCTAACCTGTGGCTCCCCAGAAATCATAGAATCATATCATAGAATCATAGAGTGGAAGGGAACCCTAGGGTCATCTAGTCCAACCCCCTGCAATGCAGGAATCTCAGCTAAAGCATCCATGACAGATGGCCATCCAACCTCTGCTAAAATCCTCCAGGGAAGAAGAGTCTACAATCTCCTGAGGGAGACCGTTCTATTGTTGAACAGCTTTCACTGTCAAAAAGTTCTTCCTGATGTTTAGTCAGAATCTCCTTTCCTTTCTTGTAACTTCAAGTCCTACCCTCCAGAGCAGGAGAAAACAAGCTTGTTCCTTGGACTCCAGCTCCCATCAGACCCAGTCAGCATGATCAATCGACTGGAGTCGTGGTCCTAAACATCTAAGGAGTGCCAGCTTAGGAAAGGCTGCTTTAGGCTGACAAACCATCTCAGCAGCTCGATTGGCTCTAGCACCACCTGACTCTTTGCTAGATGTGAGCATTTTATTTGGCCAAGGAGCAGGAGAGCTACTACAGGGGTATAGTGAATAAGGCTCCTGGCTCTCTACCCTCACTGCCAGTGGTCCACATTGAAAAACCATAGCATCAGGATCAGCACCAGATTCCAGATGGCCCTGGAGCAAGACATCCTCCTCAGTGGGTCCTGTTGCTTCAGTGAGCCTCCCTCCTTACTGCTGCCATTTCAGGGGGCTCTTGCCATTTGGACCCCTGGCAGATGCCTGATTCTACCAACCCTACCTGGTTCCTGATGTGCATGTCCCTCGTGTGTACAGAGAGGGGGAGGTCCACAGGGCAGAGAGAACCCCGGGTTCAAGTCTCTAGTTCTCTTCTCTCCCATCTGTAAAGAAACTGTAGAATTCTCTGCCAGCCTTGGGCTCTGTGCTTCAAGGTCCCATGGCTGAAAAACTGCCAGGGAAGCAGAAAGCACTTATTATGCTGACTTACATTTTAGCTGTATTACCATGTCAGGAGTGTGCTGGTGTGTGTGTTTGTGAGCTGTGAAGACTTTAATGAAGTGCTGAGGCTTCATTAAATGGTCCCTGGGACAGGCGCAGGCTCCCTCGATACCTTGGTGCCGCTTCAAAAATACCAAGCCACAGAATAATAATAGCAGTCCGCTGCTATGATTTGCTGCTTAATGGCTCTCTTAAAACGGGATTTGGTGCCTGTGTGCCAGGGTGATTGGAGCCTTATGAATACCACCGGATCGATGGAGGTTAATGAAAGGAGGCTTTGTGCATTGAGTCAGGAGACACAGAGCATTGCCCACCTGTACCTACAGTATATGCCAGGGATGGGGAACCTCCACCCCCCAGCTCAAGGGTTGTGTCTGGGTTCCAGGAACCACATTCCACTGGTGGGCAGAATGGGTATAGCAGTGGATGCAAATGTTAGCTCTGCACTAGGGGCTAGTTTCCACACACGCACACACACACACACACACACACACACACACACACACACACACACTGAACACACCCCTCTCTACCCTCCATCTGGAGAAGCGAGAAGCATGATCAGAAATCAAGGACACATCCCAGTCAGGTCAAAACACCTTGAGGAAATCACAAGGCAGAGCTAGTCAAGGGCATGACCTACAGAGGGTATATGTGGCTGGGCAGGGTGTGGTCTGGGGAGAGTCCTAAGAGGCAAAGACCCCCCCAGGCCTGGGACACACACACCCCGAACCATGATGTTGTTACACAGGTGACACCATCCTGCTGGGAGCACAATGCATTTGAGCAGCAGGAGGGGAGGAAGAGGTGCTTAATGGCTGCTAGCCATGTTGGCTCTGCTCTGCCTCCACATTCAGAGGCTGCTTCTGAATCCCAGTTGCTGGAAACCACAAGAGGGGAGAGTGCTAGTTTCACCATAGGCAACTGTTCAGCCACTGTGAGAAAGGATGTTGGATTTGATGGGCCGCTGGCCTGATCCAGCAGGCTCTTCTTATGTTCTTATGTCTAATGAGCACTCTACCCACTTTTTGTGCAGGGCCATAGCTCAGAGGATGATCATCTGCCTTGCAAGCAGAAGATTCCAGGTTCAATCCCCCTGTCATCCTCAGGCAGAGCCTGGAATCCTGGAGAGCCATTACCAGTCAGTGGCTCCCCAGGACAAACTCAATAGAGGCAGCTTCCTGTGTTCCTGTTTTCTTATGATGTGTAGCAGCTAGGGCTGGTCCAAGGCATTTTGTCACTTGAGCTGAAGGACAAGAGTGGATCCCCTTCCCCATCCCATGCCCTAGATGGGTTGGCCTTTACTATAATGATGCCAAGTGCTAGTAGTGTTTTCCATTGCCCCCATGGACACTGGGATCGCACAGGGGGGCCAGGACTGTCTACATGACACATGCACACATGCACTGTTACACTCAACTCCCACTCACAGGCTTCCCAAGGTCTAGCACTGCAAGCTCAGGATGCTGTGTGGGCTGGAGTTTTGATCCAATCCAGCAGGGCTCGTCTTCTGTGGTGCTGAACCTGCTGCTGACAAGTGTACTGCAGTTATCCATGTCAAAACCCAAAAAATTTGCTACCTGAGTGGAGGCTAAGTCAGATAAGATGTTGAAACTGGTGGCCTCTGTTGGTGTGGGAGTGCTGCTAACTGCAAAGGCTTTCTGTGTGGCCCTGCGGTTGATCCTACAAGATGTAGTGGCTGAGCCACTGTATGCCTTAAAAAAAAAGTGTAGTGTGAGGAACCACAGAAGTTAATGGAGGTGAGGCCAAACTCTTTGAGACCTCAGTTCTTCTCTGGTGCCTGGAACACAAACACAATGTCCCAGGTGCCAGGGACCTTGGGATATATCAGTTCCCATGGCACCGTGACCTAGGCAGTGCTTTTTTTTCTGGGGGGATGCAGGGGTATGCATCATACCTGCCAAGTTGCTGTCGGAGAAATAAGGGACCGGGCCGGAAGTAGCGGACTGGAAGTAGCGCTGCCGCCATTTTGGAACTGGGCGGAGCATGCTCAGAAGTGATTTTTGATGCTGCTTTGCCCAGTTCCAAAATGGCCGTCGCGCCAGAAGTCGCACTGCAGCCATTTTGGAACTGGGCAGAGCAGCATCAAAAGTCGCTTCTGAGCATGCTCCGCCCAGTTCCAAAATGGCCGTCGCGCCAGAATAAACCAGGAAAAAAAAATCTGTTTTTTCAGCTAGGAACAGCTGGAAAAACGGGGATTTCCTGGGGAATACGGGAGACTTGGCAGCTATGGTATGCATACCCCTAAACATTTTGTGAATCTAAGTTTGGCCTCATTGAAGGGCAGTATTTCAATATGAGTAGGAAAACAAGAGTACCCCTAAACACTTTTTTAAAGAAAAAACCCGCTGCCCCTAGGTGAATATTAGGTACCCTGGATGCTCCATGTCCCAAGGCAAGCAAGACTCCCTGACCCCAACAGGGGCTTGAAGGGCCATGGCTCGATCAGTGCTTTGCAATGCAGAAGGTCCCTGGTTCAATCTCCAAAGGCATCTTCAGGAAGGGCTGGAGGCATCCCTCGTCTGAACCCGTGGCAAGCCGCTGCCAGTCAGTGCAGCCAATACTGAGCTAGATGGACCAATGATCTGACTTGGTTTTAGGAAGGTTCCTAAATTCTGAGTAAAAATGTGTACATGGGATTGAGCTGTGAATCATTCACCAGATCATGACAACAAACAAACAAGAATGCCAGCTGATCTTCTCATGTTTCCAGCCCAATGCAAGAGAAAGGAGGGGCAACCCATCCTCCATCTTCTTGTGCGCATCAGTGAATCCCAATGGGGTGGGATGTGCTTCTCCATAATTATACTGCGGAGATGTGGTTATTCCTTCCAAGCCCATACGCAAATGCTTAATAACCCGCAGTAACATTTTCCTGCTCATTAAGTGGCACTGTCAGGAAGACGCTTGCCTCTACCCTCCCATTCCCGGTCCTGTTAACTAACCGTTGGCAGCAAGACACTGGCACAGCTGATGACAAACTCATTCTTTCTTTGGCACCAAAGATGTCACAGGAAGAAGTTTCCCTTTGGTGGAGATAGCCTCTCAGCCATTGCCACCCTCACTCATTTCTTCCAGAGGCCCAAATTAAAGGTCACCAGGCTCTGTCAGAAAGCTCTCCCCTTGTGTAGGTGTAAACCAATAGGCTGCCCGCGTGGCTGCAGCAATTACTGCCTGCCTGGGGCCTTCGCTTGCTGCAGAACCTTGGAAACAATCTGTATCCTAGATGTTCACACCTCCAGCATGCTAATAGCATACCTGTTATACCCTCCAATATTCCTCAGATGAAAATAGGGACATTTCTCACTCCCTGTCAACTAACCTTCCAGTTTTGACACACACACCCCGGTGGGACACAACACATACACACTCCACCATCCTGAGAAAACCCTTTAATCCCAATTTTATTTTATTATTTGGAAGATTTACAAAAAGAAAAACACACTAATAAATAAATTTTAGAAGGGGGCAAGATTAGACGTGGCAGCACAAAGCATTTTTTTAATATAAAAAAACTCAAGAGTCCTTGCGCTGTGCTCCCCCTTTCTTCTCATGCAGGGCAGCAGCCCTGTCCTCTGGCTGCCCCTCAGAGTTGGCACGTCATGCAGGGCTGGGCCTTGGTTGCGGTAGCATCTCCGCCTCCTCACTCACCCTCCACCTGCCCAAGGGAGGAGGCCATTGGCAGCAGCCACAGAGAGGCCACGGAGAGGCCATGGGATGCTTCCTTGCAGCCGCCACTGCCACTCAGGACAAGCACAGACTCATCCTCATTCCCAAGCTCAGTGGTGGTGCCACTGGGGGGAGAAAGAGGGACATTCTGGGATCAAATCAGAAGCCGGGATGGCTTTTGTAATTCCAGGACTGACCCTGGGAAATAGGGACACTTGGAGGGTATGACATGTTGATAAGGGAGAAAGGACCATGGCTCAGGATTCAGCACATGTGGAAGATTTCAGTTTTATTCCCTGACATCACCAATGAAAAGCATTTTAGCTTGTGGATCTCAGGAAAGCCACAGTCTGGGACCTCCGAGAGTTATGTGGTTGGGGGGTTGGAGGCCACCCATGCAATGTCCTCAGCATAAGAACATAAGAAAAGCCTGCTGGATCAAGCCAATGGCCCATCTAGTCTAGTATCCTGAACCTTGAGCTCTCTGGAGGAAAGGTGGCATATAAATATATTAAATATATTAAATAAACAAATGTTGTAAACCACACACACACACGCACACACACACATGATGAATAGCAGTATATAAATAAGATAGATAGATAGATAGATGATAGATAGATAGATAGATGATAGATAGATAGATAGATAGATAGATAGATAGATAGATAGATAGATAGATAACTGAGGGGCAGAGCACTGCATTTCCCAAGGGGGAGAACATGGGTGACCCCGTTGGTCCTGCCTCCTCCTGTACCTCTCCATCACTATTCATGCACCCCACCCTCCCCTACCCTGACGTGTTGGGAACTGAGTACTCTATCTATTAGGAGTTGCCTGTTTACAAGTTGGCTCCCCTGATCTTCCAGGGTGTCTTGAATGGCCAGACTGACTTCTTGAGGGTAGCAGGCTTCTGCCTATGCACAGTCAGCCCTCAGTAGATGGTTGGGTTTTTGTTTTGGAGGAACAGGATTGGGGACATGAAAGAATTGGGAGGGGCCAATGCCCCCCCCATGCAATGGCAGTTGTGTGCTGGGAGGGAGAATGAGTCAATAGAGCTCAGGATAAGAATCTATGTGTGCAGGCAACAAGATAATCCCAAAATATTGAAGCAGCTAATAGTCTATGGAGGGGATGTTCACTTCAGTTGAAGATAAGGAGAGATGAAGCTGCAAATTTCAGCTTCTCTCATTTTTTTTTTTCATTCCCCAAATTGAATTTCAGTTTGCCCCATTTCCACACTGGCGTTTGCAGACACAAATCTCATCATGAAAGTTCATCTGAATTTCAGTGTGTGTGTTTTTCTGTTCTACACATTTTTGGTATGCAGTTTTGCCTAATATAATGCAGTATCTGCACACTATTTTTATTTTATTTTATTTTTTGCAAATGAATGCACCTTAATGCACACGTCCCCCTAATATGAACATTCCTGTACACATCACTGGAGAATGGCATTGCAAAATTTGAAGAAGTGTGATTTTTGAAAGATGGCTGCTTCTACGTATTATTTTGAGAAGCGAGAACTTGGTATTTCTGCCCCATCTCCAGTTCATGCCCACTTCAGTCCTTGATATCTCCATTTAGAGTTCTCAGCTCACAGGGCTCAGAAAGATCCTCCATCTGAGACCCATGAAAAAGTGTGCTAGTCTGAGCACACAGCACTGAGCTTAGTAGTATTAATGGTCTAAGGTCACATCTGCACCTTACATTGAAAGCACTGGTCTACCACTTTAAACAGTTATGGCTTTCTCCAAAGCATCCTGTGAGGTGTAGTTTGTTATGGGTGCTGAGACTTCTTAGGAGACCCCTATTCCTCTCACAGCACAACAGTTCTCAGCATTGCCTGAGAAGGGGGATTAAACCATTTGATTTGAGGGGAATAGGAGGTCTCCTAATAACTCTCAGCACTCTTAACAAACTACACCTCCCAGGATGCTTTGGGGGAAGCCATGCTTTAAATGTAAGATGTGGATGTGGCCACACTCAGCGGAGGCCAGCTTTGTTATGTATATTCCCTTCCGAGCAGTCTTTGGTTTCATTAGGACTTCAGCGGAAACATGCTCTGATTTATGTTTTCACAGAGTGTTTTTTTCTCTCCTTGAGGTTTGCAGCCAGTGCCTTAAGTCTGTAAATAGCCATTTCACAAGTGCTTACCCATCCCAGTCCCTGTCTCAAGACAAATCCTCTCATATGGCAATATTGCTTTGTGCAAGCCAAATAAAAGGCAAGGCTATAAACCTTTAATAACACGCCTGCCATCACCCGGCATGACACGACACAAAGGAGCGATTCTTCCACCTACAATGAGTGACTCGCATTCTTGGCATCAGAACCCAAGAGAATAGCAGCTCATCAAATTCCTGCAATAAAAACCCTGAGCACCAGAGTAACCTCAAAGCGCCGGCAGCCAAGTCGGTGGACCTTCCTTATGCTTCTGTGACAATCACTTGGGTGGTGGCCCTTCTGGCTGTGTCCTGCCCAGGTGCTTGGCCTCAAAGGTGAGCATCATTTTGCTTCTAAGCTTATAAGATCACAAGAAAAAATCCTGCAGGAGGGCTGAACAACATGCAACTCACTGTGCCGAACTCAACCCAGCAGCTGTGTCTTGTGACCTGCCAGCAGTTAGAGGCACAGCCACACACAATTTCTCCAGCCCACAAGAAGTGATTGTAAACATAGGGCCATCCCAGAGAGCGGATTGCTCCATCTAGCTCTTCACTGGCTGGCAGCAGTTCCCTGGGACACGGGCCCCTCCTAACTCTACCTGGAGATGCCAGGGGTTGAACCAGTGGCATACCAAGGTCAGGTGGTACCCAGTGTGGAATTTTTTTTGTCACCCCCTCACATTGAAATTCTGCCTCCCCCTCCCCCCCTTGTCAAAGAAAGAAGTGCAGGCAACTATCCAATGTAGATCCCGCCTTCTCCCCCTCCCTCCCTCTGTCGGATAGCAGCCTGCCCGGCTTTCTTTGAGGGGGTGGAGGGAGGAGGAGGAGAAGCTGGGAGCTACATTGGATAGCTGCCTGTCCGGCTTTTTTGAGGGGGTGGAGGGGGGGAGCCGCTTTGTGGTTTGACAGCGAGCTGGGGAGGGAGGGGGACCTGCTTTGCCAGGAGGGAGGGAGACAGAGCAGCTTTGTTGATGCTGCTATTCATGAGCCACTGGCTTGCTGGAGACTCAGCCAGAGAGGGGAGAGGGAGGGGGAGGGGGGCTGCCGATTGGCATGCATGCCCGCCCGCCCACCAGGGATATCATGCCAACTGCATGGGGACGGGGGTACTGGCACTTGCTGGTGCTTTGCCGCTCAGCTTGCAAGTCATTGGTTTGGGAGTCTCAGGGGGGCAGGTGCGCACGCCAAATGTCACCCCCTTCAGGATGGTACCAGGGGTGGTCCGCCCCTATGCCCCCTTCCTCCGCCACTGGATTGTTGCTCTGCTGTTGAGCTACAGCCCTTCCCACACTTTCCTCAAGAACCAGAGTGAAGGATTGCCTTCTGCATATGTGGGAGAAAAGAAAGGAGTTGTCTGTTGTGCAAATCGTTTGTCTCACCCACCCCAACTATGCCCCTTTTGTTTTTTGAAATTGGAAAATGAGAAGCTGCCTTCTACTGAATCAGAGAATTAGTCCAGCTAGTTCAGTATGCTATACACTGAGGGGCAGTGGCTCTCCAGGATCCCAGTGAGGGTTCTGAGACTACAAGTCACATGCTCCATGAACTGTTGAGGATTAAACCTAAGACATTCTGCAGGCAAAGCAGATGATCTCCTGCTGAGTCATATCCCTTCCCAAAGAAAACCTGAAGAGGCTGTCCTATGACCCTGATCCATGTCCTCCCTGAGAAGCCACCCCCACCCCCCATCGCTCAATCCGGACACTGAGGTCCAGCTCCAAGGGCCTTCTGGCAATTCCCTCATAGTGAGAAGTGAAGTTACAGGGAACCAGGCAGATGGTAGTTGCACCCTTCTTGGTAGTTGCACCCTCCCCTCAGATATCACGGAGATAAATAATTATATGACCTTCCATAGACACCTGAAGGCAGCCTGCAGGAAGCTTTTAATGTGAGATGTTCTATAGTGTTTTTGTATATTCTGTTGAAAACTGCCCAGGGAGACTGGGGCAGCCCAGTTAGATGGGTGGGATACTACTACTACTACTACTACTACTACTACTACTATCTCATCCGGCACCAGTCATAGGTAGTTGACTAGCTGGGTCAGAAGGTGGCCATACATCAGAAAGCGCATACCTGACCATGTTCTGAACCACACTGATACACTTCCAAGTGTGCATTTCCATCTCTAATTGTGCATAGACGTGGCCATCACTCAGGAGGTGTGAGGGCCCAAGTGACAGAAGGTCAGTAATTCCTGATTCCCCAGGCTAGTAAGCAAGGAAGAGCAATAGTCAGAAGCTTGGCGAGAGGTCTAATGGTGAGTTCAGTACCATGGACAGTTCTCCTGCAGCGGAGATCCAAGTTTCTTCAGCAAGCTCCTGCCCCAATTGGCACTGTTTGAAAGGAGGACTAGGGGCTGGTGGCCCCGTGCTACAGACAGTTAAGGGGCCACTGCCTTCTTTTGCAGCTGTTGACTCCTATGGGGTGATGGAGTTTCCAGAGGCAAGACTCTCTCCTCAGGATTATTGTGATCCCATAAGGAATCTGCCATCAGGACCTGGCAGCAGAGGTGTTGCCTTGGGGCTCAGGGGAGGTGAAGCCTCCAGACCCACATGGGATAGACCAGGCACCCCCAAACTTCAGCCCTCCAGATGTTTTGGACTACAATTCCCATCTTCCCCAACCACTGGTCCTGTTAGCTAGGGATCATGGGAGTTGTAGGCCAAAACATCTGGAGGGCCGCAGTTTGGGGATGCCTGGGATAGACTAAGGTGAAAATTCATTCCTTAGCAGAGCTGCAGTTGCCAGAGCACTTGGCCTCTGAGGAGTCCTGCTCTGGGCAATGACACCATTTGCATCCTGCCTCCTTCTGCTCTGTGTCTCCATTCCTTTGAGTATCCAAATGGGCATCCTTGTTCACATTCTTCTGAAGTGCATCCAAATGTTTAAGGAGATTCTGACTAAACATTAGGAAGAACTTTCTAACCGTGAGACCACCCTGGGGTATACAAATTTAATAAGTAAGAATAAGACCTGTTCAATGGTGGGCGATGGAGGGTTTTGTTTGGTCAGGGATTCTTTCGCTGTGGTTCCTGCCTTGAAGTGGGTGAACTAGATGACCTTTGAGTGTACCTTCCAACCCTGCAATGCTATGATTCTGTGAGTTTGTGAGTCTTGGTCCACTTTCTTTCTCATCCTGATGCACCCACCCATTTTGCACTCCCAGCTAGCCAAGCATAACAATGCATGGTCCAAGCCGGGGGGAAAATATTGTTCCACAGCCCCGGGGACCCTAGTTTGCCAGGGCACTGCTTCCCTTCCAATCCCCATTATCCCCTATTCAGAATGTAAACAGAGCAGAATGTGTCGAGTTGAAGCATCTGTCGAGCAACACAGAATGAGACCCCCCCCCTTTTAAGATGTACTTAAGAGTACTTCTTGAAAGGGAAAGAAAAGGAAGTGGTCTGTGGGCAGTTTGCTAAGACACCTGCTCCGAAACCCTGGCTGGACAGGCTATTGTTGAATAAATGATTGCAGTGTGTGGTAGGAAGAGAAACGGCTTCAGAACCCATAATGGTGTTTGTGATGGGGGAGGGAAATGACTGCTCAGAGGCAGCAATCTTTTGTGTGAGGATTTCAGCACTGCAGTGACACAACAGTGCCATTATTTTCATTTGTGAAAGGTTGGAGGGCATGAACAGATAAATTTGTGTGAGCAGAAGAAAGGGAAGGAGAGAGGAAGCAAGCTAGCAAGCTTCCTAGATGAAGAAAACCTGGGCAGTGACAGAGTGTTCTCCATGCAGAAGGCCCAGAGTGGAACTCCTGGCATTTCTTGTTAAAAGGAACTGGTAGCAGCAGTGACGGGTCTAGATTTGGGGGCCCCTGAGGCTTGAACTGTTATGGGGGGCCCTTTGCAATGAGGTCTGGGTAACCATGGCTATCTTCTACCATGGAGTAATTCCATGACAGATCACGTCACACCTCTACAACATCTGTGCTACTGACTCTCAAACTTTGGGATTGTTGAAATATGTACAAATAATAATAATAATAATAATAATAATAATAATAATAATAATAATAAATTTGAATCATGTGGCTCAAATTGGGCCTCCTAGACCTGAAATCTATAAGCAATGTGGACTAAAGTTGCTTCTGGGCCCCCTCCAGGATCAGGGTCCCTGATAAGCTTCATCCGTTTCATAGTAGATCTGCCCCTGGGTAACAGGTGATGGGAAGGCCTGTCTGTCTGTCTGGGACTCTGGGGAGCAGCTCTCAGTCCAGGTTGACACTACTGGGCTGAAAGAATTCTGGTAACTATAGTCTGTTAAGGGTTGCTGGAGTGGGCATTGCAACTCTGTGAGGGGGAAATTACAGTGCTCAGAAGTCTTTGAGGGGAAGAATGTGCTTTGAATGTGCTTTAAATGTGTAGTGTGTACACAGAGAATGAGGGACATAATCAACAGAGTTAGCTGCTCCTTCCCTTTCCCCTTTCCCTCAGTTCCGAGTTTGTGCCAGAGGTTTAAATAGTAACATTTTTTGTGAAAGATTGTTTGCATTTCTAATGAAAAGCCAAAGGTCACATGAGTCTAATAATTGAGTACATTTACAATGTGCTTCTGCTCTCATTCCTTGGCCTACAGTTGTGAAATCTGCACCTGGCTATGTGGCTATGTGAACTTCTGCACTTCAAAACTTGCCATTACACCACTGTGCATTGGGCATGCCAAACCAATCTCTTCTCCAGGATATAAACCACTTTGGCCCTCTTGAAATGACCCCTGAGAAAAATTTGTACCCCCCAGGGTGCAAAGGAGAGGGGCCTCTCTGACTGCCCCCAAATCTGTGTGTGCAAATATTCATTGCCCATCACAACTCCTTTCCACTCTCTTGAGAAAACTCTCTGCTTTGCTTTTGCATCCTCCCTCCTCAGCGCCAGAGTCCCTTCCCCTCGCGCTGAGGGAGGGCAGCGGATTTCCCGAGGAGGAAGGCGGCGGCAGCCCCAGCGGACGTGCATCTTCGCCTCAGAGCTGCTCTTTCCCCCACCCGCGCTGTTGTCATCTTCGCCGCCGCCTCTCCCTACCGGGACTGCAGGCAGAGGAGGCTTGAAAACCTCCCCCCCCAAAAAAAATTCCCCTCCCACCTACTCAAACCGCGAGGCGACTCCATCTGGAGCCCTACATCACGAGGGGCTGAGAGGAGGCGGCGGCAGAGCGGGAAGAGCAGGAACCCGTGCCGTCGCCGCCGCCTCCCTCCCGGCCGCCCCCCGGGGAGCAGCTCTGCCGGAACTGAGAAGCCAAAGGGGGCAGAGCAAAAGCCAGGCACCCTCCCGAGTGTCTATGAGGAGAAAACGGGGGAAGAGGGAAGAGAAACCCGGCTCCATCAAGAGAGCGGCTGTTGCGCTTCACCTACTTCCCCCTCAGGCTCACTCCGCGTCCCTTTCGCCCGCTCGCTTGCCCACCTCCCGGATGCAGCCGAGGAGAGGAAGGGAAGCGGCGGGCGGCGGCTCCCCAGTGCCGCCTCACTCGCTCTCGGAGACAACAGCAAAGCCCGCCCCAAAAAATTCCAGCGCTGCTCCGTCCCGGCACCAACTTTGCCGGCGGCGCCTGTAGGGCTTTCCTACCTCCTCGGCGGGCTTCCTCCTCCTCCTCCTGCATCTCACTTCCCCGTCTGGCCGCTGTGCCACCGCCTCCCTCAGCCTCATTCGAAATTGAAATTCCCTGGCCAAGGCCGTCAGCGCGGCTCCAGCGCCCCGGCCTCCGCCTGCAGCCCCGCCCCCGGTTTTGACCCTCGGCCAATCGCAGGCTCCAGAACTACTGTCAGCGGCTACTGTCGGCGCCGGCTACGCAGGCCACATGACGAGGTCTGGCGGGCCGGATTAGGCCCCTGGGCCTTGTGTTTGACACCCGTGATATAGAGGAACGGCTATATGTGAGGATTTCTTATGAGGAACGGCTTAGGGAGCTGGGTTTGTTTAGCCTGGAGAAGAGAAGGTTAAGGGGTGATATGATAGCCATGTTCCAATATATTAAAGAATGTCATATAGAAGAGGGTGAAAGGTTGTTTTCTGCTGCTCCAGAGAAGCGGACATGGTGCAATGGATTCAAGCTACAAGAAAGAAGATTCCACCTAAACATTAGGAAGATCTTCCTGACAGTAAGAGCTGTTCGACAGTGGAATTTGCTGCCAAGGAGTGTGGTGCAGTCTCCTTCTTTGGAGGTCTTTAAGCAGAGGGTTGACAGCCATCTGTCAAGAATGCTTTGATGGTGCTTCCTGCTTGGCAGGGGGTTGGACTGGATGGCCCTTGTGGTCTCTTCCAACTCTATGATTCTAATACAAGCATATTGTTACATACCACCCCAATCTCCAAGTGGGAAGAGAATCTAGTCTAAGGGTTCCAGGCCGATACTCAGGGATTCTTTCCTTGGTTGCTGTTGTGCTCATGTGGCCATCTGCTAGGGATTCTTTAGCTGTGATTACTGCACTGCAGGGGGTTGGACTAGATGACCCTTGAGGGTCCCTTCCAACCCTATAGTTCTATGTCTACAATGGTCTCTGGCATGATTCATCAGCCATCTTCCTAAGTCTTAAGTATGGTGGGAAATGACTCTTGTTTCTGTAAAGATGAAATTATGAATGGAAGTCATGAAACCAGTGGCTGTTAAATAAAGGATAAAGATCAGAACTGATGTAATTGGATTAATCAAGATTATGAAAGCAGAAAGAAATGAGAACTTTGTACCCTGAAACCCAGCACATGGGAAGTCACTAAAAATTCTTTAATTTGGTTTTGATATTTTCATTTGGTATTGTGTTAATGCGGCTACTATTGGATATTGTAATGAAAAAAATAATAAAAATTATTATAAAACGAGAGAGAAAGAAATGACTCTTGTTTGAATCCCTGGAGAGTCACCACCAACCAATGCAAGCAACACTGAGCCAGAGGGGCAAACAGTCTGACTTGTAGAAGGCAGACTCATGTGGAAATATTCATACCAAATTGCAGTGAAGACCAGGTCCCCTCTTGCCCTTGGCTCCTGCTGTGCAGCCATCATTCTGCAGTGCTTGTGTGGCTCACAGCTCCTGGAGCTGTTGTTCGCATGTTTACCAGGGTGTTACCCCAACCCCTTGATGCTGCTTGCTTTTTCTGTAAAGAGGACCAAAGCAAACAAACCTCTCTGCATCCCAGGAAATAATCTGAATGCTGCAGGATGCAAATCAGCCGTAAAAAAGGGACATTTTTCTCCACCAAAAGTATCCAATAAGTCGGTAGTTTAGGAGATTTATACTTTCACAAAGCCACAGAATCCTCCTCTTTCCTCCAGGATGCAAGCCAGAAAAATGTTTATTATCAGAGGAAGACAGAAGCTGTAATGCTGTAAAAAGCTATAGCATAGTGAAGCCATCTGTTTATTGCTTTACATTGGGAGGTTGGGAGGAAGCCTGTGGATGTCATGGTGTAAACGTGGATTTGTTTGCTTGCCCTTTGTCATTTCAGTTTATTGTCATCTCTCTGCATTTGTGTACTCTTGGAGATAATAGCAGGATCACACTGTTGGTCCAATTGATTTGATCTGGAATGAATATCCCCAGATCTGCGCTCAGAGTCCATGGTGTGAATTGCAGTTAGTCATCCACATCCATGCATGTGCTCCGTTGCTTAAACCACGGGACTTAGACTTTAATGGGCAGAGCATTTGAAATGACTTAATGGGCTTGTACTTTTAATTGTCTGCTTTAATCATGTTCTGTAGTTGTTCTTTATATTCCACTAGCTGACCTGGCCACACGTTGCTGTGGGGTTTTTTTTGGGGGGGGGGAGTATTGATATCATTTGTGTTTTGAATGGTAATGGTTGCATAACTTGTTTTGGGTTAGTGTTTTGATGTAATATGCTTTTCCGGATGTATGAACTTTGTCCTTGGATTTGTTGTTTTAATTATTTTTGTTTTCTTATGATTGTTTGCTGTGCCTGACTCAGGGTCCTTTTTTCCCAGAAATGGGGGAGGATGTGTCCATTCCCCCTTGGACTATGTGTTTTTTTCTCTCCCCCCCCCTCATGTTGCTGTGTCTCATCCCTATGATTACTCCCATCCTGTAGCAACCCATGAGGTATCCCGCCCCCCTCCCCCCACCCTATATCAGCCCATGACCTATTCGGGCCCCTCCCACCCCCACCCAGGGCTCCACTCGGGATAGTATTTAAAGTAGAGTAGAGGCCTAGTTTGTAGGCTGTAGAGCTGAAGCCTAGCCTGTAAAGTGGAGCCGAGGCCTAGTCTGTGAAGTAGAGCTGAGGCCTAGTTTGTCGGCCTTGGCTTGGGCTAGTATTTAAATGCTAGCCGAGGCCTCTGCCCTGTATCTCCATTCCTTGGCCTCGGCCTGACTCTGTGGATTGTCTGGTAATGGCTGCCTTGGTCATTTCAGTTGCTCGGTTGATGACGTCATTATTTGGCGCCGCCCTTCAGAGCTTTTGCTGGTGACAGCGCACGATCTGTCTTTCTATTGGATGCTGCTGGAGTCTTCAGAGCTTCTGCTGGTGATGTCTAATTTGGGCGCCACTTTTTGTGTTTAATCATTATTTTAGGTATGAAAGGTGTACCTTTTGGGAGAAAAAATTATGCAAGATCCCTCCCTGATGGGGAGGATACGCTTTGTCCTAATTTGATGCAATTCGGTTTAGTGGTTACGGTGAAATACTGTCTCATCCGCGCACACAGTGGGAACATTTATATATATATATATATATATATATATATATATATATATATATATATATACTAGCTGACCCTGCCAGGCGTTGCAGTGGCTAATCCCTGTGAGTGTCTCCAGTTTGACACGCTCTATGAGGTATTCTATTTCTCCCCCCCCCCTCGGTTTATCCCTGTGAATCCCCCAATTCCCCCCAACCCCCACACAGGGGAGGTGTGTTTCCTTGGGTGGTCCTGGTATTGGGGGTGGAGGGGAGGGTTGAGGTGCACCCTGCAGGCAAGGCCCATGGCTTATGTTTGCTGAGAGGCACCTGGCAGTTCTGAGCGCTCAGAGTTGTCTGGAGCTGTCAGGATGTCTCAGGCTGTGATCATTTATTTGCTGCAAGTCAAGCAGGAGGCTTAGCTAGGCTAGCGCAGCGGCTGGGAGATAATGAGAGCCGGTGTGGTGTAGTGGTTAAAAATGGTGGACTCGTAATCTGGTGAACCAGTTTCACCTCCGCACTCCTCCACATGCAGCTGCTGGGTGACCTTGGGCTAGTCTGAAGTCTCTCAGCCCCACTCACCTCACAGACTGTTTGTTATGGGGGAAGAAGGGAAAGGAGAATATTAGCCGCTTTGAGACTTTGAGGTAAAGGGACCCCTGACCATTAGGTCCAGTCATGACCGACTCTGGGGTTGCGGCGCTCATCTCGCTCTATTGGCCGAGGGAGCTGGCGTACAGCTTCCGGGTCATGTGGCCAGCATGACAAAGCCGCTTCTGGCGAACCAGAGCAGCGCACAGAAAGCCGTTTACCTTCCCGCTTCAGCGGTACCTATTTATCTACTTGTACTTTGACATGCTTTTGAACTGCTAGGTTGGCAGGAGCTGGGACCGAGCAATGGGAGCTCACCCTGTTGCGGGGATTTGAACTGCTGACCTTCTGATCGACAAGCCCTCGGCTCTGTGATTTAACCCACAGCGCCACCCGCGTCCTTTAGGGTAGTGAGGGTAGGGTAGTGAGACTCCTTAGGGTAGTGATAAAACGGGATATCAAATCCAAAGTCGTCTTCTTTTTCAAATGGCTGGCTCCAGAGACCATGAGCATTGGAGAGGGGTTTTCCTTTTGGTTTAAAGATAATAGTGCAGAAAGGGTGGAGAATCTTTATACAGGGGTGGAACAAGGAACTTCAGGCTCTGTGGCCAAATGTGTGGCCCCTGCGTCTCTTTCTCTGGCCCTTGGAAATCTTCCCAGACCACAGCCCCTCTCCAGTCACACCCTCCAGTCACACCCTCTTGCTCCAGGCCATGCCCCTCATGGACCTGGCTGTGCCAGGCTGGAGTAAGAGCAGAAGTGCCTGCTGGATCAGCCCAGTGGCCCATCTAGTCCAGTGTCTTGTTCCCACAGTGGCCAGCCAGATGCATGTGGGAAACCCACAAACAGGATCTGAGCACAGGAGCACAAGAACCTTCTTCCCTCCTGTGGTTTCCATGGAATGCGTCCTTGAGCTTGGATGATGCCTGGCAGGAGGACAGAAGGAGAAGTGTGAGAGTTTGCAGAAGCCAGCCTACTGTACAAAGGTAAAATCTGCATACAACCCACTGGCCGCTTTGGCCTCTGGCATTTGCCAGAGCCGTAGATATTGGGGGACTAGCTGGGGTTTTTGCCCCAGGTGAAGCCTCCAGAGGCTTCCCACCTGTGTGAGTGTGTGTGTGTTAATGCAAAGGGGAAGTGCCAAACTGGGTCTTTGGCCTGGGTGAAATAAAGCCTAGTTTCACCCCTGTGTTTGCCCACCTCTGGCATGTGGCCTCCAGAAGGTTTTGAAGAAGCAGACGAGGCCTGTGGGCTGAGAAGACCTCTCCACTTGCCACTGTAGAACTGTTGGATTTTTTGAATAGTCAAGTTACTTTAGTAAAGGGTAAAGGGACCCCTGACCATTAGGTCCAGTCGTGACCGCCTCTGGGGTTGCGTGCTCATCTCGCATTATTGGCCGAGGGAGCCAGCGTATAGCTTCCAGGTCATGTGGCCCGCATGACAAAGCCGCTTCTGGCAAACCAGAGCAGCACATGGAAACGCCGTTTACCTTCCCGCTGTAGCGGTTCCTATTTATCTACTTGCATTTTGACGTGCTTTCAAACTGCTAGGTAGGCAGGAGCTGGGACCAAGTAATGGGAGCTCACCCCGTCACAGGGATTCGAACCGCCGACCTTCTGATCAGCAAGCCCTAGGCTCAGTGGTTTAACCACAGCACCACCTGGGTCCCGCAAGTTACTTTAGAGGCGGTCTAATGTAAATACTGTCTGTTTAAGAGAAACAGGTGTCTGTGTTTCTGTTAATTGCTCACAGGCGTGGGCTCTGCTTCTTGTATATAAGGCTCTGCCAGAAAGCCTTCTGTATCTCTTAGTTAGATCTTTCGGTTTGATTCATCTCTCTCAGTAGATCACTCTCTCAGTTGTTCTCAGTTTAAGAGATTCCCAGTTGAATCTTAGTATGAGAGTTGCTTAGTTATAATGCTAGTTTGCTGTAAATTCTTGGGTAGTTTAATGGGAGGTTTGTGGGAGGTTTTGAATGTGGGTAGATTACATTGTTAAGAGAGAAGGCATTTATCTTTAGTTTAAAGTCTCTTTAGAGTCAGTTTGTTTTTCAGTTAAAGAAACCCAACCATTTGTATTTTCATCTGCATACTTTTACAAGTGTGCAGCTAGTAAGGGATTTCATATAAGGGAGATAATACCCTACGCTCTTGGTGGTGTTTTCTTAGCCAGGTCAACTTCTGACTGCGTATACTCTGTGTGAAGCGTACTTTAAAGGGCTGCTGTAAAACTGGGATATATGATTTAGATTAAGCAAGTTTCAATACCCAGTTTTCTCCTATATTATTCTCATCATATATATATATATATTATTTTCCAATAAGAACATGGTGCTGTTGAAGGGTTTGGGAATTCTTTGAAAACTTCAGAGTGGACGAGTCATGATGCTTCTGAACTTGCTTGCAGTTTGAACTGCAGCTCCTGGTCAGACTACACACTTCTTCGGTTTTTGCCATACATGTTTTGGTTTCCAAAAAATGGACACAAAGAGATTTATTTTACACAAAATATGAATACAAAATGTGTGTTTTATGGACAAGTGCATTGAAAAGTGCGTATTTTCAGTTACAGGTGTGTGCAAACTGCATACCAGTGTACAATTTAAATGTGACTCTTCTATGCATTAAAAAATAATTTTGCACCAAACAGGATGGGATGGACCTAAGATTGTGTGCCAGTGAAACTGCTAAGGGGTAGAATTAGCTGCCCATCCCATTTCTGTGACTGATAAATAAAACATTTACTTGAGACCACCTCAGATTTAAAACAGGCTAATATTTTAAACAAAATCACTCAAGCCTAGAACTATTGTAAGGGGAAGTGGGAGAGGATAGTGCTGATTTCAGCTATGAAGAACAACCTGCTAGGTTTCAAAAATAAACGTGGTTGCCTTACAGTTTTGAATGTAAAATTTAGCAGAGTAAAACAGAGCTAGGAACCTTTAGCTAACCCAGCACCCCATCATCTCTTTCATTCACACGTTGCAGGAAAAGTGAAATAAAATACACAGGAGTCCCGTTGTTAAGGGGGAAATGTTCCTTATTTACAGCTGCAACAAATTCCCAAGGATGGCCTTGGATTCTAAGACTACATTGTGAGCAGTAGGATCCTGGCTGCCTCATGCAAGAGGGGGGGGGGGAGAGAGAGAGAAGGAGGAAGGGACAGAGTTTAACTGCAAAGTGCATTTTTCCAGAATGTCTGTTAGTCTCAACCCTGCCCTCTGCTGACTGGAGGCATGCAAAGTTGCTTCTACCCAACACAAACAACACTTGGGACTCAGCTAAAGAAAAAGCGATTTATATGTGTTGTATGTGCGATAGATATAACATTGTGCCACCAGATGGTGACATGGAATCCCGTTTTTTCCCTGCCTGTTTTCCCTGTTTAAATTTACAATGCTTTAAACTGAAATGCTTCTTTGATGTGTCTAGATCCAGCCTTGGGCAGACTCCAAAAAGCAAAGAACAGCAAGATTCAACCAAAAGTAATGAGTGGAAGCAGGCTGTAAGGATGGGGAAGGAATGAGGATAAAGAAGAGCCTTGGTATATAAGGACTGGGGTGTAGTAAAAGGATTGTGATACTGGTGAAAACCACAAGCAAGAAAAGGAAAAAGGAAAAGTCTCTCATTATCTGCACCAGAACTCTTTCAACATGACTATGCCTATGAGATAGACCTAGGAAAAAGCAAGGAGTCCTGGAGAGCAAACCTGTTTATTATGCCAGCATCCCTCCCTCAAAGCACAGGGGATGGGGAGTGCTGGCTTCAATTACAAGTGGACCTGTCAGTCACAAGGGAGCTCCCACTTCCTACCCTGCTGCTTCCTTTTTTTATATGCTCAGGTCACTTTGGGCAGATATTTGTCTTCCTCGTTTTGGGGTTGTTGTTGTTTTGCATCTGATGTGCTGAAGCACCAGAAAGCACTTGGGAGGTTCTGCTGCTTCAGCCAAGCTCTTGCTTGAGTTCAGAGTAGTGCTTAGGGTGAAATCCTATGCCTGCTTACTTCAGAGTAAACACCATTAAAATCAAAGGGTGGGACTTCTAAGACATTATAGGATTTGGCCGTAATCCTCTCTAGTAAATATCCTCAATTATTGAAATTGTTCCTATCTTTAAATGCATGTAAATTACACATAAACACATAAACATTACACTTATAGTTGTGTAATAATACTCTCACAATAAATTAGATGAACATTAATGATTAATATAAAATTATGCCTACTGCTCATTAAATGAATAAATTGTAGGCAGTGTCTCTTGATCCACCCACTTCCTTCAACTGAATATGCAGTATTGTTTTTTGACAATTCTGTAATATACCAGATAGTAATGCACTTTCATTTCAAAATTTGCAATCTTTGTTTTTACTGCAGTTGACAGATGTCAAATGGGTCTTGTGCTGCAAAACTATTACTATAACACAAACATATATACAGTGCTTTTTTTCTTTAAAAATGTTTAGGGGTACTCTCATTTTGACTCAATAAAACCACCATTTTTTAGTTCGTACTGGGATAAATAAATAAAGTAAATGGACAAAATTACAAAGATTCACAAAATGTTTAAGGGTATGTTTACCCCTGCGTCCCTCCACAAAAAAAGTACTGTGCGTGCGCACACACACACGCACACACACTCATGGAATGTGCCAGGAGTTTGCATCATCTCAGGCCCACCTCCAGCCTTGATCCAATCCATTATTATGAATTTCACACAATCAGGCAGGAGTTAAATCCCAGCAATACAATATTTTCTAATGTTTTTCTTTTATATTTAAACTCAGTGATAAGGCTGGTCCTTTGCTGAAAACAAATTGCCTTGTTTGTTCTGGTAATATGTTCTGAAATTTGTCTTCCCATTTGATTCAAAAATTACTGCCCAAAGCATCATCTAACCTTAATAAAATGTCATAAATTATAGTCAATAATCTCTTTCATGATGTGCAATCATAAAGCAATATTTCTAATTTTGATCTATTGCTGTTTAATCTGCATATTAATATTCCTTATTATATAAGTATAATATAACTATGTGCTGCATGAAGAAGTGGAGAAGCCTGGTAGATGGGCCTGCTGTTCTCTCTGTTGGTGTATTTGTGGATAAAAGAAACAACACTCTCCTTAATTCTCCACATTACTCTCCCCTCCAAAGGGAATCCAAACTTGGCAGCTTTGTCCTGTGTGCTCCCTGATTCTCCATTCCGGGAATCAAGAGCATGCAGCAAAGGTCCATGACTTAGTGGTAGACTCTTAGGGGCTGAGGCAGTTTCAGCCCCCCAAATATATCTTTGAGGGGGGCGGGCCATCTCAGTGTTCAGAGGTTGTCTCACACACAATGTTGCATTGAGCCCCCCATGCCTCTGGAGAAGCTGGTGCCTCTGGCGGTAGAGCAACCACTTCACATGCAGAAGGTCCCCTGTTCAGTGCTCCGTATCTCCCTCTCTAGAAATGCTGGAGAGCTGCTGCCAGCCTCAGGGTGTAGCGTGCTGAGCTAGAGAGACCCACGGCCTGACTTGGCATAAGGCAATGCCCGGTTGTCTTTGAGGCATTAGAAGGGCAGTGCAGTTGGCCATCCGCCGGCAGCCTTGAAGCTCCAGGAGTCAGCTTCCCATTACCAGTTTAATACTGCTGCAGGATCAAAGACTTGAGCTATTCAGCCAGCAGAAAGCAGAACAATAATCACCCACACAAATGCATTTTCTGTTTCACTGATAGGGTTCTTATGAGGAGGGGAAGATCAATAAAGCTTGAAGTCAAAGCCCCTTTTTGATTTGTCAGATTATTGAAAAGGTAAGCTGAAAACAATTAGGCCTCTCCTGCCGGAGTAATAAGTAAACACAAGCATGCCACTCTTCAAATCACACCATCTTGGTACAAAAGATTAGTGGAAAGTGAAGCCAAAGCCTTTGTTTTCTTTTGTTTCTAAAACAGTATTCAAATTTCAATTAAATTAACATAGATTATTCAGTGAGAAAGCAGATGAAATGAAGCCTCAAGTTTTGAATGGGAACAACACTGCAAATACATTGCTTTTCAGGTCAAATGAAAAGGGAAAGTTAGTGTATCTCTCTATAAAGAGAGTGTGAGAGTTACATTCCAATAACTGGGGAATCAATTCAAGCAACTGATCCTTAACAGAATTATTCTATTCACCATCAACAAAATTCTTTCTTCCCTTCATTTCCCCCTAATATTCTTATCCTGAAATTCTGCTACTTTGTCATTCATAGGAAACAGCACTTTGGTATTCTTGGCAATGTGAATTTTGTCAAGAAATGGCACAGGAGGGGCAGGGAAGCATATTGTTAAATGCAATGTGAAAATAAAGTTTTCCTCTCTAGATTTGACTGTCAGCCCAACTCCTCCACCATCGAGGAATGAAGGAAATTCCTCATCCTGATTCAGACCCCCATCCATCTCGCTCAGGGTTGTCAACACTGATTAGGGGTAGCTCTTGAGGGTTTCAGACAGGGAGTCTCTTCCTGGGACCTTCTGCTTGCAAGGCAGATGCTCCAGTACTGAGCTATGTCCCTTCCCTGTGTGAGTTTCCCTTAATTCATTTTTATCCTATACTAGCTGGCCCGGCCACGCCTTGCTGTGGGTTTTTGTGTTAAATGGACCTTTTTCTGTTAAATGGATCTTCAGAGTCCCTTTAGAGTCCCCTCACCTGTCCTGTCCCAACCCTGACTCCCCCACTGTAATAAGACTCCCCCACCCACGCGTGTTCCTGAAAATGTCCCCCCCCCCACTGCTTTGGCTAACTCAGGGTCCTACCTCCCCCACATGGCTATGTGTTTTCCCCTCCCTTTGTTGTGCCTCATCCCTGTGATTCCCCCACCCTGTGAAAGGCCCATATTCTCTTTGTTTTTGCCTGTGGCCTACTGATGTTGCGGCCTACTCAGTTTTCCCTGTCCCAACCCCCCCCCCCCCCACTGCTTTGGCTGACTCAGGGTTATTCCTTCCTGCCCATGGCTATGTGTTTCCCTTCCCTGCCTTTGTTGTGCCTCATCCCTGTGACACCCCCCCCTGTTGTGAAAGCCCCATATGCCTGTGGCCTACTGGGCAATGTTGCGGCCTACTCAGTTTTCCCTGTCCCAACCCACCCCCCACTGCTTTGGCTGACACAGGGTCCCCCCCCATGGCTATGTGTCCCCCCTCCCTTTGTTGTGCCTCATCCCTGTGCGCCCCCCCCCGTGTTGTGAAAAGCCCTATTCTGTTTGTTTTCCCCTGCTTGGCATTGCTGCGGCCTATTGAAAAAGCTGGGCCTTGTTGCTGCAAAAGGACTGTTTTCAGTTGGTTGCTGTGGAATTTTTAAAAAAATCCATAATTTTTTATTAGTTTTCACATAACCAAAATATTTACATATATATATACATTTCCCAGACATAAACTTATATATTGAATAGTTCTATATTACATATTTAACACCTATCAGAAAAAATTCCCCACATACATTAACAAAACCTATAAACTTGTAAACACACTTATTAACCAAATTCTACTCTACCATCCGCTGTTTTCTAGATTCTCAGATTTTTTACGCAGTTTTCCATTCCTTATTTGTTGTACCACTAGACCTACTCAATTTAGACATATTGTAACCTGTTTTCTCTTCATTTAACATTTTATGTTCACATTTTGGCTTACTGAGACAATACTTTTATCTTCTCTTTTATCATTATTAATTTAAACCTTGTATTTTTACTTCAATTCTTATAAGTCAATAAAGAATTTTAAATTGCTGTTGTGAGAGTATACTCATTTTGCTGGTGGTTGCTGTGGAATTTTTTGATGTCATCTGGCGGCGCAGCTTTGGAGGCAGCAGCGTGCGATCTGCCTTTCTATTGGACGCTGCTGGAGTCTTCAGAGCTTCTGGTGGTGACATCTAATTTGGGCAGCACTTTTTTGTGTTTAATCATTATTTTAGGTGTGAAAGGTGTGGTTTTTTGGGGAATTTTTTTTTATGCCAGATCCCTCCCTGATGGGCATGGAATGTTGTGACCAAATTTGTTACATTACGTTTCAGCAGTTATGGAGAAAGGCTGTGACCTTTGTGCGCGCAATGCCTACATTTTTATATATATAGATACTAGGGGTTGAATGTGGTCCTCCAAGCTCTCTCTCTGCCCAAACTACCTCCTTTCTCTCTGTCCATCAGAGATCTCCCAGATTGCCTCCTTTTACTGAGAAGGTCAGGCGTGACTCTGGCATTAACAGTCTCCTTTGCCTAAGAATGCTGAATCTTTTAAAGGATGGTCCACTGGGGAGAGTAAATCTGTCACTAAGAGGCTGGAATCATAGGCTGTCATACTGTTAAATGGCATGTTAAATGGCACAGTGGATTCTGTGTTGCAGCTTCTTCCCTGGCTTTTCATATCAGTCACAAGAAGCAGAGCTCGGGCAAGATCAGACCCACGGGAGAAGAGGACAGGCAGGCAGAATTCCCAGCTCTGAGGGCCTCACTTCAAAGGTGGGATCCAAGCCGGTGCTGTCGCATCTGAGACACAAGCAGGGAAAGGGCATTTTTGTGTATAGAGGTGAATGAATCTGCTAACTTTGGTTTCTCTCTGTTTCTTAGTATTCCAGTCTTATGTTCACTTCAGTTCCCTGGCCAGAGGTAGCAGTGCTTCTGAATGGCAGTTGCTGGGAGCCACAGGAGGGGAGAGGGCTGCTCTTGTGCTCGGATCCTGCTTGTGGGTTTCCCATTGAGGCATCTGGTTGGATGCTGGACTAGATGGCATTGGTCTGATTCAGTAGGCTCATCTTGTGTTCATATTGGATCCTACTCTTTCCTTCTGTCGCTTGGGGAGGCAGGGAGGCTGGTCCAGGGAGGGAGTGGGACCCAGAACACTTACTTTAAAAAACTCGCATGTGCCTAAGAAAGTTGGCAACCCTTGGTCTGCTCCCTGAACATGGTGGTGGTGAATTCATAGAATTGGTTTGGTATGGCTGAATAGCCACAGCAAGGAAAATTAGGATAGTGGGGAGCATACAGAGGTATACCTTTGGTGAAGGCAAATTTTACCTGACCTCTCTCTCATTGCCGGCCAGCTTGAGGGGTTAAGGAACAGAAGGGTCCCTTGGGGCCAGAGGGCTTCATCCTACCAAACAGTGCCCAGAAGGACAAGGACAAGATGTCATTTTCTCCGATTCTCTCTGTTTTTCACTCTTAAGTTCAGTTCTCCACATTGACACATCAGTTTCTAAAATATCAATATATACTCATGAAAATTCATCAGCATTCCAGTACAAATTCTTCCCTGTATGCACATTTCTTTTACAATACAGTTCCCCCTATATAATATGTTTTTGCAGGTTATTTTCACTAATATATGCATTTTTCTCCATACTTTGCCTTGGTATGTCCATTTGGCTAGGAAACTGTATTGCAAAATATGGCAAAGTGCAGATTTTGAAGGATGGCTGCATTTTGGCTCATATATTGTTTCAAAAAGTGGGGATTTTGTAGAGTCACCTGCAAAAGTGAACTGAATCAAATTTCTCCCTTACTTGGAAGTAAGCCGATTGAATGCTGGGTAGAGAGATATACGAATTCCCTAGAAGACTCGAAGATAACAGCTTCCTGAGTACGCTGCTTGGAACAGGGTTTTTTTCCCAAAAAAATACCTGCAAGCTAGTGATATTATCCCAGACACGATCTTCAGTCACAAAAGACACAGTGACCTAAGCTGCAGACCAGATGCAATATGGATGGGCTTGCCGATACATTGATAGTCAGGCACCTGGTGATAGATATCCAGGTAGATAAGAATACACCAGGCAGAGAAAATATGCCAACAGAAATAAATGAAGGCGCGATAATGAACCGACATCCCATGGTGCCAGAGATGAGTAATAGGCAGGTAGATCAAAGAGCCAATCTTTTAGCAGGGGGGAAGAGAGGAGAGAAGCAGATATTCACACATGCACCCTGCAAAATAAAAATAAAAATCAGCTGATGGTATATATCTTTCATCATGTTTAGGGAAGCTTTTAATGTTTAATAGATTCTTGTATTTTAATCTTTTGGAAGCTGCCCAGAGTGGCAGGCCCAGTGGGGAGGCCCAGCCAGATGGGTGGGGTATAAATAATAAATTATTATTATTATTATTATCATCATCATCATCGTCGTCCCTGATAACGTCTGTCGTCATAAGGAGGGAAAGAAATATTTCATGAGATTGCAGTCAGTCTTGCCATCCCTCTTTGACTGACATGCCAAACATACTGTTATGAGTTTGGGAAGAAGTAAGCAAGCTGTGTGTGGGATCCTTCTGACCCCTGGATCCAGCAGGTCTTAAAATATGAGACAAAATAGCTTCCTGCATTGAGGTGATTGCCTGGGTCACGAGTAGACAAACTAAGGCCTGGGGGCTGGATCTGGCCCAATTGCCTTCTAAATCCGGTCCGTGGACAGTCAGTGTGTTTTTTACATCAGTAGAATGTGTGCTTTTATTTAAATGCATCTCTGGGTTATATGTGGGGCATAGGAATTTGTTCTTTTCTTTTCTTTTCAAAATATAGTCCAGCCCACCACAAGGTCTGAGGGACAGTGGACCTGCTGAAAAAGTTGGAGCCTGGAGGGTGATGGACCATTAAGAGACCAAAGAAAAGGAGGCTCTGTGAGAGACGGCAAATGAGTGGAGCAGAGACCGTTGAAAGGCCAACACCTGAGTTTAGAGTTGAAAGGGGAGTAAAGCAGCAAGCTGCAAAGTCAGAGCAATGTCTGAGAACAATGCTTGATTTCTGCTTGAACCCAAGGGACAAACAAGAGCCTTTTAGGGTGTTATTGCCGAGAAACTCTCCATCGTAGCTCAGGTAGTACATTTTTGCAAATAAATCATATATCTCTGCTGTGTCTCATTTCCAAAAGGAAACATGAACCCTGGGTGGCTGCCTGGAACCCCCGGAATCTCGTAGTGCTCAGAGATTAGGGTGGCCTGAAATACTGGTGTCCGAAGTTGGGATCCAGGTTTTCTGGAGACGGGTCAGTCAGCAAAGTGTGCCTAGTCCAAATGGGAGGAGGAATAGTAACATTCTTCAAGCAGCTTTAGAAAATGGAGAAGGGCAGAGACAGTGATTTGAGCAAATGAATCTATGGTGAGACCAACAGCTGAATGATCTGGAGTAGCGGCTGAACCAGTGGTTTGATAGAATAAAGCAGCTGAGAAGCCTCCGTGGAGAAGAAAGTGTGACTCCCTATGAGGTGAGGGTCCTGCTGGATGAAATGCTACAGCAGGTTGAAAGTGACCCAGGAGCCCAGTGGCAAGGCACCCAGAGATGCAGGTGGTAGCTGAAGACCAGCAGGAAAGTGCCTTGGAGAAGGGGGAGCTGGCTGGAGCTGAGGAGCTGTGGCTGACTGATTCCATCACTCCCTGGGAGCCTGCTCTGGAAGAAGGAAGGGGTGCAGCAGGAGGAATCCAAAGTGTGTGTGAACATGCAGGAAAAACAGCCAGCGCCTGAGGAAATAGTGGTGCTTTCCTGAATGGAGGAGAACTTGCAGGAAAACCTTGAGGCCTGTGTGCACACCAGAGGAGCAGCCAGCGCCTGCTGAATTGGGTGAGGTAACAAACTCCAATGATTTGGCTCCATTTGTACCCCAAGATGGCCTTGTGGGGTGAGGTCCAGTCCCTACAACCCCAAAGCAGGTCCCAGAAGCCAGGGTCCCATGGCAAGAGCCACTAGGAGGGTTACCTGACTTTTGGGGCCCATAAAACATTCAAGAGGTGTTGGGCACAAGCAGAGAGGGGAATTCATGGCTGCCAACATGGGTGGACTGTGCTAGCTGATCCTGAAGAATGGAGAAATTCAATTCAGTTCACATCTCAGTGCATGTCAGTACCTAATTCACACTTTCTGAAACCAGGAATTTTTTCAGCCAGAACTTGCCAAAACTTAGTTCTGGCACCTCTTAGGTGGGTGCCATTGCCATTCTAAGAGAATGAGGAAGATATTCATGGTGAGTTTTGGTACCTCTTTTTCTAGAAAAAATGGCACTCTCTGATCTGAAACAATCATAGAATCATAGAGTTGGAAGGGACCCCAAGAGTCACTAGTCCAACCCCCTGCAATGCAGGAATCTCAACTACAGCATCCAAGATAGATGGCCATCCAATCTCTGCTTAAAACCTTCCATTCTTCCCCCTTTTCTTGTCTCTTCTGGTTCAACGTGATGCATGCATGTGCAGTCGTGCATTAATTGGACCCACGTAAATCAGCTGTCGCCTGTCTCCAGGTGCATTCCAGCAATTGCATCAATGGACATTGGGATAGATTGGAAATTAATGCAGGTAACTTATAAACTGCTATTCCCAAATCTCAACTACAGCATCCAAGATAGATAGGCATGGGCAGGGTTTGGAGAAGCAAAGGAGGGTATATTGAATAATACTAAAGGAAAATCTTGTCTGCCATATAGAAATTCTAATTTTTTTTTCAAAAAAAAAAGTTTTTTGAAAAAGTCCCAAAGTGTAGAGACCACTTGTCCCGGTCTTCTGCATAATGTGTGAATGAGCCAATGGCCACTTTGCTAGGCCAGTGCTGGAAAGCAAATAAACCGTGTGCCAGAACTGAGCCCCCAACATCACTCTGTTCACAAGGGCCAGGGAAGAGCTCATATCTTTATTTTTTCAAAGTATTTTTATTGAATTTTATTTGTGATAAGGTTCAGACAGGAAAGTGGAAAGTACCATCATAAGAATTGAGCGCACAAGAGGAAAGCGAGAGAGTGCACCTGACTTGCAAGATATACAGAAACCTAAACCCATTGCTGAAAGGATCAGAAGGCTCTCAATTACATCCAGAAAAATCCAGCCAATTAGATGTTACTTATCCCAAATTTCTTTAGAGACTTATGAAAGAGACAAACATAAATCTCCCTTTTATATGTATTCACCATATAGGTAAAGGGACCCCTGACCATTAGGTCCAGTCGTGACCGACTCTGGGGTTGCGGCACTCATCTCGCGTTATTGGCCAAGGGAGCCAGCTTACAGCTTCCAGGTCATGTGGCCAGCATGACAAAGCCGCTTCTGGTGAACCAGAGCAGCACATGGAAACACTGTTTACGTTCCCCCTTGGAGCGGTACCTATTTATCTACTTGCACTTTGACGTGCTTTTGAACTGCTAGGTTGGCAGGAGCTGGGACCAAGCAACGGGAGCTCACCCTGTCATGGAGATTCGAACCACCAACCGTCCGATTGGCAAGCCCTAGGCTCTGTGGTTTAACCCACAGCGCCACCCACATCTCAGCATTCACCATATACTGAGACAAAAAAGGTTACCTTTCAAAAAATGGATGTGCCAGGGAAGGTTTTCATATAATGCAAAAAGCTCCTTTTCTGGTTTCTACCTTGAGCCGACAGTCACTCCACCCCATCTCCCCAGGCTCTCGAGTCGCCCACCATCCCAGATACCTTTGATTGAATGAGGTGGCTGGAGCAGGTGTGGGAGTAAGTAAGGAGCCCTTGCTCACCCCCAAAGATGCAGGTCTCCCCGGTGAGTCTTCCCTTTACGAAACACCTGAGCTCATTGATTCCCTGGATTGCTGGAGCCCCGAGCAACAGTAAACAAATGCTCCTCTACAGTGTTTTTTTCCTGGGGGGATGCAGGGCGATGCATACCCCTAAACATTTAATGAATCTAAGTTTGGCCTCATTGAGGGGCAGTATTTCAATAGGAGTAGGAAAATGAGAATACCCCCTAAACATTTTTTTTAGAAGAAGAAAAGCATCCTCTGATGTGCCCCAGTCAATCTTTCAAAATAAGCAAGTAACTCTTTGTCCAGAATAAAACAGAGTCAGGCTGCTTGGCTTCCAGCACAGGATAGTTGGCTGTTTTATGGAAAGAGCTTGAGACCTAGTAGTCTAGCATTGCCTTGTGGCACTTTGTGTGTGTGCTTGTGATCTGTTGTGTTTTGACACATCCTTGGAGGGCACTAGGGCCCTAGGGACTTGGGAATGGTACCTCCCCACCATGTGGAGCCCCTTCCAAGGGGAAATTGGTTTGGGCCCCACAGTAATTATATTTTATTAGTCACTTTTTGCCATGGCAATTCGAAGCAACTTACAATATTTTAAACACACATTGAAACCTGCATTTATTTTTATTTTTTAAAATAATCTAATGGACAATTCTAAACAACAACACAAGATTAAAGCATCCCACCCCCACAAAAAGACCACAGATAGTTAAAAGCCAAAGGCCTAGAGGAAGAAGAATGTTTTCACCTGCCACCTAAAGAGATGTACAGTAATGAAGATGCCGGGTGAAAACTCTAGAAGGGCCTCAGAGGATGAGATTCCTGCCTTGTGGGGAGCTGGACTGGCTGAGCCTCGGAGTCCCTCCCATCTCTCTCCATTTTCTCCATGCCCTGTATAGTTTTACTACATTGTGATGTGGCTCAGAGTTTCCTCTAACATCCATTTGTGAAAGGCTTTTTCAATGGGTCTGGGTGAAATTAATCTGAGAACCATGAAAATATTTGATCATCTATGGTCAGTGCAGTGAAAATTCTTTATTCTAAACAATGGAGATCAGAAAATGTCCCCACAATAAGTCATGAAGTAAAAAAAATACATGATTATTGCAATTTTAGCTAAATTATCTCATCATATGAGGTCTAAAGATGGCAGGCAAACAATACAATTCTGTGCTTATGAACTGGCAATGTATTACTGAATGTTGGAAAAGCAAAATTACGTCTACTTGTAAACGTGACCTTTTAAAAATGAATGTTGAATGTACTTTGAAACATACATTTATTGTTATAAGATTAGCTCCCCACGTACAGAAACATTTTGGAGGTTCGCTATCATCATCCAACACAGACACACCATATATTTGAAGCACAATTGTACCACATTAACTGCCATGGCTTAGGATCATAGAAATGTACAGCAGGAAGGGAATCTGAACTAGATCAAACATGACAGGTGGGCATCCAGCCTCTGCTTAAACCCTCCAAGGAAGGAGACTCATCTGTGCACCACCCCTGCCTTCCTCCCTGGCTGTGGGTGGGGGAAGTGGTGCTGGACTTGCGGATCCCTCAGGTAAGCTGTACAAACTGGGCTGTCCAGCGGCACGGAGGCTGGGCAAAATGAAGCTGCACCCACTGCAGCTGATCTCTCTCCCCCCCTCTCTGCCCACCACCAAACCGAGGCCGCACCACCTGCTGCCCAGGAAGGAGCCACTGCCACGCTGAGCTGGGAGGTGAGCATACACCCCATCAGGCAGCAGGGCAGGGCACCACCACCACCTTTCCACTGCCGCTCGGCAAACTTTGGCACTGTCTCCGCTGTTCTCCTTGCCCCTGCTGCCTGCAAGACTCACAGCTTTAAGTGTGCTGCCGCTGCCTTTCTCTCCAAGTGTGGGCGAAGCAGCACTGGGCTCATGGATCCCCAGGGTCATGCGCTCTGCATGCTCCAGCAGTGCCAGGACTTGGCAAGGCAAAGTGGAGAGCTGTCCTCTCTTCCCTGCCGTGCGCGCTGTTTGGAGTAGAGCCCAGAAGCCATGGCAGCCATCTTCTTTCCCCACTCAATTTTAAAAGTCACTGAAGGGGGGGTTGCACTTCTTGGGGGTGGCTGCCTAAGGGAGGATGTGTGAATCCCAGGACATTTTGGGATCCAATCAGAAGCTGAGATGGCTTCTTTAAATCTGTGATGTCCTGGTCAAATTGGGACTGTTGTGCAGACTGCTGTTCTGCTTGGGTCCTCCTTGCAGGTTCCCCACAGGCACTGGGGAGGCCATTGGGAGAATAAGGTGTAGACTGGGTGGGCCATTGGCCTGATCCAACAGGCTCCTCTTAGCTTATTATGTTCTTAGAGATCCCAGGGACTTTCTGCATGCAAAGAAAGTTTGCATGCCCTTCCTCTGAGGTGAGATTCTTTTGTCCCTGGGAAAGCATCTCAAGGGCCATAGGATACATTGGGTCTGCCCTTCCCCCAGCAGGGGGTGGGGAGATGTTTTTTGTTTTTTTTTACTGGAAGAAACAACTTTTATTAAGTAATTCAGTCAAACTTTGAACATAGCACTGGTGCCAGGCAGGCATACATTAAGGATTTTTTTTCCAGCAATGAAAAAACTGCCCAGCACAAGTAATTCCTGATACTGGTTCATCCAAAATTGATCCCAGGCTTCCTCCAGTTTTTTGGGGAACGCTTTGTTTATAAAAGTCAAAGTTATATTAACCAAGAAACATTACTTGGAAATTTCTATTTTATTTTATTGAAAATAAATTTTTTATTCGTTTTTCATAAACATATTAACAGTTGTTCAAATTACAAGTAATCCAAACTATTTGACTTCCTTTCTTCCCATAGGTGGTAAATTCTGTCAATCCTAATTCGTATTTTCTATTTACATCAGATTCGTAACATTGTAGAGGTTATGTTACTACTATGGAGAGATGTTAAGTTACTCAAAAGCCACCGAGTGAGAGTCCTTTGGCAGACAGTGGGGTCCTCTTTGTCTGAGAGACAGAGGAAGGGAACAGGCTGCCATTATTTTGTAAATGCATGATTTTGTAATTTTTGTATATAGTTTTTCTCTGCTTATTTTTTCTTACTTGGCTCCTCACTCTGAGGATTGAAAACACTCAATGAAAAGTGGACTATAAATATTGCATTTTTATTTTTATTTTTACAAAAATCTCTCCACCAATGAAGCAGGTGGAGTAGTGCTCTTTTATCCCAACATCTCTCTCTCTCTAAAGGTTCTAGATTCATAAAATTATAGAATCATAGAGTTAGAAGAGACCACAAGGGCCATCCAGTCCAACCCCCTGCCAAGCAGGAAACACCATCAAAGCATTCTTGACATATGCCTGTCAAGCCTCTGCTTAAAGACCTCCAAAGAAGGAGACTCCACCACACTCCTTGGTAGCAAATTCCACTGTCAAACAGCTCTTACTGTCAGGAAGTTCTTCCTAATGTTTAGGTGGAATTTTCTTTCTTGTAGTTTGAATCCGTTGCTCCGTGTCCGCTTCTCTGGAGCAGCAGAAAACAACCTTTCTCCCTCCTCTATACGACATCCTTTTATATATTTGAACATGGCTATCATATCACCCCTTAACCTTCTCTTCTCCAGGCTAAACATACCCAGCTCCCTAAGCCGTTCCTCATAAGGCATTGTTTCCAAGCCTTTGACCATTTTGGTTGCCCTCCTCTGGACACGTTCCAGCTTGTCAGTATCCTTCTTGAACTGTGGTGCCCAGAACTGGACACAGTATTCCAGGTGAGGTCTGACCAGAGCGGAATACAGTGGTACTATTACTTCCCTTGATCTAGATGCTATACTCCTATTGGTGCAGCCCAGAATTGCATTGGCTTTTTTAGCTGCTGCATCACACTGTTGACTTATGTCAAGGTTGTGTTCTACCAAGACTCCTAGATCCTTTTCACATGTACTGCTCTCAAGCCAGGTGTTTCCCATCCTGTTGTATTTCTTGTAGTTGTATTTCTTCCTCTTCCCTCTTGGGATGCTTTGCAGCATTCAAACTCTGCAGTCGTCTTCTGAAAACTTTGTTGGCCTTCATAAATATCCCACCTGAGGCCAGTTGCAGGAAGCATGGAGCCTCGGGGAGAGAACATTATGTCAAGTAGAGTGTAAGCAGCTTACATACACCACAAAGTGAGCCGATTTCTGAATGGAACATTTATCCAGAGCATTTGATTTAAGTTTGCTTGGGCTCCTGATATAGCTTTTCATGCTAAATAGCAGTTGGTTTTTCCTGTCCAATTGAGAAGGCCTTGCCTGCTTTAGGCATTAATATCAGGGCTGGTGCTAAGGGATGGCAGAGCCAGGCATCTGCAAGGGCTCATGTCCCAGGACCCCACAAGGGAGAGCTCCCAGGACCTGCTGCATTGAAGAGCATGACTTAGTGAAGAAAGGACACCTATGTTGAGTGTCTTGCACCAGTGCAAGGACTGTACTTCAGTATAAGAGCATCTGCTTTGCATGCAGGAGGTCCCAGGCACCTGACACCTGCAGATAGGGCTGGAAGAGACTCCCCGCCTGAAACCCTGGAGAGCTGCTGCCCATCTGTGTGGATAATACTGAGCTAAATGATCAATGGTCTGACAAAGGATGCTCCCTCCATTGTACCCATGCCCTGTGTTTGGTGGCACTTCCCAAATTGGGGTGGGGTGGGGGTGGCCACAGTTCACCATGGCCAGTACAGGCCCAGGGATGCAAGAGCAGTAGCAAGATGACTCCAAAGAGGACACTGTACTTCTCTCTTTGGCAAGACCCTCCAACAGCCTCATCCACTGAGCGCTGTGCAAGCCAGGAGGTAGATTTTGTGTTTAGTTACTAACCTATAGAAAGTGCTCTTTTTTTTAGAAAAAGAGGTGCTGGGACTCACCATGAACACCTTCCTTGGTCTCTCATAATGGCTATGGCACATACCTGAGAAGTGCCGGAACTAAGTTCCAAAAAAGCCCTGCCTCTAGGTTTATATAAGCTCCCCAATGCAGAGTCCCCCACCAACTGCCACTGTGATGTGATGGCTCCATTGCAGAGAAATAGTCTTTGGTCCAGGGCAGGGGGGGGGGGACCTTTTACAGCCTGGGGACCACATTGCCTTGGGGGGGCCTTGTGGAAGTGGTGCACAGGGGCAGGGAACAAAACATGTGGGGCAGCAGGTGTAAATGTAAGCTCTATACAACAAGCGGGTTTTTACATGCCCCCCCCTTTCATGCAAGAAAGAGCCATTGTCAGACTTCAAAGATGTGTTCCAGCCAGGCAAAAACACCCACACAAGATGTGAAGAAGAGAAGGGTGTGGTCTGGGGTAAGGAGGTTGTCAGATAGAGAAGCCCAGACCACATCTTGTGAGGGTGTTTTTGCCCATCCCTGCCCAAAGATGTCAAATGGAACACACTAACAGTTCACCCTTGGAGAATGCCCACCTGGCACACTTCCCACTTTGCCATCCAGAGAACTCCCAGGCCGGACTGAGCCAAAGGTGGGCCACCTGCCCATGGGTGGTCTCCCCCTGGCCCTCCTCGGTTTTGCTAACTGAATCACCTGCAAAAGAAGTTGGGTTTGCCAAGAACTAATTCATGACTCTAAATCATTTACATTAGATGAGATTTGAATGTTTGCAATTAAAATTTCAATGAATACAGGAGTGGGGGAGGGTCTGAGAGAGAGTTGCAGCTGTGGATAATTTTGCAATGTTGCAGTAACTTCTTGACATGCTCTCTTTGGAAGTATTGAAAAGGGGTGGCTTTCTTCCCGTGTCATCCGTGTTTATGTTTCAGCAAGGCAGTTACCTACTCACATTAGAGCTGAAAGAACATTGTAATTTCCCAGTTTAAAAACACAACATCTCCTGCATAATTTCAGCTGGCTGAATTTCAAGCACGTGTTGTGTTCTTTACCATATCTATAGAGGACTGCTGTGAAAGTCTGCCCAGACCTGGCCCATTACAGCTCAAATGCGGCCCTCCAAAGCTCTCTCTTTGGCCTCAGAATCCTCACCACACCATTTTTGCTCTGGCCACACCCCTCCCTGGCTTTGTTTCACACAATCCTTTGGTTGTCCTTACCTTGCTGGGCTGCAGCATAGAGAAGGGTGAGAGAGAGTGTCTTGAAACACACAGGGACAGCTATGTCTTAGTTTCGGGGTCATGGGTTCGAGCCCCACATGGGGCAAAAGGATTCCTGCATTGCAGAGGGTTGGACTAGGTGACGCCCATGGCCCCTCCCAACCCTATAATTCTATCAAACCAGACTTCTTTATGAAGGTAATATCTACACTTGATGCCCCACCCCTTCTAGCATGTGTCCCCCCCCCTGTTGTAAATGATGGTATTTTTACCGAGTTGCCCACTGCCCTGGACTTATTATGGAGGATGTGTGATATATATAGTATCATGGACTGGTTGGGCACAGAGGAATGGTGGGAGGAACCCACCATTTCTAAATGCTGAAGATACACCTTCCAGCTGGCGCAGGCGCTGGCTCCAGCCTGGCGCAAATCCATGTTGCTGTGGCAAAGACCAGGGCTGAAATACAGGCCTTATATAGTCCTCCTGAGCTTGCCTCCGGGGGCAGCGCATCTCCTCATCTGACCATGCCTGCTGGCCTGCACCTAATACCCCAAAGGCAAACATGGCCTGGGCTTGGTCCCTGCAAATACTCAGAGTGCTCAGGGCCTGGCTACTGCAAACACTCACCGTGCTCATTGCAAAGCTAAGGGTGACACCCTGCACAAATCTAGGGGAGAGTCCCTAAGATGGTTGGATGGTGTCTTCTTTGCCTCCTTTTGGCAACTCCTGAAGCTAAGCAGGTGCCAAACATCTTGCTCTGCTTTCCTTTGGAGCACATTAGCGAGGCCAAGAGGGGGGGTCTTGTCATCTGGGCAGCCCAGGACCCCCATATGCACTGCCTAGGTTTCTACCCTGCTGCTAACACAGCAGTTTAACCTCACCCCTTGTTATGCTACAGCAAGACACCCCCTACTTAAAAACTTCTAAGGAAGGAGAGTCCACCACTTCCTGAGGGAGTCCATTCCATCATTGAACAGCTCTCGCTCTCAGAAAGCTCTTCCTGGTGTCTAATCAGAATCTCCTTTCTCATAACTTGAAGCCACTGACTTGGGTCCTACCCTCTGAAGCAGAAGAAAATAAGCTTGCACCACCACCCATTAGACATCCCTACAAATATTGGAAGATGGCTATCATTTGGAGGAAGCCATGACACTTAAGGATATAAGAACATAAGTAGAACCTCACAAGGTGGCAAAGGAAGAGCCCTTCCGAATCAGGGCAATGGCCCATCTAGTCCAGCACCCTCTTCTCACAGTGGCCAACCAGATGCAAGCAGGACCCATAGGAACAGCTCTCCCCTCTTATGGTTTCCAGCAATTGGAGTTCAGAAGCATGACTGCCTCTGACTGTGGACACAGAGCCCAGCTGTCATGGCTGGTCGCCCCTTGATAGCCCTTTTCTTAGGCTTGGACTGCTTTCTTGGTATTTCTTAGTTGGTCCCAGAGATTTAGGGAATCCTTCAGCACAACAAACCAAGTTATGTACTTAAAATATGTATTCCCTTCCCTGAACATTCTGCACATTCTCAGACGCATGTTGAAGGGGTCTTCTGAAGGAACCACATTCCCTGATGGGCGACCTCCTTCATGGCCAGTAGATAAAAGTGGAGAAAGCACAGCTGTGTCTTTGTCCTTCTTGTGGTGAACTGTGTTCAAGCCTTGCACATGTCAGCAGTCTCTGCACACATGGCACCATCAAGGCAAGTCAATGGCCAGTAGAGAAGGGAGGAAGAAAACAGAATGCATAAAACCCAACATAATGCATTAGATATAAAATTAAAAACCATGTAGAATATGAAACAGTGAGAAATATGATACGAAATGAAATACTAAAAGGATGAAAAGCAGCCTAAGGTGTTAATAATTTTAAAATTAAGACAAGATCCTGTGCCGACAAAAATCCTGGTGCTACACAAAAACCAGCTACCTTGGCAGGAATCTCAGGAAACTGGTCAACCAAGAGGTAATCCATATAAAACACTTTGCTATTGTTGTTGTTAAGATCCTCATGAAAATTCATCAGCATATTGCCAGACTTGAAACTGCCTATGTTGCAGAATACAGATTTATTGGATTTGGAGTGATGGGACCACAGATTGGGATGGCATGCTTATTTAGGCTATGAAAACGTCAAAGTACACAGAAGCGTTCTGAATCACATAATAAGGAAATCATTATATACAGTGTGGGATAGGTATAAAAACCTATTAGAACAAAAAAAAATCCCCCCCCAGAGGCCATTTCAGTAAAGAGGAAAAATATGGGGGGAAACGGGGCAACCTATAAAGAAATATTAGAGGAGGAAGAAAACCAATTAAAATTGAGAAAGTTTGAAGAAATCTGACATCATTTCACAGATTGGCTGCAGTACCATCAAATAAATGACATTTTAAAATCAGATAGAAGAAAAGGATTTGCAACAGAAGTTTCAAGGTTGGAAAAAGACTTAATACAAAATAAAAGGAAATTATTATCTAAAATGTATAGACTCCTGCTAGAATGGGAAGTAAAAGAGGAAGAAGTCAAAGAAGCAATGATCAAATGGTCAAAGAATTTTGGGCATACCATTCAGATGGCTGCTTGGGAAAAATTATGGACTAGAGATCTAACATTTACACATTAAAGGAAAACTTCATGAAAATGTTTTATAGATGGTACATGACCCTTAGCAAATTGGCAAAAATAAAACAAATTCAAACATATGCTGGAGGTGCAAGCAGGCTGAGGGAACAATGTGGTGGTGTACAAAAAAAAGGAATATCATTTAAGAGGAATTTAAAAAATGTTTAAACAAACATTTGCACACACAAAACCCAGAAGCCTTTCATCTAGGCATTTTGACAACAGATATCCCAGGTGATGTCAAAATGCCTAGAAGAAAGGCTTCCGCGTTTTTGTGTGTGCAAATGTTTGTTTAAACATTTTGACAACAGATATCCCAAGTGATAGGGACGCGGGTGGTGCTGTGGGTCACCCCTAGGGCTTGCTGATCAAAAGGTCAGCGGTCCGAATCCCCGTGACGGGGTGAGCTCCCGTTGCTTGGTCCCAGCTCCTGCCAACCTAGCAGTTCGAAAGCACGTCAAAGTGCAAGTAGATAAATAGGTACCGCTCCAGTGGAAAGGTTAACGGCATTTCTGTGTGCTGCTCAGGTTCGCCAGAAGTGGCTTTGTCATGCTGGCCACATGACATGGAAGTTGTACGCCGGCTCCCTTGGCCAATAACGCGAGATGAGCGCTTCAGCCCCAGAGTCGTTCACGATTGGACCTAGAATCACAGAATCATAGAGTTGTACTTATATGAAGTACAAAACATTTGTGCATGTTAGTTTCACTAATATGTGATTTTCATGTTTTTGCATTTTTCTACACATTGGAGAATTGCATTGCAAAATCCAGAGCAGTGCAAATTTTGCAGACCAGGTGTTTCAGTTTGTGTGTTGCTTTGGAAAGTATGAATTAGGTAGATTTGCCTTTAAATGCAAACTGAATGGAATTTCTGCACCATCTTTATTTACAGGTAAAATGCTATAAAACTGGTGTACATTGGGAGCATGCAGATAGCCTTTCCATAGCCTGTATTATCATAATCATGTTTTTGTTCCTTTCTCCTTAGTTAAGTTAATATCCTGTTATCAAAACTGTTTACAAGGATTTGCATGCTTCTAGGAACTATTCAACACAATACAGATGAGTAAATTATTTGTTCATTTCCAGTGGGAGAAATCTCTGTGCAAACTTACCTGTAATTATCTGCTTTGCAATAATTGGCTGTATTCCAAGCTGATAGGGACAGAGGGAAACCTGGTTTGGTCCACAACTATAAGGGAACCAACCTAAATTACACAACCTGGACTAATGCATGAATTAGGATGGTATCAACATTCACAGTTCAGCCTTCTCTAAATTTTGCAATGCAGCTCCCAGCTCAACAAAACTGAGTCCAATTGCATGTTTTTGAAGAAGAAAAGGATAAAATGCATTTGGAAAACTGAGATAAGAATGCACAATTAAACACAACGCTGTGTTTAAATGCTTATTTAAATATGATTGTTTAAATACAAATTGGTTTTTTTAAATAAAAAAATGCAAATTAATGTAGAAATGGGAAGGAATGGACAAATGGGCACATAAGAAACAAATGTTTGTGGCAGTGTGTGTGAGTAGTTATTTTTTGTTTCACATCATAACCTAATAAGGAAAAAATGATGAGCTTGCCCGACTCAACCACCTGGTCTGGCTTGGTGATGGCATCAACAGCCAGCAGCTGGCCTCATCCTAGAGGTTGGCCAGGCTGGGCATGGGCTGAGGTATCCCAGCTGCACTGCCTGGGTCCCTGGATGCTCTTCAGGAGCAATGTTGCTTCTTATTTTACGTATCTCATTCTGTATTGTAAATAATAATGATGAATGAATTAATTGCCTTTTCACGTGTCTCTCGGCATGATACATGCACTAGAGCTTCAGGGTTCAGGCCTCTTCCGCATCTAGGCTCTCTTGGGAAGAAGAACAGGATAGAAATAAAATGCACACATGAAATAAGAGTGACTGATAATTTCTGAGCAGGAGGATTGGGCATACCTGGATTCTGATGCACATGCAAGTTAATCCATGTGCCTATTTGAGACGCTGCTTCTGTCTCTCCCGCCCCATATAACTGGTGTTGGTTGCAGCTGTTCCACCAAGTCCGTTGTGTGAATACACATTCTTATTAATTTTATTTTATTGTAAAAGAAAAAAGCTGTTATGGCAAGTTTGTTAACACATGCTGTTTCAGAAGCTAATGCCACAAGGCCATTGCAGAGTAAATTAAATGGTATTTAATACATGAAGGACAAAGGCTATCATTGGCTACTAGCCAGAATGGCTCTGTTCTGCTTTCATGATCTGAGGCAGAAATGATTCTTTTGTTAAAAAATCAATTTTTAATAAAAGTTTTCAGCATAAAGTACCATAAAAATCGCTCTAATCTGGGGGAGGGGAGATAGAAAAAAGCAAAAATAAGGAAAGGAGGGAAAGGAAGGGAAAGAGAAAGAAGAGAAGAACAAAAGGAACTTACAAAGCCCTCTCTCAAAATTAAATCTTAACCCTTATTCCACCCACAGAAGAGTGAAGCCTTCCTGCTCTCCGCTGGGCGCTTCCCCCTCTGCCCTCCGCCTCCCACCCTGGGAGAGTTCTCTGCCCAAGGTCGAGAACTTCAAATTGCAAAGCAAAACATTAATATAAACAGAGTTAATGAAAAAAGAAAATCATAGAAAAGTAAGTTAGAAAAGGAACTTAAGAAAAAGAAATAAGTAGAGCTTCCAATTCCTTGTCTGCCAATTATTTATGTAACAATTATTCAACGTATTCAGAGTATGCACTCCAGGATAACATCTGGCTGTGCTACTGTCCAAAAAGTCCAAAAGAAGCTCTTCAATTTTTATTATGATTAAGTGTCAATCATAGTCCTTCTCCAATCTGATATGATTGGAGGAACTCCCAGGGTTCCAATAAATTCTGACAGTGTGGTCGTCAATAATTATTTGTTATATCTTCGTTGATTCATACCCAGTTTCATATATTCCAGACCCATTTCCTGTTGGCGATGATTTTGTATCCTGGTTTAAAGAGAGAAGGAAATGTCTCCCCCCTCCCCATTTTCCCCATTCCTTTTTCCAAGCCAATCACCAAAATACTGGGAGCTTTTTCTTCCGTGTTCACTTCAGCTTGTACACAAGGGCCTTTCTCTCTCAGCCTTGCCATTTCCAGTACTTTCTTAATGTTTCTGTTCATAATTCCATTCACTTTTCCCAGATTCAAAACAGCATCTCTGGGCTAAGCATACTCAGCTTCCTCAACTATTTGTCATACGACTTGCTTTTCAGACCCTTGAACATCTTGGTCGCCCTCCTCTGCACATGTTCCAGTTTGTCAATAACCTTCTTAAATTGTGGTGGCAGAATAAAGTGGCACTATTACTCCCCTTGATCTGAACACTACTTCTGTTGATGCAGCCTAGAAAAGCACTTTCTTCTTTTGCTGCTGCATCACACTGTTGACTGCTTTTAATCTTGTGGTTGACTAAGACCCCTAAATCCTATTCATGTGTACTACTAGCAAGCCAGATCTTACTCATTCTATATTCTTGCAGCTGGTTATTTCTGCCTAAGTGTAGAACCTGACATTTGTCCCTATTGAAATTCATTTTGCTTTGGCCCAGTTCTCCAATCTGTTAGGGCCATCTTGAATCCCCATTCAGTCTTCTGTGGTTTTGGGTATCCCTTCCAAGATAGGGTCATCTGCAAATTGGATGAGCATGCCCTCAATTCTTTCATCCAAGTTGTTTATAAAGATGTTGAACAACAATGGACCCAAGACAAAGCCCTGTGGCATCCCACTTGTCACTTTTTCCAGGGTAATGAGGAACCATCAGGGAGTATTTTGGAGTCTTAGTCAGTCAAATCCACCTAACACTAATCAAATCCAGCTCATATTTTATCAGCTTCTCCACAATAATATCATGGGGGGGGGGTTGTCAAAGGTCTTACTGAAATCAAGATAAACTACACCCATAGCTTCCCCCTGATCCACCAATTCTATCGGAAAAGAAATGAGATTTGCCCAGCCTGGCATGTTTTTGAAAAACCTATGCTGGGTCTTAGTAATCACAGGATCCTTTTCTAAATGCTCCCAGAACAACCGTTTAATTATCTGTTCTAGGACCTTTCCTGGTATTGACATCAAGCTGACAGCTGTTTGGTAGTTCCCAAGGTCTCTCCCCCCCCCCCCAGATTAGTCTGACATGACCTATTTTTCAGAAACCCAAATATTACAGCAAGGAGTGGGGAGTCCCAGACCTAGGGGTCAAATACAGCCCACTGGCACCAAAAGGCTGTCAACTGCTGCACTGGGGTATTGTGGGAAACTTTCATTGTGACTCCACAGCACCAGCTGGAGATGTAGGGCCACCATTCCCCATTAGGTGACACCTGCTATGGGTATAGACAAGAGCCCCTTCAAGTGTGTGACTGGCTCAGTGTTGGTGCCAGCTAGTTTCCCTTAATAGCTGCTGAGCAAATTGCTAGGAGAGTTTGCTTTTTATTATACAGTATACCATCACAAACTACTTGAGAAAAAGCCATTTCCTGTCCCTCCTTCCCACCCCACCCCTTTATCCCCTTGTCTTTTGTTTCTTTCTTCCAAAGGAGGCTAAGCCGAAAGGGGGGGGGGAAGGGAAAGCTCCCATTTTGGTGCCTGTGATTTCTACACCGTATTCATGAAGCCCGCTATCTCTCTTCTTCAGGGCGCTTCCTGGATCCGACCAATTACCAGCTCCCTTGATGTATAACACCATAAAACCCTTAACCTCATTATAGAAAATTTCTTTTGAATGGCCTTTAAAAACCATCTCATTACACAGGAAGAACTGTAATTACCTTTAACAAGACAGAGATATTGCGCAAGTCAGTGAATTTGGGCTGTCAAAACAGCCACGCTGGGAGTCCATCTCCGGCTGGTTTTTGTCACAATGGCAAATGCTCCTTAACTTTCCCCACCCTGTCCCATTCTTGCCCCCTGACCTCTGACTTTGCACCTTGGGAACGGGCTTAGGGGGGTCAGAGGCAGCTCTGCCGTTTCCATCTTCGCTACTAAGCCAGGGGTGGGTAACCTTTGGCCCTTAGGCCTCTCTGCCCGCTGCTCAGGACTCTTCCCAACCCTCCTGATTTATATTTTAAGCTTTGTTAAAACATAAAATAAGAATTCAGTACTAAGAGGTTGCTTTCCCCCTCCACTCCTGTCTCTCAGTCACTTTTCCTTTTGTGATTTGTCTTTTAGAGAGTGAACATGAAGGCAGGGAGGGACTGGGCTTAGAATAGAATCATACAATCATAGAGTTGGAAGAGACCACAAGGGCCATCCAGTCCAACCCCCTGCCAAGCAGGAAACACCATCAAAGCATTCTTGACATATGGCTGTCAAGCCTCCACTTAAAGACCTCCAAAGAAGGAGGCTCCACCACACTCCTTGGGAGCAAATTCCACTGTCAAACAGCTCTTACTGTCAGGAAGTTCTTCCTAATGTTTAGGTGGCATCTTCTTTCTTGTAGCTTGAATCCATTGCTCTGTGTCTGCTTCTCTGGAGCAGCAGAAAACAACCTTTCACCCTCTTCTATATGACATCCTTTTATATATTGGAACATGGCTATCATATCACCCCTTAACCTTCTCTTCTCCAGGCTAAACATACCCAGCTCCCTAAGCCATTCCTCATAAGGCATTGTTTCCAGGCCTTTGACTATTTTGGTTGCCCTCTTCTGGACATGTTCCAGCTTGTCAGTATCCTTCTTGAACTGTGGTGCCCAGAACTGGACACAGTACTCCAGGTGAGGTCTGACCAGAGCAGAATACAGTGGTACTATTACTTCCCTTGATCTAGATGCTATACTCCTATTGATGCAGCCCAGAATTGCATTGGCTTTTTTAGCTGCTGCATCACACTGTTGACTCATGTCAAGTTTGTGGTCTACCAAGACTCCTAGATCCTTTTCACATGTACTGCTCTCAAGCCAGGTGTCTCCCATCCTGTATTTGTGCCTTCCATTTTTTTTTATTTTTTATTTTGCCCAAGTGTAGTACTTTACATTTCTCCCTGTTAAAATTCATCTTGTTTGCTTTGGCCCAGTTGTCTAATCTGTTAAGGTCATTTTGAAGTGTGATCCTGTCCTCTGGGGTATTAGCCACCCCTCCCAATTTGGTGTCATCTGCAAACTTGCTCAGGGTGCCCTCAAGCCCATCATCCAAGTTATTGATTTACCACTGATAATTTTCGTAAACTGCTCTGGGAGCCTTTTTCAACTGAAGAGTGGTGTTAAAATGATTTAAATAATTTAAAATAAATAAATAAATAAATAAAATTTATATATATATTAAAGAATATGTATGTGTGATGGGAACTGCATTGGAGCATTTGAAAGGTACAAATAGTAGGGTAGACAACAAACAGCATAATCTGTCATGTATCTTACTCAGAAGTAAGCATCATTCATTTCAATAAGGTTTCATATGAGGCAAATAGTTATAGGATTGCAGCTTGAGTTACAATTTTCACCTTAGTCTGGGAGAAGCAGATCCAGTCAGTTTATACCAGAAACTACAGTGGCTGAATTCATTCAGGATCCCTAAAATGAGCGAAAAGACACCGACAAGTCTTAAGTTTTGTGCCCGAGCAAACTTCCCCTACCCAGCACTATAACATATGTTCGTGTTACTGCCAACATCTCCAGATTGCTTTGAACCTGTCCAAGCTTTGAGCTGAGTGCCATTTTGCTATCAGCTAAAGAGGACTCCCACCTGGAGAGCTTCCTTCTTTGAACATCACAAAGACGGTTTGCAGTCAGCTTATTGAAAGGATTTTCTTTTGAGGGGGTTGGGGAGGGGCTAAGCGGTCTTTTAAGGAGAACTTTTTCTGCCCTAGTAGTTGCCAGGATTTATTTCAGTGTGATCTAAGCAGCCAAAATGAAGCAACATACTTCAGACTTGCTTGACCAGAAGGAAATGCCCTTGACAAGCACCCCATGTCAGTGCTGAAGGGGTTAAGTCAGTTTCCATTTCTACATATGTCTGACTGAAACAAAGACACATCCACAAAACATTCCAGCCCATCTGTCACTAAAGTCATTTTGTTCCTGTGCCCAGAATCATTAAAAAAATCCTGCAAAAAAGTAAAACTAAACATTTGTTAGAAAAATCTGTTTTTGTGGCCAAGACTGTGATATTTACCTTGCTTCACAGAGATAACTTTTAAATCCACCCTGTTCACCTCAAAGCACCATCCACACATTGTGTTGAAAGACCAAGGGTGCAACCCTGCAGAAAGTCCTCCTCCGTGTACATCCAACTGGAGCATGAATGCTTCTAAGGGCTGCATCAACAGGAAACAGTTGGGTGGCTTTAACTCAGTGCTGCCTTGGATACAACCCCCTTCTCCTGGTTGTAATTTCTCACTGGGTCTTGGAGTTCCAAATTCCTTCATTGTCAGGAGCTGTGTGTGGTGGAGGGAAGATTGCCGCCTTCCCAGTGAAGGACAGTCAGGCTCTGGCTTGGCTCCACCCAGGCACCCAGGAGAAGCTTGGCTTCAGCAACAAAGTCTTTGCCTGGTGCCCAGGAACGCTTGTACACATCAGAAAACACATGCAGCCTATGTACAATCACATCAGGGTGTCATTTGCTTCTTCTTTTAGCCAAATAGTTTTTATTAGTTTTACAAATTTTAAACATTCAATACCAAATTACATCAAATTTTATACATTTCCCCCAAATAAGATGACTTCCCACCCTTTAATCTTAAATTTCACATTTTTAAATTTAATTCTTTTTTCTTCTCGCTTTCCCCACCGCCCTCAGCTGCCTAGTTTTCAGTTCCTGCTCATATACACAACATTATCTTATTCCCTTATACAGCAAAAGCTAAAACAAATGAGCCTCTTAGCAATGAGGACCTTGTTTTCTGATGAGGGTGAGGTTCAGACTACTTCCTCAGGCACAGAAACATGGGTCTTCAAGGTCCTCCTGGCCTCAGGACAGAGCCTGGCCACCCTCACCCCCGCTGCCTCAGAGGATGAATCCCTTGCAGTATTTCTGCATACACAGTTTAAAGACTCTAAAGAGGGCTGGAGCCTACCATGGGTGCTATAGTTGTGACGCCTGCATTTCAGGGGGCTGAGCTAGATGACCCTTTGAGTCCCTTCCAACTCTACAATTCTATGATTTTATACTTCAGGTCTTGTCTGCCTGCCTAAGGCCAGAGGCAGTTTTAGGGTCATGTGACAGGCACAGCTGCTGCAGAATGGAGCACAAGAGGCAGGGATACGGTACCATATTTTAACATTGCACAGGGTGTTCCTGAAATTTGAGAACCCCAAGTTTGCCACTGCTAATGCTTCAGTTAGCTGTAGCTCCTGCAGGGACATAATCTCCTGCAGAAGTTTTAGCAGGGCCCCTTGGAGCAGTCCAAGGTCCTGTCTGAGACCATTGACTGAACACCGCCTGCCACCCCCCTCTCCCCAGAGTCTTTCAGAAATGGATACATCTTTGGTAGTAATACAGGAGGAGCAAAGATAGAAATGAGAAGAAGGAAAGGAACATAGGAAGAGGCCATATTCCACATCCAAATGCTTGTCCATCTCCAGGAATGTCTACCCTGAATGACAGAGATAGGTTGCAGTGGTGGGGGGAAAATAAGCTGGTGGGCCTGTAAAATCTATCTCTCCCCCCCCCCCGGAACTATTCTAACCGTTTTTTAAATCTCTGTGTTGTATTTGAGTAAGTTGCACACTGCACTGGAGTCATGCGAGATGAAGGGCAGTTTTAAGATGAGAGAGAGAGAGAGAGAGAGAGAGAGAGAGAGAGAGAGAGAGAGAGAGAGAGAGAGAGAGAGAGAGAGAGAGAGAGATTGCACTGATTTCCGCATGTAATTTATGGAATCACATGTGAAAATGGGTAAAAGAAAGGATGCCAAAGGAGCCCTTGGGCCACGAAGAACCCTGCACTGGTAAAATATTTGCCTCCACCCTGCATTTATTATAAATGGTGTCTAATTGTGTGTCCAGGGCAGCTGTCTATCAGCTCCATCTGGTACACAGGCTGAGACCCTACCTGTTGGCGGACTGTCTCGCCAGAGTGCTGCATGCTCTGGTTATCTCCCGCTTGGACTACTGCAAGGCGCTCTACGTGGGGCTACCTTTGAAGGTGACCCAGAAACTGCAACTAATCCAGAATGCGGCAGCTAGACTGGTGACTGGGAGCGGCCGCTGGGACCACATAACACCAGACCTAAGAGACCTACACTGGCTCCCAGTATGTTTCCGAGCACAGTTCAAAGTGTTGGTGCTGACCTTTAAAGCCCTAAATGGCCTCGGTCCAGTATACCTGAAGGAGCGTCTCCACCCCCATCGTTCTGCCCGGACACTGAGGTCCAGCGCCGAGGGCCTTCTGGCGGTTCCCTCGCTACGATAAGCCAAGTTACAGGGAACCAGGCAGAGGGCCTTCTCGGTAGTGGCACCCGCCCTGTGGAACACCCTCCCATCAGAGGTCAGAGAGATGAATCTGACATTTAGAAAATACCTAAAGGCAGCCCTGTTTAGGGAAGTTTTTTAATCTGTGCTATTTGATGTATTTTAATGTTTGTTGGAAGCCGCCCAGAGTGGCAGGGGAAGCCCAGCCAGATGGGCGGGGTATAAATATTGTTGTTGTTGTTGTTGTTGTTGTTGTTGTTGTTGTTGTTGTTGTTGTTGTTATGGAGATTTAGTGGCAGATATGAAAATGAGAACAGTCATTTTTAAAAAATTACTCAAATGGCAATTGATTCTCTTTCTCTCTCTCGATTCTCAAGCCTGAGCAATTGAGGGGTGGCAGCCTAAGGAAAATCTAAATAAATGAATTGCTGACCAAATTTCTCCCCTCACGTTCTTCTTCCTCTCTGCGCTTCGTTACCTGCTCCTTTGCTCAACTTTTCCTCCCCAGATTTCATTTCGCACAGATCAATATGGCACTAATTGAATATTGTTAACCTGCTCTCCGACACGATGACACACTCATCTTTTTTAATTAGTTTATTTTCTTTCCGTAAATAGCAATAAACATTGTGAACTGCCGAAAAACTTTAGCAACCCAGTGCCCATTAATTTAGATTATACTGAAATACTTTTACACCACTGGAGCACTTTTAAAATCAAAAGCCCAGGGGAATCTTGCTTTAGCAGAGGCATGCAGGTTGGGTGGGGGGAGTTTGAAATGTTGCACTTTTTAGGAAGGATACCAGCCCCCATAAATAAAAATGAATTACTGTTATTTAAACAAGAATGCATTATTCAAAGGGATGCTGCCATGTCACATGTTTTAAAATACAAACCTGGCGGGTGCACAAACCGTCACCATGTACAGCTGGAAAAGATGCAGAAAAGGCTCACCAAAGCAATCCAGGGAATGCCACATTTGGGACCTATTTTTTCAGTTTAGAGAAAAGGTGAGTAAATGAGGACACAGTACAAGTGTGTAAAGTTATGCGTTCTGTGGAGAAACTGGATAGGGAGAAGTTTTCTTCTTTCTCGTAGAACTAGAGTCAGGAACCATCCATTGGAAGGTGGATCATGGGAAATCCAGGACAGAGAAAAAGGACTTGCTGCACCTAACACAAACTCTGGCGTTTATTTTAGGATGTTTTCACATTTCTTTTTAATGTTTGTTTTTGTAAGTCTTCTTGCGTTCATCTTTCTGGAAAGAAAAAGAAAACAATAACAGGCACTGTCTATATATTTTGGGAAATGGTTTGTCCATTTGTTTGTTCTGTATGTGTTTGGGCGCCTCTTGACATAGCTCACCAAACTCAGCATGAGAGTTCCTGAGGTGGGATGCTAGCCGTCATCACAATTTGGACACCAGTTGCCATTTTGAATCAATATGGTGGACCAAAATGTCACTTCAGTTTGACTTTGCCTGTTTATTATTGGCATAGGTTCTGTTGCCTCTTGTTGCCAAAATGGTTGGGTACTGGGTGACACTTTGAATCAAGATTGTGGGACTAAAGCATTACTCTGCCCATTTCTGGGGGTTCCCCAGGTGGGGGCAGCAGTATTCATCAATGTTTGAACTCTGAATGCTATTTTGATTCAAGATGGCAAACCAAAATGTGATTTCAGCATCCCTTCACCTGATTTTGGGTGTGATGGGTCCAAACTCACAAATGGCACTATCCATTTAAAAATCACAAAACTGTTTGATTTCTGCAAATTCCCAAGCAGTGCCAGGCACTCCCTGCTAATAACAATAATGATTTGCTACCACTGGATGTGATGGAGCTTAGATGGCACTAAAAGGAGTTTCATGAAGCTAAAATTATGAATGGTTCCTAGCTACAATATCCATATTACATCCTGTTTCTGAGGCAGCATGCCTCCAAATACCAGTAGCAGTTTCTGGGGAGAACAAGTAGGGAGAGTATTCGGCTGGTGGCCTTCTCATGGTTCTCTAGATGGCCACTGTGAGAAACAGAATTCTGGACTAGATAAACCTTTGTCTTATCCAGCAGGGCTGTTATTGTTGCTCTGGGTCATGGGTGGAGAACCTCTTGCCTTCCAGATGTCGCTGAACTTCAACTTCCATCAGCTCCAGTAAGCATGGTCAATTACCAGGTATGATGGGAGCTGTAGGCCACCTACATGGGGTTAGGGAGGACGAAAAGTTCCTCTAACACTGATGTAGTTGGAGTTGAACACCTGTTGACTTTATCTTGGCTACAGTCCTGATGGAGTGCAGATCTGATACCCATAAGAGTTTGGGGTTCAAGGAACATGGGAGAAGATACCAGGAAACATGAACTCTTCACAAAATCTTCACAGAGACCCTATGCACATTTGGTAATAATATGTAGGAGGTTGTGTTGGTTTTTTCCAGGGGAGTGAGCATTTTTGATGTTTCAGGTGAATCTTGCTTTTGGCCACAGTAGTCATTATGACAGTTTCTTCTTGTAACTTCATGGATATTGGATCTTGAAGAAGGCCTGGTTCAACTCTTTTGAATGTCTGCTTCTCTTCATCCATGAATGGGGAAGGTGTGATTGTCCAGGAGTTGGAATCCTGCAATGTCTGGATGGCCACAGGTTCCCTCCCTCTCTCCTAGTCCATTCCCCCACCAATATGAACAAATAATTTAATTTCATTCAATAAAAAGCCAGTCAGAATCCCAGAAAAGATTATTTCCTGAGAAAAACAGTTGGAGACAGTCTTTCCTTCCTACGCACACACAGGGGGGGGGGTGGATTTTGCAACCCATAAGTAGCTTATATAATTTGGGGAAGCCATTTCCCCCCAGTCCTGGAGCTATCAGAAAGCAGCCTTTTAGATGCTTGCTTCCAGATACAAATTTGTGCTGAGCTCTATTTTCTCTCACCTAGGCAAGAGAATAACAGTTGCCACCAGAAAAGTATTGCCTCAAAAGCTCTGTGAATTATGACACCATATCCAACAGGCCTGACCTTTTCAATATTCTGTATTTTGATTGGCTGTCCATTTCCCCTCAATCCCCACAGGCTAATTAGATTGCGAGTGGCATTGAAGACAACCCAGCTAGCCAATCCGATTGCAGAGCACTGCAAAAGGTCAAAGACATTCGTGCCTAATGAAGTTGCTCTCTGGAGAAATGTTGTTCTAAGAGGTGGGAATGGGCATTAGCCCTTCCAGGCTGGAGGAAGGGAAGCTGCAGCCTCCTGGTGCTAATTGGAAAGAGAGCTCTATTGCTGGGCTTCGGTAACAGGTGGGGTAACATGAAGGTGGGGTGTAACTGAAGGAGAATGAGGCTGGTGGGCTTAGGGATGCTGTTGCCAACGTAGGGCTAACCCACAGCCTAGCTGGGCATCACCACCTGCAAAATTATCGCTCTTATTCTATGGTGCCGTTGATGTATATGTCATTTTAAGGGATAGAAAAAGCCAACCCTCAAACACATTTAAATGAGATTCATGATCTAAATTTCAGCAGTGGAAAGAAAGAAAGGCAGCAAGGGATTAATAGGAAGAAGGCACAGTGGTATTGTAGTTAACCTTCGTTTTGGTCAGGGAGCAGGGCAGGGCAGGGTGTCATGATGAACAGGTCGGACCTGTGAGACCAGGGTTCAAATCCCCAATTAGCTATGAAGCCAAAGTGGGTGACCTTGGGGGAGCCACAGTTTCATCCTACCCTACCTTGCAGGGTTGTTGTGAGGATGAAAAGGGGGAGGGGGAGAACCACATGTGCCATCTTGAGCTGCTTGGGGTCGGTTTGTTGGCCCATCTTCTACCCCTCATGGATGCTTCCTCCTCTCCCTCCCCACCTGTTTCTGCTACCTGGGGGGGGGGGGGCAGCAGTCACCAATGCCCCACTCTGAGAAAGGATATCAGGTCCTTCTGTGAATCTGGAGTAGCGAGCCCTTTCGACAGGCTTTTCTGCTATGGCAAAACCACAGCAGGCACTTTTCACAGACGCCTCATCCCATGATGCCTTACATGGAGAAAGGACCGTTGTGGCACTTGGGAAATTTGATTTTGCTTGAATTCTAACATGTAGCTACCTAATTCACACAGCTCAAACCAATATATGAACAAAAACATTGCAATTCTTCATAATTCACTTTTCTGAATTTTGTGATAACCAAGCAACAAGTATGAAAAGCATATATTAGGGAGAAATGTGCAAAAGAAACCTCCAAAAAAATCAAAACTCATATATTAGTGAAAATAACATAATTTATTTTTGTTTCTATAAAAAGGGGGCTTGCAAAAATGTGTATATTATCCAGAACAGCATAAAGAAAATGTGTTTATTGGGAGAAAATTGCACTAAAATGTGTTTAGTGTTTGATATAGATTTCAGAATCAACATTTGTAAGGTGCAAAGTGGGGAACTATGAAATCTAATGTTTGGAAAGGTCCCTTTGATAATTATCGTTGCTGTTTTCTGAACCTTTTCCAACTCAACAATATCCTTTTTGAGGTGAGGAGTTCAGAACTGTAACAGATTTGTATAGCATCATTATTCTATTGGCAGCTTCATTTTCCTTTCCTTTCCTAATGATCCCTAGCATGGAATGTGCCTTTCCAATGGCCGCCATCACTGGGTCACAAAGCATTGTTTGAGAGAAATGCGCAGGAGGGCAGAGTGTGGTGGCAGAGCATCTGCTTGGTGTGCAGAAGTTGCCTGGCATCTCCAGGTAGGTCTGCAATAGAGCCTTGCTTGAAAGCCTGTAGAGCCACTGCAGGTCAGTGTAGACAATACTGAGTGAGATGGACCAGTATATAAGGCAGCTCGCTATGTCTGCAAATGTAACTGGGCAGAGAAGGATCTGATCACAGAGAGAAACGATGAAATCACAAATAGAATGCTGTTTGATGCATTTAAAACAATATGAAGAAAAGGGAGGGAGGCAGAAATGAAGAAAGCTTGCTTTGTGGGTGACTGGAACTTGGAAAGGCCAGAGATTCTGGCACCAAGAGGGGACAGTTTCCCCACAATTACTCATAATTAGCAGAGGGAATGACTAATTGTGCAGGGAAGAGTGGGCAGCTTCTGGTGCCAGGTGGGCAGCTTTCCCTTCAAAGAAAGGGAGCCGGTCTGCTCTTTCCAATCAAGCCCATTGCCAAACAAGCCAGCCTGCCATGGTAACCCAGCAGGAGCCCCCAGCTTCCTGAGCCACATTTCAGCCTCTCGGCATTCCCCTCCCATGTCACTGGCACCCTCTTAAATTCCTGGCTTTAAACCACTGTAGTGATTTTATATAACACTGCAGGAGGAGGGGAAAAATGTGCTGAGTCTTCCTGCCATGCAATAAACACATGGAAAAGAGAGCATCAAACAGGGCCATGTGGAAAGTTATATTCCTCTAGTGCTTTCCTAATCAGAGATATTGCATTGTATGATTTAGATTGAAGTTTTACTCAGAGAAGACCTATTGAAATTGATGGACCTAGTTTAGTAATGTTCATTCATTCTATGGGCTTACTCTGAGCAAAATGTAGTTGACTACCACTCATGGTATTACATGCCAAATAT